>NC_137655.1:27918769-28561269 GCF_963422515.1 Blennius ocellaris | reverse complement strand
ATATTCACAGCATGGGTTATTGAAGTCATTGTCTGTATGTTTCATGTGAAAATATGAAAACAATCATGCTTTGTGACATGATGTCCAGTGCATATGCATGGAAGTGTTGTATGTTGTAGAACAGCAGAACTCAATAGAGCCCCTGAAAGGCAGTGGCCATTTATCTCATTTTGAGACATTTTGCAAACCACAAATGATCACGTGTGTGAGAAAAGTCACAACAGTACAATAACACAAAGTCTTGAAATATCTTTCTGCATCACTGTGAGATTGATTTTATTCACTATTAAACGATATTAGCGTGCAGCTTATAGAAGATTAAAAGAGTCTTTGTCACCTGCAGTACTTATCTTCTGTGTCGTGCTGGTGTCTGAGCACAGGTTTCCACATTTCTGTATTAACTTTAAGTTAGATCGTTTGTACAGTATGAATAAGAAATGCTTGACTCAGACAAACACTTGGTTATCTGGGACATCTAATCTTTATGTTATTAGTCTGTCTGTGCAGAAGTCCTCATGCTGCCATCTGCATGCATGAATTGTTGTTATTTTTCATTCATTGTTTATGCTTTTATGTATTTTACCTACGGAGTATACTCACTGGATATGTCTGTGCTTTTGCTTAGCATGTTTTATTGTCCAACCGTGCAGCTCAGTGTTGGTTTTGTGCAATCTTAACATTATCATCTTGCACTTCTTATAAAACAAGCATGGTCTGTAAATGTACAGAAAGTTGTCTTTATTGAGATCCATAAGTTCTGTTTCCCACATTTTTTGCATGATTATATAAAACACCAAGGGGTGGCATGGCTCGGTTGGTAAAGGGGTCTTCTCCCAATCAGAAGGTTCAATTCCCATCTATGCCTGCCTACATGCCAAAGTGTCCTTGGGCAAGACAATGAACCCCGACCTGCCTGTGTGTACGCAGTGAGAGAGTGAGTGTAAGAATAATATAAAGCATCTTTCAGTGCCATTTATACCAGCTATATAAAACTAATGCATTATTATTAAGTACAAATGTACATGTAAATCAAAGCGGAGATATTTTGCAATCTCTTAGAAAATATTTGCACTCATCACCTTCTTGTACGTGGGATTCAGATTCTTTTTTATATGTGTGACAAAGCGTCTCAACTTTTTATGCAATTGGATTGTAGATGGTCTCGTTGACCTGTGATTTATTATTATTATTATTGTCATCTCCATACTGTGCTTATGAACAGTTCTGTAAAACGTGTCTAGGGACTGCAGATGAAAAATAACCTGCTGCATAACTCAATATTCACAGCAATATTTATTAATGCACATGGTGCCTGTTCGACAAATATATAATAAAGAGTAAGTGTATGTTTCCCTTTTTATAGGGAGCGCCACAGCATGTTATTCTAACTTGCACTAGTTTTCACGCAGGATTAGTTTCCTGCAACAACTGGGATTTGGTACCAAGGTACGCCACAACGCAAGGTCAACATCTAACATAATTCAGATAGAAATACAATTATATATCAATTACAAGTGCAATAAAACTGAAATATCATTGAAAAGTTCAATGTTGCTGTATGTGTAGCACTATTCAGACACAATGGGATTCAAAGTGCTTTAGAACAGCTGACCCATGCATTCAGATTGCATTAGTCTGTCTTTTTTACACTCCTAACAAGCAAGTTCTTTTTTAGAATACAATAATTTTGCCCTCTGGTGATTAAAGATAAGAAATCTATCTAAATTCTAATACTTTCAGATACTATATTCTCTCATTATTCATCACTTATAAGCTACAATGATGAACAATTGAACAAAAGCGCATAAAACAGTTTAGTTCATCCCAATAAATATAAAATATATGGAAGTTTCATTCATTTAATGGAAGAAATTTTTTTTTTCTAAATGCATCTATGCATTTTCTTTTAGTAATAACTCCACATATCCATCAGACGCCATGTTGTTTTGCTTAGTGTGGCTTCATAGCTAAACAAGCCTCCTCGTTGGAATTCAAACCAGCGGTTGGTGAAACAGTTTCCTTTTTCATCCATTCATCAACGCGTGTGAAAGTGCCATATCTTCTACATCTTTTAATTGATAGTCATATATTCTTACAGGTTTTGTCAGACCCACATGCTTGTCTTATGGATGATTAACGCCTTTGTGGTTCGAAGGGGTTCTTCAGTATCCTGGGTCACCCCTTTTCAAATGGAAAGCAGGTTTTCATCTTTGATGAACTTATGAGGGCTCTTGACAGGTCCTGGTTGGGGGAAGCAGAGCGAGCAGAATGTGTCCCCTCTTAAACCGGCTCCGTCTTCACATCCACCTGCTTTCATGTTCTTACCGAGAAGGGAAGAGTTTTTGTTTTGTCCGGGTCTCTATCTCTATGTCATCTGAAATGAATAATTCATCCGTATTACCAAATGAGATAGGTTTGGGATAGATGAACCAGCTGCTCGCTCGTCAAATTTTTAATGACGCATGTTCAAACTGTGCTGTGCAAATCCTCTCTGTCGTCGGGCATCATTTGAGAGGGTACAAACGGATATGAAAGATTAATGTCTGGGGAACTCGATCTGTCCGCTCTTCCATTTGATATCACCTCTCACAGAAAAAAGACGGCATGGTCACTATAGTCTGTCCTCTACACATGTGAGTCTGTGTGTAGATATATTACAGATAAAGGGGATTTGTGATGAAGCCGCATAGTTGTATAACAATGGAAGGAAGTCAGATAAAAGATCAATATGTAGATAGAAGGTAAAAATCATGGTACTTTAATGAAACTTTATTTCTTCTTTTGGTTGAAAACTAATGGAATATATTAGGGCTGAAACGATTCCTCGACTTATTCGAGTAATTCGATTACTGAAATTCCTCGAGGCAAAATTCTGTGACTCGATGCTTCGTTTAAGACACTTCTGCTTTTCATGACGTCATGTTCGCGCAAAGTGTGACATGCAAAATGAAGAAGGAGACCAACGGAGATAAGTGCCTGGGACAGCAAAAAAACTACGTAAACTGTCGAAAGTGTGGGGCTAGGGCTGCAATAATGAATTGATAAAATTCGATTATTAAAAGTGTTGGCAACTACTTTGATTATCGATTTCTCTTGGAAACATCAAAGTTGGGGCGCAGCACTCGAGCTAACCGGCTCGTCACCAGAAGGCGCTCCGATGGCGGGGGAGAAGTCAAAGAAGCCGACTGGTGTTTGCTCTCAGAAACAACACAAAAGTTGCAGCACGGCAGTTGAACTAACCGGCGAGCCACTGGGGCACGCTCCGATGCGGGAAGACATCACCGGGGCTTGCTCCGATGTGGGGAGACAAAACAAAACAACTTGTGTAAATGGAAACAACCAGAGGATTCATAAGGTCTGCTGAGATTACTGTTGCAACGTCACATATCTGTGGAGCTGTGAAGTGTACATTTAAAGGTTATTATAGCAATATTTTTACCAGTCTGGTCACTCAGGATGAAACTGGACTGTATGTGGTCACTGAAGTGCATTAAATCTTATTTAATAATGATCTTGCATACATCGTATATACATTTGTATATGTGTTTTTATTGTATACGTATTTGTATTGGTTCAGTTATGTGCCTATAAATAAGTATAACATATTTGATGTTTGGTTTGTTCAATATCAACTGGTCCTGCAATTTGATTTTTTTTTTTTTTAACCAATTCATCGATTAATCCAAAAAATAATTGACAGATTCATTGATTATTCAAATAATAATTGTAGCCCTGGAAGTTGATTGGCTTATCATGCGACTAATACTAAAAAGCAACTTTTATGTCAAAATATAGCATCTGTGATCTCTGGATGGCACTGTATGACAACAGAAAGCTGCTATAGTACTGCAGAAGAACCTCCATTACTACTGTATTTAACTGAAAGAGTAAGAAAAACGTGCTACACAGTAGGAGTTGAAGTAAATGTGAGAAAATGTGCAACAGAAATCTGAAACAAAGCAGGGCAATGAGGTGCATTTCAGAAGGAGTAAGTAAGTTTACAGAAGTAAAATAATTGAAATCAAAATCTCTCCTGGCTGTATTCTAAATTATTAACATTTACAACTAATTAGTGTATTTTCCCTCAATTAGTCATTTTGAAAGTGATGTCTGTTCCCAAAAATGGCAGAAATGATGAAACCGGTGTAGTTTGTATGTTGAGCCGTTGAGTTGGTGCTGTTGGTTGGATTTCTATTGAAACCACACACACGTGCAATAGAGAACAAAACACTAGTATGAACATTAACAATTACATGCACCCTTATTTCCAATATACCCAAGCATTACAGGACATTGTAGTGGACTGACCACCAAGTTGGATTGTTATTATGGTGGCTGTCAAAATAAAACTACCAAGTTGGATTGTTATTATGGTGACTGTCAAAATAAAACCACCAAGTTAGATTGTTAATATGGTGACTGTCAAATTAAAACTACCAAGTCCAGGAGAATATGGACTGGGTGTCATGAAGACTGACATGAAAACTACTGGGCATGTGCAGACCTGTTTACCACGGCCGTGGTGCAGATGCACAGTAGTAGCATTTCAGAAAAGTTGCGTTTTTCACCATTTCCACGGAGACAGTTTCGGAGCATTTTTGAAAAGTCTCACCCTGTTAGCCATAAACGCCCAAAACCACAGAGTCACAATGACAGTACTCCAGGGAAACTACACAGGGACACCATGTAGACTCCACACAGAGATTCTGACAGAAATATAGTGTCTTTCCCATGTTGAGAAAGCTCTAGTTGTTTTCTTTTTTCCAAAGTGGAAAGTGGAACCTGATGGAAACCAACAGCTTTTATAGGAGGTCAATCCTGCTGTCAGTGTGCCAATCAGATGCCTCATGCATGTCAAACAAGCTCTCGATGACACCTCTCCTCATTCATACGATCCATACCTCCATTTATTTCTGAGCTGTATCACCCCCCGCTCTCCATTATGAGAGGAAGTGTGACAGTAGATGGAAAAAAGAGACTTTGCCACCCTATAAAATCCAGAAAGGATGCTTTGAAAAGCTGTGAGGTCGTTAGAAGCCGAGCCGAGCAGCACAGTGCCGACTGTTGATCCTGATTCTGCTCTCCTCTCACAAAGCCGAGTCTGCTATGTGAGAGTGAAGCGGGAGATTTCTCGACGGTTAAAGTGGCCTTCTCCAGCAGGATTCACATGGTAATTAGGTCAGAGCAGAAACAAAGCTGTTCGCATGCAGAGCCAGCAGAAAACATACCACGTGTTTGTGAAGATGTTTCAAGGAGACACACACACACACACACACACACACACACACACACACACACACACACACACACACACACACACACACACACACACACACACACACACACAAATCACAGCTGCAGGCACTGACTTGAATCTTACTTCCTTCATGTGCACAGTGGTCTTTAGCCCATTGTAAAGCACTAATTGAAAGATAGAAACTTAAAATCCCAGCAGTTAATTAAAGAAGATTAATCTCAGTGTAGATAAAGACCCGATGACATTTATACATAATAAAGTCTGTTGAACAGCATTAAACTCACCAAAAGTCACCATTTTTACCTTAAAAGTTCTGTAAATTGGAATGATCTCTTCACACAAACACAACGAGGAACCATTAAACACTTGTAAGGAAGCCATTTCAAACCCAGGGACCTTAAAACGATTCTAGGACAACTCGTCCACAGACAGCATCCTCAGAGGACAACTTGTCCATGGATGAGATTTTAGAATTTTTGGGAGAAAATAAATCCTGCACAATGTACTTTTACATATTATTTATAATTGATATTTTATATATGTTTCATATATCTAGTATATGTCCATATATAGTTAGTTTAGTATCATATGACTTTTTATTATCATGAAGAATGCTCTTCTTTACATGACGTCAAAAAAACATATCTGAGCCGGTGCACAGTGCGCCCCTGTTGAGTTTGGCTCTGGGCAGCTGCCAATGTTTATGTTTTGTGTCAAATACTTAATAATATGTCAAATATACTTTGAGATCCAATCCTGCAAATCAATAATGCTGAAAGAAATTGTGGTGGACGAGAGTCCCTGTTGTGGGACCAGAGACGGAGTTGGTCCTGGGTGCACTTTGCCGTACCGAAACCTCCCCAGTCTAAGTAAATAGTTCTTCTGCTCATGCACGAGTAGATAGACAATGACAACAATACTTACCTCCAGAGTGCATAGGATAAAGCTCTATAGAAGGTGGATGGATGGATTTGTTCATTCACTATCATTTACATTTCTATGAAATTAGGAAATTATAATACTTTGTGTTTTAATTAATGTTATATGAGAGGGGGAGTGTGGTGGCTTAGAAATGACGGAAGCAATCTTTTAATGGCCAGTTTGAATCGTAATCTGGAGTCTCTGAGCAAATGCCCTAACCCCCGACTGCTCAGGTCACATGATGAAGGTCAGGAAAGGAAAATTGTGCCAAATCTAACGTCTCGGTCACATGATCACCTGTGGTGACCGTAGAGGAAGCACTATATCCTCCTGTCTATTCTTCAGTTTTCATAAATGTCCCTGTTTAATGATTGAGGTTCTTTGTTTGAACATACCTCATTGCCCTTGATAGGAAATAACTTCTCAGTTATTTGACAACTGGTGCAGAAACGTGTTCATTTGGGCTTTTCTTTTTGTTTTATTGTAGTAATGAGCTGCAGCCTGGCAGATGCACTCTGTTCCACCACAAGCGGCACTCTGGCAGGAGTCTGCCCTCCACTTTAGCTCAGGTTTTGGCTAATAACAGGCTAGGTTAGAGGGAAATGGGTGTACATGTGATAACCAGACAGTTTGAGCTGTCAACAGAGGGAGGCCAGCGGTGTGAGCCGGTGGGTGGAAATGAATAATTGCCCCATGTCTGCCTGGGTCCCCCTCAACCTCCCAGGATCTCATTGTTTCAGAAAGCAGAGTGCGCTTGGCATGGCCTCCTCTCGCAGCGTCTGTCTGTTGGTAACCCGGCCTCTCTCCACCTGGACACACAACCTCGCTGTCTGTGAAATCTGATACTGCCGCTAACGTCTCAGTCTGCAACCCTGCTAATTAATGCTGCATGCAACCCAACAAGCTCAGTTTGTCTGCGGAATGCCACCGTTCTGGTTCATCTTCAGTTCCCCATTGTCATGAATGTGTCGTCGCAAACAAGAGGGACAGTGATGGAAATGGAAAGCAGGGAAACCCGAACTAACAAAAACTTGAAATGTATTGTGGATTAGTTAATTTTGTTGTCAAAAAGGCTGTACATTGTGTAAAAATGACAAATACAAAGCACTGTCAAAAACAGCAAAAACGGGCCGGTGCTTGGCCCATGGGCCCGAAATCTGATACCCCTGTTCTAAAAACAGTCATTTTAAACATCAGAAGAATCATTGCAATATCTAAATATAATCAGTTTTTACTTGAGACTGATTTGTGATAATAATTAAAAAAAAAACAAAGCTCTTTTTTCCAGCTTACACCAGCCTTTTACACGTTGACTTGGTTTCTTTTGGTGATTTTTCATACTTTTTGCAACTTTTGCACCAAATTTCAGAAAACTAGTTCATTGTAAACTTTTTGTGAATCAAACTCAATAAATTGTGCTTTTTTAACATTTAAAATTCTGTAATGTATTTGTAAATGATTAAGTCACAGTGCGCGAATGCTCACTCTCCCTTTCACAATGTGTGTCGTGTTGATATTGCCATATTGATAATATTGTACATGTAGTACCACTTCACACACAAGTCAAACCAAAAAGTTGATCAAATACCAAACCCTTTGTCACACACACACACACACACAAACACAAACTTGAAATTATGAGAGTCATTAGAAGATTATAAAAATGGTGAGTGGAAGCCAAAAAAATAGGCTTGATTTAAATTAATTGAACACAAATAAACTCAGCGATACAGTACTATCAACAATTTGTTGTAAAATTAGATTTGAAATATTTTTTATAGTCATTGACTCTGTTTTAGTAGAATGGGCACTTTAATGATGGAATCTTGTGATGAACATTCTCAAGTATTCTCTGCAACTTTGTAATTTAATTCATATTATGATGTATACAATTGCCAAACTGCCCATAACAATAATCAGTGGCCCAGGTTTAATTGCATGTGTTTTTAATTTTTCATGACTAACTGCGATGATAATCTTAATGGAAAATCTTGTATTTTTTCACTCGAGAGATGAGTTTAATATGGAACATGCTTTCTTTCAATCAGTGTCTTTCCACTGCTCTCATTGTTACCCGTCTTGGTATTAGATGAGGTGTGTGTGTGTGTGTGTGTGTGTGTGTGTGTGTGTGTGTGTGTGTGTGTGTGTGTGTGTGTGTGTGTGTGTGTGTGTGTGTGTGTGTGGGAGAGAGATTGTGTTGTGTGCAAGCATGCGCTCATACCGGCATGTGCGCATGCGTGCATGTCTGAGCAATTTGATTTTTCCCTTTGTGTGCATGTGAAGCGGACGTGAAGGCATGTGCCTTTTCTCTCCCCAGCAAGGTCTGAGGACGGCTGAGAATAAAAGAGGAGAGGAGGAGAAAGTACTCCCACAGTTGATTTGGGCTTAGTGTGTGTGTGTGTGTGTGTGTCCCTCGATGCATGGCTGAAACCCCCAGAAGCTTTAGGACGGGAGCCCATTGAGGGCTGGATGTGACCCGGAGGACCGGGTTAGGAGATGGGTGTTGAGCCCATTGTGGGGACGGTGGGAACATTGTTCCCGTTCCGCCGCTTTAATACCAGAATGAACCGCTGGCTGAGCGAGCTGGATCAACTCTCAGGTTGTCTGGTTTTACTTTGAAAATGGCCAAAGGGTCTGGTTTTGTCGTCCTGCATTGATGTGGCCAATGAAAAGAAACAAGGAGCATGCTGCAATTGAAAACATCAAATGAAATTCGATTCAAGATTTCTATCAATATGATGTCAATATTGGGATGGAGTGATGCTGAAAAATAGTTTTAATCTGCATGATATTGACACATTTCAATGCTCCCACTTTATAATTGTAGGGATTTACTACCTCATATGGATCACTATTTATGTTTTGGTTGGCTATCGATAATGATTAATAATTATCAAAGATAGTTAATAATGTTGTTGAAATTTAATCTGATCTGTGTCAGATACCTCGGAGCTCCACCTGTCTTAACAGGAAATGATAGCCAATACAGTTATATCAGTCTCATAAGATATACTAAACTGTTAATCAGGAATTATGGATGCCCCCCGGACGCCTCCCGAGGGAGGTGTTCCGGGCATGTCCCTCCGGTAGGAGGTCTCGGGGCAGACCCAGGACATGCTGGAGGGACTATGTCTCTCGGCTGGCCTGGGAACGCCTTGGGGTGCCACCGGAGGAGCTGGAGGAAGAGTCTGGGGCGAGGGAAGTCTGGGCAACTCTGCTTGGACTGCTGCCTCCGTGACCCGGCCCCGGATAAAGCGGTAGCCAATGGATGGATGGATGGTTAATCAGGAATTTGAATGAATTTATAAGGCGCATTGAATAGACCAGTGGTCAGCATCCTTTATAGCTCAAAGCCATTAGGTTACATTTTCCACTGATTCTAACACCCAGAGAGGTGCACACACTTTATTTTGATAGTCCTACCTGCAGCCTATGCCAGGAGGACACTACACACAAAACCTTCTTCACTGCTGGTTGACAACTTACAACTACCAGTAATAAACTAAACTACATGAACTAAGCAACAAAAACACAACACAACACAATTATTACCGACACCACAAACCAAATAGAACCCCCAATAATTGCATTTAAAACACCACAAACAGAAACTCCCAGAATTCATTGCAGCTATCGGCTGCACTGAGGAGCTCAGGATGCAAGGCATGATGGGAATTCATGTTTTGTGTTGTTGGAGGTTATTGTGGGTTGTTGTTGGGCTTGGTGTTGTGTTGATTGTGTTTATGTGTTTTTGTTCCCCAGTTTAGGGAGTCATTATTTCATCTAGTTTATTTTGGTTTGTTAGAATGTTGGTGTACAACCATGAGTGATGAAGGTGTTGTGTGGAGTGTCGTCCGCTCTGAAGATCTGGTTGAGAAGTTAGAGTTGTCAAAATAAAAGCTTCTGGTTGTTCAGCTGTCAAATAGCAGTCTTGAGTAGAGCAATTCTTCCATATATAAGGCGCACTGGCAGCCTTTGAGAAAATTTGAGGTATTTAGGTGCCTTATAGTGCGGAAAATACGGTACCTATATACAGCTGGGTGTGTGTAGTTGCATGTGTGTGTGTGGAGAGAGAAAGAGAGAGAGAGTTGGAGGGAGTGTGATGTGAGATGGAACTACAAAACAAGATGGCGGATCACAAGAAACTACATTCCAAATGGAGGTTATCAGAGAGCAGGAAGTCTGTCCTGAGTCTCGGCCATGTGCTGATAGCAATGGAACAATAGAAGCTAGCCGTAGCATCTGCTTCTGGTGTGTCTCTGCTAAAGGACCATTTCTAGAATGACTTGATGTGAATGCGATTTGTCTTGTAAAACGTCAGGAGTCATCAGATGGTGTTCAGTTACTGTGTGATGTTGTATTTGATGTGATATGTGTAGGATTGTGAGTTAACAAGTTAGTAAAGCAAAGATTAGCATGCAGACCCTGTGTCTGTGGCAGAGCTAACGTTGGTTTACAAGTTGATAACAGCTCCTAATATCATTATCAAAAGAACACAATCACTGTAACAGAATCAACACATCTTCATGAAAGTTAAACAGTTCTATCATAGCATCAGGTTTAACTAATCTCAGGTAAAGCCCAGTTGTTGTTACCACTTCCTTGGAAGAGTTCGGTTGTTGTCCTGCTGGAGGGAAGCTGGTGTCTTCTCCTGTAGTTAGCACCTCCTGCTAACTGTGGTTGCTGGTTCTGCAGGCTGAGGAGAAGAAGATGAAGTTGATGTTTCAGGAGTCCTTCTTTGCAGCTCCTGGTTGTCCCTTTGTCCAGACTGAGGAGCTGGTCACTCAGGTCTGTGATGGTTTTCCTGCTTGTTCAGGAAAAACACAAAGAAGTTCTGTGAGGCGTCGTTTCCCTGGTCCCGTCCTGGAGGAACCGGTTGGTTTCCCTGGAGAGCAGACTCTGGGTGCTGGTCTCTGGATCAGGGGAAGGTCTGACCCTCGTGGTCGGGTCAGCAGAAGAGTTGAGGAGTGAAGGCCTCTGGTTGCAAGAGCGTCTGGTGTTAGCTGTGTGCTAACGCTGGGTGAGTTGAGCTGCTGGGAGCAGCTCGTCAGCAACCCACCTCCTTGGAGTTTGCTTTGCAAGCGAGGGGTGGAGGCCCCTGCTTGCAGGCCTCTGGTGTTAGCTGTGTGCTAACGCTGGATGAGCTGAGCTGCTGGGAGCAGCTCTTCAGAAACCCACCTACTCAGGGTCCAGTCTTGCAAGAGCCCGAGATGGCGGCTGGCTGAAACCTTTTGTTGCACGAATGTTGATTCGGAGGTGTCAAAGCCTGAGAGCTTCAACCAATCAGTGACTGGCTGATTGCATGGGGGAAGAGTCTTGTGAGCAGAAAGGGGGGGAGGAAGGTCCTGCAGAAGGCCCTCCACCCCCACTGGGTGTGATGGTCAATCACATTCCTGGGTCAGAATTCATGTCATGACTGCGTCTCATGACAAATGAATATTGTCTCTAACCAAAAAATGAACAAACTTTCTGTGGTCCTGCAGATCCCAACATAATTAATCTACAGAAAATAGGTTATATTTCTTATGGCTACATAACTAAATTTATGGAGAGGAAAAAGCTAATTTAAAGCTCATCTTAAAGCCAGGTTTACACTTTTCAAGTGAAAATCCATCGTGTTCGCATTTTCCTTTCAGAAAAGCTTTACGTTTAGAAAGCAACATTTTGAAAGCAAAGTGTGTCTCCATGCAAATGGCAGAAACTCTGAAAATGATGTAAGTGGGTGCTATTAGTTGTTTTTGTAATGAACCCGGAGTCCCTGGACTTCATGACTGAAGAAATGTCACCAGTCAAGATGCAGCAGAAAGCCGTCCTGGACTTGGTGGCGGAGGTGAAGGATATGAGGATCCAGAATGTTGGGAAGGACTGGCGTTTGACATATCCACAGGGTAGAGTTGCTGATTTAGAGCAATACCCCCAGCTCAAAGCAGGCTCCACACTAAACCCCGGTCATACGCCAGGGCTGTGAGTGCTGACGTCATCCCCTGCCCCTGAGGAAGGACAACAACACTGTAAGGTTTTTCAACCGAAAACACAAAACTGCACTACTGAAACAGGGCAGAAAGCTGAAAGGGTCAAAGGTCTATTTGAACGAGCAACCGACAAAACTAAATGCTGACATCGCCAGAAAAGCACAGTTTTTAAAAATATAAGGAACAACACATGGACTACGAACTGTAAAGTTTTCATTAAACTGAACGGAGCATTGGAATAAGCAAAAGTTTTGATCATCAGGAGCATCGAGGAATTGGACAAATATCACTAATAATGTCCAACTGGACTGTAAGGTCTAAAGGACAACACTCACACATTCATGGTTCAGGATCAAGGAGATGTCTCATCTGCATCCAGTGATAACATTGTCAAAGGAATCAGACATCATGACCAACTGCAACTAAGAACATTTCATTACCTAATGGACATGGGAAAGTAGATTGACCCAGACAATTATTTTTTTTCAACATCAATGACACCTGCTGTCACTACACAGATAGACAATATAACCTGGAAGTAAACACAGGTGGCAGGTTGCCTATAATTTATTTCAATAGTAGAAGCCTCTATGCAAACTACAGCAATATCAAAAAATATTTAGGGAAATTCATAAAATCATCCATCCACTATCTGCCGCTTATCCGTTCATAAAACCATTCAAAAATAATTATAGTATCTGAAACATAGATTAATGATAACAAAGGAATTGACTTTGAATTAGAGGGTTATGAATTTCATTATATAAATAGAAAGAATAAGGGTGGAGGATGAGTAGTTATATATGTAGAAAATGACTGATGATTTGATGTTTCTCAAGAAACTTTTCAAGTGGAGATTTGAAAAGCTTCTCGAGAACTCTAGAAAATTGAGGCAATAAAGATGTTGGTCTGTAATTGGTAAAACAGTGTTTGTTGCCATTTTTGCAGAGTGGAATAACTTCTGCTATTTTCATTCTATTTGGAAAACAACCAGACTGGAAGGATAAGTTGCAGATATAAACTAAGGGCTTTATGATAATTAATGAAACTTTTTTTTAAACTAATGTCATGTGGATGTCATAACAATCAGTGGATAATTTACTTTTGCACTTGAGCACAATGTCCAACACTTCACGTTCAATTGTGGCTGAGAAGAAAAAGAACAAGGATTTTGTTTAATAATTATCTTGCATTCATCACCTCTATGGTCTCTATGAAATATCAGCTGCCAACTCAGGGCCAACATTTACTAAAAAACATATTGAAATAATTTACAATATTGTCCATGGTGGGTTTTTCATCATTTGCATCAATAAAGCATTCAGGATATGTTGACTTTGAAGATCCTTGTTTAATTAGGCTATTCAGAGTATCCCAAGTTCCTTTTGTATTGTTTTTATTATAATTTAATGTTTACTTATAATAAAACTGTTTACTGATTCTTGAAATTTGTTTCTGTACCTCTTATATCTTAGTTCCATTTTTTTTTAGCTTTTTTCTTTGATGAACAGTTTGTAGAGATTATTTTTCTTTTTACAGGCATTAATTATTCCTTTTGTCAGCCAAGGGCTTTTTATGTGTTTTTTCTTGATGCAATATTCCCTCATCGGAGAGTGTTTATTATGTAGAATTAAAAATGACTTGATGACACAAAACTGGGAAACTGTTTACAAAGAAAACGATATAGACAACTCATACAATACTTTCTAAAAAATGTCCAATTAAACAAAATAGTAGAAAACACAGACATACAGATCAACCATGAATGACAAAAGGATTACAGAATGCCTGTAAAATGAAGACTACACTTTACAGACAATTTATCAAACAAAGAACTAACGAAGCGGAAGATAAATATAAAAAAGTATAAGAATAAGTTAACTTCAACTATAAGGGTATGCAGAAAGTAATATTATTGTAAAATATTAAATAATAATACAATCAATATGAAAGGAATTTGGGCAGTAGCATGCAGTGGTGTTTCAGCCAGGGCCAGCAGTTAACCCACCCTGTCTTGTGGCCACACATTATGTCGCACAGTAAGTACACAATCTGAATCCAATGTAAGGCCACTACTGTGCATCACTACTTAATCCACACCAACATGACAGCTGATCACCAACCACAACACATCAAGACACCACTGTGCAGCTTCGCCATCAGATCATTTCCCAGTGTTTCCAACAGGTTTGCACGGACGGGGGGGGGGGGGGGGGGGGGGGTGCGCACACTGCTGTCATGCATGCGTGACTGTCTGTGTGCACGATTGGGAAACACCACTTTACAATTGAAAAACAGCATGAAATGCCAACAGCAGCATGTAACGCATTACATGTAATGGTGTTACATAATTAGGGTACAACATTTTTTAACTATAACCCGTTACAATGCATAAAAAAATGTGTAGTCTCATTACAGGTATATTTGATAAAAAACTAGGATTACTGGAATAAACTAGAACTGCAGCTGTCACATGTGCCGTCCACTGGCATTGCGACACTTCCCGACGCTTTCAGGCTGGTCGGCACTGAAGCGTTGCCATGGATACTGCAGCCAGCTGCTCTCGCCACTATGTTTTAAAGTGGAAGAAGTCTCTTTACCCCTCTGTACAGTGTAAATTATGCCTCCCAGCCATGAAAGTGCTGTGAATGTCCAGGAACTCAACGTCTCACCTGAAGAAACATGTGGTAGGATAAAACCCGCTCACTTTCACTGAAACACACCTGGACTCTGTCAACTAGCTTTATTAGCTCACTAACCTGTCAGTAACCTGCCAATACCAGTACTGGTGCTGATGGTAGGAAGACATTCTCAATACTTTTAGAAGATCTCATGTTTTAGATATTAATTGGGCGACACGTGCCATAACTTGTCATAACTCTGCTCGTTGACTGAGTAGCGGGTCCAGTGGGTTGTTCAGTTATATTCAATCAGTGATTCATGCTGCCAGATACAGCCTCTCATCAAACATTTATATTTAGTCTGGAAAAAAAACAACAACATTAAAACCAAAGAGGAAATGGGACAAGAGAGAGAGAGAGAGAGTTTTGGAAAAGATAGATAGATAGATAGATAGATAGATAGATAGATAGATAGATAGATAGATAGATAGATAGATAGATAGATAGATAGATAGATAGATAGATAGATAGATAGATAGATAGATGATCATTTTTTTTTTAAGTTAATTAAAAAGAGTCCATCTAATTAAAAAGAGTCCATAGAAGACAGGTTTCATTCATCAGTCGGACTGCTGTGGGAAGGAAGCTGTTTAGCATTCGAGTTTTTGTTGACTTGATGCTACCGTATCTCTTCCCCGAGGGCATCAGCTCGAACATTTGATGGAAGGGATGTGAGCAGTCTTTCACGATAGAGTCTGCTCTGCACATGCACCGCTTAGTGAAGATGTCCTGCAGTGGTGGTAAAGGGGCAACAATGATCTTCTCTGCAGTTCTTACGATACAACTGAGACTCTGCTTCTCTTCAGCTGTGCAGCTGCTGAACCAGGACAGCATCCCATACATCAGCAGACTCTCCACTGTCCCTCTATAGAACAGGGTCAACGCCGGGATGGGGAGGTCCACCTTCTTCAGCTTACGGAGGAAATGAAGACGTTATTGTGCCTTCTTAATGATAGCCGTGGTGTTGTCTCTGGTGGTCAGTTTGTCCAACAGATGTATCCCCAGGAACTTGGCGCTCTCTACCCTCTCCACCTCACAGTTGTTAATTGTGAGTGGAGAATGACGTTTTCCAGACCTTCTAAAGTCCACGATCATCTCCTTTGTTTTGGTAGTGTTGAGGACCAGATTGTGTATTAAATGCTGAGCTGAAGTCAAGTAGCAGTATCCTGGCACACGTGATCCTTTCCTCCAGGTGTGACAGAAACCAGTGAAGCAGGTTGGATATGGCGTCTTCTGGCGATTCTCTCTGTACGCCAATGAAGCTGGTCCAAGTTTGCTGGGAGCACCAGGATTTGTTTATGTAGTCAGCCACGCCCCCTCCGCAGAGATTCCCAGAGGATGACGTCGCTGTCTGCTCTGTGGAGTGTGAGCCCGGCTAATTCAACTCCAGAGTCCAGTATTTTGTCCGACAATCACGTCTCTGTCAAGATGTAGACTGAGCAGTCTCTTACTTCACGCTGAAGCGATCTCCAGAGCTGTATTTCATCCATCTTGTTGTCCAGGAAGTGAACATTGACCAACAGGATAGATGGCTATCCGGGATGGCTGGCTTGTTTGGTTTTTGCTCTTAGCCTTGCCTTAATGCCCGATCGCCTTCCACGCTTCCGCGTCCTGTCACATCGTCTACGATGTCCTTTCCTCCCAGCAAGAGCTCCAGCTGATGCAGGTAAATGCTTGATGCTGTCTCGGCATAACAATCCGTGTTTAGCCAGATGATGGAGTAGACACCGATCGGGTAGCTGATTGCTGCACTCTCGAATGTTCATCATAAAGTCATTGCTGTAAACAAATGTTTGCCATGGCCTGGGCAAAGAATCTATGATGCTAACTTTTGCACCAAAAAGCCGATGTTCACACAGGCCGCCGCAAGCGTGGGTCGCACCGCCATGTTCGATCGTCAAGGAGAGCTTGTGGGATGTGTTATCTGTCAATCACCTTGCTGGGCACATTTTCTTGAATAGAAATTGAAAGATTTATTTGTATTGTGGTTTTCATTCTTTAAAAGAAAAACACCTGAAAACACCTGTTTGACACCTGATTTGTTACTGAGTTTTGATAGTTCAAAACTTGTTAAGTGAAATTTGTGTCTGCTTGTGTATAAGATGTGTCAATACACTTAGCACATGACACATTCTTTTCTTTCTTGTCTTTATTTTTTATGTTTGCTGGTGAAGTAATCCAAAAGTAACTAAAAGTACTCTGGTACGTTACTTTTTTATTTTAGTACATTTTTTAGGAGTGATGAGATGGGGGTTATAACTGCAGAGAATTTAAAGCTAAAACACGACTCTAAAATAATTTTGTCCTTCCACTTTGTGTGAAGTGAGGTTGTGGAATGGTTTGGAGGAGGAGCTGAGGCAGTGTCCAATCACAACCCAGTTGAAAAATATCCCCAAAGCAATGGTTTTCACTAAGTATAGGGAGGAGGATGGCTGTGACACTGGTACATATAATATTTATTGATATTATTCATACATTATGTATTTACTATTTTTCTTGTTAATTTGTATATGTAGGTGTGTGTGTGTGTGTGTGTGTGTGTGTGTGTGTGTGTGTGTGTGTGTGTGATTTTTTTGGCTTGTTACATTTATTTGTTTTATGTGTTTTTATGTCATTTTGTTGCTATTGTTTGAATAATTTCATTTCTGCCCACAGGTCTGAAATAAACTATCAATAAAATTTTTGGAGGCCACTTAAATAGATGCAGAGGTTAAATCCCAGTTTGAGCCAGAATCCAGTTCAGAAGGTGCAGTATAGCACTTAAACTAATAATCTGAGAAAGAACCAGTTGTTTCGATGTCTTTGTTCAGGTTTTCCTTCCCGCTGTGAGCCTTCCTGCTCTCGTCATGAGTCACTGGTTTTGGTCGGACTTTGTTTCATTTTGGATCGTGTTTTTTGTTCCCCTCTTGTGTTATTTTTGGACTTTGGTTTTCTTTTTCTGAAGACTTTTCTGGAATTCATCATTGGACCATTAAGTTAATTTAAGATTGCCTCCTACCTCACAAAATCTCCATATTTTTCACGTTGATATCACCTTTGGCTTCTTTTCAATGTTTGATTTTATTTAGCATGAGTGTGGTCATTATTATCATGATTACAATTGATAAAGTGAAAGGAACACTGGAAATTAAAGAATCACTGTCAAGACCAGTGGTGTTACGCACATAGTTAGGGGCCAGCTCAAGTTCAACTGAAGTGGGTCAGACCGGTAATATAGTGCCATAATAACCTTCAGATTTGTACTTGAAAGTTTTCTCTGTTGAGGCGCAAGGTAACATGATGAAAATGTCTCAATTTTTGCAAAAATCAAAGAATGATCAAATAAAAAATGTATATAATCTCAATATGAAGCCAAAGTCAACGAAAACGTCTGGTGTGAAATACAGTGAAATTACTGAAAAAGTTTTTTTTTTTTTTAGTTTTTTATGTTATCTTTGAAATTCTTACAATTTGCTTTTTGGTTTGGCCGGATTGGAGCCTCTTGCAGGCCGGTTTTGGCCCAAGAACCTTATGTTTGAACTGATCTAGCTAAAAAAGTGTGAAGACAACAGGTCTCACAGATTCTCTGTACTGGACTGATGAACGTCAGGCTTCCGCAACAGTTTTTTGCCTCATTTGATCCGTTGGTATGGAGTCCCATCGGAAAAATGACAGAATGTGAGTCTTTCATGCTTGTCGATCCCTGACACTTGCTTCTGCGTGCTCTGCTTCACTTATTTACTCCCATATGTCATAAAGAAAACCCGTAAAGCCTTGAATTGTTTGGACGATGATCGACCTCTTGTTGTAACCTGAGTGAACGCAAGTTTATATTTGTATGGTATAGGCTACAAAATTCAGGTATTTTAGGTTGGGGAAACCCATTGTGGAGCTTTCAGAAACTCCCCTAATAGAATAAGGCTCACTTTTACCCTGGTATATCCATTAAAATGGCAATATCTCTTCTAAATGGAGTCACTCAGAACTATACTCCTTTCTGGAGTCTGCGTTCAGAGAAGTAATAGGTTTGCAGTGAAGCCTCCCCCACCCCATAAAAAAAACAAGGCTTGGATTAAGATGAATTGGTACCTCATGGGGCTTTTATCTGCCCATGTATTTACTCACTGGCAGAATATAAACCGACTTTATGGTACAGTTTATGAATTTTGTTTTGTGTTCTTTTAGATGTGGCATTATAAAGAAGTCGTCATAATTCAGCCTGTCACAGCAGTGGTACCAATGGGGTTGGAGGCTATTAGCTTAAGCAAATCAAAGTTCTTGATGTGTTTACCGAAAGTTTTATTAGCATTGGTTGGTTTCCAATCCCAGACAATGATTGACTGCTTCCGAAGACTCGCCTCACGGGCTCATTAGAGAATGGTGCACGCGTATGTCCGCCGGTCAGCAATCTGCTGTTTGTGAACAAGCCGGCTCAGTGTTTTTGTCCGCACACGTGTGTGTTGGCTTTGGTTTTTTTCTGTGTTTGCTATAATGGCAGTTAGCGATAGCAGGCAGCTGCTCTCCACTCTCACTCTGTTCTGCAGCCCTCCTTTTCTGTATAATTGGACAACCACATGTCAGGCTGTGATTTGCAGTATGAGCAGGATGATTTTGTAGCACTAAATATGATTCACTGCCGTTGTCGCTCAGCCAGATGATGGCTGGAAATGTACAATGACTGAACTGAAAACTGAGTAGAGGGCAGCTGAAAAGACGCAGAGAAAAGGTGTCATTCGGACATGAATGAAATGTTTCCTTTTGATTTCCCATCTATCTTTCATACTGAGTCATGGAGTGCTGGAGCATGTCCAAGCTGGCGATAGGCGAAGGCAGGTCAAGTCAAAGGTCCATCAGAGGGCAAACGCAGAGACAGACAGCTGCTCACACTCACCCAGGGGCAATTTCACAGTCAGTAATTAACATCAAGCAAATATTTTATGTGGGGAAACCAATGCACCAACAGACAAACTTCACACTGTCTTCATATTCATATTCATAACAGATCCTGGTTGATGAAGGGGCTGCACACAGGACTCTCTTTCTGTTTAGGTCTGTTTAATTCACTGAGGCCGCGGTTACACGACAACGTTTCATGTGACAACACCTAATCCATTAAAAAAAATATAGTGTTTTAGAGATAGGGCCTGTCCGATCTAGTATCGGTGTCGGATTCCGATATCAACGTAATTCATGGATCAGAAATTTCCGCTCCGACCTGCGAAGATTTCCGATCCACAAAGCCTTGTCTGCTTTACTGTTGCTGAAATGACTCCACAGTGTTTCCCTGCCACTGCTCTGCTGGCTGGCTGCAAACTGTGGACTGGATTTCTTGAAGGGAGGCAGTTCATAATGAGACGTGGAAGAATGAGACAGGAAAGCCATTCCACAGTTTGCAGCCAGCGAGCAGGCCAACGTAGTAGCACTGTGCTATCCAACTTTTCATAACATGTTGCTGTTTGGACATATTTTACATTCAAAACACCACAAAGCAACACAGCAACATGCAATATTTGCAAAGCAATGCAGCAACATGGATTTTATCAAAGCAACGCAGCAACATGGATGTTATCAAAGCAACACAGCAATGTGGATGTTAATAAAGCAATTCAGCAACATGGATGTTATCAAAGCAACACAGCAACGTGAATGTTATCAAAGTCATTGTCCAGTGAGGCTTCGCTCTGCCGCCAGATGTCAGCGTTTTAAAACGCCAGCTCTCCAGGAGAACAGCTCTGACATTAAAACAATGACCAGCAGCTCTTCCAGGCTGTCAGCAGACGATTCACACCGCTGTGAAACTGCGTCCTACTCCATGCTAAACTCCCTGAACATAGTCCCAATGGTTGGAGCTGCGTTAGAGCTGGAAACATTCTGTTGATGCTGCGTGGCTAAATAATTTTTCCTGGTAATAATAAAGTGATTTAGAGATGATGATATCACACAGACCCCCACATTGTCCACATGGAACAAAAATACTTTGTACTGCTTCCTTTTCTGACCTTGTACTAACCTCAAGTTGTCTTTTGACAGAATACATGCACACATTCCTACATTTCATACTTTACTGTAGAGATTAGTTTATTATAGCCTCATATAAAGGTTTGTGTGTTGCTTGATTTTATAGTGAAATCACACAGACATGTGTGCAGAGAACAATACACTGTAAAGGTGAAGAAAATGGAGCGAACCTGACATCCTAGTGACTGATGAGGAATCAGATGCTATCAGTGTCAACTATTAAACTACTGATATGGACGATAAAACTAGAATATGGACCGCCAGTCAAACCGCTACAGGTCGGCCATGTTTGTTTACAAGTGGACGAGCAGGAGGGAGGAGGAGAGATTCTCAGCAACAGGCTCTATGGCCTCCATCAGTCTCAGTCTCAGGAAGGAATAGAGACCATGAAAGAATCTTTCCACCTTGGGAGCCGAGATAAAAACTTCATAGATACAGGATCAGAACACTGGTGTTGTGTAAACAGACCCCCCAGAAGTGAATATACAGTGCAGATACAGTGATCCCTAATTTATCACGAGGGTTACGTTCTAAAAATAACACGCAATAAGCGAAATCCGCGAAGTAGTTAACTTTTTTAGTAAGTATTATATATGTTTTAAGGCTGTAAAACCCCTCACCACACACGTTATATACTTTTCTCAGACAGGAATGAACATTTTCTCACATTTCTCTCTTGTTTAAACTCTCCCAAAGTTCAAACCTTCGTACATTTTAAAACGTAAACATACCTCTGCCTTTTGGCTGCGACTGCAGGTGCCTTTGTCGGTGCAGAACATTTTGTTGACATTGGGGGGTTTGTCAGGAACAAAACTTGCAAACATACAGCACTTCAGAGTCACACTGCTGTCGATCAGACATTGATGTATATTTGGCAAGTCGAACGCATTCGCGTACATGAGACACAGCATGGAGATTGATTGACAAGGGTCTCCAGTTCCTGAGAAAATCAGGACACAGAATACAATGTGCAGGTTCTCCCTTAGCCAATCAGGATGCTGTGCATATTCATACGCTGTAAAAAAAAAAAAAAAAGCATGCAAAATTGTACACAAAAAAATCTGCGAAACAGCGAGGCCACGAACGGTGAACCGCATTATAGTGAGGAACAACTCTACACTGGTAATCGTTGTCATGTAAACGGGGTCTGAGTATCTCAGTTCAGTTTTATTTCTGGAGCACTAAATACAACACAGTCATTTCACAGAGAAAAGCCCATAATTCCACATAAACAAGCAGAAAGGGAATTAAATGTTTTAATAGGAAGAGACTTGCAGAAACTGATCCTGGTTTGATTCCAGGCTTGGGACTTCCTGTGTGGAATTTGCTAATTTTTCAATTCATTAATTAAGTTTTCCCAAAGACTTGCTTATTGTTTAGTTGTTGACCTTAAGAACTTTAATCCTGTTGACACTGTGAAGAACTGACCCTGAAGGGTGTCACCTGAAATCCATCCATCCATGGATGGATGGATGGATGATGTGATGAAATACTATTGATATGGGTATTTCTCAGTCTGAAAACGTGTTTGTTGTGGTTAACTGACTTGTTGCAAGACAATCAGAATCTACTGCAGTACACAGATACACAAAGACTGCCTGTTTTGTTTTTCTACTTATCTATTATGTGCATCCTGTATTATTCTCTGCCCCCTATTTTTATGACAAGTTCATTTTTCCTGCTGTGTGTAATGCTCCTGGTCTGGCCTGACAATACAAAGGGTGCATGATGGGTAATTATATATCTCCTCAGGTACTGAACTCCAGAGAGCTTTTGTCGTTTGATGCTCTCCGCTATATTCTTCAGCTTTAGCATTTTCAGTCCAAAACAATAAGGGCCTGCATTTCCCAGGTAAATCAGCATATAGACAGCGTACATGTACCAACTCAGCATGAGCTTGAATTGAGGAACGAGGGAGAGAGGGAAGCAATGACATAAACTCCATTTTCTTTTTCCAGGACAATTTTACCCCGGAGTTGTCAAAACAACCAAACAGAGAACCAAACCGGGATTTTAGTCATTGTCTGCATGTATCTGTTTTCTTTTATAAAATGCACTGTGCAAAGTGCACTGACTTGGTCCCAATCCTTATGTGCCAGACGTTTAGGAGAGATTACTCGACTGCGTCTTTTGGCCTTTTTGTTTAACTGGCGACAGATATGTCATTGTATGACAGCAGACAGACCAGGTTTGTTCCATTTCTCTGGCAGAGCAGATCATTTGTGCTTCATGTTTTGTTTGAGCTGCTGTTTCATAGTATCTTAATCAAGCCCTCGTGAGTTGGATTTCACTTATATACCACTTTTCCACTCCTGAGCACCCAAAGTACTTCACATTATTAATCACATTCAGCCTTTCATGCAGGCCGGGTATGGCCCGCCTACACATTTGGCCTGGCCCCCTGAACAATACCAGAGACTCATTTGGATTTTTTTTTCATATACAGTCGGGTTTCGACATTAATGCTTTCCCGAATGTCCGAGGCTAGTAAAAGCTTTGCTCGGGCAAGTGAATCATCTACCCAACATTTTACGAATGGGCTAGATTTTTTTTTTTAGCGATATTTTCATGTTTTTTTTTTTTTTAATCACTTGGTATCGTCAACCAAGCGTGCCACTGCAGGGCACCGCCATTTGTCGCCCCAACAGTGCGATCACATGATTCTCGCGTGAATGCCTACGATAGCATGGGAAGACACTTAATGCCGATTGCAGCCGCTATTTTCTTCCCAATTCGTGATCCCCATTAATGTCAGCAATGCTGCGTGTTACCTGAAAAACATGCATTTTGATTGGATAGCGTCGCGTAATTCCTCGGGATTCCCTCAGTAAAACTCCTCGTCATCCACCATGTAGAATTTTTAACTTCTGTAAACATTCAAATCGTAACCCGAACAAAACCCACTCGAATTCAACACATAAAAACAACTTCAACTAACCGTCTTTTTGATTATTTTGACTTTCTAATCCCAAAGTTTCATAACTTTTTATGGTTCAGAAAAAAGTTGAATGAGCAAGAAGAGGAAGAGGGACAGGATTTCATTTGTTATTGACCAATATAATAAAAATACATGACACACATTTAACATGTTATTAAAAAAATGCATATGGATAAAAAACTGACGAATACAATAAATATGGTGTGGTAGTCTGGTAGTAGGGTGTGACAGCACCAATCTTTATACTAGCACATTTATTTCAGACCGACACAGCAAAAAGCTGTGTTTATTATACATATTATTATTATGTTACTATATTATTGCACGGCACAACAGAAAGTTAATGTTCCATGGACTTTTTTCCTGTGAAGAACCTGGAGAGGGTTATTTGGTTATTTGTGGCTTTCTGGAAAACAATACATTTTTATGTTTAGGCACCCCTGCGATCGTCACACTTCTTTTGTTACAAACTGACCCTGGCCCCCCATCAGAGAAGGTAAATGTTATCTGGTCCTCACAGGAAAACGTTTGGGGACCCCTGGTTTAAGGATTCTGAAGCAGACAAACTGAGCTCCTTAACCACCTGCTTGGCACAAGCTAAACAGTGGCTAAGTGACAACCGCCTTCAACTGAACTCCGAAAAAACGGAGGTGCTTATTACGGCCCCGGTCAGTGCCATTCCTGCTGTCAAGCAGGTGAACTCAGCCAAAATGAAACAGAGAAATCTTGGGGTGCTTGGGAGTCTTTGATCAAGCTATGTCACTCGAGCACTGTTCAAGACAGCTGGTCAAAAGCTGCTTCTTTCAGGTGTACAATATTGCTAAAGTCAGGCCCATGGTTCTAAGGGAGAGCTTGAAATGATCATCCATGTGTTTGTGTTCTCGTGGCTATAGACAACTAGTCCAATTTAAAATATTGGCGCTGACCTTCCAAGCCCTACATGGCCAGGCCCCCACCTACATCTTAGACTTAATTAAGCTCAACAGCCCAACTTGAGGACAGAGGTCTTCTGGGCAGTTCCTGCTGATGGTCCCACTGCCCCACCACTTTAAAACTCAGGGAGACCGATCCTTTAAAGCCACTGCACCCCGCCTTTGGAACACACTTCCTTTATGGCATGTTTACACAATGTTCCAGGCAACCATGCCAGCCCCGTTTCAGGCCACCGTGGACAAAATGGGATGGACATCAGACAATGCAGGGGGACGGGATGGGCAAATGTAACAGGTTGTTTTTGCCGTGGGTGCTGTGCCAGATTTTAAAACTGTCAAAAACGTTGCCCCGGCAGCCACGGTGCCGATGAGAAACTTGGTAGCCCGTAGCAAAATGGGATGAATGTCACAAAATTTGGCAGCACGTAATTGGCCGTAATAGAACATGGAGGCCGTCCGTAGTGGGACGGGACGCTAAACAGGAAGTGCCGTTTAGTGCGTGTGCTATCACGGTTGGTTCATGGCTGCTTCACATTTTATTTGTCATGGTTTTCACGGCAAGTTATGCTGTATGGTAGCCGTTTCACCACGTTCAATGGCGACTTGTCCTGGCATGTGACGGTTTGTGGGCCCTACACGTTGCGTTCTACTCCGGTCTGCCATGGCGCCACACCGTCTGGGAGCAAGCCGGGCCTGGTAGGGGAGTTTCATTCCAGTCTGAGCAATCAACGACAGAACACCTTCTACAAGCTATGCCACCAAAAAAGAAATCAAGAGATATAGTATGTATGCACACAGCAAAAGTCTCAGGATGCAATGATTACCTTCACTTCTGGTGGCCCTTTGGGGCATAACGTGCTTCAAAATGGCCCAACGTCCACTTTTCATCTGTAGAAAGCCTTGACAGAACGTGAAAAACGTGCCAGACCTTCCTCAGAATTCCCCAATATCCCACGGCACACTACATTTTGGGCAAATGGGGCTGCTGGGAACATAGTGGAAACCTTCCTTTAGACCTGCGTTCCCTGGCCTCAGTCGTTGCTTTTAAAAAGCACCCGAAAACATTTTTGCTCCAGCAAGCATTTTCGACTGAGATGATCTGCCCTGCGTTGCTGCATTCTAAGCATTTTATACCTCCCTATTTGACCACATGAGTTTTGTGTATCCTGAGCACTGTGAAGCATTTAAGACCAACTGACCCTGTGTTGAGTTACATCTTATGCATTTTAAGCTTTTTAAACTTTGTACTTCATCGCAGGATCTTTTAGATATGTCTACTTTTCTGAAGCACTGTGTGACCATTGTCTGTAAAAAGCGCTATATAAATAAAGTTTACTTGCTTACTTACTTACTTACTTACTTACAAAAGATACACTCATCTGTAATTTTGTCAATTGCTTCATGAAGCCATATTCTGTGTAACGCTTCTTGGTACATTCTTTTTTTCTCTATTTGATCGATTCATCTGCCATTTTTTTCTCCCACTGTTTCTACTTTTAATGTAAATGTTTAAACTTAGTAGTTTTGTGACCTAAATGAATGAAATGTTGACTCTCTTATTCTTACGTTATACCTTTGTGACACCCCCCTTCTGTAACACCTGCTTATCAATGGTGTTTGAGTGGTGAACAGGGATCAGCATGATGCCCACCCTGACTGTTCTGGACCTATGTAGGCCAGACACAACAAACTGTTATGCACTGTCTATTTTCACCTTTCTCTGAGGATGTTTTTGCAGCATACTACAGTAGTTCTTCTGTTGGATTGAACCACCTGGGTCTGCCATGCCTACATGCGTCAATGAGCTCTGCATTTTCACAACCTTGTCCTCAATTATCTGGTTTTCTTTCTTTCGACCACGTTTGATAGATGCTAACCATTGGAGTCTGGGAAAATCCCAAAGAAAATCAGAGCCAGTCATTATAAAACTTGCTCAAATCCTTATATAACTAACTAACTGACTGACTAATCCCTAATCCACTCACCCTCTTTCTGACACGTCAAGTTTGTGGACAAACATTCACTTGCTGCCTGACAGAAACCATGATGAAGAACTAATTCACCTCACCTGTCAGTGGTTTTTTTGAAGAGCGTCTTGTATGCACACAACCTTTTACATCATAACTTCTACTTAATGCTTGACATGGGGATTTGCTGCAGTATACCATACAAATCTGTTTTGCTGCTGACAGATCGGATAAGAAAACCAGAACAATTACATTTTTTGTACGTTTTGTCACCTCAAGCTTCCGTCCACAGCATGTCTGAGTTTGGTTGGCAGTTTGCTGTGGTTATTATGTTGATAGAAGTGGCTCTCTGCGGCGGCAGGAGGGTCTGTTTCAGACAGCGGCAGACAGAGAAAGAGAGGAGTGCTACAGTGATTAATGTCCAGGCAGAAATGAGAGACGGCCAACTCTCCAAGCCCAGTCACCTCCATCCGAGCAGCACGTTGGGCCCCAACTTCTCGTCTCACCGATGTGGGAGTGGCATTAAGTTTAATCACAACCATTTGAATTATTTATTGTACAAAAATCCATTACTTTTTGAGTTGGTTGATGAAAGCTGGTGTAAATTGAAATGTTGGATTAATCCTGGGAAAGAAATGAGATTCACCTGTGTGTCCAAAAATCAATCATCTCCATCCCGCTGATTAATGGCAAAACATTTGTCTTCCTCTCAAACATCAAAGGATCCTAAGCAGCCCGTCCCATGTGAGGGTGGAGGGGTGAGGGTGGAGAGGGAGGCGGGGTGGGGGTTGGTGGGGGGGTAGTCATCAACAGTTGAGAGTCATATGGTGCTGTGCTTACCGTGTGGCGTGTTAACAAGGATGTGAAGTGATGGAAGACCGCGGGCCAAACGCCTGCATGATAGAGATAAGCAGCCAGCCATGCTCCCTCATTTCACCGTCTCCACACCATAAGACACACTCCCTGGATATTCAACCATCAGAGCCGGGATGATGGAAAGAGTTTAGCATGCTTATTGCCTTATTCAGATATTCTGCATCTGTACGTCCAAGAACTGCCACACACACACACACGCACACGCACACGCACACACACACACATACACACAAACCCCATTCTCGTATTGGGTTTACCTAAAGAAAAGACCTCAAAGCTTTACTGTAGTATCTGTAAGCACCCCCACCCCAACCGGGTTCTCAAAGTCCATCAGAACTCCTTTTGAGGATCCTGGTCTCTTGCTTGGGTTTTTGCACATGGCTGTCATTCTTACCTCTCCCCATCACTCCCCCTCTTTTCACTCTCCCAATAACTCTCCCTCTCTTCACTCTTTCCCCATCACTCTCTCACCCTTCACTCTCCCAATAACTCCCCCTCCTTTCACTCTCCGTAATAACTCTCCCTCCCATCACTCTCCCCATCACACCCCTTCACTCTCTCCGCATCACTCCCCCTCTCTTCACTGTCCCCGTCACTCCCCCTCGCTTCACTCTCTCCCAAAAACTCCCTCTCCCTTCACTCTCTCCCCGTCCCTCTACCTGCTGTGCGTGAAATGTGAAGGAAGACCTTTAAACCTGCATAGCATTTCTGCTACCTTCAAACAGTTTGTGCCTTGTGAGAGCTGACCCTGTGCCCTCCCGTCTCGTATCGATAGCCATGCTAAGAGGCTCAGGCTGTGCGAGACATCATGCAGACATGATGAATCAGCTCACACCATACATGCATTCCTCTGTGTATTCATTTGGCTACAGGAGGTAATGTTAGCTTGTCATTTTTCACCTGTCTGGCCTCTTCACCTGACCTCAGTGAGGAGGGGAATGGGGGGGGGGGGGGTCAAATATCTGCTCTCCAAAGGAGCACAGGTATTTTGAATGGGAAGAAGTGAAGCGTTGCTTTCTTGGAAGTTTGACGGCATATTGAATGTCTGCTGATTGCGCTGGCTCATCTCGGCCAGCAGCCCCAATAGTGTAGTAGTCCCTGGACCAGTGGGTGTACCCCATATTCCCATGTATACGATCAACTACACCACGAGTGTTCATCACCCCATTCATCACCAACCATGAGCAGCCTTTAGTGTCGCTCCGTTTTAAAACTATGATCGAGGTCCTGACTGTGGTCTCAGGGATCGTGACACTGGTCCAGTGATCATGTAGTTTTTACTGGACCGAAGCACATTTTGCTGGACCAAAGTAAAGTTTGATGAAAATATTCAAGTACTCCCCACGTTATTGTTTATTTGCAAAACTATGAAGAATAAGGTTTATGGAGATAATGTTTATTAACATCACAAAGTGTCAAAACAGATACAGAAACATACTGTGAACTATAATGTGAAAAAAGAACAAAAAATTCACAACAATAAATGCTAAATACTTAAGCAGTAAACAACTTATCTGACGAGAATTCACAAATGACTCTGAAACCATGTCATAATGTGAAAAAAGAACAAAAATATCACAATAAACTCCAAATACTTCAGCAGTAGACAACATATCTGACTAGAATTCACAAGTAATGCCGAGTGATGTGACATGAAGGGTACGTCCGGAATGTCCCTCCTTTCTCCTTATCTATCGACTTTCACTTAACCCTGTGGATGACGTCACGGGGTTAAGGAAAGGAGTTAGAGGGCTTCCGAAAGGAGTGAGTGAAAGGCGTTCACGTTGGCCTGGCAGTCGGACTGCGCTTTCCCTTAGTGATGTCATAATAATGCGACGACGGCACAAGTTAGTGACATGTGCCGTGGTGGGGAAAGAACAAGTTTCCGAAAATGGGCTACAAAGAGCGCATTTGGGTTTTAGATGATTTAAAATTGTTCAATGCAGATTATTGCTTTGGTAACTTCTATTTTCTGCGTCCTTTTTCCGCAAATGTTATTTTCCGTAAAGGGTCGGATAAGTGGGTCCCTTTAAATGTTGTCATCGCAAGGAATTGTGGGGCAGCATGAAAGTGTGCATCAATACTATCCTAAGCTAGGAAGCAACGAGCCTCCTTTTCTTTGCTTCTTGAGAATTTGGACAGTTCTTATCATGGCCGCTACACAAAACACTTCTGGGGTTAAGTGAAAGTCAATAGGTAAGATGAAAGAAGGGACATTCCGGACGTACCCAAAGTGACCATTCAAAATGGCCATCAATAGTCTAACAGTTCTGTGTGGGTGTACATGTTGTGTTCTTGATATTCTGAATACAAACTGTTGGAGGAGTCAGTGAATGCATCCTGGAGAGTGGGATGAGGCAAGAGTGTCTGGCTGCAGATCCTCCACTCTCAGGCTCCCTCCACTGTCAGACAGGAAGTGCTCATTCAAAATAAAATGTTACACTTCAAAATAAAATGGGACAGAATGAAATGCCGAAATGCTCATGGAAATCTCAGAATGCTTTAATTAGTCGACAATGCAACACTAAAAGCTACTTTCTTGAATGTAGTACAGTATATATCGTTTTTGCTTTTTTATCTATATAGCACAAGTAGCCTGAGTATGTATGCCAATAAATTATTGTATTGTAGCAACCGCTGTGGAGTGAAGGAGCGACGGCAGTTACAGTTTGTGTATCCATGTGTCTTTGTCTTACATGTGATTCATGTGCATTTTATGTGACACCCTGAGTCACAGGGAGGTTGCGACTGAGAGTACCCCTCCGAGCAATGCATGTATGGAAGGTTCACATAAAGTCAATCCTGACCATTCCTTAGTCTCCTAGTCCTGGTATGCACACAGTGGCGCTACAGTATATTATACTATTTCTGAATGTATAATATAGGATCATTTATGACCACAAATTATTGTATAATATACAATTGTTACAACTGTGGTTGCATTTGTGTGTGTGAGACATAACTACAGTAGCTCCATGGCTGGGGCTTAACAATAATCAGTAATAGTGTCTTCCATGCAGTATTTTTGATATAAGAAAAATGCAGCAGAGCTCATGACTTGAACAGTCTATGATTACAATGTAAAAAATCATCGGTCTATATTAGCCTTTTAGAGTTAAATTTTTTATAAATTGTGTTTTTTATTTCAAACATGCACAAAATCAAATAAACAGTTCATAATCAAAATATATCTCACCAAACAAAGAAAGAAGTATAACTTATCAAATCCCATTCCCTCTCCATAAATACTACAATGTTTGTTTTTATTGTATAAAAGTGAGTGATATGTACAGTATATCACAAAAGTGAGTTCACCCCTCACACTTCTGTAAATATTTCATTATATCTTTTGATGGGACACTCAACAGATGACACATTTCTTCAGCGTTGTCCCATCGAAAAATATAAATGTTCACAGAAATGTGAGAGGTGTACTCACTTTCCTACGATACCTTATGATATATACGGCTCAAGTATGTTTATATTATAAATCAGCTTGAGGCCAGTCAGTTAATAATGCTCTTTTTCTTAAAATGACTTATTTTATAAGCCAACATGTGATAGCTATTGTTGTAAAGTGTTCTACCATGTGATACATATGATGTACTTTCACTGTTATCATTTAAACTGTGTATACTATTACTTGAATGTATATTACTCCATTTTCCACTTTATCTTTTCTTTTGTCTTATTCTGTGTTAGTGGCCATTAGTCATTAATTATTGTGCTGTTTTTGTGCTTGTTCTGCTGGATCACATAGATTTGCACCTGGGGGAATGTCAATAAATATCCTACTTTAGCTCTGAGATGTCCACAGACCAGTTGAATTGCAATAAAAGTACTCCATAAAGCAACAATACAAAGGAGAAAACACACATAATCAAAACAATTTTATTGTTCTTTATTCAGTCATCTGTGTGGCATTATGAAATATCTTTGATGATGTCTTTTGTCAACGATTTCTTTATAAAATGTTCACATCTCCAATATTATAGAAAACAAATTTAAATGGCTCGAAAAGTGATTAATTTTCCAACTCATCCAGGATTACTTATTTACACAAGACTTTGTACTGCAGACCAGCCTCGGCCTGTTCCTGCTCCCTCATGTCCAGCACTGAAAGGGCCTGTTCTTCCTTTCCCATGTCCAGTACTGAAGGCAGGTCAACTCGGCCAGTAAATAGGTGCATGTTTGTCTGAAGTCACTTTACTGCACGTCTACAGTCACCAACAATCCTTGATTTGCACGTTGCCTATGGAAAAGGCAGACAGAAAAATGATATTTCCAACATTGAATCAGTAGTATTTGACTAAAAGAGACAGTGAAACAAGACTCCTCTTCCACTGTTGTCTCCCCACCTGGTGGAGTGACGTCCAATCTGAAAGAAACATGAGGGCACTGCTCTTCTTAAAACATACATACACAGTTCAAATTTCAAAACTCAAGCAAGACACTAGTAGGGTTTTTAATTAGTCCACACTGACATTATATTAGTCATTTCAAGAATGATTCATTGTTGGCTTCAAACCTTACAGACATTTGAACTCAACATTGTGTGAAAGAACAAGACAACAAAACTAAACAGCACAAGACAACACAACTTTTTTCATAACTTTTTTTTATGAACATTTGGTAATGTTTACCTATAAACGTTGCATGCCACAGAGAGCAGGGAGTGAGCAGGTTTCCACACAGGAACCACACTGGCATCTTTCATTGTAGCATAGTCCTAACATCAAGGAATATTTTCTGTTGCTGCCCTTGGCATCAAGAAGGAAGTGTGGAGCTCAGCGGGTGCAATAGTTTATTTTTCTTTTCTTTCATGGTTCCTCAGAAACCGGCACCAGCACCGAGATTCTACAGGATATTGTAAACAAAAAAGACATCAGTTTCCTCATTTAATTACATTTCAAGTTTGCTAAAACCCCGGAACATGAATTGTCGGCTGGGTGAATCCCAGAACATGAATGAAAACAAAACAAAAACAATACTCTCGTGGCCACTTACACTTTCAATTAAAACAGTGAAAATTCTTAAGAATTATAATTTTATTGAAACTCAGTATGACATGGTATACTTACGGATAAAGATTTCAGTGTATTGCAGGCTGTTGGTTGTCGCCATGTTGGCACGTCACAGAGATCAATCACACAAATGCTTTCCCCCTATGGAATACATGGCAAATATAAACACATACCCATATAAAATATAAATTTAAATAAAAGAGAAATTTAAAAGCAGCTACTTGTATCAATAACTACTGGATTAATATTACTCCTGCATTTGATATATATGTTAATTTCTTTACTACAACAGATTAAGGTTGAGCGATTTTAACAACTTTAGATACTAATATAAATGTTGGGATTTATGGTTGGTAATTAGCATTAATAATTACTGAAAGTAATAGATTACTGGAAGTAATAGATTACTGAAAGTAATTTAGGAAAAATTGGAATTACTAATGAAGTAAACGGTCATTTACTCATCAGCAACTCCTAGAGTAATTGAGTAATTACTCAAAAGTTAATAAATTATCAAAAATAATTTATTAATGAAGAATTATTAATTTGAATAAATTGGTTATTTATCAAATAATAATGAATCGGGGCACCACCAGCTAAGCTGGAATAGCTAATACCAAATTTCAGTCTCGTTTGTCAAAAGGTTATTTAAGTTAGTTAATATTTCTGTGTAAATATAACAATATTAAATAACAAGGAAGGTGTGAGCTTCCAGCACAGACTGTTACAAACCAGTGAATTGTCAACAATAAATACACAATAATTATCAAGAATCGATCAATTCAGTTAAAATGCATTTATTAACAAAAATGTATTTATTCAAAAATAATTCAGAAATTATTTATTAAAACAACACAATTAAGTAATAAACATCAAACACGGAGCCTGCTTGGAGCGCGCCTGGGGTCTCGCAGCCGAGAAATCCCAGGGACGTGAACTACACACGGTCTCAGAAGCGCATGGAGGACAGCTGTTGCTGAGTTGCGTGATCGTTAGTGAGGAGAGGAGAAGAGAGAAAGGAGGGGGAGAAAGGAGGACAGATTCTACTGTGTGTCCAGCTCTGCACACTGTGCAGTTTGTCCACAGGTCCAAATATGAGAGTGAGGCAGGATTTGGACACAAGGAGCAAGCTCTGAGAGAGAGAGAGAGAGAGAGAGAGAGAGAGAGAGAGAGAGAGGAGGTTCGCGTGGATGTAAATCCGACGCGCAGACACAGATTGGTTGAAACAGGGATCGGCGTCCCTGACTTCAACACAATAATAAACACACAGCAATATTAAAGTCACGTGATTCTCATTGCCTGCCCAGACTCTAAGCCTTACTCAGTTGGACATGACCAATGGCGAACTTTTCCAGTCCTGAGCATGTGGTCTCTTTGTTCTCAAAACGTGGTCCCCCCCTCCCCCCTTCCATGCGGTTGAGTGGCCCAACATAAACTACAGTAATGCATCATGTTGCTTTCCATTACATGTTGATACTTTGTCCTGTGAGAACCACGCTTCTCTAAAACGTTCACAAGCTGAGAAAAACATGTTTTCTACTTCATTGCAATGCATTAGCTACTCCATGAAGGGTTTATCGCTTGCTGTACTTTTTATAAAACTGTTTCACCCATCAGATATACGAAGTTACGGTACTTTACATTATGTACTGAAAAAAGTAAACCTCAGGTGCTTTATTGATAGCCACCGTTAGCATTACTTAGCTATAAAATGACACATAACCTAAATCACTGGTGTAACACCCTGTTATTATCATCATCAATGTATGTTAGTTTACAGCAGGTATATAAACAGCGAACACACGCAAGAAACCAAAGAGTCACAACTTTTTTGGGAAATTTCAAAGTTGCAACTTACCGCTATGGAGCTTGCACCTATGCATTCGGGTTAAATGTGTCATAATTTCCTGTCTGACAGTGGATGAGGCCTCACAGTGGAGGAAGCCTGAGAGTGGAGGTCCTGTAGCCAGATGCCTCTCGGATGAGGAGCATGAGGGCGGGTCGAGCGTGGCGGGGAGCTGCCGAGGGAGAGAGAGAGCTTGCGAATTAGCGGAGTGCTGGTACCTGTTAAAATACTGCTGATAACTGCTAAAACACTGCATTTTCCCTGTCCTGTTTGTTGCATGGTCACAGCTAACAGTGACCAGGTAATAAAGCTGGTGAACGAGCCACCTTGTCATTTTTAAAACGTTACAATATGAAAGACTGGGAGGGGATTCTTGGCTTTTTCACAGTGATAAATGAAAAATTTTGATATGAGACCAGTTTTAACAGGATATTAACTGGACCAAGGACATTTTTATCGGTCATGACCAACTGTCCAACGCATTTCGCGATCACTGTGGTCTTGATTTGTGGCAAGGCACTAAAAAGTAGAGACTTGGTGTTCGTGTTACATAAACAGACAAATAATGACTTCTCACATTTTACATTAAGTTTTTCTGGTGAATGATTGGAGAGGATTCATATTTCTAAATCTGAATGTAAAATAATGATTAATACAGTTTAACCGTTTGCATTCAGGATGAGTACAACTAATAGTACCAACCTCTATGGTTACTTGCCAATACAGAGTACTTATTAAATACCATTTAGTAGTGGCAGGCGGTGCATTTCAGACCCAGGCCTTCACTGCTGGTGTCAGTCAATCCAACCCTCAATAACTTTTTTATGGCTACAAAAACCATGTGACCATGAAGAAATGCCTTATAAAAAGCCTTTGCATCTCAGATAGATACTTTTTTAGCCAGAATAAATACCTTTACGAATGAAAAAAAATCTCCTGCTGCAGCTGCATAAAAAAGCGATGGCTTTTCCTGAAGCGTCTGGGGGTCCAGGAGGAAGACAAACGTCAGCTTTTCGTGGTTTTGAAAATAATATAATGACAAATAATATAATCCTGAATCATGCCATGGAGTTTGTAGTGACCGCAGGTAAATTGCACCGGACGTGCGCTTGGCGTGCTGCGATGCATTCAATGACCTCTTGGAAAAGCCCTTCTTGAAAATTGTTTTGACAATAAATCTGCAACCAAATGACTTTATCTTCCCCTTTAGTCATTGTTGGTTGATAAAACCGCTATTCAATAAACGCAACTATATTTATGTTCATGCATCTGCTACAGATGCAGCCAGTTTGCTGGAGAGTGAACTCTCTGACTGTCCAATCAGAGGGATTGAATACACCGACGTCACGCTAGGCCTGCTCGAGGCCCAGATTGGCAATATCAAAATTGGTTGAAGCAGCCACGTGACCGACACTAGTTTTACACTGCGGATGCCTGCAGAATTGAATCTGAAGGCATAAGGCAGATTTCTTTAGCCTGGCAACAGATGATAACTAAAATGTGATTGCTTAAAAGCTTTAACGTGGAAGTACGCGTCTGGAAGCACCGGGGAGAGGCGATGAGAAGAAGTGAACAGACCATTTGGAATTATTAAAAAAATATTCATGGTCAAAATATAATCAACATCTGTGATTCAGATCTTTTTCTTAGGCCTGCAGAGAACGCCATGAATGCCCTGATGGTCCACCACTGCCATTTAGTATCATTTGTACTCCATACACAAATAGTATGCAAGAGTGATATGTTGGCGCAAACAATCTCCGCGTGGCTTCTGTGTCGACGCTACATACACCGACAGCCTTGAAGGCTGCAGTATACGACTGTGTCTATAGTACGCATAGTGCAGTGTGCAGCGTCTAACTTGCCGTCACACTTTAATCATGTGTAGCATGTAGCATCGCTGGTGTGTGAGCCCTGAAATTTTTTAGCATGTATAATGTAGCACGACTTCCTGAGCCACTGAGCAGTTAAACTACTGAGCGACATCAGGCTAACTCTGCTGGTCCAAATATCTCTGCTGATTAAATTGTTGCTGTTGTATGAACTAACTTTCACGTCCTCTTGATATTTTAGCAGAACATACTTTACAATCTGTCTTACTTTTGTCATTTTCATTAATATTAGAGAATCTCTAAACTTTCGGTTGGCTTCATCGAACCTGGACCTTCAGCGTGCACTGACACGGTTCGCAGCAGAGTGTGAAGCAGCTGGGATGAGGATCAGCACCTCTAAATCCGAGGCCATGGTTCTCGACTGGAAAAAGGTGGCTTGCCCCCTCCAGGTCGGTGGAGTGCCCTTGTCCCAAGTGGAGGAGTTCAAGTATCTCCAGTTCTTGTTCACGAGTGGGGGGAAGATGGAGCGTGAGATCGACAGGCGGATCGGTGCAGCGTCTGCAGTTATGCGGACGTTGTATCGGTCCGTCGTGGTGAAGAAGGAGCTGAGCCAAAAGGCGAAGCTCGCGATTTACTGGTCGATCTTTGTTCCTACCCTCAACTATGGTCATGAACTATGGCTCATGACCGAAACACCGTGATCCCGGATACAAGCCGCTAAAATAAGCTTCCTCCGTAGGGTGGCTTGGCGTACCCTTAGAGATAGGGTGAGGAGTTCAGTCACCAGGGAGGAGCTCGGAGTAGAGCCGCTGCTCCTCCAGATCCAGAGGAGCCAGCTGAGGTGGCTCGGGCATCTATTTCGGATGCCCCCCGGACGCCTCCCGAGGGAGGTGTTCCGGGCATGCCCCTCGGGGCAGACCCAGGACACGCTGGAGGGACTATGTCTCTCGGCTGGCCTGGGAATGCCTTGGGGTGCCACCGGAAGAGCTGGCCAGAAGTGTCTAGATCGAGGGAAGTCTGGGCAACTCTGCTCGGACTGCTGCCTCCGCGACCCGGCCCCGGATAAGCAGCAGAAAATGGATGGATGGATGAATCTCTACACCACTGACAATGCTTATTCTCTCTTCTGACTGCTGCTGCCATTGGTGATAGATGACATTAAATAATACTCACAGGGTTGTATCAGGGAACTTGCACGAGTACAAGTACACCTTGAAGTACTAAACCCCAGACTGGTATCAGTGTATCCTTGATAAAAATCAAATGCAAGTTAATAAGAAAATACTGTCGGGTACATGACTCCATTAGTAATCTTCCCCATAAGTTTCACTGTGCCTCTTTGTGCCATCTTGAAAAAGTTACTGAGTTAGATTATTACTTTTGTAGTTACTTTTAGCAGCTGTCGACAACACCCACCATCGTTTCAACATGAAAATGAAAAAACTGCTGATCACGCCTCCTGCAACATGTTTATAAATATTTAACCTTGGACCTTCATTCTATGAAAATGTGTTTAAATCTGACTCATTGTTTTATTATCAGATTTTTACTTTTACTGGTATTTACCCACAGATGCAGTCTGTTGTTGCATTATTTATCTATTCATGTATTTGCACTGCCTGCTCTAAACTACCATTTAATTGGGGGGGGGGGGGGGGGGGGGATTATTGATTGAAAAAAGGGTGAAGCTTCCTGCCATTATATCTTTTTACTCAGGAAAATTACAAAAATGGTGAAACTCTGCAGTTGTGTTCTTGTTGCAATGATAAAGTTTATTGATTGTTTGTTAGTTCAGATTTTTTTGTGGCACCTGAATGTACCATGAAAGTGAGTTGGCCTGTGATTGGCTGAGAGTGGAGAAGGGGGCGGGTCAGGTGTGGAAATTGCCTCTGTGTGTGTGTGTGTGTGTGTGTGTGTGTGTGTGTGTGTGTGTGTGTGTGTGTGTGTGTGTGTGTGTGTGTGTGTGTGTGTGTGTGTGTGTGTGTGTGTGTTTGGAGGAGCGGCCCGGTTCTGTTTAATAATAAAGCGTCTTTACAGACAAGAAACCGAGAAGCTGCAATAGTAATGTACAGTGACATGGAGAAGTAACTTTAATCTGATTACTGGTTTAGAACTAGTAATGCGTTAGATTACAAGTTACTAAAAAAAGTGGGCATATGAGAGTATGTGAGATTATTAAAGGATTATCCTCTCTTATCTTAAGTTACTAAGTATCGTGTTACCGGCATCACTGGTTATATTGTTTGTCTGCTTCCACTCAGCAGCACCAAAACGAAATTTCCATCTTCCTGACAGGTCTATTTTTACCTGATTTCTCCATGATTACACAGTGTTTAGTCCGTTCACAGACACGAACCCTGACGAGGGGAGATAGAATTGAATACTTACGTGAAGTCATTGGAATAGGACCACCAATTACCACTCCGACAGGCCTGTGTGTGTTATTTAGACATATGCTGCTCTCTCATTCTCTGGGTTGCTGCTAGTCTGACTTCTCATTTTGGCTTCAGTGAGTTATGATGCCCTGGAAGAACAGTGAGAGGAAGGAAAGGAAAAGGGAGAAATCTGCTTCAGAGGCTGGGAAGTTCGCGTGAGAATCTCTTTATGTTTTTGCTGCACTTGCAGCAGTGCGACATTGAAGCCCGGGTTAAAAAAAAAATAGACAGGTGCTGTGATCAATGGATACACTAATCATTTTAAAAAGCTGTTAAAATTACAGTAGCTCAAGAAACAGAAACCTTCTTCTGCTGTTGGTGTGGATGACGTGATGTGCATGAGCAACAGTGCAGATCTGCAGCTAAACTGCAGTTTGTTGAGCTTAATTTTATCTGGACAAAGGCTGTACAGATAAACAAGTAAACATGCGAATGAAGCCCGGTGTGTGAGGACAAATGGTTGCATTATATCGTAAAGTTTGACACTACAATGCTCGCAATTTAATGGTTTCAAGGATATTACGGGAAAAGTTAGAAGACATGCTGGATTGATGAGCTGCAGTAAATCTGAATGTGCAACATAAACAGTAGAAAGCAAAATTAAAAAAAAAGAAAGCAAAGTTACAACTGTGTGTGTGTGTGTGTGTGTGTGTGTGTGTGTGTGTGTGTGTGTGTGTGTGTGTGTGTGTGTGTGTGTGTGTGTGTGTGTGTGTGTGTGTGTGTGTGTGTGTGTGTGTGTGTCTTGGGGGGTGGGGTTTACTAAGTGTTCAGTCTACAATGGCACCAGTGTTCTAGAGCTACACTAAGATGACAGATACAGATAACCAGTGTTTTCCAGCTCTGGCCAATGAGTCCCAATGAGATGGAGGATTCTGTACGTCCGTGGGTCTTGTCAGGAGTCGGAGTGATTTTCGTCCATGAATATGGAGCTACCAAAAGGTTCCTGAGTTCTGGTCCAGGCCACAGAAAGTGACGCCCAGACACCCGAAGTACCGCAGAGAACGGCCACAAGCCCAGAGACCCAGAGGCACAGTGGCTGCCACCCGCAAGACCCCCGACACCCACCCAGGAGGACCGAGGCACTGGGGAAGCCCCCCTCCCACAAAACCTAACCCCCAGAGAGCCAGAGGCACCCTTCGACCCCAGGGAGCAAACCAGGAGCACCAGGCAGCAGCCCAATGAGCCAGTCAAGTGCAGTCAGCCCCGAGGAACCAGCCCGGCCAAGGGTAGACCAAAATGGGACATGCTCAAGGTACCAGTGCAGGTCCAGCCTGAGCCTGAGTGTTCAGGGGTCAACCCGCACACCCTGGTCCCACCCAGACCCGGCCCAAGCCTAAGCCAATGTTAGCTTGGGATGTGTCCTTAGTGCATTAGAGCCCCAGAGGACACAGAACACCCATCCCCTGAGCACCCTGGCAACAACACGAGACCGGCTCACACCATGGGGCCGTCCTGTGTCAGGGGCGGCTTGCTGGCACAGCAGAGCCTCACGACCCAGCCTGAAACAGAGGCCCAGAAGAGGCTTGCCCCCCCTGCAGAACACATCCTGTGGAACCCCCACAGCACCCAGGAACCTGCCCCACTGAGCAGCAGCCATCCCCACTGTGAGTCTTGTTACTGTGTCTGGCCAGAACTGAATGCAACCGTGTGCACAAATTTCCCCTGTGACTCCGGCTTCGTTTACACAACATCGTGAAAACACAAAACTCGTTGCGTTTTGTGGATCTATTTACATGACAATGGCGCTGAATGAAAATGAACTTTTTGAAAACAATTTGCAAGGTGGAAGTTTTGGACAATGCTCCCACGCTGTCTCATTGGAAATGGGCAAAAACACAACTTTTCTGGATCGCTTGGCCTCAGTGTCCTTGTTGATAGTGGAAACAAATAGTTATAATAGTGAATAGTTGTCTACATGATCAGTAGACAAACAACAAGAACAATGTGTTTTCACTTGAAACGTCATATAAACTGGACCATGATCTGTGATTTGCTCATAGTTAAGCTGCTTTTTCCACATCAATAAAGTCAGTCTTACAAAAACACTAGTAATAATGTGTTGCATGCAATATTGATATCATACAGGTGAAGTTAATATTTAATCTTTGATTTTGTACTTTTTAGAATCTCCAGTTTATACTAAAATAACTGAGTTTGTACTTTTACATTTAACTCCACACACTCTGGATGGCTATTGAAATACAGGAACTCCACCCAAAGTTTAGCTATAAAATCTATATCCCTCTATCCCCTTCAGCAACCTGGACCACCTCTGGTGTTTTCACTGAGTAGACAGACACGAGCGCACACTGGCACCTCTCAAATGTCGCTATTAAATGCAGATGTCTCCGTTTATGAGACGCAGGACCTCTGTGTACAAGCACAAAAAGTCTGCTTCACCTCACCTTGAAAGAGCAAAGTGATTTCCACCTCTTGTGTTTGCATTATGTATGACGGGTGTTGACTAGTGACCTGTGGCCCGCAGCAGGTTCACAGCACTTTCAACTCCACGCGGGAATGAATTTATTGTTGGAAATAAAGTGTCAAAGGTGACGAAGTAGTTGAAAAGTCTGTGTTCGGGTATTGGCTCGACTGAAAAATTGTCCTTGAGGCTTCAGGAAAACTGCAGATGGGCACAAAACAGAAATATCATCGTATAATCATATTTCGTTTGTGCAGTTGCAAATAATTGGTATTATATTACAAGCTCTGATGTTGCAAAAGGGCCTGGGCTCACATCACTTTGGCAGTATAAAAGCAACCTGCAACCTTTCATACTGGGCCAATTTAAGAACCCATTTCCATGGCAACATTTCAAATAAAAACTAGTGCTGTCAAATGTTTAAAAAAAAATCCCCAACAGATTAATTGCACAATTTTCTGTAATTAATTGTGATTAATTGCATTGTTTTTCTCCTGAAGCCTGAAGCTTGTAATGGACATTTATTGAGGGAAAACCACAGAATTTAATGTCGACTGAACACACAGAGATTAAATTTAAATTAAAAGACTATTTTTATAACGTCCTTTTAGCTTTGAATGAAATTGTTTCTCTCCAAGATCAGCAAAATAATAAAAACATAAATAAATTAATAAATAAATATCTTACATAAGTCTGGATTCAGTTAGAGTGTAGGTCCACGACTTTGACAATTTGAATATTTCTAGAAACAAAGTTGTGAATTTATTACAAGACTAAAGTGGCAATAATATACTGTAATTTACACACACACACACACACACACACACACATCCAGTGAAAGAGCGAAAGAGGAGCAATTATTATTTTACCAGTATGTCCTCTAGTTTTAGCAGTTTGGTGGCTCCTGGTCAGCCAACATGGCAACATACTGTTTTACTGCAGTATTACTGTGGTCGTTAAATTCAGCTTGTCAAAGCGAAGCTAATGACTTTTACTTTCTCAATCAGTCATCAGGGAACTTTTTAAAGTGAAACTCTACCTTAATATTGTGCCACTGGGTATTATGCTGCTCTGGAGTCACTGCTGCTCTGGAGTCACTGGGCTGCTCTGGAGTCACTGCTGCTCTGGAGTCACTGTGCTGCTCTGGAGTCACTGTGCTGCTCTGGAGTCACTGCTGCTCTGGAGTCACTGTGCTGCTCTGGAGTCACTGTGCCGCTCTGGAGTCACTGCTGCTCTGGAGTCACTGTGCTGCTCTGGAGTCACTGCTGCTCTGGAGTTACTGCTGCTCTGGAGTCACTGTGCTGCTCTGGAGTCACTGTTCTCTGCCCAGAGATGCTGCTTGGGTGAGGGAGTAAAAACTTTTGGTTAGTTTAATGTTGTTCAACACAATTTATTTGATGTAAATTTCACGAGAAAACTTCATCATGTAATGAAGTCCAAATGACTTCTAGTAGCAACACATGTAAAAAGGCTGCAGCAGTGTTACTGCTATGAAATAGAAAATGAGTAATCTTTTCAATGTAACGCTAATTTTCCAACATCTCATATGCAAATACTGAGTTCATCACGATTTATGAGGATGAGCATATGCTGTTTGTGATGGAACTTTTTTTACTTACAGCCAGTGTATTGCCATGTCTGTTAATCAGCTGCCGCAGCCTCTGCTCATCTTGGAGGACTGTGGACTGTGGACTGGCCCTGCCGGGATTTATTAGTGTGGCCGTGTGGATCAATCTGATCGGTATTGTCCAACACTGATGTTGCTCAATAAAGCCTGGTTCAAGGATTCAAGGATTCTTTATTGTCATATCAGAAAATGATACGAAATTTGGACTCAGGTCCCGGTAAGCCAAGTAATAAAAATATATATAACAGGAGCGTAAAAATATATACAGGAGCGTAAAAATATATACAATGGATACAGTGAGGAAGTGGTGGTGAATGTAAAGTGGAAAGTGTTCACAGTGGGAATTCCAGGGATTTATTGGGATTGAGATCAAAAACTCTGTTGCAGGCCAGACAACTTTTTCCACGTGTTTCAGCATCACTCTTTGTAAGACTTTCCCCTGGTTTTAGAACCAATTTGGAAGCACAATGCATAAACTATTAAGGAGATTTATGCGATTTGGAACGGCAAGACCGAGCTTATCTTGGACAACAGACTGCAATTTCCTCGTACCTTTGTTTCAGATTTTTATTTGAGAGAAATACGGCACAGGAATGTCATTACACTGTACATTCAACACATTTTCCTCCACAAATGTCACAACAAAGAGACTAATTAGGCCTGAATGCTTTCATTTTACTCCCATATTAATTTGGAAGAACTTTATATACGGTCACAACATAATATAAGTAGTGTTCAAAATAGGAACTCAACCAAAACATTTAGTGAGAAAGCAGGATAGTGCAGAGGAGACAGAGAACAGCAGAGAGGGAAAGGGGAGATGACAGAGAGAGAGAGAGAGAGAGATGGTGGTGTTGTTCAATCCAAAGGGATTAAAACGGCTGCCAATTACTGTAAAAGACCTTATGGTTGGCCCTGGAAGAATACTTTCTGTTATTTTCACCTTTTAAAGGGGCAATATATCACTGAGATGCCGTTTGCTGGATTGATGTTATTTAACTTCCAGGAAATGACAGGAGTTCTTCTATCTTTTATAATGTTCTGGTGAAATATACCAATATATGGATAGATATTTACCTCTTTATCAAGTATTTTTGACATAGTGGGCCTGTGAACATTCTGATAATGCAATGCATGTTTAAAACTTCACAAAATGGAACAACACATATAATGCTAATACACAAACATTGTGTAATGACATCTGTGTGCACATACTAAAATGTCTTCTTACACAAATATGCATAATGGTTTTTGTGCATCTATTTTAACAATTTGTATTTGCGTCTCAAATTCTGTGCATGCATAATTAGATTTGTGCATGCAAATTGCACTGAGCTTTGTACATACCTTGAAGGACCCGAACATGTCTGCAGACAGATGTCTGCCATGCATTTTTTCTCAAAGTGGATATTGCAACTCTTGTTGCTGTAATTTGTGTGGATTTTCTCTGCCTTAAACGTGGATTTACATTCTCGCTCTGCCATACTGCTTGGTATACATACATACATCATTCAGATCACTTAACAGCACTAAAGTATTACTCAACTATTTAACTTATAATTATCAACAAGCTGATAATTCAGCCTCTAACAGTGGCTAACAGGCTAATGGACTCTTAATTGCTTGACTACAAATGCATATTTCTACTGTTCCTGTTGTACATGATCCCCCCCCCCTCCCAATAATTTTTTTATTGGTATTTTCATGGTTCACAAAAGTATCCCCATAACATTTTGCATTTAGCATTCTTCTGTACATTACAGTTACTGGGTGCACACTAGTGTGCCATGGCCAAAAGGCCATGAAGTGAAACTGGCCAGAACATGAAAAAAGACCATACCCTTTAAGATGATAAAAAAAATGGCCTAACTGGCTTAATATACCTGATCCACCTTTCACATCTTTTTGTTGCAGTCTTATGGCAAATGTAATTCTTTCCACCTTAAAAACATCATATATTATATCAATCCACTTGTCCACTGTTGGTTTTTCTAGTTTCACCCACTTTCTTGTCAAGGCCTTCCTGCTGGCTGCACTAAGTATCTGAAACAGATATTGATCCTTAGAGGAGAAGTTATCAGGTGGAAGAGCTCCGAGACACAGAGCAGGAAACTCAAATGGAATGTGATAAATGTGCTCTGAATAACTTTGTAAACCTCCATCTAAAAGAGATTTTAAAAATGATTTGTCTCTTGGCATCGCCACTGTCTCCAACATGCACATGAGTTGGTGTTGTGTTTCTTTTGCCCCGGTGTTTTAATAAAAAAATCTAATGAGGCTTTTCCAGCAAAACTCTCTCCAGTCTTGAATTTGATGTTTTCCATTGAATTCTACACAACTGTTCCCTATCTACTGCAGTCAGTACTACGTTTCCTTCCCATTCCCATTCCGTATAACATTCAATGTGCTGCATTTATTTTATTTTGGCCCCGATAAAGTTTTGAGATGTTTTTTTGGTTTGGGCCCAAAGTGTAAGCCTCTATAAACACTTTTAATAAAATATTGTCCCGTTGCTGTTGTGTAACTTTCTTTTTGATTTGCTCAATGTAAGGACGAGCCTAAAGAAATCTACATAAATCATCACTATTCTAATTGTTTCCTCTCTTTAAGTCTTGAAATTTGTTCACTTCCCCCTTTCCCCCCCCATTAATCAATTAGTTGCCCATCCTCTAAACCTTCCATCTCAATTTGCAGGCACAAAATCTGGGGCAAATACACACCATCTCAAAGCCTTTGTCGCATCTCTCAAGTGATTTTTAGCTCTTACCTTCTTCCACAGCCGATGTGGCAAAGTGACTCAAGAGTTTCCCATTTCCTTCAACTTATTCCTCAGCCCTTTGTCTCCTATTGCTGTTTGAATCGGAACTCCTCCATCATATCCTCCTCAAGCTCCTTCCAGTGCATGATCCTTTCTAAATGATTGTATCATTGTACATGTTCCTAGGTTTTGTAAAAGTAGAACGGGAGGCAGAGCCCTCAGTTCTCAGGCTCTTGTCTTATGGAACCAGATCCCAGTTTCAGTTAGGGAGGCTGAATCAGTATCTACTTTTAAGGCCAGACTTAAAACTTTTCTATTTACTAAAGCTTACAGTTAGGGCTCTTTGAACCCCCCCCCCCGCCTCTTTCTCTACCTCTCTCTCTACCACTCTCTCTGCTGCTCTCTCTACCTCTCTCTCTACTGCTCTCTTTACTGCTCACTCTACCGCTCTCTCTACATCTCTACCTCTCTCTATCGCTCTCTCTGCCTCTCTCTTTACTGCTCTCTCTACTTCGCTCTACCTCTCTCTACCCCTCTCTCTACCTCTCTCTACCCCTCTCTCTACCTCTCTCTACCCCTCTCTCTACCTCTCTCTACCCGGACCAAGGTCGGCTTCTTGCCGATTAGAAAAATCAAGGTTTGTATCTTCCCCCCCAATCTATCTCTCTGTCTACCATATCCTCTCCTTTATCCTCTCACCCCAACCGGTCAGCAGAATGTCGCCACCTCTGACTCTGGTTTCTGCAAAGGTTTCTTCCTGTTGGAGGAGTTTTTCCTTTCCACAGTTGCAAATAAACCTGCTTGCTTATGTGGATCATTGGGTTTTTCGCTCTTCTCTGTTAAAAGCACCTAGAGATGACTGTGTTGTATTTGGTACTGTATAAATAAAGTTGAATTGAATTGAATTACGTCACAATTTAAACAGTAAACAGTAAGACAACAACAACAATCACTATCAATAATGACTTTAAAGTGACACTTTCAATAGTGTCCATATTCCTGTCTTCCAGACTGATACTAAACTAAGATTTCAAATATATATAATACAAATTATAATTACCTTTCACAATAATGGTAGGTCTTTCACAACTGTTATTTAATTATTATCTGGCAGTCGCAGCTGCTGTAATCAGACTGACTCTCACTGAGTGTGTGGCTCTCACTGAGTCATATTCAATTTAAATAACACAACAAATATATTAATAAAAATAAAAGCCAAAGTCCTTCTAAACGCCTGATTTTAAGTGTTTCAGTGCGTTAAAGATCTCATCTACCTGCTTTATGCTGCTCTGGTGGACCTCCATCCTGCGGGACCAGCTTGAGGGAGAAATGTGCGTCCTGGCTGATGGTGCATTCAATGTGCCTCGGAAACACAGGATAGAATTAAATACAATGTGAAAAAATACAATGTAATTTGTATTTTTTTGAAAAAGTACAACGTGAAAAAATCGATGCAACCCTGGATTTTACCAATGTAGGAACGCAGTGACCGATGGATCTCCATTTCACCCGTAAATTGTACCGATGCACACTGAAGGAACCGATACACTCGTATCGCACATGTTTGTATCTAGATACCGATTCATATCGATTAATCTCCCCATGTTTAATTTCCACCAAAAAGAACCAATTCATTGCCGGTGCCAGGGCCAGTATTCAATGAGCATCGCCAAGGAAGCGGTTGTGTTTCCATTGTCAGGAACCAGTAAAGCCACTTCATTGTGTCACTCCAAAACGTGGTACATCACCAAAGTAGCACCAGCAGGATCTAGGAACCAGGAGACGGACTGTAACAGTGATTTGGTCCAGGAACCAGGAGATGGACTGTATTCATCTGTTTGCTTCGGGTCGCTCCATCTAGTCTGTCCTGAACCTCAAATGCAGACCAAATAGACAGAAAACATTGCATCTCCTCGTCGCACTATTGGTGTTTTTTCACGTCTATCTTGTTTTAGTCTGGAGCCGCAGAGAGGTCATAGAGAAAATATTAATAGTAATAATAATAATAATAATAATAAGGTGAATGAGCTCAGGGCTTATTTTTCAACATTTGGGCGTTACATAGTGAATTTCTGCTTCTTTCACTTTATTTCTGAACATGTCTGAATCAAATGCTTCAACATCAGGAGGAATGGAGGTGTAGAATGATAGAATGCAGCTCTACAGCTGTTTCCATGGCAACCTATGTAAACACACACTGATTAAAGTTGTCTTTAACATGAAGCCATTAAAAGGCTAATTTTATGGCAAAAAAAAATCCAGCTTTCATTTACAGTAGTATGTAGTTTGTTTAGTAGTTGCTGATGAACCAAAAGTATCGCTCCATTATAAAGAAGTTCTGTGGGTAGAAAATAGTGGCGCATCTCATAGTGGAGCGCCCCCTGCTGCCTCATGCAGACCTCAGCCTGCGGTCATATAGCCATACAAGACCTGGTAGAAGTTAGTGACAATCATATTATCATGAAAAGCCTGAAACAAAATGCTTCTGAATTCAGCAGGAGCACTGATGCACAGTATTTCAATTAGAGCCACAGCTCTACCATCACCCACTGAATTATCTTGATCCCTGGCATTATTAACTTGAAGGAACGACTTATTATCTCTATAACCACTCCAGGGCTCCGTGTTCACTGTAGATGTCTTGTAGGTAGCGATAACTCCGTCCCCAGCGTATGACGTGTCAGATCCCTCCTCTGGACCTCCTCTGGCCCAGCAAAGATATGAGGCCGACTTAGCACCCATTTAGTTCCGGATAGGCCGGGGCTTTGGAGGTGGAAAGAAAAAGGACTGGTTCTAAATCTGGCCATGGACCACAACAACAACCTGGTTCTATCTGGTGGAAAAGCCTCAATTGAGACTCGAGCGGAGATATCAGTGATTCTGCCATGAAAGATAGTAAACTACCATTAGCTTCCAAGCTGTGCTGTCAGGGGAAGTTTGAAAAAAAAAAAGAAACATAATGCAACAGCAATAGGAGAATATTATTTTTGACATTTGACTGTATTTTGCACCAGAAAGTTCATTACAATTGACTTTATGTTGGAATTCCAATTTTTTTGTGTGTGAACATATCTACATTTTCATCACATATATTCTGTGGTAAAACAAATAAAACTTAAAGTTGTGATTTTGCAAAGTTTTGCTTTTATGTCAGTCAGTATCATGCTTTTGTGGGATAAGCAGCAGAGTTTGTTGTGTCCATGAAAAATGCCAAACAGCTCATTCTTGTTCTTTAATGCTCATCCAACAACGCACACTCCTTTTCTAATTCGATGACATTTACTTCCAAGAAATGACGTACACAGTTCATTACACAAATAAACGCACACATCTCTGCACAGACACACATTTACCATCATACACAAACAGAATGCTCTGTGCACGGATCTAAATACACAAATTACTTTACAAACACACAAGATCTGATCAAGTTCCAAATTTCAGCATTGTTCTGCAGCTATTTTGGCCCCATAAACAAACTTGTTTCTCTCCGCTTCAGTTGTGAGAGCGGCAGTGGGCTGCAGCCACCCTGGGTGCCCCCTGCTGCTGTGACAGCATGCCCCTGCTGGCACCAAGCCCAGACACCCTCAGCGATGTACAAACCGGCCGCGATGGCTGCCGTACCCACGTGTCTTTGACTTTGCAGAAGACGTGCTCCTATTCATTAAGGCTGCACAAATGACAGAGGGCTGCTTGTGTTGTGCTGCGAGAGGGATAACCAAGACATAAAACACAAGTCTGTTGGTTAGAGACAGCCAATTTGTGGTGGTTAGGCAGCGTTAAAACCGAAGGTGTCCTTCTGCCGACCCTCTCTGCCTCCCCGACTGTGTCTTTCCTCCGTGTACTGATTTGTTTGTGCATCATGGAAGTGAGCCATGGGTGATCTGGATGAGAGTTTCCCACTGGCTTCAGATTCGTATTAGCAGGAAGCTTCTTGTTCATCTTCAAATTCCACAAATTGTACGTCTCACCTCAGTCTAATTTCACTCCCCATGAAGTCTTCTGGATTTGAAATCTCTGACTCGATTACTTCTCATGCAATTTGCTCAAGCTGGCTCTCTTCAGCAGGTGTTCTACACACAATTTCAGAGCTATTTCATCTGAGTATTTTGTTTACAGGGACTCGCTTGGGACAGGGACTCACTTGTTTTGTAAACCATCCATTGCAGTGGAGCGTCTATAATTCTTCAGTGGATTATTGTGTCTGTCAACCTGTCGTTAAAACAAATTCATTATTTATGAGCAGAATCAAAACATCTTGGAATAACAAATGGCACATATGTTTTTGTGTCTGCCATTGTGATTGTACAACATGATATTAAGGGTGGAATCACATTAATGAGTATTCCTTTTCATTAGCTTTTACTTAATCAGGAAAAAAAACGATTAAGAATCTCTTTTGCAAGTATGTCTGAGGTACATACAATATATTTACACTGCCGGTGATACTAAAATGTTCTTAAAAATAAATAAATATCAAAAGACAGTATTAAAATTACTTAATCTCTGGTGCTCTCCAATCTTTTGTCTTCTGAGAGCTCCTTTTGCACAATAAAACCACTGAAGAGCTCCTCATGTTGAGTCATATTTATTAACAATGCAAATTTCCATCAAGGTCAAGTGAAAGTGTTTGTTTTCAGATATAAAACATTTATAAAAGTACTGAGAAAATGATCAAACTGAAATTGACATGCATGCATGTGTCATCCATCCAACAGCCATCATCCATCCATCCATCTATCCATCCATCCATCCATCCATCCATCCATCCATCACGTGTTGTCCATATATCTTTATATCCATCCGTCTATATTAGATGGATCCAGGCCAGTAAAAAAAATTGCCGATCTATCTCGTGAACGTTTTCTCAGTGGATTCTGGTACCTTCAGACATGCTCTTTTATATAAGCTCTGGGGCCATCTTGAATTTTCCTTCAAATTCAATATGGCCATCCAATTTCCAATATGGCCACCAAAATACCTCAATCATTATCTGGCAGAACCCTGTCAGGTGAAATGGAGGTTTTTTTCCCACCAATTTGTGATGATAGTAGCCAGTGAACATGACCCAATTGGTTGAATGCCACTGCAGTACACCATTGGTTTTTAAATCCAACATGGCCACCGGGCCCGTTTTGGAAAATAGCTCTATGTCTTGGTCTGGTAGAGATATGGCTATAAACTTGGTGTCTGTCCCTAGGTTACCAGGGGTACGTATTCGGAATATACCATCATATTTGAAATTTGGTGAGTTGGTCATGGTGTAAATTAATTTATCAAACATTATATATTATTATATATTAACAGGGATGGTTGTAATCTGTTCGTTGGTGTTTCTCATCAACAATTATAAAACTGATTCTAGGGACTAGATATAGGTTTGGGGCCAAGGAATCTGTTTGTCCACTTTTTACAGTCATATCGCCACTTCCTGAATCATGAAACATAGCGGTCCTAAACCAAATGGATTGAAAAAAAAACATGGCTGCCTTGTTTGGCTGAACAGTTTTTCAGAAAGGCTCCATACAGATCATACATTTTCTCCTTGTTCACTGATATCCAAGTCACTATATCTCAGTACAGACTGAGGCCTCATTTACACAACAAATTTCAAAGGACAAGACATCGTTCGTGTGTTTTCATTTTAGAAAAGGTTCTTGGCAACATTTCAAAAATAATGTCCATTCACATGGGAACAGCAGAAACTCTCAAGATGTAGTTAGTACGTTGGGCCACTAGTTGCAGTAGCAGCGTTTCAAAAAAGTAATGTTTGTTTTGTTTTGTTTTATTTCCACTTAGATAGAGTCACAGTGTTTTCAAAACTATGCATTTTCAGTGACTCCAATTGCCATCGGACTTTTGGACCATAGAAAGAATCCCATGCAGGATTACTATTGCAACAACACATAATCAAACTCACCCTCTCACGACAGTGTAATGTGGCTCACGTTCCTTATTAGTGGTGAACAATCCTACACTTTGTGATTCTGCTTCACAATGAGAGGAAGAGCCGACATCCAAGGATCAAAAGCGACATTGCTATGAATGCTTGGCCGCCACAAGCTAAACGTACTGATGCACGTGCACTGCCAAAGTGAGCTTTAAGCCATGAGGCAAGCGTGCGACCCTCTACACCACCCTGCGGCATAGAAGTCCACCATAATAAACAAATAGTTGTGGTTCAGAAGCTCACAAGCACAATGAACACATGGAACCTACATTTGCAGGTAAACTGTAAATTATTCAAGCATTTTATTTTGATCGGGATGAGAAAGTTAATTATGACTTTAGGATGATGGAGGCAACCAAGCAGCCTGATGCAGCAGGATCATTTCACCTGTGCTGTAAAATATTCTGAAAGGAAAATACCTGGCAGGATGCAGGAGATTCAGGACATGCAGGAGATGCAGGAGATCCAGGAGATCCAGGAGATGCAGGAGATCCAGGAGATCCAGGAGATCCAGGAGATGCAGGAGATCCAGGAGATCCAGGAGATGCAGGAGATCCAGGAGATCCAGAAGATGCAGGAGATGCAGGAGATGCAGGAGATGCAGGAGATCCAGAAGATGCAGGAGATGCAGAAGATGCAGGAGATGCAGGAGATCCAGGAGATCCAGAAGATGCAGGAGATGCAGAAGATGCAGGAGATGCAGGAGATCCAGGAGATCCAGAAGATGCAGGAGATGCAGGAGATCCAGGAGATCCAGGAGATCCAGAAGATGCAGGAGATGCAGGAGATCCAGAAGATGCAGGAGATGCAGGAGATCCAGGAGATCCAGAAGATGCAGGAGATGCAGGAGATCCAGAAGATGCAGGAGATGCAGGAGATCCAGGAGATCCAGAAGATGCAGGAGATGCAGGAGATCCAGGAGATCCAGAAGATGCAGGAGATGCAGGAGATCCAGGAGATCCAGGAGATCCAGGAGATGCAGGAGATCCAGGAGATCCAGAAGATGCAGGAGATGCAGGAGATCCAGGAGATCCAGGAGAGTGGCCCCGCATCTGTTGACAACTGCCGTTTGATATTGAGGACAGAGGACAGGACAGTTCTCAGTGCTACTGTGTGTGTATGAGTGTGTGTGTGTGTGTGTGTGTGTGTGTGTGTGTGTGTGTGTGTGTGTGTGTGTGTGTGTGTGTGTGTGTGTGTGTGTGTGTGTGTGTGTGTGTGTGTGTGTGTGTGTGTGTGTGTGTGTGTGTGTGTGTGTGTGTGTGTGTGTGTGTGTTTCTCATACTTCCTGTGATCTACTGAGGAGGCTGTAGCCTCCAGGGACACCCAGACAGCTCGCTGGCACAGAAATGTGAGGAAGACTAAAAGACTTAAGCTGTCCTCCTCATCCTGCCTCCTTCCTCCACCTTCTCTGTCGCCGTCTCCGTCTTCTCTCTCTACTGGTGCCAGACTGGAACACACTACAGGTGGACAATTTCAAAACCCACCGTACTCCCTGAGCTGTGTAAATCTGACCAGAGACCAAAAAGGTTTTTTTGGCTGATGATAAAGGAATTACTTTGCTTTCAATCACAAGTGGATTGATGCAAATTATGCACTCAGGATCTCATCTGTTTGTGACGGAACTGTGGAGCTTAATCTTGTTTATTTCAAATTATTCAAACAAGCTATTTTTTTTTTCTTCATAAAGCGCTGCTTTTTACGGACTCTCTAGATGAATTAGTGAAAGCCTCTTTCAGACTCAAGTTTCATTTAGAAATGGCCCAGAAGAGGGAATTTAATTTTGGTGCATCCATCAGAAAACATCCATCGTCTGCAGTTTGGTTAGTAGCACTTGTTCCGTCTATCCTGTTTGATTTCTTCATTTAAACACTCGTCTTCATCAGTATTCCCTGGCTTGCTCTTTTCAGTTTCACTGATACAGCTCCAAACCACACATTTGTGCTCTGAGGGATTTTTTTTTTGATCATGCAAACACACCACACCTTGCATCTCACCAATGTTGAAAAGGAAACAACTCATTTGGTATCAAGTCAAATGTGTCAAAGTACTAAAAATACATTGGGCTTGCTGTTTAATTTAATGTAATTTTCACAATGAAACGGACACACTTATGCAACAGATTTCAGTCTGTGATGCATTTCAGTTTGAGAAGTTTCACATTAACAGGTGACCTGGGTTCAGGTCAGGACACATGACTTTGTTCAATCAATTTGTTTTAGACAACAGTTGCCTTATCGCACATTATAATGGCATTTTGACAGCATCGTGGATCCAGGTCTCCATTTAGCACTGTTTATAGAATTGCTGTTCAGAATGTGATCCTGCCCTGTTCATACAATGACATTTCAAGTGAAAATGCATTGTTTCTTCTTTTCTGTTTCGCATTCATCCTTGTGTGAAGAAATCCGTAATTTCTGTTTTTTTCTTTCTCCAGTCGGGCAGGCGGAAAAACTCACGTTGCACGCTCTTACAACATGAGAGTGAGTAAGGACACCGTACATGAGCAGCATGTGTAAGTACGGCCTCCGTACGATAACGTGACAATCGCATGGAGATCGTACATTGTAAGCACGTACAACTTACTTTCCACATGTGCAACGTACGATGCACGCAACTGCTCATGGTCAGACGTGGTGTCCGGGCCACGTACAGTACATACACCTTGCGTTGACATACTCCCTTCCTGCTCTTGCAACTCCCTCCCCACGTCTTCAGAAAAACATGGCGGCCATGGCCTCCCCAAAAACCGTACGGACTAAAAACACGCAGGGTGAGTTGTGACTGGGGCTTTTTAGTCCGGATATTATTGTATTTGCATTGTTCATTCCTATCACTACTCATAATTGGCAAGTTGGATGAAAGTGGTATCGATGCCTCCCTCAATGAAACCATGCTACATGATTTCAACACCCCGGGCTCAGTGTGCTGGTGAATGCCGTGGAGTGAAACAAAGCAGAACTTGAATTAAAGTATGTTGAGCTTAGAAGCTCATTCATGCCGGTTTGCATCCTGGGGAGCTTTGATCTGTCGCTCGTAGAGGCTGACAGGAGGAAAGCTCCAATCGCAACTTTGATTGCTTGGTGGAGTTTTTGCTTGGAAACACTCTTTCTTTGCTCGCCTGATGAAGCTGGAGTTAATAATGTACTCTTTGCAAACTGGTTGGTGTTGACTTGTGCAGAGGGCACCTGAAGTTTATTCAAAGTGTTGTTAGAACTAAGTTAATTATGTGGTGTTGGCTTAAACATTCTTTTAATTCCCGGCAAATTGGAAATTTGCTGGAAGCGGACTTTCGGATGGAGACTGCATTTGAAACCCGTCAGCATTGAGACACTGTAACACGCTTTAGTGCTTCCTTTTATTCCCCCCTCAGGCCATGCTCTCTTTGAACCCAAATTAATAGCCTCCTTTACTGCATCACATATAATTTGAACCTGTCTCTCCGTTCTGCAATTCAATCTTAATTGCTAAGCACTTCCATTTCAAGAGTTGTTAAGCAAACGACGTGTATGATGGATGAGTCTGTGGCAGTAAACACCAAATTACTTCATCAAACGCACCCTCTATCTGCCTGTTGCCTTTCAGAAAGTCAAGAACTCTTTGCTGTCGTCCCAGGAGGAGAATGCGATAAAAGACAGGGGCACTGCTTACCTGCCACTTTAGCTACATCCTCACACCACAATGATGAATGGGCGCTTCATTTCTCCACTTGAAAAGATGGATTGGAGGCTTGATTCTCAGCCCCGCATATGCTAAATGATTTAATTCACGCTGTCTCCTCGCCCTCTTCTTGTCACATTTTCCACATTTATCTCTGCCTTTCATTCCCTCCTGTTGACCATGTATCAGCATCGCCATCAGACGCTGCGGTTTCATCCCCAGCATCTCGGATCCTGACGGGCTCCGTCGTGGCTCTCTTTTTATTCCACGCATGGTTTCTCTCTCACAGAACCGGCCTGATTTTCACTCCTTTGTTCAGGCTGTTTTACTTTGTGCTCCAGGTGGAATTTCCATTGATTAAAAGCAGACGTGGCCTGCACTTGTGTATCCACCGGCCAAGCCCCGCTCACAAAGATGAATCACCTGCAGCTCCTTTCTATCAGTCCGCCCTCTTTCCACATCTGTCCCTTGCTCTCCGGGCTGTCGGCTCCAAAATGAAACGAGCCCGAGACTGATTGTGTGTTCGTTTAGGAGACAAAGAGCTGTTCTGGTGTGTGTTTGGTCTGCCTGGTCCCTCAAAATGAAGCCTTTTTTATAGAGCAAGTCATCATTCTTTACAACTTTTACCTTTCTTCCAAACTTGCAATGGTATGAAGCACATGAGTGACCACTTCTGGGCCCAGTTGTTCAAAACTGGGTTATCGTTTAACCAGCCGTTAAATACATTAAACCATTAACAGCACTGTTATGTTGTTGTTGTTCAAACCTGGGTTAACTCTCACCCTGGCAGTCACTGGCAGTGTTGCGTTCATGATGCCAGTTCAACAAAGGAAGAACCGTGGTCTTAACGTTGATATGTGTACAGTGGCGGACAGTCGGGGCCTCCAAAGCCTGTTCGCCTGTTATTAAGTGTTTAATTCTTCCTCCTTTTTTGTTCATAGAAAGTTAGACCAAGTGGATTGTGTTGTTTCTTTGATTTAGCTTTATTCATTTAAATGTTTCTTTTTTTCTATTTGTATGTTTGAAAAAAAGATGAATTCACTCACTCATACAAGCCTCGTCATGATGGCGGAGTGGTTTGCAATCTCACCTCACAGTGAGAAAACTATGGTTCAAGTCCAGGCTTTGAACAGTTGTTTGTGGGGAGTCTACATGATCCTCTGAGCATATGACTCTCTAAATGTGCAATAGAGCTTAATTCAGGGTGTTACAATATAGTCCAATTTCTTGTTGAGTGGGCTGGACCAGTGTCATAATAATGTTTACATTTACACTTTTCTCTGTTGTGGCACAGAGTACACATGATGGAAATGTCTATATTTCTGCAAAAACAAAACAATTACAAATAAAAATGACTACCATTGAAACATAAAGCCAATTTTACCAAATCACTAACAAAAGTAATAGTGAACTATTCCTGTATTTCCCACACATTGTGATGTGCTCTTTGTGTCCCAATGCTGCAGGAGTGATGAACGTCTGGTGGAAGATTTTTTTTTTTTTAAACAATGCCTAGGATAGGCAAGCACACATGATGATGATGATAACAACAACAACAACAACAACAACAACAATAATAATAACAATAATAATAATAGATCTTCAAGAGAGAAAACCAACACCATGTGTCATCTGCTGCTGTTCTCATAACTTGGCCTTTAGTTTCGCTGACTTAGTTTACCTGTTGTGTGTTTTCAGCAGTGTGAGAAACACCATTTGCTCTTTTAGTGCTCCAGAAGACACACACACACACACACACACACACACACACACACACACACACACACACACACACACACACACACACACACACACACACACACACACACACACACACACACACACACACACACACACACACACACACGCCGTCTGGGATTGTTGGTTGCAGTTGTTATATATTATATGATATAGTTGTTGATATTCCGCTATCGCTAGCAGGCTGTGATGTTTGCATATCCATGTGCTCGAGCCTGTAATGCAGAGTTTTCACTGGGATTATTAAGCTCACGAGACATGGCTGAAGGGTGTATCGCACATCTTATTCCTCTCACATCTACAGATGTGGAGAGAATCTTCCCTTCATTATGAGATGAGACTGCGATGGGACTGGGTTCGCTTAATGCACATAATGCATTAGGCTGATGGAAACATTTTGCCCGATTTTCTGCTTGTACATAGTCGAGGATGTAAATGCATATGAGGTATGCAGCTTCTGCTTGCAGCTTCGGCGTGCTGATTGCCAGAGTACAGCTATTGGTTTGAATGGACTGTGATGCAGGTGTGAATTCAGAGACTTGTGCTTGGTTTCTCTGGATCTGCATGGTGCTGTGAAGGTCCAATCCCCCTCTCATCCTCTATTTTCCTCCTCTTCCTCCTTCTCTTTATCGCCCACTCTCAGTCTGTTTGCCTCAGTAGGAGTGATACCGCTCTCCTCCCATCACTTACTCCCCTGATAGCGTCTGGCCATTGGGGATAAAAGTGCGAGATTTTCTTTCTTTTCTTCTTATGCCTTTTAGGAAATGACAGTCCTGTGGCTTAATGAAGAATTCCCCACACTAGTTCTTCTGTTATTTATTCCCCGGGCCCAACATCTCTGTTAGAATACATGTAATCACTCTTGACCCGCATGAATGATTTACTCCACACCCACAAAGTCAGGAGGCTTTAGCTGGCTTTCTTGTCATCACAACATGCTTTATTTATGTTTTGTTGTTTGTTTGTATTTTTTACCTCTGCTGAGATATGAGGCGGCAGAAAAGTGAGAGGGACTTGGATATCAAGTGTTTGAGTTAGGGTTATATTCATAGGGTTATCTATTCATAACTATTCCAGAAATATAAGGAAATATAGAATGGATTTGCAGTACCGATAATCAGCAGTGATATTTTCAATCTGAGGGCAACAATCCTGCTGCATTCAAATATGAGCTTTATACTTTTGCTTTCTTGCTGTTGAGATGTGTTGCTATTTTGTCCTCAAGCTAATCATTTCTCTTTCAGGTTTGATCGCCAGCCAGATCTAAACTAAATTAGAAACCAAACCTTTTGCCAAACTTGGCGCCTCTAAGTGGCGGAAGTCATAAATCGCTCAAAGCCCTTTTGACTTTGCTTGCTCACAAATCTCAAGTGCTTTTCTATTTATCTTCCATCTTGATGACAACACAGGCCGTTGGCTGAATCTGAAGTACCTGAAGCTTTGTCTCAAACTTTTTTCTGCTCCTGTTTTGATTGGCAGAAGGTTGGCAGCACAAGTAAACCTCAATATCACCGAAGGCAGATTGCCTTCAGATATAGTCCTCATGGCTTATAGAAAATGTAAATCTGGACTTCAGAAAGCTCCAGTACCCTTTTCTCAGAATGCCGTGTCGCATTATGTAATAATGGTGCAACATGTAATAATGTTATAAATTCTCATGTCATTATGTAATAATGCCGCATTTTGTAATAACTTGTTACATTTTGCAACAGTTACTACAAAATGCAGTTGTTCCACTTTTTTTTTAAAGAAAATATAATAATTTGGTGCATTATGTAATAAATGTTGCCCTTTTTCCAAATACAAGGCTTTACGTTTAATAATGTAGAAAACCTTAAGATTCAGTTGGACAACAATTATATTTCACTCTTTGCTTTTGCTCCTGTCCTACCAACATAACAATGGTTGAATGAGGGCTCTCAGTCCGGTTGAACTTTTTAGATCATCTTTCTTTGTGGCTGGTAGATCTTTAAAGTTACAAGCCAATCAGTATTTCCAGCAGCCATTTCTACGTTCATGAAGAAAAGACACCAGGTTGTCGGTGCCACTTAGTGCATTTAATCATTTAACCTGCATTTTGTAATAATTGTTGCAATATATAACAAGTTATTACAAAATGCGCAAAGTTTATTTTGAAATGCATTCAACAATTTTATTACAAAATGTGGCAGATTATTATAAAATGCAGCGTTATTAAATAATGGGGTGCAAATGTATTACATTATTACATTTTGCACCATTATTACATAATGCGGTGCTACATTCCCTGAATTGAATGTATCAGTTGATACTCTGCTGATGTGAAGAAAAATGCATGCGATCAAGTTTAACAGTCGGTGGTCGGATGCACAGTTGTTAGTAATTGTCCTTTAAAGGAGTGGTATCAGTGTTTCCCTGCCACTGTGTACAGTAGTAATTCTTACTGAATAATGCTATTTTACACTCAATTGTATGGGACAAAGTGTTTCAATTTGCGAGAATAACAGAATTATCCTATTATTGCCTTGAAGAGACACACAGAGGAAGTAGAATTGAGCCGTCAGCCGTTTTAACTCGGTGAGAATGTACAGATTTGTTTCTGCTGTCACTTCGATCGTCATTACGTCGTCCGCTGTATGTCAGATGCTTTGTTGCTCAGAGAAATTGCACTCAAGAGATAGCTGTCAGAAGATGATCTCTGGCATCGGCAATCCTCTCTCACTGTACAACATGAGATTGTCTCTGGACTGGGGCTGACATAAATCACATATCTGGCTCAAGATCTGGTGGCACACATAGAGTAAGTACATGGCGACCGATTTCACACCAGAGTGACTTCCATAAAGAAGAAGCAGACAAAAAACACACGAATTAACAGTAAATGTTTGGTTGAGTTCCTGTCATGGATTTTGTAAACTTTGCTCTTGTAGACACATGTATGGAAGCTGATCTACTTACTGGATGTATTGAGGTCAATAGACACGTATTGTTTACAACATGTTTGAAAAGGAGGTGAAAATCATCAACTTATGACAGTACTGTACTGGATTGTGCTGTAGGTTTCATTCAAATTGTTTTTATGTTGAAATTGAGTAAATGTCCATAGTTATTGTTTAGTTTGGTGAAAATACTGACATTTTCCTTTTGTATATTATGTACCAGCACAAAGAAAAACTTTAATTTGAAGGTTATTATAACAATATCTCACCGGTCTGAGCCACTGGGATTTTTGTGGCCCCTGAACCAAAATACTGTATGTGTAACTGCCTTAAGAGGTTAACATTCTTCAAACCGCAGTATTCAAGGAATGCTGTCAGATTTATTACCTGGACATGATTCTGAGTGAAACGGGCCAGAATCCAACAAGCAACCTGAATATGCAAGCTTCTACTACGTGGCTGTTTTGTTTGTGTTTCTATAGGAAGGAAATGCAAAGAAAGGATTATTTTCTTTCAGCGAGTGTGAGGATTAGATCCCCTTAAACATCACATGAGCTCCTTTTTTTTTCTCCATTGATGTTCCGCGCCTGGTTGTTTTTCCATTCTTCTCCCGTTCTTGACCAGGCCTGATTATACACCATTGTGCAAATTTGTGCTTGAGACGACGCAGTGTGAATGTAAAGCGAAAACGCAGTCACTCACTGCAATAAGGAGTCTCATCATGTTTGCTCTCCCCTCTAAAAGTGGTTAAGACTCACACTGAAGGCAGGCCGAGGTCATTACCTCTGCAGAATGCCGCGTGAGATGTTTTCTTGTCTGCGGCGAGCGAGGGGCAGTAAAGTGGATACAGGTCTTGTTCTGCCGGGGCGGAGAGACAGGCGTGTCCATTTGGCTGCTGCACAGTTTGAATGTGTGGATCGATATTCAGCTCAATGACTGTGATGTTGAGCTGGAGCAGGGAGCATGCTCTCCTGCGTTCCTGCAGACTCAGGCTGTGCACCTCGTTCTCCATCATCACGCAAAAGCGTGCACATATTATCCTTTTCCCCACAAATAATCACTCAAGCCCACGGACGAAAGAGGGGGAAGGCCTCACATAGGTACACATATATAATGTCGTTGGAGTTGTGTGTCCACATGTACTCCAGTAGCAGAGTGTTCAGCAGCAGTGGGTCCATGTAAAGAGTCTTCAAGACACAGCAATCAGCAGCTCCAGGGAGGTCATGTACTCAGTCAAGATGTGCCCACAGAGTGAAACACACTGAATGGACAGTCTAAATGTTGATGAGCTTTTTGTCTCATGTATTGGAAATCATTGCAGTCACAAATATTTTTTTTTTACTGTAAACCAACTCCACTTGGTATGGATCAGCTCTTATTGATCTTTCTTCCAGACTAGTTCATGAAAATCCCACAATGAGTGAATCAATGCAGTAGTTGCTTGTGTTGGATTTGTGATTAAAAAGAAAAAGCTTTATTATTCTGCATACAAACTTTAAGAATAGTGATGTACATATTTGGTCCTCTTCCTTGAAAAAGCCCCTCAGTTTAACCTCATTAATGCTTCACTGCTGTGACGCCATGTTTCATGCAACAAGTGACAACAGACACGATGTGGGCGTGTTCAGCCTCTCCTGCAAACAACACACAACAGGGTCATGTAACAGCTCATTCATCCCAAAAGATATACAAAATACAGCTTCATACAAAACAAACAAAACTATCTATCAATACGTTGTGTGTGTGTGTGTGTGTGTGTGTGTGTGTGTGTGTGTGTGTGTGTGTGTGTGTGTGTGTGTGTGTGTGTGTGTGTGTGTGTGTGTGTGTGTGTGTAGATAGATTTTCTCAAAGATAATACAGTTTACATCTATGATAGTGAAGGACAATCAGCCGCTACATACTGTAGTTTGTAGGAATAAACCATTTTTTACTGTGACGTGAAAAAAACTTCCCGCAGGCACTACAAGCAAAAAGCTCAATTCTGTTTCTCATTAAAAAAAGAAAAGTCCTTCGTATGAAAAAAAACGATTGCACAATAAATACAAGTAATGAATAATATTATAAGACGGATCGCGGTAACAACGTCGCCTTCTTTTGTGACTTTAGAAATGTTTGAATTCCTCTTCAGCACAGAGTTGTGGCTCTGGTCCGAGTGGAGTTCAGCCTTTATGATCTGCGAATTGATGCATTGAACTGGAGTCTTTAGTCTCCATGATTCCGCTACGCCATTCGCTCAGCCGGCATTTTAGCAGCCCGGGGCATCGTTAACCGAGGTGCCACTGAATCAAAGTGAGTTGAGTTTTGTTAGCAGTCACATAGAAATAAAGATCCAAAGTTGGTTTTCGGATGGAAGTACTGAAACGCGTTTGAATAAAAATAGATGTGTGGACGAGCGGATGCCTGGACGATCATGTTCACTTCTTGTTGGCGTCTTCTCTCCGAGCTTTAAGCTATTCATCAGGCCTCTCACAAATAACACGAGTGACCTCTCCGCCAACCCGGAGAGGCTGTCAGTGAGCGCGGGGTCAGAGGTCACGCTGTATATAAACCATGTCAAGTGCCATGATGGAAAGCCAAGGACATTTGAAACTGCTGGAAACTGGTCCGGGCAGCCGCTGCTGCAGGATAAGGAAGCTAATGGATGACTTTAGCCATCAGTGTGATACCATGGTTTCAGGTTCTGGAAATTAAAGCGCTTTGTCTGTGAGGAGCTGACCATTTGGGAGGCTGATGTATGTGCATGTTCTCCAGCTCCGTCGCAGCCACTCGTCTTTGTCCAGCAGACGCAAAGAGTTTGTCTTTCACGGGTTGTAATCACGGCTACATTCACTTCAAGTGCCATCAAGTAGATTCATGAAATCCTCAACCTGAATCTGTAGTGGACCGTATACACACTCACAAAAACTTGAATTTAATTAATGTGAACAATTTCCACAAAGATAGGTTATGTTAGAAATAATTAAAATATATTATCAAGGTGAAAATAACAAATTTATGTTTGACCAAAAATAGCTTCTTCAGTAATTTCAACATCATCAACTGAACTGAGCACCAACCTCCTATGTTCATCTAACAAAACTGACAAAACATCAATTCAACACGATGATGTTTCTTTGGTGGTAATTACATTAGATGAGATAAACCGTTATTTCTCACATGTGAGAAATTGCAGAAAATAAAGGTTTTTAAGGTTTTTTTTTTAACAAGAACATAAACATATTATTTTAAATTGTATATAGTAGGCAGAATGAAACCGTACCTTATATTTCTTACTTAATTCACCTAAATAAATGCGGTAACTTCTCCTGGATTTGTATTCTTTAAATGATTCTCATCATGACCAAGAAATTGTAGTTTAACGTATACTTATGAAACCTCATTACGTCAACAATTTTTCCACACAATATAATAAATGTAGTAAATTCAAATTAATACATCAGATATGTGAAAATGTACATTTATCACATATTTAACACACACGGAAAAAACAATTAATTAATGAATAAGTGATACCTAGCATTTGATGTGAAATACTGTTCCTCTGGTCTAAATATTGCTCTTTTGCCTAAATATTTTTCACAAAGCAGCATTTAAATTGATCTCTTCTCATGGCGATTGGAGCAATTTCACTAGTCAATCCAAGCAAACACATATAAATACTGTATATATGAGAAACTCACTGATCATCATCTAACACATTCAAATGTATCAAATACATTTTGGTCCAAGAGCAACATGCAGCCCAAATAGATCTTGACCGTGCCGAAGCTGTAAAATTATGCCACAATAACCTTTAAATTTTGTGAAGAAAATGTCAACATTTTCACAAAAACTAAACAGTTACACCTGAAAAAGACTTTAATCTCAACAAGAATCAAATTTTAATGACACTTTCTGGAACAAAATACAGTGAAATATCTCAAAATTTACAGTATAAAGTCCAAAAATCTGTTTTTCTATGTAATTTTTACAATTTGCTTGGTAGTTTGGCTGGATTGAAGCCTCAAACCTGTTTTGGTCAAGTGATAAGTTTAGTGTAGTTTAGTTTTTTTCTTTTAACTTCCATTTGTCTATACTGTGATATCCTGGGCACTATCACAGTATAAACGCATTATAAACACAGCCTCATGTCTTTTATATCCACGTGGTGTTTATTCATCCACCCAGCTTAGATTGCTCTTGAATGTGAGTGCCTGCAAGTTTATTCCTGTTCTGTTTGTGTTTTTGTGAACGTGTCCACAGGCAGTAAATAGTGAGGATTCAGTTCCAACGTCAGACGGCATTTGTTTCCCTGCACTGCCGGGTCTTAATGGCTTAAGTGGAGGTCATTGTCATTCTCAGTGCTCGTTCAGTCTGCACATGAGTGTTTATCCTCCTTCAAATTCATGATGCAGATCCTGTTTTGTTCGAAAGATATTATTTATACCAAAGAAGCAGAACCCACAAAATCAGAGAATATGTCAGTTAAGGTTTGATCTCATCTCAATTTGAATTAGGCGACAATGGCTCAGGTAAAGTGGATTGTCCTCAACTCCAAATATTAATGGTTCAATTCCCGATGCTGCTTTTCCTTGTGTCTCAGGCCCTGTTTTCAAAACAACATTTTCAAGTGAAAATAGAAAAATGTTGTTCTTCTTTTCTTCTTTTATTTTCAGAGCATTGCATGCAATCATGTCATTGTCAGTACTTGCTGTATATTCGAAGGTATGATACTTTAATGGAAAACTTTCATTGCGTTTTGAGTATCCATTTATGTATGCTCGGAGTCACTGAAAACACAAGTTTTTGAAAACACTCCCAAGGTGAAACTTTCAGACTCTGTGGAAATGGGACAACACAAGTTTTCTGAAAGCTTTCCATGCATTCCACAGAGAGTGTCATGACTTCCAGCCCATATTCTCCTGAGATGTGCTAGTTTGTTCAGTAGATCATTTTTGCTTTATTAAAGGTCCAAAATATTTATATTTTTTCAATTATTTCTCATTGGTGTCAGAGGTCCAACAACAGCCTTGGTCCTGAATTTCAGCCAGTCTAAGGGTCCGTCCAAACCAGGAAACCGGTTCACCTAAACCAGCGGTCCCCAACCTTATTTGCGCCATGGACCGGTTTAATGTCAGACAATATTTTCATGGACTGGCTAGAAAGTGTGGTGAATAAATACAACAAAATAAAATCATACAACCAACACAAAAACTGTGGTATTTTGTAAATATAATAATACACGTGAATCCACTGTGTACTTGTATGTCTTTCTATTTACTTTTATGTTATTCTTCTGTATCCTCACCTGGACCTTTTCTCTTTAGCAAAGAAAATCTCCAAAGGCCACTGTTTGTTACTCATTTTGCTGCTTGTGGGTTTAATATCAGCGCTAATGTATCATGTGACCGACACAAGCGTAAGTCATAGATGGATGTAACAGAGAGAATTCTGTCATTTTTCAAAATGAAAGAATGACCCACGGACCGGTACTGGCGGCCCAGGGGTTGGGGACTGCTGGTCTAAACCACCTGTTTTTGGCCAATCATCCACATGAGGCTATTTTAGAAGTGTTTGTTGTAGAAAAATTATTATGTGCTATTGAAGAATTCTGTTCTTCTCTGTATCCTGCTAAGATGCTTTTTATTTTTTGTCTGTGTGACTCAGGCCTTATAATCTTATTTACATGGTCAGCGGGCATGTTTTTCCTTTGCTGCTTCCCTTAAAACGTTAGCTCGAAGGTTGAATGGGGCACATGCCCAGAGCAGATTGACTTGTGATGTCAGCATTGTATGTGTCTGTTGAAGCTTCAATAAATATTCCTGACAGAATAACTTTGTTTCACAACATCATTCCAAGAGCAGTTACAAGAATAAATCCACCACAGGTGAAAACAGGTTTTTTTAATTGAAATTCTACAGCCCTAATTGAGCCAGTTCAGGTGATCAGGATTATTACACACATTTAGAAATGTGTCAAGATTAAAGATAATTTCTAGGATTTGACAAGTTATTCTGATCATAATATGATCTGGAAGCTGTAAAGCACACAGTGAACTGAGGCAAAACATTGATGAAATTCCAGTTCTTTTGTTCACATCTCAGGTTTGTTCTATGTTGTAAAAGGAGAGTTTAATAAATCTTAACTTTGTTTTGTTTATTTGCAGTAAAACAAAGTCAGAAATTTTTTCAGTTAATGAAATCAGTTATCTATATATTTTAATGCTTATTATTTATAAGTCCGACCCACTTGAGATCAAATTGCTCTGCATGTGGCCCTGGAGTTTAATACCACTGGTTTAGATGCTTTTCTTGAAGTTATTTTCAGGAGCAACAGAAGATGTTTTCATACCTTTCACCTACATAACAAAACTCAATTCTGTCAATAAAGCTTTGTCTGGCTTTGAGTCGTTGGTTGCTGTTTTTTCCTCTCTCTCACCTGGAATCTGTACCTGTAACAGGAAAACCAATTTGAGCTTTGGCGTTTGCAACCAGGTGGCGCTTCTTAGTGGTGTTCATCAAAGATACATTCCTGACACTTGTTCAATAAAGTTTGACTGAATTTGTCTAATCGAGCAGATTTGAGTGATCTCATGCAGCACAGACATCGAGTGTGTGCGTGTGTGTGTGCGTGCGTGTGTGTGTGCGCGTGTGTGTGTGAAAGGGAGTAAAGACTGTCGGTCACACGCTAAGCAGTTTATGAGAATTCTTCCTTCTTACTTGTTGCAGTGAATAAAAGCCTGATCCCACACTGACAATGGAGATTATGTAGAGTTTTGCTTTTTTTCTCGTGTGTTTGAGCGGACACTTCCTGCTGCTCGGTTCTAAACTCTCAGCTTAGCTCCGTAGAAAATCCTCTTTACACCATTTGCCGACCTGGCTTTGGGGCCCTTAAAGTTTCAACGTCGAGTCGAGAAATGCTAAAAAGCAGGATGTGTAATGAAAGGAAATCCACGCAACTGTGACTTCTTTTTATTCTAGCCTGTATGTGATAAAATCATTGTCTGTCTGTATGTCTGTTAGCAAGATTATGTCAAAAATACTGAAGAACTTTTGTTGAAATGTTCAGTACAGATATACTAGGCCATGAAGATTGCATTACATGTTGGAGGCTCCAGGTCAACCTTTGAACCTCAGAAATCTCTGTTTTAATTAGTCTCTCTTACGCAAACTCTGTGTTTTGCCTCAATAAACAATGCTTTTACCTACCTTGATGCAAATTTCTTGAAATATTTCAATTTCACAATTCGCTCGAGGAAGGTATGCCAGAAAAGAAATGCTAGATTTTAATTCTGAATAAAGTCGAATGCATGTCCAATAGACATGTTCATCAGATTGTGAATTGATGCTCAGTGGCAGCATGAATGATTTAACATGGAAGCAAAGGTTATGAGTGTGTAAATCAACACTGCACTAATAAAGCCCCTCTTGTATTAGTGTTTTTTGCATGGGGGGTGGGGGGTGGGGGGGTGGCGAGTCTGAGCCGCTCCTTCAGGTTGCCGTAGAAACTGGCCAGGGCTATTTGTTCCAATTTGCTCCGTGGCATTGAGATCAAAAAGCTTGGAACTGAAGGAGACATTCTGTGTTGAGCTGAACACATGGAGGCTCCTGGTCGCGCAAGTTACACCGATATCATCCCACCGAACATGTTTTCCACAGGGGCTTTATCTTGTGTACACAACGTTTTGTGTACGTTGAATGTGATGGAGCTGTTGTGAACTTGTGGCAGTGTTGTGGTCCAGTTTGGCCCTTCTGGTGTTGAGACGTCCTGCAGGTCTCTTCTGCTGCTCCTCAACCCCACAAACCCTCTAACTCCTGGTTTAAATGCCATTCCTGCCCCGCCTCCTCTGCTCCATTGAAAAGTTGGCGGTTTGTTTACGAGAGCGCCGGCACGCCTTTGTGGCTCGGTGCTCCGCTCATGAGAAAGAGGCGAGTAGTGAAAGCCTCACCCCTCCCCCTCACCTCTCCCTCTCCTCTCCCTCCCTTCATGCAGAGGCAGTTTTGAAAAGGACAGACGGCCCTCTCAGCCCGTCGCTACACCCCAGTGATGCTGAGCTGGTGAGTAGGCTTCCATCGATTTCACTCAAAACCTTCCCGTCACTTTCAAGCCAGGCTTTGATTAGTTTCTACTGTTCTTGTGGTTGTACCTCACCTTTATTTCTCACATGACTCTGTGTTACATTTTGCAAGCAAACACCAAAATGTCCACATGTCTTGACTGTCTTTCTCCGGCTCTCCCCTCTTCTTTTTCCTCACGTCGATTCTTCCCTTCCCCCAATGATCTCTTTGGCTTTTGTAGTAAAAGTAAAGTAGTGAAAGGCTTTTATTGAGAACAGAGTGAAGTGATTTGAAAAGGGAGTTGGAATTGGGGGGGGATGCCCTCTCCCATCTCCCATCTTTTTCTTCATCTTCTGCTCCTGCTCTTTTTCTCTGGAAGCACATCTGAGTCTCGTAAATGATCCCACACGTTAAAAACCTGCACAATCATGTCGTGAAAATCAGAATAGAATGTATAATAATTTCACACTGACTCGACTATCATTCCTCCAATCATGCGAACATGACTTTTTTCCCTTTTTTTTATGTAATTTCTTGTATTGTTTCATGCATTTCAAAGGCAGAGATTGTGAATGAAACAACTTAACAAAACAAGGGAATTGCAATTGTATGTTCAGAATGTGGAACCACCTGGAAACCAACATGGGCACCATGACTGAGCCTTGTCCTCATGTGACAGAAACACGATTGGCAGTCCTTTGGCAGAAAATGAAAATGTGGGGAAATGTAGCTGGGATTCCCGAGAATCTCCTTTATGGTAATGTCACTCACTCCCAAAAGCCTTCATTTTCATGTGATCTTTTAACAGTAACAACCTAGTTTTAAAAGTATAGTTAAAATTTATTGTTTAAACAAAACAAAACATAACAGTCTGTATTAAGTGTTACACCAGACATCTTTTTTATTTTTTTATTTTACTGTAATTCTAAAGTTATCGTACCGATGCCATTACCAGTGTTGCCAGGATTGATAATTGATACCGTACCAATACCAATACTGCTATTGGTAGAGTATTAGTACCAAGACCTCTATTGGTATTGGCACCAAGGATTATTAGTGCAATGATGATTATTATTATTATTACTACTACTACTACTATGAACACACCATCAGTCGGGGGAAAACTAACTTGCCTCATGATCTAACCTCAGTGGTACTGTATTAGTACTGATACCTGTATTGGTATCAGTACTAATACCAGTGCTTGTACTTTGTTGGAGCCAGCAGCCGTGCTGTCCGACTTTAAAGTTGTGGATAGCACAGAAAGAACCCGCGACCGCTGGCTACAATTTTCCGCGACCCCTCCGTTGAGGTATCTAGCACTGAGGAACAGGTCTGTGAGGAGGAGCGACGGTGCCACCGTCTGCTGATTGGTAGTGACGATCGTCACTCTAGACTCTGCCCTGCCCTGTCATTCACAATCCTGCCTACATTTTACCATACTTCCTGTTGTGGGACCAGAGACAGAGTTGGTCCTGGGTGTGCTTTGCTGTACCGTAACCTCCTGCTCTGCCCCGCTCCACCACGTACTATGCGGTGGAACAGCGACTTAAGATGCCCCTTCCCTCCGGAGTCCTGAGGTGTGGCCTTAAGCAAGCCATAGTAACCTTTCCCTTGCCAGAGTTTAGGCATGGGCTGATGAGGCTCGTGAGCCTTGGCTGGAGACTCCAAGATCAACCATTGCTGTCTCGCATGCTACCCATTCATGGGACAGACTTTGGGAGTAAACCCTGAGGAGAAATCCAGATGTGGAGTCCTTCGTTGTTAAAACATTGTCCCGGCAACTCCTGCTTCGCCCTGATGCCAGGTGTACCTGCTCTCCATTTCCCCTGAACCACAACAGCAATGAGGACAGGGGGGGATCTACTACATAGGCAACAGTTAGTCCTCCATATCAATCTGCCCATGCTCTCACCTGGAGAGGCCGCTCCAGCTCAACAGGCACAACAGTTTTGGTATTGGTATCGTACCTTAGGTATTAGACCTGTATTGATGTTCTGATAACTGAAGCTTAACATTAACTTCTAATCAGTGAAAGAGAAAAATACTTATTGAATGTGAACAAAAGCAACATAAGTAGATCAGACTGGAAATGATCCTCTAGAGCAGCTTTTCCTCACGAGGAGTACTGAGGGAAAAGGACATTTAGTGGCTGTTGAGATGTGCTGCACGAACTCATCTGTCATCTTCTGTGTGTTAAATTGTGATGATGAACAAACTGTGAAACTTTTTCAGCTGTTCAGATCCCCGAATGAACAAACAAAATAAAGTAAAATAAAATAAAATAACATAAAATAAAACCCCCTCTAGACTTGGAGCAGCTAATGTATTAGAACGATGGCACAGTGAGGAAGTGGTTCGCACTCACATGAGAATGTCTCCTCTTTGAGTTTTGCTGATTGGCCTGTTCTTATGTGTTCAATCATTCATTCACACAGTCACACAAAGCTGGGATCATTTTATGGTTCAATGTCTTGCCACATTACACTGCGACACATGGACACAGAGATCGAAGGGAGCTTGAACCTCAACCTTAGGATTGTAAAACGACATCCTCTACAAACAGCCTATACCACCCTTTGTCTGCATTAACTCTTTCCAGGTACTCAGATATACCTCCATAGTATCTGAGGTTAATTGCTGACTTTAAATTATTATGATGTGTGAATCAAAAGCTTTCCACTCTAATTGTCTCTGTTGGAAGACGCTGTATAAAAAAATAAATGGATGATGATGATCTAGTGAAGGTCCCTGCTATACGTCCCATTTACAGTTGGTCGTCTTGCAGACAAAATGTCCTAAAACCACCAGAGTCGAAGGGTTGGGCCTGCTTATGACTGGGATGAATGGATGGAAGTTATTACTTTCACAACACTAACATTTGGACTTCTATAGGATCTGGGGCTTCAAATGAAAATTTAAATACTCCAATAAAATAGAATTCTGATGCCAGATTGTTTAATTATGCTGTATTTGGAAAGTTTCCTCTGTGAAGGACTGGTGACAAGTTAGAGAAATAAATATAGACAGTAGACGAATAGATTTGTTTTGTTTTTTTTAGCTTAATGGACCTGGGATGTGTAAAGATGAGAAGTGTATCGTCAGAACAAACTAAGGGCCTGTTTACACCACAATGTTTTGTCATGAAAACAGAAAACTTTTGTTGTGTTTTGGGGTCCGTTTTCATGACAACGTTGCTCAGAGCCACTGAAGCAACTTTTTGCTAACTGTTTCCAAGGTGGAGCTTTTTGAAAACATTCTGATTCGATCTCCATGGAAACGGGGGAAATGCAACTTAAAAAAAAAAGAAAAAGCTATGTCTCCATAGAAATGGGAAAATGCAACTTTTTGAAAAAAAACGCTGCTACTGGGCATGCACACCAGGGTTGTAGTAATTAGTTCTCTCGGTACATGCTCAGGAGATGGTCAATAAGAATGTTTCCTCCATGGTGTCAACAATCCAACATAACAATCCAACTTGGTGGTCGGTCCACTAGAATGTCTGTGTTCTCCCAGTGTTCATGTTTAGAGCTCATTGTTTGTTGTTGTTTGTGTGTGTGTAGTTTGATTACATCTCGTGGCCTGGTATTTGAATCACACTTTTCTATCTTTATAGCCGGGGTGCGATTTAGCAGGGAGAAGCTGGGTGATTTACCACCTGTCTGTTTTCTGCAACCGTACGTGGGACAAGGTGATAGAGAGGATGTAAAGAAGCCAGTTCAGTTCTAATCTTCCACTCCTGCCCCTCTGTGTTGAACATCCTTGAAAGCATTTGCAGATGTACTTCCTGCTCAGGACTTGCTTCCTTCTTCGGACGTCTGTTCTGTTGATTCGGTGACCGACATCTTCTTTTGATATGTGTCATTGGAGCAGAGCAGTAGAGCTCGCTCTCTGGCTGCTTTCAAGACGCTCCTCCATGTTTGTCTTGGTCCCTGACTCTCCTCCGGGAGGAGATCGCGGGGCTCCAGTCGTGGCTGGCATGTCATCTCCCCCGGACCCGCCGTTGTTTGCTGATATTTAGCTCAGGACGACAATAAGCCGGAAGAAAACAAGCTTCTTTGGAGCCCACAAAGAGCGAGAAGGGGTGGACCGAGAGAGAGAGGAAGGGAGAGAGACCTGGAAAAGAAAAGAAGGGAGACTCATCCCTGGATGGGGATTTTCTCCTCAAGTGTTCTGTTCGTGGCCCCGAGGGTCGAATTAAGGGAGCGTCATTATCCCTGGCAAATTACCACGCTGCCTTTGTGGTCCAGCCACGGTGCATTAGGGTGCCTTAAAACGTGGCTGAGCCGTGCCCATTCAGCTCATAGAAAGAGGGGCCACTGGCATATCCTTGGCCCGGCTCACAGAGGAGGCATTCACACCACTTCGGGGGTGGCGTGCTGACAGCAGTGATGCTGATGGAGAGGACACCCCCTCCCCCGACATGAGTACAAATTCAAAGCTGATGTGACGTGCCAGCAGATGAAGTCATCGGAAAACCTAAAAGAGGAAGTCATGAATGTCTCCTCGCCTGTTATGACATTATATTGAGTCGGCCTGTGTTGAGTGATTCACCAAGAGCATAATTTGATCTCTCATTTAATCTAATGTATGTGAAAGTATAATATTTCTTCAAATTTCTCCAAAAGTCTCTTAAATTTCAGGACTTTTCTGTCGTCTCTTGGCTAAATGGCAGGTGGTAACGATGTTTATTCATCTTTTTCAGTAAACAGTCTGGGGGGGGTGCAAATTGCTTGGTCCGAATGGAGAAGGATGAAATGTGATGGAGTGGAATTTTGGGGGTTTGATTTATGAGAAACAAACAGAAGTACAGATAAAAATATGAAACGTCTTGAGAAGAATCTGTCTCAGTATGTTGATGTTTGACTGTGAGCTCTACATCGAAATGGCTCAACACAATTAAACTATATTTCCTTTAAGGAGCTTGAAAAAATCAACAAAAAGAAAAATATATTAAAAAGATGAAGGACAACTATATTTTGATTCTAACATAACTTGTCATTTTAACCCCAATAAGACCTCTGTTGTTCTAATCGATAGAAAATAAAACACCAGTTCTGAAGACAAAATACAATATCCAAGAATATTTTTATTAATACCTGATTACAATTTTTAATACCAGACAATAAATGCATCCTCTCTCAAAATGCTTCTGCATCTGCTCTGCTGGATAACTTTCCTGTTTGATATGACCCACATAAGAATCCAGGAGCTGTTGTGTGGCCCCGTCAGTGCTTCAATATTCAGTGATTTTTACAAAATCCCAGAGTAGAAGAATTTCCAATAGTAGTGAGAGTTTGTGTCTTGTCTGTGTGCCTGCCGCTTGCAGACTAAACATCTCCTTCAGTTATGAACCATCTCTGCTTTATTTTCATTTGTGAGTCACTGTAGTTGGTGATGTTTGTGAGAATACAGTCAGTCTTTTTGAAATTACAGGGATTTGCTGAATATGTAATACTCACTGAAGAACAAACACAATATTAGATAGATAGATAGATAGATAGATAGATAAATACTTTAATGATCTCCAAGAGAAATTCACAGTTCCAGCAGCAGCAATATGGAAACACAGGGGCATGCAGGGTAAAAAAAAAAAAAAAGCAATAGGTAAAATAGAAGAATATACCTTCAGTATAAACAATAATTAAGCAAATAATTAAGCAATAAACAATAATTAAGATAAGTAGTGTGTGTGTGTGTGTGTGTGTGTGTGTGTGTGTGTGTGTGTGTGTGTGTGTGTGTGTGTGTGTGTGTGTGTGTGTGTGTGTGTCTCAAGGTGCGTGGTGTGTGTGTAGTAAGTCCAGGGCTTTGTGTCCGCAAAGGCCTCCCCCGAGAGGTGTTGAAGAGTCTGATGGCGTGGGGGAGGAAGGATCTCCTCAGTCTGTCAGTGGAGCAGGACTGTGACAGCAGTCTGTCACTGAAATTAAGTGACTAATATTAATGTGTGTGTGTGTGTGTGTGTGTGTGTGTGTGTGTGTGTGTGTGTGTGTGTGTGTGTGTGTGTGTGTGTGTGTGTGTGTGTGTGTGTGTGTGTGTGTGTGTGTGTGTGTGGGTTAAGATTAGCTAACCAAAAAACCTAATTGACTGATCAAAAGAGAGAGAGAAATCCCTGTTGAGGAATAAATGTTAAAACATAAATACGTGAATGAATACAAACGGACCTCATTCCACTTTTAGTTTGATGAATCGGGAATTTTGTGGTTTTCTGTAACTAGACTCAGTTTACATAGAAAACATTTCAATTGAAAGCACATCTTGTTTATTTTGTTGAAAAGTTTTGTGTTTATAAGGAAATGATTCAAAAAACGATGTCCATTTAAACAGAAATGCTAAAAACAATGCAGTGAGCATGTTGGGCCACTCATGGGTGCTCTTGGTTGTTTTTGGTAATAAGAACACACACACATGCAGGGGAAATAATCTGCTCTAAACATGAACACTGGGAGAACACGAACATGCTGGTGGACAGACCACCAAGTTGGATTGTTATTCTGATGACTGTCAAAATAAAAGTACTAAGTCCAGGAGATTATGGACTGTGAGTCATGACACCATGGAAGAAACTTTGTCGTTATTGTTCATGTACTGCGGTGTGCATGCACACTAGCAGCGTTTCAGAAAGTTGTGTTTTTCCCTGTTTCCTTGGAGACAGAGTCAGTGTTTTCAGAAAGTGTTCCCAAAGTGTTTCCATGGAGTGTTCCAATTTCCATGGAGTCGTAGCATTTTCAAAAACTTTTCATCTTCTCTTTCTCCACGGAAATGGAGAAAAAGACAACTTTCTGAAACGCTGCTTGTCAAATTATCAAAAAGTTGCATTTTCAAAAAGTTGCGCATTTCCCCGTTTCCAGCGAGACCTCTGTTTCCAAGGAGATGGAGTCGTTGCATTTTCAAAAAGTTCCACTTTGGAATCATTTTTCAATGTGATATTCATACAGGAAAATTGGCATAAACAAATGTGCACACCCGTAGTGTTTCCCTGTTCCTTCCTCCTCCGTCTGCTCTTGGCCTCAGTTCAGTTCAGTTTGTTTGAAACACCAGCAGGTAGCGCAAACTTACTTAAGGCTGATCAAAGTTGCTCTTCTGGGCCTCAAACAGTTGACACAAGTTTTCAAAAGTCATAAATCCAGAGTGCACCAGCAGCCGTATCGTGAAACTCTTCAAAGCAAAGTAAATAAAAGGGGCTGCTGAAGGCACTGTAAACCTCCCGGTGTGTGAAATATCTGTTCCTGGCATTTTGCCTTTATTTATCATCCAATCAGGCTGATGCTTTACCTCTGCGATTGATGTCTTCTTCGTCTTATTTTTCTTGTGTGCGATAGGTGGGAGATTTCATTACGTCCCGGTATTGTTCCCTGGTTTTATGAACTCAATCCCTGGGTTGGAGTAGATGAAGGAGGGGAGGAGTCTTTTGTCCAGAGGCCGTGGCAGGAACTCAGAGCCTGTAAATCCTGTGCTGATCTTTGGATCATTAAGCTGTGAGCCCCGAGTCCTTTGGTGCTTTATCACCAGGCCTGGATCCCCGGCCATAATGGAGGCTAACTGGCTAATGATTAGCTGTCTTCCACGGCGACTCCGGAGCTGCCTCCTGGCTTCTGGCAGTCCGAACGAGACAAGGCTTGAAAACATCTATATCAAGCTTCCACTCACTCTCCTAAAGCATAATGCTGTTGACTTTATATTTATAAAAATGTAAATCCCACATCATTGTGTTAAGCCGCACTGACGCAAGCTGTTGTTGAAGTTGTTTGTGAATATAACAAGTTTACAATAGACGTCTGAGTGGTTTGTTTACACCTTCTTGTTAATTTGACAAATGACATTTACCTCTCATCGGTGCTGCTGAACAGATTGTGTCTGAACGAGCTGAGAAAGGAGACTGTGTTTGCTGTGCGAAGAATGACGGAGCGGCGTGTTTTGGATAAGGATTGCTTACTCCTGATTCATCTCCAGGTTTGAAACACAGAGGAACACACAATCGGCTGCAAATTACCTGCTTTCCAAGACAAAGCGTCATGCTACATTTGTGTCACTGGAAGCACCAGATTGAGTGCCAGTGTGTGTGTGTGTGTGTGTGTGTGTGTGTGTGTGTGTGTGTGTGTGTGTGTGTGTGTGTGTGTGTGTGTGTGTGCGTGTGTGTGTGTGTGTGTGTGTGTGTGTGTGTGTGTGTGTGTGTGCGTGCGTGAGTGCATGCGTGCGTGTGTGTGTGTGTGTGTTAATGAGTGAATGTGAATACCAATGGGTAATGCTCAAGCAGTAATATACCTTTATGCATGTAAAATCCAGTTGCCACTACAACATTATGATCACTATGAATGTCTTCTTTTACAATCGCGAATCGTGGGTTTATGTTATAATCAATTGATCAATGAAGGCAAGAACAAGATCATTACACCCCCCCCCTTTTATAAATTTTTAAAGTTAAAAAACTGTTATTTTAGGTCATTATTGTATAATCAAATATTTTTTTTAAGTTTGAAGCTGATCAAAATCAGTTACTTCAGATTTATTGTAAAAAAAAAAGTATTATTACCATTATTACTCTACTACGACTTAATGAATGAAAAAATGTTCTGTATCACACATGACCAAATATGTTCATAGTATTTCCATATTTCAAAGCAAGTTAGATCTTGATTCAAGCACAACAGTGTGTGATGATGACAAGTTCAAAGCTGGAGTCGATGTAATCTTCATCAATTTCCTAAACCCTATAATCCACACTGATCTCAGTGTAAAGTAGAGCAGGATGGAGACTGAAATCTGCCCGTGAGGAGACCTTAAATGACCTTGTCTAATTCCTTGCTGATTGACTGTTTTTGGGGCTCGCAGTCCGACTCTCTGACCTAAACCCATTCGTCCCTGCAGATACTCACTTTTTAGTTTGTTTGTTTCCACACAAAAATGTCTTTTCCAGCGTTAGTGAAAGGAGGATTACAGTTCCTGTCTGAAACCTGCACTCTGCGCCATTAAAATGTCTTTCTGCTTGAAAAACTTCCACAAGTATGGACAATATGGTGGAAGGTCCAGTTTCAGTCTTTTTATATTCATCCAAACCACTGTATGTAAGAAGCATCAGTGAAATCATATGTGTGTGTGTGTGTGTGTGTGTGTGTGTGTGTGTGTGTGTGTGTGTGTGTGTGTGTGTGTGTGTGTGTGTGTGTGTGTGTGTGTGTGTGTGTGTGTGTGTGTGTGTGTGTGTGTGTGGAAAAATTACATGTTAATTGTCAAGAAATGTAATCAGTAACTTACTCTAAGTACTAAAATAAAAAAGGTAAAGTACCAGAGTACTTTTAGTTAGGCTTTTAGTTCAGTGTATTGACGCATCTTATACACAATAGATACAAATTGCACTTAACAGAACAGAACTAAATCAAAACTCAGAAACCAATCAGGTGTCTCACACTGATTTTTTTTTTAAGAATTAAAACCACAATACAAACAAACTTTCAATTTCTATTTCAGAAAATGTGCCCATCTTTTCCAAAACTCACTCTCTCTTTCTCTCTCTCTCTCTCTCTCTCTCTCTCTCTCTCTCTCTCTCTCTCTCTCTCTCTCTCTCGTCCCGTTTCCTCGTTGGTTTTAATGTTGTTTTTTCCAGTCTAAATATGAATGTTTGATGAGAGGCTGTATCTGGCAGAATGGATCACTGATTGATAATAACTGAATAATAACTGCTACTCAGGCAACAAGCAGAGTTTAAAAAATAAATAAATTATGGTACGTGTAGCCCTAATTAATCCTTAAAACATGAGATCTTCTAAACATATTGAGAATGTCTTCCTACCATCAGCACCAGTACTGGTATTGGCAGGTTACTGACAGGTTAGTGAGCTAATAAAGCTAGTTGACAGAGTCCAGGTGTGTTTCAGTGAAAGTGAGCGGGTTTTATCCTACCACATGTTTCTTCAGGTTAGACGTTGAGTTCCTGGACATTCACAGCACTTTCACGGCTGGAAGGCGTCATTAGCATTGTACAGAGACGTTAAGAGACTTCTTCCACTTTAAAACAGAGTGATAAGAGCAACTGGCTGCAGTATCCATGGCAACGCTTCAGTGTCAAGCGTCGGGAAGTGTCGCAATGACAGTGGACGGTGCCTGTGACCGCTTCATTTCTAGTTTATTCCATCTGATTTTCTATTGTAATCGCGCTCAGTAATGCCAGTTTTTATCCAATATACCTGTAACGAGATTCCACATTTTTATATGGACTGTAGTGGATGACAGTTAGATTGTTTTTGTATCCTAATTATGTAATGCCATTACATGCAATCCGTTACTACCCAACCCTGTATATATATACAGTATATTATTGAGCAACATAACATTGGATTTCACAACTTATTTGTCACGGCTAGGAGTCGATGCGTGGAGCTTGAACCCAAAAGCAGACCTCAAGACGGAATTGGTGCACTTGTCACAGTTTTTATTGCGCATTGACACACACACACTTCTTGGAACGGGGACCCGGGGACTCTCGGGCTTCTTGGAACGGGGGCCCGGGGACTCTCGGGCATCTTGGAACCGTTGGAACGGACCCGGGGACTCTCGGGCATCTTGGAACCGTTGGAACGGACCCGGGGACTCTCGGGCATCTTGGAACCGTTGGAACGGACCCGGGGACTCTCGGGCATCTTGAAACCGTTGGAACGGACCCGGGGACTCTGGGGCATCTCGGACTGGGCCTGGGTACTCTCGGGCATCTTGAAACCGTTGGAACGGACCCGGGGACTCTCAGGCATCTTGGAACCGTTGGAACGGACCCGGGGACTCTCGGCTTGGAACCGTCGGAACGGACCCGGGGACTCTCGGGCATCTTGAAACCGTTGGAACGGACCCGGGGACTGTGGGGCATCTCGGACTGGGCCCGGGTACTCTCGGGCATTTGAAACCGTTGGAACGGACCCGGAGACTCTTGGGCATCTCGGGCTCACCCACCCCGGGGAGGACACTCACTCCCCGGGGAGGACAAACACAGACTCGCATGAGACCGCAGTCGAGAGCAGACAAACAATCCTCTGGCACCGGACCCACCTCACTGCAGGGGCAATTTACATCCCACCTGGCTCCAACAACAACAGGAGTGAGCCACTGAATGAACTCCACCAGCACATCAGTGAGCAGCAGACAGCCCACCCAGATGCTTTCCTCATCCTAGCTGGGGATTTTAACCACGCCAACCCCAAAAGCGTGTTTCCACAACTCCATGGACACATCAACTTTCCAACAAGGGGAAACAAAATCCTGGACAATGTCTACACCACACACAGAGGGGCCTACAAAGCCCTCCCCCTCCCCCACCTCGGAGCCTCAGACCACTCCACTGTCATGCTAATGCCAGCTCACAGGCCTCTGGTTAAAGTCATCAAACCAGTCAAAAAGCAGGTTCAGGTGTGGCCGGAGGGGTCGTCAGAGGCACTCCAGGACTGCTTTTCCACCACTGACTGGAGCATGTTCAGACAGGCAGCCACCTACAACAACACCACAGGCCTCCAGGAGTACACAGACACCGTCACTTCCTACATGAGGAAGTGCATGGAAGACGTCACGGTCAAAAAAACCATATCCATCCGGGCCAACCAGAAGCCATGGTTTACAGGAGAGGTCCACAGGCTCCTGAGGGCTCGGAACGCTGCCTTCAAAGCTGGCGACGAGACGGGCCTGAGGCTAGCCCGGGCCAACCTGGCACGTGGCATCAGGTTAGCCAAGAGACAGGACTCCAGGAGGATCGCCGACCACTTCAGTGACAGCAGAGACACCAGGAACCTGTGGTGGGGGATACAGACCATCACAGACTACAAGCCCTCTCCACAGACCTGTAACAACTCCTCCTCTCTGCCTGACCAGCTGAACGACTTCTTCGCTCGCTTTGAGGCAGACAACACCACCCCGGCACAGAAGACCCCCCCACCTCCTGGCGACCAGGTGCTGACATTATCCCCGGACAGCGTGAGGCGATCCCTCAGAGGGACCAACGCACGCAAAGCCCCGGGTCCCGACAACATTCCTGGTCGTGTCCTGAGAGACTGTGCCGAGGAGCTCACAGATGTCTTCACTGACATCTTCAACACCTCACTGAGCCAGGCTGTTGTCCCCACATGCCTCAAAGCCACCACCATCATCCCGGCCCCCCACCTGCCACAATGACTACCGCCCGGTCGCACTCACCCCCATCATCACGAAGTGCTTCGAGCGGCTAGTCATGCAACATATCAAGTCTGCCCCCCCCCCACCCTGGACCCTTTCCAGTTTGCATATCGGTCCAACCGCTCGACCGATGATGCCATCTCCACTGCCCTCCACTCAGCCCTCACCCACCTGGAGACCAGAGACTCCTATGTCAGAATGCTGTTCATTGACTTCAGCTCAGCATTCAACGCCATCATCCCTCAGCAGCTCCGTCAGCGGGGGCTCCACCCCTCCCTGTGTAACTGGCTGCTGGACTTCCTGACGGGGAGACCACAGGCAGTTCCAGTCGGCAGCAACACCTCCAGCACCATCATGCTCAACACAGGGGCCCCCCAGGGGTGTATGCTGAGCCCCCTCCTCTTCACTCTGCTGACCCACGACTGCTCACCATCATCCAGCTCCAACCTCTTCATCAAGTTTGCGGACGACACAACTGTGGTGGGTCTCATCAACAACGATGAGGAGACCGCCTACAGGGACGAGGTGAGGCACCTGGCCATGTGGTGCAAGGACAACAATCTCCGCCTGAATGTGGAGAAGACGAAGGAGATTGTTGTGGACTTCAGGCGACGACACTCCCAGCATGCTCCACTGACCATCGACGGTGCTGCAGTGGAGCAGGTAAGCAGCACCAAGTTCCTGGGAGTGCACATCTCTGAAGACCTGTCCTGGAGCAACAACACAGCATCACTGGCCAAGAAAGCCCCCCCAGCGCCTGTACTTCCTCCGCAAACTAAGGAGAGCAAGAGCCCCTCCCCCATCATGCACACCTTCTACAGAGGCACCATGGAGAGCCAGAGCCCCTCCCCCATCATGCACACCTTCTACAGAGGCACCATGGAGAGCAAGAGCCCCTCCCCCATCATGCACACCTTCTACAGAGGCACCATGGAGAGCCAGAGCCCCTCCCCCATCATGCACACCTTCTACAGAGGCACCATGGAGAGCCAGAGCCCCTCCCCCATCATGCACACCTTCTACAGAGGCACCATGGAGAGCAAGAGCCCCTCCCCCATCATGCACACCTTCTACAGAGGCACCATGGAGAGCCAGAGCCCTTCCCCCATCATGCACACCTTCTACAGAGGCACCATGGAGAGCCAGAGCCCCTCCCCCATCATGCACACCTTCTACAGAGGCACCATGGAGAGCAAGAGCCCCTCCCCCATCATGCACACCTTCTACAGAGGCACCATGGAGAGCCAGAGCCCCTCCCCCATCATGCACACCTTCTACAGAGGCACTATGGAGAGCCAGAGCCCCTCCCCCATCATGCACACCTTCTACAGAGGCACCATGGAGAGCCAGAGCCCCTCCCCCATCATGCACACCTTCTACAGAGGCACTATGGAGAGCCAGAGCCCCTCCCCCATCATGCACACCTTCTACAGAGGCACTATGGAGAGCCAGAGCCCCTCCCCCATCATGCACACCTTCTACAGAGGCACCATGGAGAGCCTCCTCTCCAGCTGCATCACCGTGTGGTACGGCACCTGCACCGTATCCTGCTGCAAGACTCTGCAGCGCATCGTGAGGGCAGCCGAAAGGATCATTGGTGTCTCCCCCCCCCCCCTGCAGGACATATACAACACCCGCCTCACCCACAGAGCCATCAGGATCGCAGGTGACCCCCCCCCACCCACCCACCCCCCCACAGCCTCTTCAGCCTGCTGCCGTCGGGGAGGAGACTTCAGAGTCTCCGAGCCAAAACCAGCAGCTCAAAGACAGTTTCTGCCACCAGGCAGTCAGGAGACTCACCTCCCTCCCTGCTCTGCCCCCCCTCCCCCCTCTGCCTCTGCCCCCTGCCACAGCCACCCTTACACCCCCCCTCCCCTCCGGCACCTGACATTATGCCCACCCCCCACACTCAAAAAATGAACATTCTACCTCAAAAGAGACATTGTACATACCACTTTACTGTTTATATGTTTATAAGGTGTATAGATTTAGTTGTATAGATTTTTTAATCTTTATATTGCTCTCTTAATATATTATTAAGCTTTGCACTGTGGGTCTGAGAGGACCGAAGTTTCATCTGGGCTGTATGTCATGCATATCAGCACACTTGACAAATAAAGCTGACTTTGACTTTGACTTAAGAGCACGGAGCAATCAATTGCCTGCAGGAGTGTCCGTGAGGATCCGGTGCCGGAGTGAGGTGTGAATCGTCACATTATTGCTAAAATATTTTTCTTAGACTCTGTTTAAAGGACAGCGATTTCAAACAAAAACTGAAATCTTTCATTGTGTTTTGGGGTCCATTTACAATGGTGCCACTGAAAATCCAACCTTTTGAAAATGCTCTGAGTCAGTCTCCATGGAAATGGAGGGGAATGCAACTTTTTGAAAATTCCCAGTCTCCATGGAAACAGGGGAAAATGTAACCTTTTGAAAATAATTGAACGTCGGTTTACATCACTTTCAAACTGTTCCAATTTAAACAAACTTTTCTGAAATGCAAAAATGATGGGTTTTGACTTGAAACCTAAATAGGCTAAAAGTCACACTGGATGTCTTCACAATGCTGCCACACTCCTGTCGTCTCATCTTAACTACCATACGATAGCAAAGTCCAGCAACAAATAAAGTGTTTTAAGTGAAAAAGTGCTAAAGAGACAGCTGGAAGTAATCGTATGTGTTTCATATGATTAAGTAAGTCAACGTGACTGAAATGTAGACTGAAATACTTCAGTCTGAATCAGCATCGTTTCCAGCCTGTGGGAAAGAAAGAAACACACTCGGCCTCCACAACAGGTTGGCTGTGGGCTCCTGGCCGTAAACTGGCCGTCCGTTGTTTAATCATTGAGAGAGGATTAGTGGCGCTGTGTGTTTTCTAATTATAGACCTGGACTGTGCTCTCCCCTCCTCTGTGGGGTCAGATGAAGCCCACCAGGCTCTCCGCCAACCGCTCACTCTCACTGACTTTAATTCCTTTATTCCTGCATGTTTCTCTATTTTATTGTTATTTTTTTCTTCTTGTTACCGTCGCTCCTCCTTCTCTTTGTGTTTCCCCCTTCTTACCCACCAGCGAGAGACTTCTCATTTGGATAAAATGAAACTCAATGAGGTAGCTGTCAAAATAAATCACTTCCTGTATCAAGGAGGAAACCAGAGAAAACAACAGCAATTCTTTTTTCTTTTTCTCCTCTTTCTTAAACACAATCAATCAGTTCCCTTTCACGTCTTTTCTCGCCTTTTTTATTCTGGGTGCACAATGGGTTTGATTAACCCCCTCTGGGAGGCTCATTATCCATTTCCATTACAAAGGTGTTTGTAAGACACTCGGATTTGAAACGCCAGAGCAAAAAAAAAGCATGGATCAAAGGGATATTATAAGCTCTGACAGACAATAATGGTAAAGCGATGGCTGCCAGTTTTATATTTCAAGCATCTGGTTCATCAACGAGCCAGGTGTTTATTCTGCATCCTTGATTTCAGCAACGTTTTTTTTTTTTTTTTTATCATTGTGGCCGCTTTCGGTAAAACTGACAGATGCGAAAACTTGCCATTTATTTTCCCCACTGGTGCCCACTCGCTGCACTGATGGAGAGGGGGGTGGGGGTGGGGGGGTGGATTATGCATGTATGAGTGTATTTTAATTATCAGACTCTGTTAAAGGACTTCCGGGACTTCCAATTGTTGGAGCACAAATCTGCTCATCTTCTTCAGGGGACACCTAGAAAAATGCTTCAATCCATTTTTAATCAAAGGACCTTATTAAGTCGGATTTCAGAGTGTGTCTGTTTTTCTATCAGTCATTTAATGAGTATGGAAACTGAAACCTCAAATCTGTGTCCTAAAATAAGCTCTAGAATAACCTCAAAATAATTTATTTAAATTGTGAAATATGTTGTACTCTGTGCAGTATCAGACCTGAAACTGGTATCAGGATCAGTACATCCCAATTGGTTTTTTTTACATTTTATTTGCAATATGATTTAAACAGAAAATATCTGACACAGGCAGAGTTCATAGTTTTTGGACATTTCACTATATTTTGCACGAGAAGACATTACTTAAAAAATGGGACTAAGTTGAAATGTATTACTGTTCATCCATTCACACAGACACAACTTTCAAACATTTAGAGTTGTAGATTATTTAAATTCCTGGTTTGGCCCTCAAAAGATCACGTTGGATTAAAACAGTTTGACACCACAGATCTATACAGATTACATAAACATGTTTATTTTAAAGGAAACTCATCCACCCATCTATCCATCCATCAAATCAAAGCTAATAAAATCAAACTTTATTTATAGAGCATTTTTCATACATGCAACACAAAAAAAAAGTAAAATAGAAACCCGCACACACCCACACCCAACCACACACACATACACATACCTACCTGAACACGTACACACACACACACACACACACACACACACACACACACACACACACACACACACACACACGCACACACACACACCAGCCCCAACTGTCCAAAACAGGATATATAAACTGATATAAGAATGGCCGGCTGATGATCCAGGAGAGAAAACACCACCCTTGGGGGCTGTCGACACCGAGAGGAGCCACAGCCTACAGTTATGGGAGGGGCCCATCACAGGGACCGTCCCTGCCCAGCCGGTCATCCATTTTGATCAAAGTACAGTTAATCAAAATTAATCCAAACGGATATCCATCTATAGGAAGAAGATGCAAACGCCCCACATAAGGAGCCTAATCCAGGATTTGAACCAGGGGTTTTCTCCCGGTGAGGCGAGAACCTCCAAACCAAACCATTTGTCTGAACCTTTTTGTTAACATGCTGCCTTTGAGGTCAGTGGGACATTTGGAACACGGTTTAATGTATCTTTCTTTCTTCTCACCCTTTACAATTGACTTTTTGCATTTCTTAGCATACAAAAGGCCTCAGAGGCCATATTTTATTCCAGCCGTTCTTCTTTTCATGCCAACTCCTTAAAGGTACGTTCATCTAAGAACCAGAGAAGGATTACACGTAGTCGTACATCTCATCCAAGGTGAGCCTGTATTTCGTTAGTTGTCTTTCCTGGACTAATGACTCTCTGCTTTTCATGACGAGGAAATGTCTTTGTATTTTCAATGTCTGGGCCTTTTGTGGCACTTTACACCAACAAAAGGCAGCAGTATTGAATGAAAATGTATTATAAGCTCTGCTTTCTGCGGAAGTTGAAGTGTAGAATGAAGTGTAGATATACACAAGAGTCTTAATTAAATAAGACCAGACGACGTCAATTTAATCAACCTTCAATGAGTTAATGATTAGATTGTCTCTCAGATTGATTGTTCGACCTAAAGAAGTGTTGAAAGATGTCTTCAGCGCATCATAAAACCCTCCACATTCACTCTTTGATGAAGACATTGAGAACATAGCCTCCAATTTACAGCCCGGCTCTAACGGACTGCTCATTTACGAAAACCAATGAGAAAATTAAGAAAAATTAAGGAATCATTTGCTTGTTGTATTACATCAAGGAAAGACGCCGCTTTCTTTCTCCTGCTGATCATATCGCAGCTTCTTGACGATGCGGCCCCTCTAGGCGCCGGCGGAGGGTGGCGGCTCCCTTCGGGAATTAGAACGCGATGCATCAGAGACGTGTCGTGTGTCAGGACGGTAAACAACGGCACGAGCCGTCAGTCCTGTTTTTCATTTCCATCACCAAATTTCCTGGCAACGTGCCCGGGTCATGCATCAAGAAAACCATAATAACAAACCGTGGTGTGAGACCACATTGCAATTAAAACAGGATACAAGATGTTGTTTTTTTATAATTACATCACAATGGATTCAATTATAGCTGCGTGGGTGTTTTGTGTTTTTTTTTGTGGCGTGCATAGCGTCAGGCTTGATCGTCTGTCGTTTGTTTGTGACAGGATGTTTCTTCACTCTCCGGACTGTAATCAGTGCTCGAAAACACGCTGGGACAGAGGAACCAAACACAGGCACCACTTGGGAAATGAGGAAAGTGAGATGATGAGCTGCAGCTTTACTTTATCCGAGTTCCAGACTTCGTAGACACAATGTTTCAAATTAAAATGATTCGTTTTTGCATTTTAGTTTCAGACAAGTTTGACAGGAATGTTTTGAAATCGATGCACATTTACATAAACAGAAGCAGAAACACTGATAGTTAATGATAGTTAGCATGTTGGGCCACAGGTTGGTGCTGTTTTTGGATAGACCACCAAGTTGAATTGTTATTATGGTGACTGTCAAATTAAAACTACCAACTCCCAGGAGAATATGGACTTGGAGTCCTGACACTCTGGAGGCTGTCATGTCGGTTATTTTCCATCTACTGGCTCATATGCAGAAGAAGTGTTTACTACACCTGCTACACACGTGTCGCAGTCGCGTTTCAGAAAAGTTGCACTCATTTATTCAGAGCTGAGACATCTCATCACAAAGTCTGGAGGATTTACTGTAAGCTGACACGTCCATGCAGGATGTTTCTTCCCCTCAAAGCCGAACTTCTGACTTTTCAAAACCACTGAGGTTTTCTGACCGCTTCTCACACCACTGCAGGGTGAAATCCCTCTCCTCAGCACGTCCTCTTCCTGCTTTGGTCTGAACAGCTGACCACTTTATCTTCAGCTTGGTGTTTGTGTGTGTGTGTGTGTGTGTGTGGGTACACACATTGACTTGTTATCCTTTGAGGTAGAAATATGTACCGTATTTTCCACATTATAAGGCGCACCAGATTATAAGGTGCACCTACATTGATTAACATAATTTACAACTTTGTTCATATATAAGGCGCACCGCATTATAAGGCACATGGAATAGACCAGTGGTCATAACCTTTATAGCTCAAAGCCATTAGGTTACATTTTCCACTGATTCGAACACCCAGAGAGGTGCACACGCTTTATTTTGATAGTCCTACCTGCAGCCTATGCCAGGACGACACTACACACAAAACCTTCTTCACTGCTGGTTGACAACTTACAACTACCGCTAATAAACTAAACTACATGAACTAAGCAACAAAAACACAACACAACACAATTATTACCGACACCACAAACCAAATAGAACCCCCAATAATTGCATTTAAAACACCACAAACAGAAACTCCCATAATTCATTGCAGCTATCGGCTGCACTGAGGAGCTCAGGATGCAAGGCATGATGGGAATTCATGTTTTGTGTTGTTGGAGGTTATTGTGGGATGTTGTTGGGCTTGGTGTTGTGTTGATTGTGTTTATGTGTTTTTGTTCCCCAGTTTAGGGAGTAATTATTTCATCTAGTTTATTTTGGTTTGTTAGAATGTTGGTGTGCAACCATGAGTGATGAAGGTGTTGTGTGGAGTGTCGTCCGCTCTGAAGATCTGGTTGTGAATTTAGAGTTGTCAAAATAAAAGCTTCTGGTTGTTCAGCTGTCAAATAGCAGTCTCCTTCCATATATAAGGCGCACTGGCAGCTTTTGAGAAAATTTGAGGTATTTAGGTGCGCCTTATAGGGCGGAAAATACGGTTGTCTGTTTTTGTAATTTCTCTACATCTGAGAGTGATTGTGTGTTAATGTTCATCAATACTGATGCAGCTTGAGTTGAGAGTGAATCTGCAGGATGTGAAAGTGAGTTCATGCAAAGACTGTGAGTCTTGCATGTCTCTGTGTCTCACTTACAACTCAACTGAAGGTTCAAAATGTGAAGTGACACAATGTTTTGCTTGTATTCGTTAGAGAACATTTAGAACATTTCAATCGATTTTTTGTACCTTTGGGGACCTAAAATACAGAATTCCTCACCATTTGCATGTATTTACGGGTTAAGATGACAGTTGAGGGGAAAGCCTGCTATTGGGTTTGGGGTTCAGAGTATCACATTCATCAATGCAGCTGCAAGTCTGTGTATTTCCCACATTGTGGCACCACTCCACACATAATGTGCCTTTAGGGCTACGATCACTGTTACTGTTGGGTTATTATTTATTTGTCACTGGTTGCAATGGGAGTAAAATTAAGTATGAACAAATATATCCTGGGTAAGTGTGTAGATATGAGAAGCCTTGTTTAGATGGCATGTAGTAAGCTGATTTTATCTGACAATTAATTTCCTCTGACAACTGATGATCAGATTTTTACTCTTCTGCAAGCAAACAGGATCACTTTCACAATGTTTCAGCGCAGTGACAAATGAGAAGAATTTGCTCTTGCTTTTTGTTTTATTGCGCTTCTATTTCAACCTTTATGCTGGAGAAGCAAAAATACCAGATCAGATTTTCTGAAGAATTAGTTCCTGATTATATGAGAATATAACTAAACAATTAAGATAAAGTTTTAACAGGAAACGTGTTTTTTTTACCTACACAGTTAGAAGATGTAATTACATTTATACATAAAACCTTAAATCAGGGGTCACCAACCTTTTTGAAACTGAGAGCTACTTCATAGGTACTGAGTCATACAAAAGGCTTCCAGTTTGACATGCTCCTCTGAAATAAATAATATGCTCATTTAGTTATTATTGATGATACTTATCTAAGGGAAGACACTCATCACATTCATGATTTCTCACAATAATTATCAACAATGATTTAATAAGGTGAGGAAACTCATAATATCAATGTTCAACACTTTATTTCAATTAATCTCTGCAAAAAAAACAACAAAAGATATTTCATAGAAACAATGTCCTGTTTTCACTCACCAGGAGTCACGACCATCAACACTCAAAGAGCCGTTTCCCACTGAGCAGAATCTCTGGAGCCACAAAACCTTATGGACATGAAAATGACAAGACACTGCAGATATTGATTTTAACTTCTATGCTACAGAAAAATACTGAGGAATGGCAGATTGAAAATAAAAACAATAAACAAAATACAGTGTTCAAAATGAATGAAACTTAATGCCCTGATGAGGACGAGAACGTCCATCTCCCTGCATGTCAAGTAAGAAATATAATCTACCACAGCACTGCGGTGGCTTCATAGGTGAAAAAGCGTCTGACTAATATTCTATCACCGTGTCACTCAGTTCAATCTTTTCCCGTTTCAAAACGTTGACATAAGCGAGGAGTGGCGAGCGCGGCGGCAGCTCCTTTCTGATCCAGTAGCTTCTGACCCACCAGGAATAGACCAGTACCCTCCCCTTATCATTCCTCGTTGATCAACGCAAACCCATCGTTCCTCCTCCGCCCACCGCCACAACAATGGGCATAGTGCATATAAGGGAGCTTCTGGTTTTTAAAACCATGAGTCTGAGCGGTGTGGCTTTTAATGCTGTTCTTTTGTTGTGTAGCTCTTGATTATGTAACATGGTGGTGAGCTGAAGACGTGAAGGACCTTCATCAGCATCGTTCCTACACACAGTGCACCATAGATCTAAACTTCTTGTATAATAAACATATTTTCAGTCATTTCATTTCTAAGATATTGTCATATATTTTAGATATTATCTATTTTAGACACAGCTCTCTTGTGAGTTGTGATATTTTTAGAACAGGCCTGCTGGTCCATGGGGACGACCTGGTTACCCGGCACCATGTTGCTGACCGTGTCTTAAAATATTATGTTTGATTAAATTGATGAAATGTATTGAAATTGATATTTGTACAGCAGGTTTAAAAACACAGACACCTCCTCTATCAGGGATGTCAAACATATTTTATTGGGGCCACATATAAACTGATTTCATTGAGAGTGAGCCAGATGGGTAAAATATTGCCATATTAACTTTTGAAATTAAACTTTAAAGTTTTTCTTTGTTGTGGGGCAGAGTGTACATGATACAACTTTTATATTTTCACAAAACTATTACTACAGAAAACATACAAAATACAGTGACACCTGCTCAAATCTTCTCCTACAGCTGTTGCATTCTGGGTGTTTACAAACCTCCCTTGACAAATGGCTTTCAGGCTGATGCTGATTGGCTATGTTTCATGGCAGCAGCACTGATATTGCAACTCGGGTTATAGCGTTGTGTTGTGTCTTAAGAAATTTGGCGAATGCCCTTGATCCAGTTCATCAATAGATCATCTTTTTCTTCTTATGTGTTCTTTCAGGTGAGCTGAGTCGCCTGATAAGGTCTGGTAATAGTTGAAGTGACCCTTTTAGCCCATAGATGCAGTTTCTTACTGCTCTCTGCAAAATGCATATAATAAAGAAGAAGCATGAAAACATCACTAGAAAAGAAAATATCAGATGTATCCTGCTGCTCCATCCTCTGGTACATGTATTTTTCTTTTACATCCCCAATATGCTCTGCTGTCCATTTAGTTAAATATAGAGCTCCTGCTCCTCTGAATCTTTGAAGTGCAGCCAACATCTGAGTCTTGTGGAATCATGCTTTGCACAACACGCTCAAGATACTCGGAGGAAGAGGTTTTCACTGTCTCATTAATAATAGCTTAACCTTATTTCACATACAATTGACTGAAACAATTTTTTTTTGTAAAGTTTGTTTAAAGTTTTATAGCTCCACTCTGCACGAGGCTGTGCCTCAGTGGAACTGAGCAGATCATTTTCCAGTTGCAGGTTGTGGTTCGATCACCATCTTTTCATGTGTTTAAGTGTGTTTTCCAAGACCCTGTTTACAATCATTTAAGTAAAAATGTATAATTTTTGCATTATTGTTTCATAAAAGTTTCACATTTACACAGCTTGAAAATGATTTGTCTTTCCACGGGAACAGGAGAAACGCTGAAAACTATGTACTTAGCATGCCAGACCATAAGTTGGTGCTGTTGGTTGTTTTTATAATGAAACCACACACATATCGTGCAAAGGACAAAAGGCTATAACCATCAACACTAGGAGAACACAGACACACCACCAAGTTGGATTGTTAAGTTAACAATGTTTTCCTCCACTTGCTCACGTCCATAACTATTCACTTCAGCTGCAGCAGCAGCATTTCAGAAAAGTTGCATTTCCCCCCGTTTCCATGGAGAAATGGTGTTTTCAGAAATGTCATCCTTGAAGGTGTACAGGAGGATGTTCTTTTTCCGGGTGGATCATCAAGACTATTGGTCCTCCCAATTGTCAATCGTTCTGGTGATATATTACGTCAGGCCGTCGTACATGCTCGTCCCCAGGTAGCGTGGATCTATTAGTTTTCACTTTCTGCGCATGCGCGCTTTCAGGTGTCTATGGTGAGCTACGCCTTCAGCGAGCTCGCAGTTCTCACCGGGTACTTTGAAAATGGCAGAGGGTCGCAAGAGAAAAAGTGTCTTGGAAGTGTATGAGAAGAAGAGAAAGGCTTGGGAAGAGAGAAACAAGACCAGAGTGTTTTTGGGAGATTCTTTCACACGATGGCGTGCGCTGAAAGCCCAGGTTGGGCTTCCCACTGATGCTTCAGTCGCAAAGTTTCTACTCGACAGGTAAAGTTTGGCATTCTATTTGGAGAAATCCATTTCAAATCACTTCCAGTAAAAGTTATCTACGTCTATATTGTAACTTTCCAGGGTTGATTAGTTTGTTTTGTAATTTGCATCGTCAGTAGTTATTACGGCTTGTGTGAGTGATGTGAGCGACGCCGACTTGTAAACAGAGCGTGCACGAGGAGAACTGGGCTCGTCACGTCTCTCGCACACGTTTTAGTAGGCGTTCCGTCTCGGGAGCAGGTAGAGCGTTGCGCATGTGCATTTTTTCAAAAGGTGGAGAGGGCGGTTCTTTCCTAAAATTCAGGAAAATCCTCCTGTACACTTTTAAGTACTGTTTTCCAAAAGTTGTGTTTTCAGTAGCTCCAAATACTGTTGCCATGTAAACGAACATCCAAAATGTGGCCCTTTGGTAAATATAGTTGCCCACAGCTGATCTAGTGCACACTTCTGAAGTGCAGTGAAAAGCCTGCATGCAATGGAAAATGCAGCAGAAAGACCCTGAAGCTTGCAATTGAACTGGAGGTATTTAACTATGAGATGAGAATGTTGACCAAAACTGCTATTTATAGTCTTTAGATGAAATGCCAGCATCCTTCCAGGAAAGGAAGTGCTACAAGTCTCTGAAATAATTTCTACTAGGAATGCACTGATACCAGTATAGGGCCTGATACAGCACTCATACTTATACTTGTAAAAGATCCTCAAAACAATTAAGTGAAAACTTTCGTCAGCAAATTCGGCCACAGCTAAGCAAGAGTGCATGGGCCACGTCGGTGGTGTGTAGATTCTCTGATATCAATGAGAATGATCAAAATAAAATAGACTGTAAATTATGTTCTGACCAAATATCAGGAGGAGGAGAAAGATAGTTAATATTACACCAGCAACTTCCTCACCAGAGACATTTGGACCAGCAGTGAGCCTGATGTTATTTGTATCAGTACTCTGTGTCGACAGGTTTGTAGTCATATTCGTCCTTTTAAAAGTGTTCTCTTTGCATCTGTCATTTCTACATTATTTTATACCTGGAACTTCCTAGAAAAGCTACAGTAACATGAAATCAAGTAAGTCAAGTGTGAGACATATGATGCTGATGGTTATCCAAAGACAGATTACACCAATTAAGGAGAAGGTGACAGAATTTGGCTCCTCCCAGGCTGCTGCCGCCATTGTCGTCACCGCCGTCGCCACCGCCTTCGCCACCGCTATCCTGTTGCATCCATTTGGCCTGCAGAGCAGTGTCTGAGGAGACTTGTTTAGAAGCAGAATGCTGCTCTTTCAGGCTGCTACATCAGCAGCAATTGATTTTTCTCTGGAGAAACACACACACACACACACACACACACACACACACACACACACACACAGCAGACCGGAGTCACACAGCTCCTTTCTGTCTGTCCTTTCATAAGAGCGGTGTGTGTTTGTGTTATTGGAGGTTCTTTTAAAAAGTGACTGTTTGCTCAATTGTTATGTAACCATCAACAAGAAAAATGATTGCCTCTGTTAAAATTCCTTATTTTGGAATCACAGCGCTCTTGACAGACTGTGTCCTTCTGTGCTGTCGTCTTGCAAGCTTTTATTAAAGTTTTGCAGCCAATCCCCAAGTAGCACAATCGCGGTGGATGATGAATGCTTTCAGCGAGAGAAAAAAAATTCAATAAGATGGATTTGGTGGAAGCAGCAGCACTCGCTCACTCACTCTCTGTAATGCTCCCTCTATTACATACACCCAGTCACTCATCCAGCAGCATGGCTCCAATTCACTGGTTTGTTCACGGCAGATCAGTGCCGATCGCTAATCAACGGCGGAGGCACATGGCGGACCTCTAATGGAACGCCACCTGTGTGGCCCGTCTCGTGGATTCAGTGGAGCAGGTGGTGATCAGCAGCGACAGACACGTTACTGCCTCCAATGTGTCGAGGAGATAGCGAGCACGCTGCGCAGACCTGCTTTAAGGGCGTCGGGACACAGTACCATGAATGCAATAAACCTGCCCTTAATTACTTTGACACAAGATTTGTATTGGATTCCTGTGCTGCTGCCCGGCAGTAGCTGTACGTTCATGCATGCTGTGCTTTAAAGTTTAGCTGGAAGAGTTCCAGAAGCCCGAGTGAATGAATGAGACATCTGGGGCCCTTCAGAGAATTTGTTCTGCACAATGCACCTTTACAACATGTAGAAAGTCCATTAGGCAGCAATAAAGCTGGTGGAGTCGTGATGAATAGTTCCAGTCCAGGGGGAGGCCATTGTCAGGATGTTTACACCACGTTTCAAGTGAAAACGCATCGTGTTTGTGTTTTCATTCCAGAGTTTCACATTGATGTGGTTTAAAATGTTTTAAAAACATTGTCCGTGCATGTGCAGTAGCAGTGTTTCAGAGAAGTTACATTTTTCCCTGTTTCCATGGAGACAAAGTTGTAGCATTCCCAAGAAGTAGCATTTTCCCCCCATTCCCATGAGAGGCATTTTCAAAAAGTAGCTTTTTTTCCCCATTTCCACGGAGATACAGTAGTCCCCCCCCACTTTCCACTTTGTCTGAGCGTTTTTCAAAAGTTGCATTTCCCCCTGTTTCCATGGTGATAGAGTTGTAGCGTTTTCAAAAAGTTCCCCCACAGAGACCATTTTCAAAAAGTTGTGTATCCATTGTTGTCATGTAAACAGACCCCCAAAATGTTGTTAAAGTTTTATGATTTCACATGAAAAGGTGGTGTGAACAGACTCTCCCTGTCCAGACATGTAGGCCTTTGTGTGTGAGCATGCACAAGCACAGCATGCAAACAGTTTTCTGTTGATTGTATTTCCATGTAGAGAATCAATCTCTTGACTTTCAAGATAATTCTTTCATCCATATGTTGGATATAGCAGCTGTTTTTGGTGCAGTGGTTTGCACTCTTGCCTCACGGATAAAAGACCTCAGTGTAGACGAGCTTGTTTCTGTACAGATTAATTCTCCAACTATTATACTTTCCTCCAAAGCTTCAGACAATTATTCTAATTTTAGATGAATTCCCTGTAGAACCTACATGACAATGTAGTGGTTATTAGTTTCTTACAGCAAGAAAATCCCTGGCTTTAGTCCAGGCTTTGGGCTCTTTGTGTGTGGAGTGTGCCCAGCCTGTTTATGCTAAGACCTTAATTGCGATTTACTGGTGACTTTAGGTATGAATGTGTTTGTCCTGTGCTGGCCTGCCGATCTGCCTGATATAGATCATGTATTCAGCTCTGCTTCCAGGACCTCGGAGACTCCAGCTACTGTCATGCAGCTGGATGCTGCAGGTCACAGCTCATCACATGGAAATTCAAACAGGAAAGGATCTGATGGGTTTGCGTTGATCATTTTTCACACACTCATGAAATCAAATGAAATGCCAGCACTTACCTCACAAGCGAGGCTGACGACGCGGCTCAGTTCAAACACTTAAAACACCCTCATGTTTTGTGATTTCCTGACAAGTGGCTGCTCTGTGGCTGTGACACAGTTTGTCATCATAATCTGCAAAGCATGAGTGTTTTGTATTTCTCTGCATGTGTTTGCAGTTCCAGTTTCACAATTTAGGTTGAGCTTATGATCGATAATAATTCCCCTGTATTTCCAACATGGTCAGTGGTTTTAACCTCCACACATCACGTTACAATGCTTTCTGGAAATCAATGATCATTTATTCTGTTTTCTTTGTTGTATTGTTTGGACTCCAGCTCCATGATCATTTTAAAGGTTTAACTTGTTTTAAAGTTTAAATCAAATTGCATTCCATGGAAAATTACAAAAATTGGTCTTTTGGTCATACAGGATGCAGATATTTGCCCTAATTGTTTAGAGGCTGAATCGCTCATTCTCAATCATTGTGTCTCTTATTGATGGACTTCCATTCGGCTAACAACTGATAGCCAACCAATGAAAGCTTCCAACTTTCCCAATTTAGATTAAATGGGCTTAAAAGAAAAAAACTAAAATGTAGGGATGCACCGATACCGAAAACAATATCAGGCATCAGGTCCGATACTGCACAAGGTACTCATGCTTGGAAAAAGATCCCTGATACAACCTGAGGCGTGAGAGAGCACGAGCAATGTCCACGGTTTGGAGATTCTTTAATATTAATGAGAATGACAAATGCAAAACAGACTGTGAATTATGTTCTGCCAAAATATCAAGAGGAGGTGAAAGATACACACCAGAAAACATCAGCAGAGACATTTGGACCAGCAGTTAGCCAGATGTCGCTCAGTAGTTTAATTGATGAGTGGATTCAGGAGGATTTTACTCAGGGCTGTAGCGGCACATAGGAACCAGAGTCCCTTGGTTTACTGTCTCCACTGGCATAGGACAGTGTGTCGACAGACAAGAGGGTCGGCCCTATGCCAACTACAGGCTGCTGGAGATGAGCGTAGCATCAACGCAGAAGAGGTTCATGGGAGCACATAGCCTTCGCACATTGTTCACATATGTAGCATGAATAAGGTTTTACAACATTTGATAAGTACTGGTACTCGTTATGTGGTATCTGCATTCCCACTAAAATGAAATAAATGTAAATGACCATATTGGTGCTTTAAGCTGGAAATCTGTTGGATATATTTTTTTGGCATTATGAGTACATCTTGTGCCTCCTCTGCCTCTCCTGGGATCTCAGATACGGCTCTCAAATGTTGTAATAGCCTTCTTTTGTACCAGCTGCTCCACCTTCCTACAGGTGATGTGAGAATTCCCTGCAATTTTACGAGTTGTTGAATAACCCATGTGATTACCTTGAGCAGTTCATTCTGTAATCATAATGTTTGATGGCGATGAGAAGCTCCTTGAAAGAGGAACAAACAGGAAGCGTATTTGGCTCAGACTTTTCACATGTCCCGATGACAGTGATGAGTAAATCCGCCTCTCCTCCTGATTCTGCGTTTTGAATGATGGCTGCCTTTGACACTTCTCAGTGTCTGTTCGATTCGACTGTTACTGAGCTGTTATTTTCATCAAGCACTGCTACCAGAGATGTGAACTGGCGAAATGTCCAATCTTGCTCATTGTCCATGTAGATTGCTTTTTATCTTATCCTACAAAGAAAACAATAAATAAATAAATACATACATACATACATACATACATACATACATACATACATACATACATACATACATACATACATACATACATACATACATACATACATACATACATACATACATACATACATACATACATACATACATGCATACATGCATAGATAAATACATAAATACATAAATAAACTATCCAAGAAACTGACCACCAGAAATACTGAACGTCTGTGTTGTTTTAGAATGTCCAAAGCCTTGAGATCCCAGCTCGGTCACTCATAGGCATTGAGTGCCGTTTTCATGCTTTCAACTGAAAACGCTTTCCAAGTGGAACTTTTCGAAAATGCTCCGCCTGAAGAAACGGGGAAAACACAACTTTCTCACAATGGCCAGTCGGGGTGTGCGATATGGCGATCTCATGATTGTGAAGGAACTTTGAAATGTAATTGTTTAAATCACTGCACTTTAAGAGAAAACCTCAGATGAAGTTCAGTTGCGTAGCAGATGTGACTGTTTCTACATGTGGGTACTGGATGTCTAAAATGTATACAAGTATTTAGTCTATTGTATATAGTCTATATCTTTCCAATAGCATCTTTCAAAATCATTATTATATATGGTATATAATTATATTATTTTAAAAAAAGCTACTTATTCATGCATTTTATATAGAGGATTAGCTATGAGTGGCCTGGCAGGCTCACTACCTTGTTTTCAGCATTATTGCGCTGTCTGTATAAACTGACATATTTTTTGAAAACGCCATCAAAACGGGAAACTTTTCTGAAATGAAAATGCTAATTGTATTAGAGCACTTTAATAATCTGTCTCAACTTGGGTGCAACTTGAACTCGATGGCTGGAAACATTAAATGATATAACATGACATGGATGTGACACAAGGGTTAAACATTGTGATTGATGCCTTTGATACAATTCAGCAGTGAGAAAGCTTCAAACTGTTTGTCTTTAGGATCAAAAGTCGACCAAATATCAATCTTGTGTATCAATTTATCCAACCTGACACACACGCATGCACGCATGCACACACACACACACACACTTATGTTGGAGTCGCCAATTTTTTGCGATTGTGGAAGTTAAACACAAAGCCGTTCAGATCTGAACCCTTGACACCCTAGTTGGAAAGCAAGCATGCTAACCACAATAATACTTTATACAAACTTTTACATTTCATTGATTTGCATCAGAATTAACTATTTTTGCACACAATTTTACTGAAACATAAAATTTCATGAAAACCTGGGAAGAAACACTTTTTTGCATCTGTTTGGCATTGAAACTGGAGAACTTTTCATTGTGAGGTGAACGTGCCAACCACTACACAATGACGTGGAGTCAGGGTAGGCAGGGTAGGCTGAAATGAAATGAATGAAATATTCATTTTGATTATTTGTTTTAATTATAAAATAATTATAATTACCGTAAATTCCGGACTATAAGCCGCTACTTTTTTCCCACACTTTGAACACTGCAGCTTTTACTACGGTGTGCTAATACATGTTTTGGTTTTTTTTCGTGGCGCTAGAAACATTTTGCCTAGTAACAGTAGACCAATCAAATGAATGAGTAGTTCACAGAGGTCCAATGAAATTGTTTGATCAATCAAGTGCACTTTATTATTGTAAATCAGTCATTTGTACTCATCCTCATCAACATGGAAAATAATCGAAAAAAAGCATATGATGCGGCTTTTAAGTTAAAGGCGATCAATCTGGCGGTTGAAGAAGGAAATCGAGCTGCAGCACGTAATCTTGCCGTGTCAAAACATCCACCATCACCAATGGGTTTGGAAAGGCTGGACTGCTGCGTGATGAAGAGGATGGACTGCTGCGTGATGAAGAGGACGGCGTGCTGCGTGATGAAGAGGATGGACTGCTGCGTGATGAAGAGGACGGCGTGCTGCGTGATGAAGAGGATGGACTGCTGCGTGATGAAGAGGACGGCATGCGTTCAAGTGACAGCGACAACGAAGAGGCTGAAGTGAGGACGAGATCCTGAGGCTGTTTAATTGGGACAGTGAATTAGAGACTTTGATGGTTTCAGTGCAGGAGGAAGATGAAGACGATACTTCCTGGTAGGCTGCAGTATACGGTGTATATTTTTACCAGTCATTTTGGAGCTATCTCATAGTAGAATGTTGTTCATGCACTGTTAAGTAAAAAGGCATAAGCAACATAATTTGTGTGTTACCGATACCTACGTATATTTAAAGGAGCCGTGTTACAGGCACTGTTCGAAAAATCTGCAATATGTACGTTTATGTTACCATGCTGATTAAAGTAAAAGTAAAAAAATCATCGGGTGTAATATCTTTCTGTGTAAATATGTCATATTATAAACATGTTTTTGGTTCTCTGTTGAGACATAAAAGTGAAAAGAATATATGTTGCGCTTTAGCTTTGTGTTTGACACTGATAGCGCTGACGTGACAGCCGGCACCTGGACGTGTCGCAGGTGCCAGCTGTCACATCACCCGCTCTACTCTTTTCACTTTTATGTCTTAATAGAGAGAACAAAAACATGTTACAATAGTAAGAAGACATGACGAACGTTTTTGAGCTAATATCTCATATTACAACATGGGACACATGCGGCTTAAAATCCGGTGCGGCTTGTACAAGAACAAAATTAATTTTCTTTCAAAAATTAGAGCATGCGGCTTTTAATCAGGTGCGCTCTGTAGACCGGAATTTACGGTAATCTTTCAATTTCTGGTAGCTTACAGTATCTATAGGTTTGAAAGTTTCAGTAGTTTTGCCCTCTCCTGAAGGCAGACTTAATGTATGTGTTTGCTTATGTGCAGTCAGTTTTCTAATATGAAAAAGATTTAGGTAAAAAGGCAGATCTCTACACTGTCTTTGGTTGTAACCGTGCTGTGCTAAATGCTATATTTACCATCACAGTGCATTAAGCCCCGTTTCCACCGCACAAAAAGTACCGGCCTAGACCGGTCTAAACCGCTCCGGTTCGCGTCTCACGACAGGAATGCAGTCTAAACCTTGGTCAGTGATTTACTACACGCCCTCAATATGTTAATGTGCCGGCTGAATCCTCTGCTGTCAGTGTGGTCAGCTGTGTACTGGTTGTTTTTATTTTCATTTCCTTTTCTTTGCTGCTCAACTTTAGTGTTTGTTGTGAAAGAGCGGACTTGAGGCAGGGGGAGACCGGGGGGAGGGACTTTGCATCGCGTTGGAGTTTTCTGTTTGCAGCATAGCGCTCGCCGTGGCGTGGATGTGCGTCCGGGACACCGGAGTCTGGAGCTTTCGTCTCCGGCGCTGACCGCGCTCCGGCAGACGAGAGGCGGTCAGCGTTCTGTTCAGCCGCGGTCAGTGGCGCTTTATCGCGGGGACGGACCGCGGAAGCGATGAAAAGGAGCTCGGAGCTCGGCGCCTCCGTGTTCCAACGCTGAGCTGCCGCGATCAGCGCCGGAGTGGAGTGCCTCCTGCTTTTGAGCAGAAAGCTCAGACTCCCGTGTCTGTGCCTCAGCCAACCGGGGGGAACGCTCCGGCCACTTGCCCCGCACCCGAGCGCTCGAGTGCGGGGCACGTTGCAACAAACACGGAAGTCGTGCTGCAGCTCTCCGCTGCAAAAAATGACTGCTGCAAAAAGTAACTTTTTTTTTTTCCGCTGCAAAAAATAACAGTGCAAAGTGGAGAATTTAAACAACAACAGAGGATTCATAAGATCTACATCGGACGACGTTCTTTTCTGTTGTAATGTCACATTTCTGCGGAGCTCATAAGCCCCGCCCACTTTTTACGCTCCTCTCTGCAGTGGGGACACGACCCAAAATTTCGGCCGGGGTCTCTATTCCGTACCGCTCCGCTCCGTCCCGGCACTTGTGTGCGGTGGAACCGGGGCTTTAGTGAATTGATATAGCGCTGCTACGCTCTCTAGCTAGTTGGCGGGTTAACAGGCAGGATGACAGCGCTCCAGATGATAAAGTCATTTTCACAACTTTCTTTTGAGGAAAAACAGCAGCTTTTAAAAGATGGGAGACCAATACCTGAGCTACCAGACCCTCAGCAAAGGAAAGCTCAGAACAATGTTCCTACTTTCATGTCAATCTGGGGAGCAGACATTCTGCAGGAGTGGTTTCAACACCACAGTCAGCTCTGTAGAAGTGGTTTCATCACCAGACAGCTCTGCCATCAGAGTTGTTGACATTTTCTCCATGTTTCTGTGTTGCCAACAGAAGCGCTGCCATGCCATGAGATCTATCTCTTGGTCTTGGTGAGTCTGGTTTCTGCAAAGGTTTCTTCCTGCTAGAGGGAGTTTTTCCTTTCTACAGTCGCAAATAAACCTGCTTGCTCATGTGGATATGTTAGGCTTTTCTATTTTCTCTGTTAAAAGCACCTAGGAATGACTGTGTTGTATTTGATGCTATATAAATAAAGTTGAATTTGAGTTAAAATCGTGTTGGGAGAGTCTGGAGACTGCTATTGAACCTTTGTTTAAGTTTTGTTGATGTTCAATGTTTTACTATCTTGATCTTGTTAGATTAACACTTTCCAGTTGAAACATATTGTAGCGTCACGGAGCTCATTGCTGCAATGCATTATGGGAGTTGGGTTGGCAGTGTTTCAAATGTCTTAATTTGGGGTTATGTTAAGCATGTTGTGTTTTTGTTGCTTAGTTCATGTAGTAAGTTAGTTGATCTAGTATAGTTTAGTTTAATATTTGGAAGTTGGCAACCAGGAGTGAAGAGGGTTTTGTGTGTCTTGTGGTCTGGCAATGTTGTTCCTGTGTGATGTGTCAAAGCAAAAATCTTTTTCTGGTTGAAAAGAATGCTTGTTTAATACTATGTTCTGCTCATCAAATTATATAAATGTCAGTGATGTCAATATCGTTTGTCCTGCCTGTTCAATCTTGATACTCACCACATGGTACTGGCAACTCGTAGATTGGTGTTGTGTAATCAGAGTCTAATATGCACAAAAGCCCTATTTCATACTATTGACTGGATGTGATAACAGTCATGATGTTGTTTTAAGTTAATCACTCAGAAAAGTGCAAGCTATTTGTGTTACCATGTAATTTGGTTTAAAATGTAAGTTTTAAGCAGAATCTCAGTAAATCAGTCCCAGAGTTTGTATCATTGCAGCGACAACTTAGTGACATTTAGAGCTTCTCTGATTTTGGGCTTTCCCACTTTTCTTCTCAGGTTGGAACACTAATTTCAAACGTTCGCTCCGTACTTCCCTGGATTTCCAGACTCGACAGAGATGAGGCTGACATTTGCGTTAATCAAAGGCGCGCTAAGATCGCGTTGTCTCCATCGTTCCCACGAGTGCCACAGTGTCAATTAAAGCTGAGGTTTGCTGCGCTCCAGCGGGCTAACGCTACCTAATGGGGGCGCCATGCCAGGACACTGCTGATGACAGAATTAATTATGAGACACACTTGCGAATAGGAAAGAAAAAGAGGATGGTTCAGTTAATCATCTCCATCTTATTTGAACTCTTGCTTTCAGAAATCAAACATTCGAAACAGAACCAAACAAAACTCACAGGTCTGGTCATGAAACTGAAAGAGTTCATGCTGCATTAAATTCTGATGAGATGTTGGACTCCTAAACCTTCCTGGTGATTAAAGGTGACCAGAATATGTGATGTTGTGAAGCTACAGTTGAGATTCATTTGTGGAAAATGGAAAGGGAGGTGGAGAAGGGTTGATTCGTGAAAGAGAACAGACGCATGAAGAACCTCCTTCCATAAATCTCAAAACATTCAGTTTCATATAGTAAATAAAATGCTACAAAACAGCCAGCGAGGAATTCATGTAGGATCTGGGTCTTTGTCATAAAAATCCACCGCAGCCAATGCTGAAAACACAAAATCCATGAAGGCCACAAATACAGATAATACAGATGATAGATACCGATAATACAGATGATACAGGTAATACAGATGATAGATACCGATAATACAGATGATACAGGTAATACAGATAATACAGATACTGATAATACAGGGAATACAGGAAGTACAGATGATACAGCTGTGAAAGCACACACAGTAGAAACCGAAGTAACAGCTCAACGTAGGTGGCTTTCAAGACCTACATTTTCTAAACCACTCATAGTAGACTCCAGCTGCAGAGTGAAAGCAGGTCAAACATTAGACAGTCAACAGTTCAACATGGTGGAAACAGGCACACTCAAACCTACAATATCAACGCGTGGTACTGTGGGAGAACAAGCTCCAAGGCCTGGACCCCAACAACGCTGTTGTGTAATTGGGGCCTGAGAATTACTCCTGTATTGAAGCGACATGTGTACGCTGGCTGTCGGTGAAGATGCAGTGCTTGCAGTTATATTCTAGCATCAAGTGGCTGTGATCTCGAGGAAACTCTCTCCTCTTTTCATTTTACTATTGAGCCCCTGAAGTGCAGGGGACAGTTCTGCAAAGATGTGGCTTTGAATGGGCTCCAGTCAATGAAAAGAAATGGGTTCAAACAGCGTTTCACACGATTGCTGCCAGTTTTTCCTACACCTTGTTTTATTTCAGGGTGGCGTTTCAAAGATATTGCAATGTTTTCATGACTTGCATGAGGTGTTTTGGAGCCTTTATGGACGTGACTAGCCATGTGCAGGCTGTGAAAGCTGTTGTGGCTCTCAGAGGGAACAGTCGGTGGGGCTATTTGGCATGTATTTGTGTCTTTAATGTGCTGCTGCTCCACTGTCCACGGTGAGCGGTCAGGGCAGGCTGTAGGAGTGAATCCAGCCTGGTCTGCATCTTGCAGTTTTGTCTGATTGGAGCCTCTTGCGGTCTGGTTTGGTGCCACGGGCCTGATGTTTGCCACCTCAGTATTTCAACACATGGCGAGCCTGGATTTCTTATCACGTTCATGTTGTAGTTACAAACCTCACGTACAGCTGCACATTGAACATCTCTGCAGGGCGGCGCTGTGAACTGCTGTGTTTGTGTCTCATATATTGCACCACCTTTTTCTTCTTTTTTTGCTGTGTTTTGATCCAGCCTCTCTTTGAAGTCGCATGTAATACATTTGCTCATCAATTACAGCGCCTGGCCCGTTTTGTTTGGTGTCCGCCTCGGTTAATTAGAACAGAACATGTCATGTCGTCCTTGAGATAGCGGCTATTAAGTGTGAGCTGTCTGAGTCCCCGCTACAGATTGGAGGGGTGGGACCACGTCTGGTGTAAAATATCGCACAGAGCATACTGACGCTCTCCCGGGGTTATCTCTGCATCCACAGGCCAGCCTCAATAAAAAACTCCTGATGGCACAAATGAATCATTCTTTTGGTTTGTTTTTTAAGTTCTTACACTTTACGTAAACATGCTCTTGTGTTGAAACTCCTCTGATGGTCCATGGCAATGTGACTGCTTGATGTTTGGAGCCAATCTCAGACACTATCAGCTGTTATCAGTCTCCACTGAGCCGCTAGGTCTGCGACTTATCAGAGACTTGTTGAAAGCATTCGGGAGCCAAACAAGTCATGGAGAGAGCTGAAAGCATCCAGGAGTCATGCCTGGGTGCCTGTTCAGCATTGTAATGATCAACTAAAGCCCAGTTACCACCACAACGTTTCATTTGGAAACACATTTACACTGCAGTGTTTTGAAAACAATGTCCATTTACATGGAAATGGTAAACATTGTCAAAACAATGCAGTTGGCATTATTGACCACACGTTGGCACTGTTGGTTATGCAGACAATAATACTCTATAAACAATAACAATGGGAAAAGACGGACATTCTAGTGGACAGACTACCAAGTTGGATAGTTATTACAGTGACTGTCAAAATAAAACTACCAATTTCTGGGTAGAATATGGACAGAGAGTCCTGACGCTCTGGAGGAAACATTGTTCTTATTGTCCATCTACTGAGCATGTGCAGAAGAATTAAATACTGTGTTAGTGTCAGGTGCAGTAGCAGCATTTTCTAAACATTGCATTTTTAGTGACTGTGTAAACGAACCTCCCAAACACCATTAAAATGTTCCATTTTCACTTGGTAACATCATGTAAATGGAGTGGTTTCTATCACTGCGATTCTGAGACATTCACAAAAATGTACATGTTTACATAATATAGTTTTTATAACCATGTAACATTTTTTTCCATCATTTTAATGATTCGTACATAAACCTCTCAAAACATGCCAATGATTATTTATTATTTATTATGATTGTTCTACCAATCCTTTCAGACTAAAAAGCATGTTCCAATTCAAACTGATACAAACCATCCTCACCATGACATACTGTGTGTGCACTCGAGAAAAGTATCTTTATTCTTTACTTGTAAACTCCTAACATTGACAAATATTAATTTATTAAATATAACACAATACATATCCTGAACGTTGGTTCAGGATATGTAAAGCTGTTCTACACATTAGAAGTTGTTGAATGGTAGATTTCATGTATATATACATCAGCATTTTCAGTTTACTGTTACCTGAAAGGAACTTTCTCAGTCACACTGAGAAATGGACATTAAGGTCCTGTTTACAATGGAAACAGAAAATGTTTGTTGTGTTTTGGGTGTCTGTTTACAGGACAAAGGTGCTCAGAGACACTGAAAACAGAAGTTTTTGACAATGGTTACCATAGAGGAACCTTTTGAAAATGCTCCAACTTCTTGGAAATCATGGGAAATGCATTGTTATCGCCTGGTTTGATTTTGATCACGTTTTCTAAGTGAGGAATTCAAAGAACGGGATTCAACTGGAAAGCATTTTCAAACTGGGAGATAATTTACCCAAAATGAGCTTTGGTTTGTGTCCACACCTGTCGCCAAACAATGTCACCAACTTTTGGTGAAAAGAAATTCTCTACAAACTTACATTAATGTAGTTTGACTCCCAAACCTTTCCAAGCGCACTGCCTGGAAACACACAGTTGATTGCACTCTAGTGAGTCTTTGCGAATGCTGATATCGTGATGACGATGGTCACAAAAGCAGATCTACTTCAGGATCACTGTCAATGTGTTTCTGTCTTCACAGTATTCACCAGCTTCTCTGCACAACGATGTGAAGACACTCTCAATTCTGCTCCTTTCATTAAGTCAATGGGCCAAAATCTGAACCGATGGACCTTGAAATCATGTTTGAACCAGGATTGTTTTTCCACTCATTCTCAGTTTACTCAGCTGAGTGCTGCATTATAAAAGCCATATATTCACTCCCCGAGGTGTCGTCTCTCAGTGGCTTAATTGGTCTGATTAAAAGACCCAAAGCTACTAATAAACATGAATCATGTTCACAATGTGAAAGCTGGATTTTCCTCCAATGAAAGAATCATTAAAATCATTTAAACCATTAAAAAAACTTGATTGTTTGTAAATTCAACCGTCTGATCATTCAGGTGAATGAATTCATATTTATATTGGTTGGAATCAAATTGAAGAATTGGGTCGTTTTGAAAGATTACAGTTAGCCGACACTATTGAGTTTCGAGATAAAGGACTGACTCACCTCTCTTGTGCTCACCTCTATCAGCCCCCATTCCCACCTTCCCGTTTCTTGTGAACACACGCTCAGAAATCTGAATAAGACCTCATGTCCCCCTCACATCAGGTCCCACCTCTTCTTTGTGACCATTGGCTCTCTAATTAACAGCCCAGCTCAGACCATCTAATGGCCCTCTTTTGTGGAGGTGTCAGGAACAGAAACGCGTGGAAAAGACCTTTTGTTTGAGCCGTTCCTCTTGTCCTTGGCTTTTTCTTCTCTAATAGCCCATCATCTGAACACTGTCCTGCTGACCCGCCGACACACTGCTCTGCTAAAGCAGTAAAAGGTCAGAACTCAGACAAATGGACACATTTCCAGGAAATTCTATAGAATGCCGCTACTTGCATTAAACCTTTAGACAAAGGGAATTTAACTGAGAAAGCGTAAAATGTGGACTGTACTGGCCGTTGTTTTTGTTTGTTTTATTATATTTTTTTCATGACACTCGAAAACATTGCAGAAATCATTGAGTTTTATAACAATATCACTTTTTTCACTGGACCCAACTGGGTTTTTTTGAAGAAGGAAACTGTAAAAGTGTGACGAAAAATAAGTAAAAAAAAAAAAAATACTACATTTGCTATGCATCCATTCATCCATACATACATACATACATCCATACATACATACATACATACATACATACATACATACATACATACATACATCAATGTTACCCCAACAGGGACTTTTCAATGATCGTTAACTGAAGTCAATGGAGCTAAAATGTGTTTAGTTTTTGGAGATATTTTTGAGTCTTGTTGCTCATCGGTGAAGCTGATCATTTTGATCACCAGATAATCACCCAAATTGTTTAAACAGTAGCCTGTCTTTTGTTTTTCAGTAAAAAAAATACAAATAAACAGCAGCCTGTCAAATTGAGTTTAAATTATAGCTATACAGGGTGGAACAGTGAATAAACCAGACACGGTGTGAAAAGGAAGGCTTATTTCTTTGATTTTTTGACAATAAATCATAATGAAAATAGAAATATACGAAGTTTAAAATATATGTCTAAAAAAACGAAATGACATAACAGGTATAATGGTTGCAGTATATAAATACCTACCTTCTTTGATTCCACTTTCAAAACAGGACATTGTCTAACCAGTGTCCATCTGATAATGCTTTCTAACACTTATAATAATCTATTAATCCCATAAACTTTCTAAGACAGAATACTTCAATGCTATCTTCTGTCATCTACAGACATTATCTGAGTTTAGAGTTCATCTCAGCTGTTTTCTGTGTGGGCACTGGGTTATTTTTGTTGCCTACTGTCATGGTATCAACCAGGTGTGTTGTTCAGGGCCAGATTAGTTCATAGGTGATCCCACTACTTACTGCTGCTAAAAAACTGATCCATAAAGCAAAAATCAGATGAGACGCTGGTCTTGCATGCAAATGAGTTTTATTCCCCAAAACAGGCAAAACTCACAGTCTTTGACCATCTAAAGACTGATTTGTACAGCGTTTGGTTCCACCTTATATTTTTTTATACTGATCCTGCCTCATATTGTTTTGCCCATCACACACTTGGAACCAATCGTTTCTTTAAAAGTCCCTTTGGAAAGCCCCTCCCCTGGGTTATTACCTTATATGGGCATTTGAATGGTGTCATATAGTTGAGGGCTGCCCAGCTTTTTGGCCCTGCTTATGACATGTTAGAACCATTGGCAGAGCGTCCCATTTATAAAAAAACAAATAACAACATTGCAGTAGATACAGAAGCAGCCAAAACATAGCCATGAATGCAGCACAGACATCGAACAGCTTTACCGTCTCTCTGACGCATGTGCTAAACAGATCTGTTCAGGCACTACGACACAAGTGAGCATGAGTCTAGACACCTCTACATGAGCTTGTATGATTTTTATCTCTAAGCACTACTACATATGTAGAACACTACATAAACGAGTATGATTTTTTCCATTACACTACCACTGTTCAATACACTTTATTGTTGCTTCCAGCGAAAAGAGAAGGAAAGCACAGTGATTTGATTGTTTTTGATTTTGAGGGTTTTAAATGCATTTTATATGGAAGAACATCTGTTTGGATTAACAAAGCGAATTCATTGTATTCCTGCGGACACACTCGCTGCATATTCAAAATGTCAGCATAAAATCCTGTAAACGTCCCCGTCTATACTCGCACATTAGTGAAGTGCTTTCGTACCTACAGGCCTCTCACTGCTTCCAATGAATACTTCAAAACATTATCTAATTAGCCTCCCCTATTTACCAAGAAAATTGATTTTCTATATTCTGTGGTGCCAGAGAAGCTGTACGAACCGTACCTGGAGCTTAACCTTTGGCATTTACACGCCGTTTCGAATCAGCTGCGCAATTGTTTGCCTGCAAGGACCCGCTGCCGCTTTCTGTAACACAGCCGAGCTCGGCTGGCACAGACCTTTTAATGTGAGAGCCGCGGCCAAATTGAACAGTCTCTTATTCCCCGAGCTGCTCTGAACTAGTTGGGTAAGTTCAAATCAATATGGGCCCGGGAGCTCTCGGTTCACACAATGAAGCAGTATCAGGTAGACACAGAGAAATGCAGTCGATAATATCACATTATGGTCTGTGTGTGCAGATGAAGGTGTGAGACTGTGGTTGACAGTGCCAAGTGAAATCATAATGGAGTTCCTGAGGGCCAGACTTGGTGCATTATTACATACCACCACTGTAAAATGGGATAAACTGGCTGGCAGTTACAGGTGTGTGTGTGTGTGTGTGTGTGTGTGTGTGTGTGTGTGTGTGTGTGTGTGTGTGTGTGTGTGTGTGTGTGTGCGTGTGTGTGTGTTTTCATGCATTTGTGTGTGTGTTTGCGTGTGTGCGCGTGTGTGTGCCTGGGTGCGTGCGTTCATTCGTGTGTGTGTGGTATTCTTGATGGACCTCATAAAAAGCCCATGTGATCTTGCAGACATGTTGTGAAAATGAAACACAAAACATTTTTCCAGACTCTTTGGCTTTGCCTTTTCCTGACTATTAATCATTAATATTCTTAATATTTCCTTGATCATAGAAGGTGCAACAATCAGCATGCATTGGCCAACCACGATGATTTTGCATAATTTATTAGATTTACGTAAGCAATGAATATTTCACTGAAACCACAATCCTGATTTTTTTAAACATTTTATTTGATCCTACTCTATTAATCCTCTTGAGGGACTTTCTTTAGTGAATGCCTCACACATTTCTTAAAAATAGAGGACACAACGCAACACTGAGACCCAAGCTGAGATAGCAGCACGAAAGCTCATCAGCTAGCATTAGCCTGACGGCTGCTGCCAGGGGGAGTTTGTAAAAACACCCAGAATGCAATAGTTTTAAAGACATTTCACTGTATTTTGTCCCAGAAAGTTTCAATAAAATTGGTTTTATGTTGAGTTTGGACTCATTTTCTGTATTAATTGTTTGTTTTTGTGAAAAGAAAGACATTTTCATCAAGTATACTCTGCGCCACAGCAAAGACAAACTTTAAGTTTATATTGGAAAAACAAGTAATTAAAGCTTTGTTTTACCGGCCCAGGCCACTCAACACTTAATATTTGTGCACAGCATGATTTACAGTCTGTGTTACGTTTGTCATTCTTGTTAATATTGAAGAATCACCAAACAAACTTGTGATCTCTTGTCTACCTGTTAATGTTGCTGATGTATGACGTTACATGATCATATTGGGGAGCTTTCACAAGTACGAGTACGCTGCACAGTACGAGACCAGATACCTGATCCTGGTATCAGTGCGTCCAGAGTAGAAACAAGAAAGAAGAAGATGTCTGAGTTCACCTGGTGTTCTATGGGAAATACTGAAATCCATGAATAAAATGGATTTATGATGAATGTTTGAAGAGATAGAGGCTGTTGTTTTGATTAAACTCAAACATCTATTTCCCTTTGTGCTTCCACAGAATAAAACAAAGATCATATTTTTACCAGCGACTTCATCAAATACTTTGACTGATTGTAGTTATTATTGAAATGATTATAGAGGGATTTGAGTAAATGAGGACATTTTTCTGGCTCTGACTATTTTGGCTTCTCCTCTTAACTGATCAGTCTGACTGATTAATGCTAGACTGCTGGACTAACCTGATGCTATTAGCCCAATTTTGAAGTAAATTACGTAATGCAAGGACATGATTTAGTAAGTCAAGGGTAGGTTTATTAATTTAATGGCACTAATGAGTAATTAGTGAACACTTTATAATAACATGAAGATAGAAATTACTCATTTATGCACAAACCTGGTGGGAGAGAAATCTTCTGTTTCTTTATAGGTTTTTTTGCTCTGACAAATCACATTTCTCTTCATAAACATCATAAACATGTGGAGAACATATCAATTACTGACCGCAACTGGCAGGATGGGAGATATAGACAAAAGCCATCAAATAAATGTTTTTGTTTTTTTTTAACTGGAGACAGGCACAATAGTCAAGCTCAGTCACATACATCATCTCATATTATGTAATCAGAGATGTTATTACAACCATTGTTGGGACAGATAATAACAAATGACAAATCAGTCTAATGATCCAAACAAAAAGGACCAGCATCATTGGTTTCATTAAATTCAATCCAATTTTGTTTCTCGAGCTTTAAATACAACTCAGTCCTTTTACAGAGAAAAGCAAACAATCACACATGAACAAGCAGAGGAAAGGAAAAACTAATTTTTAACACGGAGAATCTGCAGAACCAGATTCAGAGGAGGAGGAACCTGCAGAACCAGACTCGGAGGAGGAGTAGGAACTTGCAGAACCAGACTCAGGGGAGGAGGAACCTGCAGAACCAGACTCAGAGGAGGAGGAGGAACCTGCAGAACCAGATTCAGAGGAGGAGGAGGAACTTGCAGTACCAGGCTGAGAGGAAGAAGAACCTGTAGAACCAGAAGAGGAGGAGGAGGAACCTGCAGAACCAGACTGAGAGAAGGAGGAACCTGTAGAACCAGAAGAGGAGGAGGAGGAACCTGCAGAACCAGACTGAGAGAAGGAGGAACCTGCAGAACCAGACTGAGAGAAGGAGGAACCTGTAGAACCAGAAGAGGAGGAGGAGAAACCTGCAGAACCAGACTGAGAGAAGGAACCTGCAGAACCAGACTGAGAGAAGGAGGAACCTGCAGAACCAGACTGAGAGAAGGAGGAACCTGTAGAACCAGAAGAGGAGGAGGAGAAACCTGCAGAACCAGACTGAGAGAAGGAACCTGCAGAACCAGACTGAGAGAAGGAACCTGCAGAACAAGGTTCAGAGGAGGAACCTGCAGAACGAGACTTAGAGGAAGAGGAACCTGCAGAACCAGACCCAGAGGAGGAACTTGCAGAACAAGACTGAGAGGAAGAGGAGGATCCTGCAGACACACATACACACACGCACGCACGCACACGCACACGCACACGCACACGCACACACAGCCTCATCATGCCTGTCACTCAATGCTGCCCCGAAACAACCAAACACACATAGCACCACACAGTCTGAGGTCAGCCATCTCTCAGCAGTATAGACGATTCTTTTTTCCGCCTGACTTCTCCAGCATGATTGAAACTGCTCAATAACAAGACGCTCGCTGTGACCCCTCCAAGAACCCCCCCCCCCCCAATAAAAGACGGAATGAAGATCCTCTATCTCGCTGGTTCCCAACCTTTTCCTTGAAGGACATAAATTCTCTCCATTGTAACTCCCCCCCCCCAAGGAAACTTATAACACACTGTATGAACATTTTCTTTGTTATATTCTTGTGGCAGAGAGGTGAGACAGCGTCGCTGATTCACATCAGGTGTGCTTGCCTCACCTCTCTGCCCATAAAGGAGGAGCCGCCCAGAGACACAGAGTGACAGCAGGAGGAGACACAGTGCTGCACAGTCTGTGTTTGGGTTTTGTTTTCATTTAATAAAAGTATTGTGAATGGAAATCCCGCCTCCATGACTCTGTGGGTGAACCCAAGGGTGGCGTGCGCAAATGCCACTATTCTGCAACGATGACTTCCTTTTCTCTGAGGGGACGCACCATCTGGGGGTGTTTGGTGGACCTGTGTTGCTTCAACTTCCACAGTTTCAAACTTTCATTGACTGCAACACATGCCCGATGATACGCTTTTAATGTAAATGCTTAACCTCTTGAGTTGATTTTCTGGGATTATACATAACCAAATGCCAAAACTTATAGTCTACTGAGTTTTATATCTACAATTTTGTGCTGTTCATGAAATTAAAGCAAAGATCTTCTGGCTTTCTGTGATGAAAGGAAGTGTGTGAGTAAAACTTAACAATATGGAAACCTCTGGAATACCAGGTTAGTAAAAATACAAGTAGTCAATTTAGTCGTTTTTTGACATAAATTCATTAAATGCTTACTCGCCTATTTTCAAAACCTAAAAAAATGGATATACTTAATATCAAGAGGGCTTCACGGCCACCCCATGAACCTTTGGTTCCCCCCAATTGAGAATCACAGTTCTAGCTTATGCTACAACAATCCTCACCCCCTCCACCCCCTCACCTCACCCCCACCCCCAGTCTCCATCACAATGCTGGCATTAAAGAGATTGGTGGGTTCGAGCTATTGAGTACAATTATCCACGGTCAATGTAGCCCCGTACGGAGGGCAGAAGTGAGAGAGTGTTCATAGGAAGGGAATGTGGTGGCAATATGCAGCTGTCTATGTCCGTCAGACGGTCTATGGTTGTTGTTGTGTTTTTAAATTCATGAATGTCTTATTAAGCAGAAATTACGGCGAGATAAATTGACCTGTGTGCCAAACGTGTTTTGTTGAGTTCAGATTTTATGTTGAGTTCCTACGGGAAACAGGTGTTATTTCCTTGTGCCACAATTAATTCCTGTGCTGGAATTAATTCCTGCGAGCTTTGCATGAGGAGAAATTGGTATTTTTTATTTTTTTTGTGCCATAAAGCACAATGAGCGCTGAGAGCGTCGCAGCAGGCCACACAGGAACAAAACATCTTCCAGCTCTGGAGGGGCTCCGGTTGAAAATACCATTTACAGATGAGTCCCGATGACGTCTAATCACCGCTAACGAATCAAAGAGCGAAGCGGAGAGACATTCCCCCTCAAGGAGCTTGGCTGGAGAAATTACCAATTACATTTCACATGTGTTTGTCTTTGATGGCACTTTTTTTTCCCTGAAAGCAACAAGCAGTGAATCTCACCGTCCCTCTGGTTACACTGACTTCCACATCCTGCTCCAAACTGGCAGGAAAAAACAGGCAGGTTCTTTTATGCAGGCAGAAACTGCTTCCCAATAAGCCAGAGGCAATTCAATCAGTTTGGTAACAGCCCCTGATGAGCTTGTGCTCAGGGAGTTAGCATTGAGTTGTAATTAGAAGTAGACTCGTGGTGAGCCAGAGTGAAATTAGAAGGTAGAGAACCACCGAAGCTGCAGCGGACTCTGGAAACTCTTGATATTTTACTGTCTTGATGCAGAAAAAAAAGGCGATAAGAGGAGATGAGGGTTAAGATTGTGACAGAGGGAATTGGCTCTAAAGATTTTCTTTCTCTTATTATCTTCTAATCCCAACTGGGGCAAGATGGAGCCTCCGTCTCTCAGTTGGGTTCAGAACAGGCTTCTTCCTGGTAAAGACAAGTTTTCTTTTTTTCCCCTTTTGGAGCAGAATTGGATTTCATCTTGGTCAGCACCAGCACACACATGTTGGGTGGCCCGGTCAACCATCTGTAACTTCCCTTCATCATCTATGAACGCAATGTAGAAACACCAGCTCCTTTTGGGTTGTGGGAGACAACCCTCCTACAGTTCATGCAGACTCAACTACAGGCTCAGCCTGGAACCGGGTACTAACAGCCACCATCCCATCGCCACAATACTGACTCTGTGTTTCAGGATTGATTTTAGCTATATGCTGCTTTCAAATGATTACAATTTTTCACAGGGTTGCTGTGGATTAATTTTCATCAAGCACGATTAAATATAATTTACTATTAATCTATATTAATCATGTTTCATTGCAGTCCGGTCCACTCAAGATGGAACTGGACTGTATGTGGTCCCTGAAGTACATTAAATCTTTAATAATTATATTGTATACATCTTATATACATGTGTATATATGTATTTATATAGTATACATCTTGTATTGGTTCAGTTATGTGCTTTTTAATAATCAGGACGTATTTGCTGTTTGGTTCGTTCAATATCAACTGGTCCTACAATTTGTCCTCGTGACTTGTCCCTCTGAAGAGAGGACACCTGTCTTCAGCGGATACTTGCCCTTGGACTTTAGGGTGTCCCTACATCAAATGTTTTACTGTATATCTTATATGTTTATCAAACACCTTTAACAGTTCATGTTAATAAAAAGTGACTGTCTTTTTCAAGACAAACATTTATCCACATTAATGTTCCTGTTAATCTTGTCCAGCAGCCACCAAGACAAATTGACAAGTTGGCATTGACCAAGAGCAGAGCTGATCTCTTCTTATTTACAATGAAGCTGCGACTGAGAACAGTGAGCAGAATCCAGAACATTTGCTTCACATTAATGTGGGATTTTAAGCTGGAAGAACTGCAGTAAAAAGAAATCTCCTTCCTGCAGAGTGTGGTAATACTTTATGTATTTCGACTGCTCCGTCATGGTTTTTTTTGTACTGAAAGTTCAAAAGTGAAACGGCAAACTTACTGTTTAGCGTCTTCCATATCGAGTTGGTTGTGTATCTATGGGATGGAGTGTCCGGTTGTGAGTCAACTTGGACAAACTGTCTGAAATGTGTTGACAGAGACTTTTCAGGGATTTATGCACTGCAGATGGGTTAAAAAAAAAATTGCATTTAATTTTTTAATTTGATTTGATGGATTAATCTTCTTTAATGCATCAATTTTGACAGCTCTTATCTCAACTGTTTCTTGATCACTTTTAAAGATTTGGCTCCAACTTAGGCCCCATTTACACTACTACGTTTCACATTTCAAATAAAAACACATCGTTTATGTGTTTTCGTTTCTGAAAAGTTCTTAGGTTCGTGTAAATGGGGTGTTAAACCCCATGACTCCTGCAGACTGGTGGGAAGATTTACCTCTACCGATTCCACCTGGTCTCCTGAGCACGCTCGTCTTACTGTTAACTTGTTCTCTGCACATGACCCACTTTCACCCACCTCATCTGTCCTATTGTCCCGAGCAACGCACTTCACTTCCCCTCGCTGTGTTGCATCATCAGGCAGACAGCCATGAGAACCCCCCCACCCCCTTTTAAGAGCCTGTTGCAGTCTGTGCTGACACACTCAACCTGGTCCCCGCTGTTTCTGTACCATCGTGCCGCTCTGTTGCCATAGATACGCGTTGGCATTGGCAGAGACTTATGAGAGCCTGCACAGGAAAAGGTTGAGATTTACTGGCTGCCATCTGGATAAAGAGGAGAAACGATTTTTAAGACAGCTTACCTTGTTTATCTAGGTTGAGCTCTCCAAATGTATCCTCATACTAAGATATTGTACTCTTTTTTTTATGATTGTAAGCCATGGGGAGTGGAAGAATCTGCTTTGAGTTCACCTTGTGAAGCATCCCTGTGAGATACAGTGTTCATACAAGAAATACACCGGCATTCAGCTCAGACTTGTTTAAATAAAATGTCAAAGCACATTACCAGAGGGTTTAAATATTATTATATATGTATATGTAGTTTGTTAAATAGCAGAGGTGGTGAATAGCAAAGTATTTATAATTATTTCTGTATTTAAGCAAGTTTGTTTTTTTCTATATCTGCACTTGAGTGTTAATTACTCTCAAGAATTTCCACTTTTCCTCCTTACATTTGATTACAAATCTTGCTTATCCTTTCTATTTACAATCTTCAAATGGCCTTGTTACATATTTTAATGTCTATGAGGACGATTCAGTCAGACTGAAGCTGCTGATGGTAACAGTTGATCACAATAAAGCTGCAGATGGGGTGAAATTAAGAAGGATCAAGTTAGATCAATTATACTTCAATGCCAAGCCTAGGCCTGGAGTTGTTGCTGTTTTTGAAAAGAAATCACACACACATTTGTGCAAAGTACAATATGCTCTCAGCACTAATAATGGGAGAACACGGACATTCTAGTGGACAGACAACCCAGTTGGATTATTATTATGGGGACTTTCAAACTATAAATACCAAGTCCAGGAGAAAATGAACTGGGAATCATGACACTGGAGCAGAGGTGTTCAACTTTGGTCCTCCAGAGCTCCTGTCCTGCAGGGTTTAGCTCCTCCCAGTTGCAACACTGATTGCAGATTGCAATGAGAGGCTCGTTATTGGACTTTTTCACAACCTTGGTGATGACATCATCATTAGATTCAGGTCTACTGAAGCAGGGAGAGACTAAAACATGCTTTTTTTCAAAAAAGTAGCATTTTCAGTGGCTCAGAGCGCCATTGTTTCAGGAAAGTGAAGAACCAAACATGATCTTACGTTTGATTTGAGCAGTCCTTTCTTAATACAAACTGCCAGCTCTGAGAAGGAACTTTACTGGGACTAGGGAAGTTCAACAACTCACTACAGGACGTTTACTGTAAGCAAAAGTCTAAAACTAAATCTGAAAACACAATTCTCCCATCTTCAATTCAGGGGCCATCCACACCAGAATGCTGGTTCACATAAACAAGCTGTTTTTGGCTGATCATCCACACGAGGCGGCGTTTTAGGAGCCCGGAAACTGTTTTTTTTTTAACACGGTCCCAGTGTGGGAAAATTCTAAGACCCTGCTCGGCTGTAAGGTGTGGACAGCAAAGATGATCATCTGTGGAAAAAAGATGAAGTAATCACGCCCCCCCCACCTCCCCCCACCATGATGTCATCAAATAACCACAACAATCAAGGACTACTCTGAGCTGCAGAAGCTACTGACGCTAGCAGCAGGAGGAGCAGGGTCGTAGACCTATAGAACTAGAGTTATATACAGGTTTATGAGCAAGAATCTACTTCTAGATTGTGTTTGGTGAGTCATAGTGACGTGTGGACAGAATTTTTTTTGAGAACCTTGGGGAGAAAAAAGATGGTTTTGGCTCATGTGGACGAGGCCTCAGTCAGTACCTCTTCACTCTGATTGCAGAGTTATCGACAAAGAGCCGTCACTGAACATCCAGTAGCCCAATCAACAGCGGTACCCCTCCGGCTCCAGGCCAACAGTGTACCTCACAGTGTGTTTGACTGAGGGAGTGACAGGCCAGCAGTGGCTGAGCACACCTTTTTAAATGTGTGTGTGTGTGTGTGTGTGTGTGTGTGTGTGTGTGTGTGTGTGTGTGTGTGTGTGTGTGTGTGTGTGTGTGTGTGTGTGTGTGTGTGTGTGTGTGTGTGTGTGTGTGTGTGTGTGTGTGTGTGTGTGTGTGTGTGTGTGTGAGAGAGAGAAAGAGAGAGAGAGAGAACAGTATAGATTGTGCTGCTTCTTTGCTGGGAAACTGTTGCTAATCCCAAACACAGCAGGAGAGGAAATTGTCTGGTCTCTCTCGGGCCTCTTTGGAGTGTCCTTAAAGACTCATACTCTCTGTACAGACATGCGGTAGCGTAGAAGTAGTAGAAGTAATGCACACACACACACACACACACACACACACACACACACACACTGGGGGGTTGATGTTGCCAGCCAGCACGCTTCAGTTCTGCTCACATGCTGTGACCCAATATAGAGAGCGAGCATCTGTCCACGCCTGGGTTTTGCCAGTTTGCTGGCGTCTGGGTTTTTCTCGAGTGTGTGACATGACTTTCTACAAAAATATTTGACATTCACACACTCGCCGCATCTTCCTGCTGACAGCAGCACGTTTTCCTTGTGTGTGTGTGTGTGTGTGTGTGTGTGTGTGTGTGTGTGTGTGTGTGTGTGTGTGTGTGTGTGTGTGTGTGTGTGTGTGTGTGTGTGTGTGTGTGTGTGTGTGTGTGTGTGTGTGTGTGTGTGTATGGGTGACAGTGCCAAGATATCCCGTCCAGCAAGAGTCTGAACTTGTCCAGCCCTGCTCAGGTCATCTGTCATGATCCTCCGGCCTGCCGGCTCTCACTGCAGCTTTTAAACTAATGAGAGGATTTGTTGGAGCCGGCCTTTGACTTTCAGGACTCACTGATTTAATGTGAATTAAACACCTGCCACGGCTGCACCTGCAGATAATAGGAAAAAATAAGATTTGGGGCGTTCCAGTGGATGAAACTCCAAGCCTCTGAGTATAATAATCCTGGTTTCGTTTCAGCCACCTGCAGTATTAATTGTATAAAATCCTGCACCGTCTCTGTCACCATCATATTTAAGAGGAAAAATATCAGAAAACTAAAAAATGAGTTTTCTCCATCAACCTTAACAGACATACTTCTCTTTTTGTGAATATTTATTCATATTTCTGAACATTCTTTCTTTGTTAGTTATACAGTTTTTGTGTGTTGTGTATGTTTTGACATGTCTGGTACAGAGAGGTAGTTACAGCCGACTGCCGACTTTTACCTTCCAGTTAGTGTGTCTGAGACACAAGAAGTTTAGTGGATCATTGATCGTGGATATAAATGTTTCAATCTGTGTGATGAATTCCAAAAAGAAACGATAAATTGAGTAAGAATAGGGGGCTTAGAAAAAGAAAAATCCCAGCAGCGAGCAAAGATTGACTGGTTTGAATCCCACTGATGACTTGAAGCTGCTCTGGTAATGCACCTGGATTTAAGCACCTGGAAGTGAACCTTCTAAAGCATTTAGAAATGTGTGTAACTGGACCCCCAAAAACCAACAACAGTGTTCTGTTTTCACTGTGAAAACATCCTCTGAACAGGGCCTAAATGTACCTCAAGCTGTGAAGGTTAGTCTCTTGTGTGTATCCCTTGTGGGAACTGGGAACCCCCATAGCATACCCTGGGTTGGAGAGGGATGACCTGGGATTGACTCCAGTGCATCTCAACCGGTTGGAGCCATATAGAAGATAGATCGATGGCTGTCAAACGCAAAGTCCCACGTCCAATTTTGAAGTGTAAAATAGCCTACTCTTTCAAGTTATTGGTCAATAATCTGTGGGTTTCCATGGTGCTAACTTGTTTTCTGTATCTTGAAGTCATTGCCAAATGGGAAATGAGACTTTCCTAACTGGTAAATATCCATCCCCAATTGCATGAGTGCACCATGATATAAATAGTAACCATCCTTTTTCCTCATGCACAAAGAGCATTTTGATCACTTTAGCTTGAAAAACCCTCATCTGTCCCTTTCATTGGGTCACAAGACAGTTTGCAGAAGGAGACCACCTTCTAATGTGATCAGGTTTGGATAACGGGACCCCGGAGGAAGTTTGAGGAAATGGCGGTTACAGCTGAGAGGCGGATTACTCGGGTGCTGGAGAGACTTTGCACATGAAAGGCATAAAGTGTGGCTTGTGAAGCAGGCAGTTTGCAGGTGATTGAGGTGTTCAGGTAGCTGCTGTGCAGTGTGCTGATACACGGTTTCAGTTAGCCAATCAAAAATGGTGACAAAATATGTAGCGCTGGAGGTCTCTGAGTAGTAGCATATAGAACCAGTGAATCATGAAGAACAGTGACAAGGTGCATTGTAAATGGTGGAAGATAAAAAGAGTCAGACCATGTAGATGTTGCAATGACACTATCCATGCTTCAGTATCAGTTTGATGACAACTTAAAGATGTGTATTTGCTTGCAATGAAAACCAAAGATTAGACCAAATGTTAAGTTGTTTGTTTTTTCTTTTCAAATTGCAGTCAGACTCAATAAACTCAGTTTTATATCAATTAAAGATCCTGAAACTGTGAGATGGATTACTTGATCTTAAATAATGGCGTGTTCATGAGTAACCAGGATGTGCTGAAGGTATGTTTACACAATGGGAAAACGGGATGGACGTCAGACAACACAGGGTGGGGGGATGGGCAAACGTAGCCGGTGGTGATTGCCGTGGGTGTCGTGCCAGATTTTTAAACTGTCAAAAAATTTGCCCTGCCGGCCACGGCGTGGAGAGAACCTTAGTAGTAAAACAGGATGACCGTCACAAAGCTTGGCAGCTCGTAATTGGCCGTTTTAGAACTTGGAGCCGGTCCGTAGTGGGACAGGAAGCTTCTGTATTTCCCGGCAATCCCACGGTTTATTTATGTTTTGTTACATCCTGTTATGTGTAGTGCGCATTCTATTATGGTTGTTTCATAGTTGTTTCATGGTTGCTTCGCATTTTATCACAGCGCACCATGCTTTGTCACGGTTGTCTCGGCAAGCTACGGTGTATGGTAGCCATTTCACTACGTGCAATCGTGGCTTATCCCAACGTGTGACGTTTTGTGGCCCAGATGCATAGCGTGCTACTCCGGTCTACCCCAGTGCGCACGGCCTGGGAGAGAGAGACAGAGAGAGAGAGAGAGAGAGAGAAAGAGAGAGAGAGAGAGAGAGACAGAGAGAGAGAGAGAGAAAGAGAGAGAGAGAGAGAGAGAGAGAGAGAGAGCTGTTTCCACAATATTAAAAACTCACCAAATGTGGACAAAAACAGCCCAAATTTTAATCACCTGCCGTATCTGTATAAATTCATACAAAATGTGCAACACCTTCCTCAGAACGCGACACACGTGATTGGCCCCACCAGAACGTAACACCCCTTGAGGAAATGCGCTTGCATCTGTGATGGACTGCGGGATGAACCGTAGTGTGTCTTGGAGCCTCTGAATTACAGCTGCCACTTCCCCTCACGATCCGTCACGGATGTCTTGACAGGCCGTGAGGACACCTGTCAAGACTGGGAATTTTTTTTTTTAAATGCCCCAAATTCCATGGCGTACCCCATTCCGGGCAAACGGGGCTGCTATAGCTGCCGTGAACATAGTGTAAAACGTACCTTGACAGGGAAAAGCATCATCTTGGTGAAAATGGAAATTTCTTAGGTAATTATATGTCACGTAACACATTCACATGTGTGCAAGTAGGTGCTCAGAAAGCAAATACCTCCACCGTGCTAGAATATGATCAGGATCTTATCCAATTATCTGTTAGCATGTCAGTTTCTATCAAAATCCATCCACAAGTTTTCAAGTTATCCTGGTAACCAGCCACCAAACCAACAGCCAGCAATGAAAGCAGACACCTCCTGGTGTATAAATTAACTTTATCAGACATAATGAACGACCCAAGACATCACACATCGTCCTTCCACACCACCCCCAAAATATGTATCTAAATCACCAAATAAAGTCCTCGAGATCACAGGAGATAATTACTGAGACACGAGAGGACCACACACACAGGAACACAGACAAATCAACAACCAGAATACACAGAAAAATGCTAATATAAACCACAGACTGTCCTACACTGGGTGGAGGTGAAACACACCTGGGGGCTATTCCAGAAAGGACGTTCAACAAACTCTGGGTCTCTCCACAAGCTTTTGAGTCGGCTCACTCTGAGATGAAACTCTGAGTTTCATCTCAGAGTGAGACGCTTTCAAAATGTCAGTCATCTCAAATTATATCTGGGAGCTTCAGGTGGGAGGAGCCAGTAGAAACTCAGGGTTTTCTTCACAAAACCTGCCAGCCAGCAGGTTCTGTTTACAGAGTCTGTTACTGTGGTGACTTCCTTACATTCAGCGCTCTTTCCGGAACCGATTTCTTAGAGTTTCCTCTCATTTCAGGGTTAACGTATTCTGAGTTTTCACATAACCTGCTTTCTGGAGCCCCACTCGGGTGTCTGTTTAGAATGGTACTCGGAGCCACGGGAAATGCAACTTTTTCAAAACTGGAGTAAGGTGGAACCATAGAAGCCTGCTACTGGTCGTGCACACCACCACCATGATGGATAGTTCTTCTGCACATGCTCAGTAGATGGACAATAGCAACAGTGGCAGCCTTCAGCATGTCATGACACCCAGCCCTTATCCTCCTGCTGTCCTACTGCTGTTTCTTTAAACTTGAGCTCCGTCCAGCCTGACTGTGTTGAATCTGGAGCAGAGTACATTAAGCACATCAACCTGTTTCGGAAGCAGTGTTTTATTTGGCAGTAGCCGTGGGGCTGTTGACTCCATTGTATTGTAATGACAAACATGGGGACGCTGTGCATTTGCCTAATTAGTTACCAGCTGTAGTGAGAGGAATAATTGATTGTAGGGCAATATGCTTGATTTGCAAGTCAACCAAGCTAATAATCTGTTATTGATTGAAGCATTAGTGAGAGAAAACACTAGAGAGAGACGTAACCCAGCCAAAGTGCTGCAGAAAGTTGATTCTCTCAGTTTTTAATCTACTTTAATGATATTACACGTCACTAAGCTAACACGGAGAGAAGCGCCAGGCGGCAGATGATGAACTGCAGGTTTCAGCGCCGTGCTCTCCACTACTGTGTTATGACTGGAGGAGATTATATTTACTCAGGAAACAGGAGAGCCACCTTTTTAGGTTTTTTTAGATTTTTAGATTTTTTTCTCCATGCGCATCCTCAGTTTGTCTTCCAATTATGGGAAATTATGAGAAATCCTTCAAATCAAAAGATGAGCAAACATTTTTCCAATATGTCTCCAAACAGCCCTGCATTTTTGATGCACACATTTCTACTTTGTTGACTTGTGGAATCTTCTGCCCCATTGAACATGGCTTCAGACAAAGGATCAGTCTCTGTTCTGGTCCTGTTAGATCTCAGTGCTGCTTTTGATACTATTGATCATAACATCCTATTACAGAGGCTAGAACACATCATCATTCTTAAAGGTATGGCACTAAACTGGTTCCGATCATATTTATCAGACAAGTTCCATTTTGTTCATGTTCACAATAACTCCTCAGTCCAGACTGAACACAGACTGAATACAGACTGAACTTATGCTTTTTACTTTATACATGCTTCCTGTAGGGAATATCATTAAAAAACACTCCATTAACTTCCATTGTTATGCAGATGACACACAAATCTATTTATCTATGAAACCTGATGATAATAACCAACTTTCTAAACTACAAGCTTGTCTTAAAGATATAAAAGATTGGATGAGTCATAATTTCCTGCTCGTGAACTCAGATAAAACTGAAATTATTAGATTTGGGCAAAAATAGCTGAGAGATTAATTATCTAAAGATATAGTCACACTGGATGGTATTACTTTGACCTCCAGTACCACTGTGAGGAACCTGGGAGTTATTTTTCACCAGGATTGATCCTTTAACTCACACATTAAACAAATCTGCAGGACTTTTATAGGTTGGAAGAAATCCTTCTCTAACCTATAAAGCTCTTAACAACCAGGCCCCATCTTATCTTAAAGAACTGTTGGTCCCGTATCTCCCAAGAAGAACACTTCGTTCTCAGAGTGCTGGTTTACTGGAGGTTCCTAGGTTTTCTAAATGTAGAATTGGAGGCAGAGCCTTCAGCTCTCAAGCTCCCATCTTGTGGAACCAGATCCCAGTTTCAGTTAGGGAGGCTGAAACAGTCTCTACTTTTAAGGCCAGACTTAAAACTTTTCTATTTACTAAAGCTTACAGTTAGGGCTGCTTTAAAACACCCCCTCCCGGCATCTCTTTGCCTCGCTCTCTACCCCTCTCTCTACCTCTCTCTACCCGGACCAGGGTCTGTTTCTTGCCAATTACCCGAATCAAGGTTTGTATCTCCCCACCCGATCTATCTCTCTGTCTTCTCTCTCCTCTCCTCTATCCTCTCACCCCAACTGGTATGCAGAATGCCGCCATCTCTGAGTCTGGTTTCTGCAAAGGTTTCTTCCTGTTAGAGGGAGTTTTTCTTTTCCACAGTCGGAAATAAACCTGCATGCTCATGTGGATATGTTGGGCTTTTCTATTTTCTCTGTTAAAAGCACCTAGGAATGACTGTGTTGTATTTGGTGCTATATAAATAAAGTTCAATTGAATTGAATTGAACAGCCCACGTTTGCATTCAATTTTCCAATTTTAATCAGCCATTAAATGAACTTGCAAAGTTTAATTGCATTGTTTAAATAATTATCTTCTGGTCAAAGGTTCGGTGCTTCTTTGGGACGGCTCATTGTAGAGATTCTTCTGGGCAGTTTTTCCATCTGGTTTCCTTCACAAGCTCCATCTTTTTTCTTTTTATTTCCTGTATTGTCATTTACCTGACTTTATGTTTTATCTTTCCAGCTGCCCTCTAGTTACAGCACATCTTTATTTTTCCACCTACAATATCCTTTTTCTACCAAATTTTTATTCTTTTGCATCACTTTTTCATTCCTTTTCCATCTCTGGTGGATTCAGAGCTGGAAGCCCCGAGGAATTGAAAGTTTGTGGAGAAAAAAAAAAGTATTTAGAAGTGACTCAGAGAAAAAGAGAGAAGTACTTTTCTTTGAAGCCAGGCGTGAAAGTGTTGCATTGAGGTGCTGAAGTCATCTTGTCTCTTTTCCAGCTGCATCCCAGAGTCCCACCTTGGCAGTTAGAGGAGAGGTCATCATCATGACAGTGTGCTCGCGGGACTCCGCCCCCTCGTCTATGGCCGGCCTCTACCTGCTTCTTCTGCTTCCAGCTGTTGTCGCACAGAAATCGGCCGTGCCTTCGACCCCGACCTTGTTGGACCCCCTGACACAGCCCGAGTGCACAAAGAAAGAACATCCAAAGGTTTCCATCCAAGGTCAGACATCTCCAAGTCTAAATATGCTTGATTTGAATAGCGCTGCACCAGAATACAGCCAGAACGGGATGAGTGAGGACAGCTGATGCCAGATATTCTGAGGCATGCTGGCTGCTTTCGCTGATTTGCTGGTTTACTGTGCGGCATGAGGGCTGACAAGCCAATCAGAGCCAGAGTAGGGCGGGTCATGACGAGGCAAATATTACTAACCCATTAATTATGTGACAATGACCAAATACTATGGATACAGTTTCATGTAATAGAGTTGTGTTCCATGACACTGTTTAAAAAAAACAGCATTTCTGTGCTGCCTGAACGTATGGCAAAAGTCAAGCATATACCCACTTATCCAGCAACTACAACATCACTGTTTAGAATTAATTTAGCCTTTTACGATTTAGTCAGGAGAACCACATTGAGATGAATAATCTCTTTTACAGTGTGTCCTGAGCAGGGCGAGGGTCTTGCTCAGGGACCCATGGTCTATGTTTTATGGAATGTGGGGGAAACCTGAGTACCCGGAGAAAACACCACACACAAACAGGGACAACAAACTCCAGACAGATAGGCCCTGTATTTGAACCTACAAACTTCTTTTCTGCTGTAAAGCAAGAGGGCTAACCACTGTGCCACCGTGCAGCCAGAAATGATTATTAGAATTAAAAATAAAGCAACGGATGAAGTTTTAACGCGAGATGTGTCTGTTGTAGGATGTATACAAACACTAGGGCTGCATGAATCACTGCAAACTACTGTACAATTTCAACAGGCACAGCACACAACTTGCATGCTGGCTGCCAATGTCCTCCAGTGTCTGTGGGTCCTGCTCCACTCTGGGCTCACTTCCTTAACATTCCATAACGTAACGTAACAATCCATAACGTTCCATAACGTACCATAACGTTCTATAACGTTCCTTATAGTAATGATCCATAACGTTCCATACCGTACTGTAACAATACAGAAATAATCTCCACTTCTGCTGCTCGGCGTTCTCCACCTTTCTTCAAGAACTTAATGTTTCACATCAGGAGTTCTGAGCCTCTGGATCTTTATTTGTTTTTAAATTGTGATTGTTCAGACGGTGTGACAGAGGATCTCCTCACAGTAGTGTCCAGTAACTTTGGAGCATGAGCCGTCGGCACGCAGAGCCGTACACAGGTCGCGCAGTCACAAAATTTGGGCCGCGCGTGGTCCAATCGGGACACTCGCGCATGGGGGACAATTTTGACGTCACCAGTACCTCATGTACTTGTGGACACTCACAGAAAGTGGTAGCATGAAGAGGCTGACAGAAAATGAACGCATTGTATGTTTTCCTGCTCTGATCATATCAACCTGCTGCACTGCATGCAAGTGGGCAGAGAGAGTTCAGTGAGTGTCATGGTTGATGGGACAGAGACAAATATGCAGTATTTAGGTGCAAAGCAGAAATACATTATCGTCATATGCACAAATGTTTATTTATCACAAGTCATGTTGCAGTTGCAATATTTCATGTTTTCCTGCTACCCTGCAGCATTAGTAAAGACTTATCATAGCTTTCACTTCCAATCTAAAAATTGTGTTTCTTGCTTATGGATCAATTAAATAAAATTCAATTCAATTCAACTTAATTTATATAGCACCAAATACAACACAGTCATCTCTAGGTGCTTTTAACAGAGAAAAGAGAAAAACCCAATGGACCCACAGGTACTGACGACAGTATTGATCTGAAAAATCAACTGATATCTGCCTGAAGCCAAGAATATGTTGCTTGAATGTGACTTCGTAGTTCAATGGTTGAGTTGTGAGCTTATCTAATGATGCATGAGAGCTGATAATAATTTACCAAAAGAATATAAACCACTACAGTTCCCTGGGTGATTACAGGCAACAGTAAAACTCAATTCAGTCGGTCATATGTGTTTTACTAAGATTTGGCACATTGTATGTTTGTATTTCCCTGAAATGTTTTTCGCATTCATTCTTGCAGAAACCTAACAAGACATGACCTATGCTAAAAATGTGTGAACTCCATAAAAATAGGCTTTTCAGACCAAAAGATAGCATTATTCTATTGTTGAATCAATCCAGCAATTTTCATGCAATGACAGCAAAGGCTGGTTTAGGATCCGAATGACATCATTTCAGCCACCACGCCCCTCCGTGTGACTGTGTTCATGTGGCACCTCACTGCTTCATGCGCCTGCAAATTTTTCTGACGAGACACGTGGAAAAAAAGGACTGACAACTTGGTTTTAAAGACACTGGAAAGCATAAAGCCGTTCCCAATTACACTGGAAAAACAAAATTTGCCTCATAGATGTCGATTTGCTTCAGTGTCAGACTTCAACAGAGGGAAAATTCAATTCAAAGCTATAGCTGCATGGAACAAATCAAACGGAGTGATTCGCTGTTCAGAACTTTGTACGACTATGAAGTTCATGTGCAGCCATTGTAGTCTGGTGGCAGTGACCCTGTCTGTCAACTTAATAGGTCCTGGTTTGATTGCCATGTTGTTCGGTCAAATATGTTATTTTATTTGATCGGCTATTTCCCAGTTGATGATCAACCTTTTCAGCATGGAGCATCACGGGATCAACACTTTGATTTAACTGTTGCTGCTGACATGCTGGAAATGATCCAGGGAGCGGGAGCCACGTGTTGTATAAATGACACACTTGGGGCCAATCCCAATTCTACCCCTTCCCCTTCCCCTTTGAATTGTGCGTTCACGAGAGTCTAAGGGGTGTCCCATTTCACTAGTGTGCAAAGGCGGAAGGGCGGAAGGGTAAGGGCTATTCACCCCTCGAAACGGAGCATTTACAGATGCACACTTTAAACAGAGGGGTAAGAGGACATGGCGCCGAAGGACTCGCATTTCAAATATATACGCTTCTAAAGTTATATTAACCTGTTTTGTTTTATACATGTAAGAACGGCAGTGGTCCTGCCGTATGTAGCTTCCGTGTGTATTTGTTTGGTAGAGACCGTGTTTATAACATTTTATTATTATACTGTATAGTTCCAAAGTCTTCTAATATGGGTGTTTTAAAAACAGTGACCCCCGAGTAAACAAGGAAGCTCCTCCGCTTTCGCATTGGTGAATGAGGAAATATTTCTGAAGTCCCAATACAGCGCAAAAACTGAAGTAATCCATGTCTCCGTCTATTTCTTCGCCTTGATGTGGAACGTAGGAAAACGAAACAAAGCAGCCAAGCTGCTGCAACAAGTTGGATTTGGGACGGCATGACGATGCTCCTGCTGGAAAATCAACAAACATCCGTGGTTCAGCGCTGGTGATATAAGGGCGTCATATTATGACATCACAACTATGAGACGGAGCGAGAGGGGTGGGGATGAACAGCAGAGGGAGAGGGGGTGTCCAAAATCTAGGGGCTGAAACTTACATTTGCCCTCATTTTGGAAGGGAAGGCGGAGGCGGAGGGCTAAGGGTTAGGGGTAGGGGTAGGGGTACAAAATTGAATTGGGATTGGGCCTTGTTCTCTCATGCTGATGACGCACCTTTCAGGTTGGCACATCACACCCATGCATCAAGCATAAAACAGCTTTAATTCAATCACTGTGCTGCCAGAATTACATTAACTCTTGTGCACAGTCATACCAAATAAAACAAAAAAGTTGCTTGGTGCTGAATTAAGCTCAGATTTTGTATTGCATAACTCCAGGTAGTTGAACTAACATATTGAAGAACTAAGTTTGTCCTTTGAAAAATATCTTATCTTGTTGCAGAATTGCACATATGATCTGCAAGGGACAAAAAATTGCATTCAAATGTAAAATCTAGTGCAGGAAAATGCTCATATCCTTTATTTTCAGTGGGTAATCAGTGGGTAATGAGTACTAGAAATACTGTCCTGTGCTACAGCGCTCCCTAGGATAGCCAAAGCACCCCCAAGAAATAAGATTTTTTTTTTTAAGTGGTTTATTTAGATTTTCTTTTAATGTGTGAAGATTATAATTTATTTCCTGGTTAATTAAAAAATACACAATTAAAACATGTATTCTTTTTTTTTTTTTTTTTACTTTACAGCAGTGTAATGTGATTCAGCCAATCACTGCAGCGCATGCATTAACCTTTGAACTTGCAACTTCCTGTTATTACGAGCACATTTTTCCTGGTGACTGCATAACTGACTAATAGTAATGAAACATGGAACGCTTTTTTCAAAAGAAAAAAGGGACAAAATCATTGATTCCTTCATTCTAAACCACAACAACCGACGTATCGTTTTATTCTGACATCTCATAGTGAATGATGGTTATTGTCTGTTTGATGTTTGAGATCTGAACTCTGACTCCTGGTACTCACTGTGCATTGTTTGTTAATATAATTAGATCCATTGCACCTAATATTGTTCTTCCAGTGGAGGTTTTGGTGACTGGCAGCAGGAGGCAGTGTCTTGGTGTTTGAGGCCCAAATGAAAACCTGCAGTGTGTTTTGCTTCCTGCTGTTGTTGAGGCTCTATCAGTGACATTCTAGTGTTAAAGTTTACATTCAGTGGTGAGTTTAAGTGTAAACCTTTCATCTTTATCACTCTGGATAAATATCTTGCTTATTGTGTCGCATTATATTGTTTTAAATAGCAGAGCCTTTACTGTATGTGCACGGGTTAGGGTGTGGTGCGGTGAGCGCATATTGTCGGCGTTACAGTAGAAAATGAACTGGAGATCCTTAATCTTCCCAGCACCGTCACTGAAAGCTCAAGCTCACCCATAGCACATGCAAAAAAATTACCTCTGGCGCTGTCACTGTTTACAAGCCTTCAGGGATTTTGAAATGATTGTATGTGACGCTTTATCAAATGTTTTCCATACAGGAAAACATACATGCCACTTTCCTCAGCAACAAAATAAAGTGTTTTCATAAAGGTAGCCTTGTGCCAGCTGTAATAAAAGCCCACAGTTTAGCATCCAGTGAGGTCAGCAAGCATCTATAAAAGAACAGAAAGCAAGAGGAGGGGAGAAGATAAAAATGATTGTGTAGAATAATGGCGCTCGCTATCTCGCCAGTGCATCTGTACAGTGAACCAAAAAACAAGGTCTTCCTCGCTGCGTGAAATGGAACACAACGGTTTGGGGGCGCAGAATCACAGATAGATGTGGCCGAATGAAAGGTAAACAAATTGCTGTGTTCAGTTTTGAATCTGGTTATTTGTGTTCCATCTGCCCAGACGGGCGAAGAAATCTTTTCCCCAAAAAACTTTGGCAGAGATCGAGTGCAGAAACAGAGAAAGAGCTGGATGACACTGTTACTTCAATGAAGATCTGCTTTCTCAGGGTCTTTCTGTGAGGAGTCTGCATGTTCTACCTGTGTATGGATAGTATTTTTTACCTGCTGCATCACCCTCAAGTTAAAAGACAATGATTCAAGTGAAAATACATCATTTTTGTGTTTTGGTTTCAGAGGTTTGTCGTTGACATGGCAATGGCAGCAGTGCTGAAAATTATATAGTTTTTAAGTTGGGCCACCAGTTGGTGCTGTTGGTTGTTTTTTTTAATGAAACCACACACACATATGAACACATCTGAATATTGACAATGGGAGTACACAGACATTTGCAGAATAATCATTTACTATGGTGGTGGTGTGCATGTGCAGTAGCAGCGTTTTCACCGTCTCCACATCAGAGCGTTTTTCCAAGAATTGCCCTTTCCCTCCGTTTCCATGGAGTTAGAGCATTTTTAAAAATGTCTACCTTGGGAGCCATGTTCAAAATGTTTTGTAATTTTAATTTGCTTTCAGCACTGTCGTCATGTAAATGGACAAAGAAAACACAATAAAAGTGTGTTTTCACTTGAAAATGTTGTTTGTAAACGGAAGTAAAGAAATTCTTCTCTGTTACGCCACACTGCCAGCAGGTGGCAGTACTTGTTTGAGATGCACTTGCGATCTGGCCCGGATTCACCATGTTACCCAAGGTTGTAGCCTCCCCCTTCAACCCAAAGCTGGCTGAAGCTAGTTTAGGAGCTAGATTCACCCTTGTTCCCTCTCATAACTCCGTCTGAGCTTTGGTTCTACTCTATTTTTGTTGCTGCTCTGGCTAACGGCACAGAGCATTGACTTTAAGAAGTTTTGGGGATTCGGCCTTTTTGTGGTGGAACTTTCTGTGAAATTGTACGTTTGAGTTTCTTCAATTGGATTTTCACGCCACAGATGCAGTGAATTAGTTATTTTCATTTCCACACAGCCGTGCTGAGGTCACATGTACTTTGGGCTTTGGTCCTTCGTCCAGCTTCACCCACCAGGCCTCCAGATGTCCAGATTAGCCCGAACCCCTCCACTGCTTCACTTCAAAGGCGTGCCACTTAAGAATGGCTCTCATGGCTGGGAGCTGCAGGGCTGCTGGCCTGTCAGAGCAGCAGAGTGGGGCATTATGTGGAGGCAGCCTTATAGAAAAGGGCTGCACAATGAAAGTGCCAGTGAGAACCTGAGATTAGCTGCTGTGATTGATGAGCGTTTTATAGCGGCCTGCTGGAGCGCTGCCTCAGTCACCTGCAGGGGAACAGGATGGAGATTTCTCTGTGGGCCTGCGAGACCAGTACGCACCTGTAATGAGGAGGCATTTGTTTGTATTTGTACGTTTGTATTGTTTCTTCGAGGAGGTTTCAGGTTGCACACGGTGTTCCTGTAGGATGTTGGTATGTGTTTGTGCAGGTTGATGGGATAAGATGTCCTCTGGTCCTCAGTCAGTCCTTCCACTGAAGCATGTTATCTGCTTTGAAGCCCTGCTGGATTCTCTGGGTTCAAGTGTTTCCTCTTTGGGTCCGAGGACTCTTCAACCAATTCAGACCAACTGTAGTTTGTCATACCACGGCAGCAAATCATTCGTACAACAATAACCAGTTCACCAACTGCTCATCTTGTCAAGAAACACGCTTCAATACACTCTGAAACATTTCTCCTCAGTCGTCTTTAGTTTCATCACATATTTGTTGTGACTTTCACGTCATTGTTGTTTTCTTTGCCATCATCCTCCTTCTGTCTTCTTCACCTTTATTATCCTTCCTCTGTCTCTTTATTCTCTCTTCCGTCTTTGATTTTTTCTTTTCTTTGATATTCTCTTTGTCTACACTTCTTCATTGTTTTCCTCAATGTTGTTTTGGTCATCTTTGTCATCTTCTTCTCGGTCGTGTTAGTCCTTTTGGAGGTGGAATCATTTGATAGAATCATTTGACTCTCTCACTGTTAACCACTCCACAATCTTCTCCAGGGAGTCATTAACTTTAGAGATTTTGAATATTTTTTTTTCTACTATTTCTGTTCACCACATTCCATCACACAGGAAGTCTATTTAGTTCAAAAGCCTAAAAACCACCTAAAAGCAAAAAGCTTGATTTAAAAAGTCGAAACAGACAAATAGGATGAATGAAGCCATTCATAAAATGAAGCCATCTTTCAGAGCACTTCATTCACCTGAAGGTCCCAGCTTTAAGCAGGGTTGATGCTGGACAGGTCATCCATCCCACAACCCTCAAAAAAACATTGAAGCTAATGGAAATAGCTTCGATTAGCTTTGACTTGAAATGTAAACATTGTGGCTCACAGCAGGATCGAGACTCATCCAAGTGAGACGCAGAAGGCAGTCTAGATAAGGTTGAGCAGAGCATTTCTCTGCCACAGCAGCCTATAAACACTGCGGGTGATGCCGATGTTTGTGTCTCTGCTCTTCCAGAAGACATGACAGTGTTTTATGTCAACCCCGCCACAGATCAGTGCAGGAATACAGCACTGGAATCACGAAAACCCTCCACCCACAGGCACACACTGTACCAGCCGCCAAGCTCATGATTTAGATGGATGATAGTGGCTGAGAGCATAAGACTGCAGGTCTGATAAGAGCGTGACACGAGGGCAGCGACTGGAACGCTCTGAATCTAGATATGGTGTCTGGTTTGGAATTCAGGGAGAGATGGTAGAACATGTTATGAATCCTGAAACCTGGTAAAGAGGTGCATGTAAAGAATATGTCTGGTTTGTGAGAGAAATGAATGAGTTGTACCTCCATCCCACCCAGCAGATGGTTCCTGTGGTGCAACAAGCAGAGTATGTGCAGAAAAAGAATGGTTGATTATAAGACCTTTGGCTCGGGCGACACTGCCCTTCATCAGGAGCAGGAGGAGGAGGAGCAGGAGGAGTTGGGTGATGGATTAACAGTGTTGGTGCTTCACTGGAATGTTGTTCTGCAAAGACAGACAGGAAAATAGCAACAACCAGCATGGGTTTTTCAGTACCTCACAAATCTTGTCTTTTCCAGTTGCTTTTTATACCCTTCTTTACCCCCAGCCTGCCTGTAGCATTTTATCTACCCATCACATCTCCCCTCCTCCCACATTCATTTTCCCCTGTTTGCTCTGATCTTCTCCTCTCACACTCTTTTCTTGCCTCCCTCACTTTCTCTTCATCTCTCCCTTCCTATAACTATTCTGCGTCGATCATCGGCAGAAAAATATATCGCGCATGTTGTCTCTATCTCTTTCATTGTGACGTTGTCAGGTTAAGGGCTCCAATGATGCCACATTCAAATCCGCTGAATTTCTGATCTTGTTTTTCATTTAGGCGTTTCGTCTGACTGCTAATGGTCTCTGTTTCCTAAGTCATTCATGATTACAGTCATGGGCCGAGTTGGATGGGCGATATGGTGTGTTTTCAGCCATCAATCAGGCAGCTGAATGAGCTGAGTTTAGCATGCTGCAGAGGCGAGCCTCTTCCACTCTGATGGTATGTCAAGCTATCTGCTGCAGGCCCGAGAGAAAGCAAAGAGCATCGGAGAATACAAAGCATTTAAAGACTTTATTGCCACTTTAGGTGAAAAGTGGAATGCGGCAGGAGAATTGCTCTATTTACTTTTCTTGGTCTGTGCTGTCTCCTCCCGTCCCCTGTAGATACTTCACACATGCACCTCACCGGGATAATGGATTTACAATGTTGGGGCCAATCTTTAAACGTCTGTGAAAGTGAAGTCTGCGAACTCCATGGGTGGGTCGAAACTGGTCACGCTTTCTTAACTCTTTCCAACACATTTCATGTCTGGCTTGAATTCCATTGTGTTTACAAAACAGATGGAATGGCCCCAAATGGGTTTTAACCCTTTCCTCACTCCTTTAACCATCATCACATACAGTAACTGCATCAACAAAACTTGTGGTAATGATTATGAACATATATAGCATTACTATTTTTAATATTAGTATAAACTCCTTCACTATTGCTTTTCCAGGTCAGTGTGAAGTATGGCAACTCCCCAGTCCCAGGAGAATATTCACTGGAAGTCACGACACTCTGGAGGAAACATTGTTCTTCTCCACTGAGCATGCACAGAATTACTACAGCTGGAGTAGCGGCATTTCAGAAAAGTTGTGTTCGCCCTCGTTCACATGGAGACCGAGTCGGAGCGTTTTCCGAATATTGCATTTTCACTTGTTTCCAGAGAGACAGATTTGGAGTGTTTACCAAATGTTGCTTTTTCAGTGGGTCCAAGCACCGTTGTTGTGAAAACCAGCACCCAAAATGCAATACGTTTTTCTTTTTCACTTAAAACGTTGTGTAAAGGGGCTGCACTCTGCATAGGTCAGGGGAAAACAATCACATACACTCACGTCTTTTTGAATGCAGGAATAAATTACAATCTCCACCTAGTTCAACCCGGAAATGATATGAGGATGTTCCTAGTGTGAGGCAACAGTGCTAACCACTACACACTCAGCAACATGAAATCCTCATTGCTGTAATGTGAATACTTATTTTTACCTTTAAATCACATTCTTATGCAAAAGAAAATATGTAAAACTTTACTGTCTTACAGGGATTTGTAATGTAATCCTTCCACCTCTGCCTATTATACAGTACATATTATGCAGACGGAAACACAGGGGGAATCTGCAGTGAAAGAAAGACTACTTAAGAATGATTCATATGTGCTGCAGACTGTTTTCCATGAGCTGACATTTCAGCAAGAGCCCTCTTCAGAGATTTATATAAACTGTTATTCATACTGCTGAAAAAAAAAAATTAAATGTGGGCGAATATTCTCGACGGTCATTAGTTAAATTACCGACATAAACATTCATCCACACGATGTTAAAAAACAGAAAACACTCTTCATCATTGGTATTGTTGTTCTCCAGCACTATTTCTGCTCTCTTTTTTCAAACCAGGTGTCAACGATCATGTGACTAAAGAAGTGAAATCCTGATTTTTTTTTTTTTGAAATGACTATTTGAAATTTGAAATTCCCTATTTGTTATGATGTTTTTTGTGGTTTTTCCATACGCCTGTGTTAAATGTAAATAAAGAAGAATTCAGATGGTTTGCACGTCTTATGCACCAATATTTTCTATTTCTTTTTTTTTTTTTTGAAACCCAGGCAACAAAAATCAGGAAGAGTAATTGTAATAAGTCAATGACATAATTTCTCAAAAGTTTTGTTGAACTTATATTTTGTGTGGAATAGTAAAATGTGTCACTTTCAAAATGCTTGCATTCTGTGTTTGAACCCAGATCAGATTATTAGACCTTTTTTTAGCGAACACAGTATTTCCTCTTTCTTGTTGGTGCTCAGCAGACTGCAGAGCGTGTGTCCACCGTTCACTGTCCCTGACCGTACTGCTCACATTTCTCTCAGTTTTTATGACACAGCTCCAGCTCAGTGGAGCTGTCAGCAACTTTGGATGTTGCTCCACCGCTGGTTCTGTGAAAGAGGCACACGGACATCTTTACCGGTCACCGGCTGAGAGGCTATTAGCCTCCTGGCCCCCGGCTCCATTCCTCCAGCCGGCCGCTCAGTCCCCGACTCCCCCCGGCTCCCACCGGGACATCTCTGCTCTATCTGGGTCGAGGCGGGTGGGAGGAGGGAAGGAAGACAGTGGAGGGATAAAGGGAGAGTTGAGCTCCAATGACGCAGGGCAGCATATCTCCAACTATCGGCTTCTGCAAGTCAGACACAGTGGAAATCGAAAGTTGCATTCGGGGAGATAGCGGAGAACCGGACATGGGTGACGGGTAGGAGACAGTCATGCATGGGAAGGGGGGGGGGGGCATGTTTCAAGGACTTATGGCCAGATAAGGTGTGAGTTGTGTAAAAAGAAATGCTAATAAACTTTTTGCTGAAAAGTCCCCAAAACAAAATGTGTGGGGCCGGTTTAGTTTGATTTGCATAAAAAAAAAAAAATCCAACTCAAGGCCAAAGGAGCCAATTCTAGCTGGCTGCAGGTCACACTCGAGCTTTCAAGTAGAAACACAAAATGTTTTTTGCATTTTGGGAATCTGATTACAATGGAGCGATTTTCTAAAAATGGCTCCCAAGGTGGAACATTTCCAAAAAGTGTGTGTGTGTGTGTGTGAGCACTTTAGTGTATGTGTGTGTTAGCACCTTGATGTGTTTGTGTGTGTGTGTATGGTTTCATTACAAAAACAACCATCAGTGTCAACGAGTGGTCCCTCAATAGAAACCACATTTCTGTATAAACGAACAGAATTTTCAAAACATTGCCAAACACTGCGTATTCATTTGAAATGCTGCTGTCCAAATGGGTTACTGTTATTTTTCACACATTCACACCTTTATCCATGTTTTTTGCACTTTGAGAGAACACACACGCACGCACACACACACACACACACACACACACACACACACACGCTATGAAGCTAAAATTATACTCAGTAGAAATTTAAATGTAAATCTTATGTAAATGATTCCTTCCTGTGTATTTCTCTGAACACACTTATTATTATGTTGGCTGAGCTGAACGGAGGCCAAATGCCTTCATATGTGTGATAATTGACTTCGTTCACCAACTGCAGTTGAGTCACATGACCCGTTCTGTTAACAATGTTGGATCAACCTCACTGCCCTGAAGTCATGTACTAATATTGTGCTTCCACTGAGTTGTATTTTCATGAGCGAGACATTGTCTCCCCCCCCCCCAACGGTAAATGATAGTCAGCTATCTTTAGTATAGTATTTGTCATTCAAAGCTCATTAAACAGTGCAGAGCTGGAGGGGAGAAATCAGCTCGCTGTCTGATTATAATACTAATGACGGGAGAATCCGACACTTTGTGGGATATTTCAGGTGAGCGGGAGCTTTCACACTGCGAGCGAGAAAGTGAGGACATGCAATGAAATATATAATTTGTTTTTAAAGGTCATCAAAGCTCCGTCCTCTGCCTGCGCTTTTCTTGTGGTCTGAGAGGATTTCTATCACTTATCGAAGGGGAAAGTTTGACTCGCTCTGTTAAACTCATTTTATTTCTACTTAACTTTTTAAACAAATGTTTGTATGTTTTTCCTTTATCTTTAACAGTTTATTGAACTCAGAACCTTCAAAGTGTTTCGGGGCATCTGTTTACATAAAAACCCAGCTTTGTGAAAACTGCTCCAACTCTGTCACCATGGAAACGGGATAAAATGCAACTTTTGTGAAACTGCTTCTGCACGTGGCTGTTGTAAATAGTTCATGCTCAGTCGATGGAGTTTGCATTTATTTATTTATTTATTTATTTATTTATTTATTTATTTATTTATTTATTTATTTATTTATTTATTTATTTATTTATTTATTTATTTATTTATGGTGAATAATTGGCTGCGAGATTTCTTTCCTCACGATAGTCTCCATAACGCCTCCTGCTCTTTGTGCCATTTCAGTCTGCATTTTATTTTATTGTATTTTGTTTATTAATTTAGTTCTTTCCATCACAGTGGAAACAAAATACATTAATGAACTCTACATTTTCAAAGCAACACCTCAATGACTGGAAAGGAGCAGCGGGAATAAAATATTACTTTTATTTGACTGCACCTGACATGAAAAATTATATAATAGATGATCTGATATTGCATACAGTTGATTTTCAGTACCCTGTTTCTCTATTTCCTTTAAATCAATGTACAACTTTTCAAATCCTGGAGAACAGTAGGTTGATGTGGCGAAGTGTAATCCACATGCTTTAAATTGAATAAAACTGCTATGATGGATGGATTATAACTGTCATTGATGCCTGTGATTTTAAATTAAAAGCCAAAAACCTGCGAAAGTGACTGGTTTTTGTCGATTTTCTTCATATGAACGAACCAGGCTTGGCGATGTAGTGAAAGTGGAAGCCACGGCTGACCGGAGGGCACTGAGGCAGAACGTCAGCTCGTCCTGTACCTCATTGATTTGAACACTACTTGAGGCCGAAGGCTTCGAGTGGCTCTTCGGTTAAACTGAAAAGCAGCTGCCGGTTTAATCGTGACACTTGAGGTGAATGTGTAGTCGAGGTTCTACAACCACCTGAAGAAGACTGGTGTTGAGGAGGCAACACGGCAGAGTTGGTTGGATCTCCAGTACAGACGTGTTCTTTCTGCCCGTGTGAATGGAATGGAGACTCTACTTGGGCACTGTTTCACCGGCTGAACTCAAATGTGTCTGACACCCCTGATCTAAAACGTTCCACTCGTCCTAAAATTTGGTGAATTCTATTTTGGAGATGAATTGATTTATTACGTTTACTAATAAAACACATTTTTGCAAATCAAAAACACCCTGCGGGCAAGTCAAAAAGCCTTTCGCACCAAAATTTAAGTCTAGCCCATCATAATTACTTTTCATGTTCGCAACTGCTTCTTCATGTTTCCTTGACGACCAGCTGGACGATGCAGGATGCTCCATGTTCACTTGGTTTCTGTGCAATCTCTCAAACCACATTTAGATTCTTTATTCATGCAAAATAGTTACATATCAGATAATATACGTATATCATATATCAAAATAGTCATATCAGAGTTTTCTTACATGAGTGGTATGATGCGATTTCTTTATATTTTAATAGTATACTGGTTTTATTTATATTTTTAAATCTTGCAAGTGCTTTAGATTCTTTATCTGCCTTGTCTCGGTTGTTCCATATACTGAACATGACAGATATGCAGTGTACCAATAAATTAATTCTTAATCTTAATTTCTCATGTATGTTTCTGGAGCCACGGGTTTCAGACTTCTGTCCTATATCTAAAATAGAATATTCACATCACTGTTCTTGATTGTATTGTTTGCATGTTTATTGAGTTGTTGGACCAATTATCCATGAAGCATTAAATCAGCTCTGGAGTCTTTCCTTCACCAAGTCCAATCATTAGTGAGACGTTCCTGTAACAACCCACAATGCAGCATTGATGAAACTACAGGAGCTCACTTACGTCAACAGGAGAAGCAAGCTTGTGGGTATGCTGAAAAAGACACTTTTATAAAGTCATGAAACTGATCAGTCCTTTAAGCCTGAAGTCATTCGACAAACTTTCTGGACTGGATTGTGCAGTGAGCTGCTTTCCCAGGACTAAATGCCACCTGCAATACTATGCTCTGAATGCTTTTATCTGGGAGCGACTCCGTTAAGAGTCACTCCACTTTTCAACAAATTGTAGAAAATGGCACCTCCATCTCAAATATTCTGTTCTACACCTTTTGAAACACATTTTGTCTTGAGAGGCCTCATCAAACACCTGCTAAATGTACCTCTCTTTTAAAATATGCCATCTATATTTGAAGGTGTGCCTTGGCTCTTAATAGCTGACACTGTCTGATATTCTAGCTCCACAATCCCTGCAAGGGATTAGATGAATGTGAGATTGGATCCTTATCAAACTTTTTTTTCTCCCCATCTTGAAGTCTAAGGAATATGAAATTCCATCAGGGTTTATGTGATAAACAGATCGAACCATATGCCCACTGCGTCCTGTTATCCTCTGTTTGTTGTGCTCCCTGCCACTAATCTCCATCATATGTTGGCATTTTCCAGAGTTAACCAGACTCCCGTCGGTCGGGGCTCCGTTCCGTCACATGCTGGCTGTGTTGAGAAGAAAGACAGAAAAGGTTGAGACGAATGTCACAGCCACTGTCCTCATTCCCCTGGCACTCACAGGCAATGCATTAATCCATCTGCCTGATGACTACAGAAGTGGGAGAAAGAAAGACTGATAATTCATCAAGTGGTGCTTGAGGATATTACATTTATTCTGTTTCATTGTTCCTTGTTTTGTTTTGTTTTTAACTCCACCCGGACAGATGGTTATGAGTCGAAGCATTGAGCAGTGCGTATAAAAGTACTTGTAAGCAGCAGGATAAATGTCGGCCAGTGAAAGGCCCCGCACTGTCGTGAGCTAAACAAGTTTCACAAGCTCCAAATCAAACTTAGCTCCTGAGAAGATATTTGGGATTTGGAGTTTATACATGCTTAATGCTCTGTAAGAAAATGTCGAGTGATTTATGCACAACATTAAACTCTGTGAACTGAACACTAACTGCTCCTGTTTTTACTGTTAGTGGCAGAATGCCTCCGTAGAAATTACGGAATTAATTCTCTTGTTATCTTTTTTCTCCTCAGCACTTTCTTGCTTTATGGTTCATGTCATGTGCCGTTTTAATGTGCTTGCTTTATTGACACAATATGTCATTTCTTCCCCTCAAACAACATCGTCTTGGATTTCTGGAGCTTGTCCAAGGTGCTTGGTATGTTGCATGGTGACACAGAAAAGGACTTCTGTGGGGGGCCCAAACCCATTGGTCAGTGCGAGGATGACCATCTGATATAAAGCAGCTTGCTACATGATTTTGAAGAGCTACTGTTGTTTTGCATCAATCTTTCTCTGTGTGTTTTGCCCGGTAATGGAAAGATCAGTGATGTGATCAACACATGCAACCAGACAACAATACGCTCTAAACATTAACAATGGGAGAACACTAGTGGACACACTACCAAGTTGGATTGGTATTACGGTGACTGTCAAAGTAAAACTACCATGTTCGATTGTTATTTTAGTGACTGTACCAGTTCCCAGGAGAACATGGACTGGGGACTCATGGAGGAAAACATTGTTCTGATTGTCTTTAGTGAGCAAATGCAGAATAACGTCACTATGGCGGTGGTGCAGCGTCGACACAGAGACAGGGCCTTACCATGCGCAACGGAAGAAACAACAACTATAGGAAATCCTCACTAGTGGTCCAGTGGTAGAACTCTTGCCGGCTTCATGGGAGGCTCGGGTTCGATTCCTGGCTGGTGCAACATGAGAACAATTCAAATATTGGCCACACGTTGTGCAGTGGTTAGCGCTCTTGCCTCACAGCAAGAGAGTCCTGGGTTCAAATACCATCTGGGTCTTTCTATGTGGCATTTGCATGACATAACGAACATGAGGGAAGCAGGTACCCTGACAGAACAATGATATTTTGTAATATCTGTGAAAATATATTACAATTTATTAGATGCATGCTTGTTTTGTTTTTTGTCACTTAATTATGATTCAGAATCAGGTTGAAAGACAGAGATTAACTTTATTAAAACTTTTCAATTAACCAATAAATCAGAATACTAAATAATTCAATATATTGACATTAAATATATTTTAGAATATATTTTCTTTGTGTAAGGGTGGTTGGGTGTCATTGTGCTTCAAACTCAAGTTCTTGCAAGTATAAAGCGGGTTAATGAAAAGCTTCAATGGCCTCTTCCAATGTAGCATTGCACTTTACAATGGTTTAATGGCAGCAATCAGAGACCATCAGAAAGAAAAAAGTAATTGCTCAGAGTTAATGGTGCGCACTCTCTGACAGGCTCAAAGTGTTCATGTCATCGGTCTCAGCTGTCTCAAAGTAAATGTGTTGAGTAGAGAGATTTATTAAAATTCCACCTACTTTCCAGATACCGCACAGTTGAGAATTGTGGAAATTGCTCAAAAGGAGTAAATTTCACCAGCTGTACAACTCTCTGACATTTCTTTTGTTTGAGTTGAACTTCTGCCTCTACAGGTGATTTGGTTTAAAGTTTAAATGGTGTTAGAGCAAAAGAAAACCAAGAGAGGAAGATCCCAAATATCAAGACCATCTTGGTTTATTTCTGCCAGCAAATACAGCTAATGCCTCCTGTTATTGTACCAACACCTTTTTGAGTTCTGCTTGTGTTAATACAGTGTGTGTTTAAAGAAATGTAATAACCCTTCAAGCATGTGTGTGAATCATCGCCTCCATTTATTGGACAGACATTATCACTCTGTTTAACAATGCAAACCCTGGCTCGTGTTGGATTTCTTTAAATCAACTTCATGTCTGTTTACATGACATCTTGGCTCTAAACCCCCCCCCCCCCCCCCCAGCTTCCTGCAGCCATTAATCAGAGTGATGCGCAGATGGCCTCCGCTCGCCACCTCCTCGTACCGGTCTTGCATGGCTGATACACATGTCAAATATAGTCAAACCATAGAAGCATCGGGGTGTGAGGAATGGAGACAATCTATATGCATGTGCTGTCAGTATAAATATTTATAGCGAGAGAGAAAAGGAGGGGGGCATTAGCAGAATCTGCATGGCATCAGAGCGGTGCTGAGACTTAAAAACACTTTGACTGTGATTAAATCCCCGATAATCACACAATGAGGCACGTGATGTCTATTATTAATATTTAACAGTGAGAGTGTTTCTCTGGAACCTCAATTTGAGTGCTGTGCTCTTGTTTGTCTTATCTCGATGAGCCTGGAGATTTTGTTAATACAATTAGGCATGCATCATTCTATTATTATCATAAGCTTTATGCAGTACCATAACAGGTACTGCATATTTGTTTCAGCAGAGGAAAAGCTTGTTGAACATCTTAATATAGAGGATTTGGTGGCCTTGTGTTTGGAGGTCACAGGGTTGAATCCGATTGCTGACAAGTTAAATATGAACAGGATGGTTTAAATACAGAGGAGATGAATAAAGTGTGCCTTCTTTCTTTAAGATGTACTGACATTAAGGGTATTACAGTAGTCTGGTAGTCTGGGCTGAGTGACTGGAAGTCATTGTCCCGGAGCTGTGGAGTGACTTGCCTCAGTCCAATTTTATGATATGGGAATTGTGCACTGTGTTTTTACACCCTTTTTAATTGTTTTTTTTTCTAGTCATCTAATCTCATCTCATCTCATCTCATCTCACTGCTAAAGCAGATCATCTTCCTCCATCTCTGTGTGGAATTACCTGCACGTCCACCATTGGAACTCTTTTCACACCTGCTGTTTTTAGTTCAGTTCCATCTCATTGTGGGACTGAACACCAGCGGAGCAGTGGAGGTGTGAAAATGCCACCTGCACTCTGGTGGGCATCAAAGCGGCAACACGAATCGGTCTGGATGCAGCTCCGTGGTCCTCTGCTGCAGACTGAGTGCCGTCTGAACACAAGCAGGATGGACTTTCATTTCTTTAAATCATATATTTTGAATTATGATGGTAACCTACCCATCTTACAAAGTCACAAAGTTTTCTAAATCTTTTTTTGGAATATACCAGATTAACACAGTGTATATTTAAGAGTTAGTTTACAATGGAGGGAACTGTGGGTGTTCTTAGTATGTTATTTGTAGAAACAGTTGAGTCTTGAGTCTATTAAGCACAGATTTACAATGCAGTTAAAGGAATCTGAACCCCCCCCCCCCCCCCCCCCCCAAACTACTGTGAAGCAGTATGCGGCTTGGGAAATATGACAAATCCCTTTATGCAGTACAAACTCCCATGTGGTGAAATCAGTTTATACGTCTGCACATCGGCATTGAGGAGAGAAATGCTCTTTTCCTGCACTTTTCACTGTGACATTAAAAGCCCCGGCAGGCGGCCCCCTCTGCTCTGCGCTTTGATATTTTGATTTGTAAATGCCAGCTTCAAACCGTGCGGAGGTCTGAGCGCCGTGCACCACACGGAGCCGTGTTTGTCCGGATGTCAGCTCGGATCAGGATTGTTGTGTCCGATGATGCCTGGACACTTTTGTCCTTCTCTGTAGGAGACAGTCACAGAGTGGGGAGCTTTCCCTTCCGCCGTCTTCAACTGCAGTTACAACTTTACAATCCCATTACTAACCATAGTACTTTCAAAGTTGTTAAAACATCACAAACAAACAGGTCATTTGAGTTTCCAGAGTGCTGCTGCAGTGCCGTTTAAACCTGGCCAACAGGGGGGAAGTAGGGTCTCGGAATGGAGTAGACTTGTTTTTGGGATCTCCAACTTAACTTCATCTTTACATCACTCCAAATTGGGTAGGGAACCCTGATCCTCCAGGGCCGCAGCCCTGCATGTTTTCAATGTGTCCCTGCTCAAACACACCTGTGTTCTCAATATGAGGCTCCATAGAAAGCTTGATAATGAGCCATTGCTGCCAGCTGTGTTGATGTGAGGACACATTAAAACCGTGCAGGGCTGTGACCCTCCAGGACCACTCAACATATTTTAAGTGAACACCCAAGCTGGAAGCAAGATGACAAGGCCTAAAGGTAGACAAAATGAGGGAGGCACTGCCGGAGACGAAGGTCTTAGCATCTCTACAAAGCCAGCACTAACGCTAATGCTTGCACTACACACGTCGGGACCTGCCTCCAATGAAGACGTCCTGGCAGCCGTCAGCAGGCGAACATGTTAACAGCCGACATGAGGCTTGCTGGGCCATTTCCAGCTTTAAAGGGTCATTATATGAGGTTATCACTGTTGTGTTTAGCATTCTTGCCTTGGGTGCAATTCTTAGTTCAGAGTTTTGCTGGCTTCTTTGAGCAATAACAAATAAAAGTTGAATTAACTGTTGTCTCCTGTGTGTGACTGTGTCTCTGTGATTGACTGGCGACCTTTCCAGGGTGCACCCTGCTCTTCATCTCCTGTTGGTGTGGATCGGCTCACACAACCTAAGTTAGATAAACGTGGTATAGATAATGGATTAAGAAATAATTGCCACCTCGTTTATTAACAGATAAAAAAACAAATGTTCTTGGTGCAGTTATAAACTAAACTCTGCTTTAGGAGCTTTGTTTATAGATGCCATCTCCTGATGGGATTTAGCCTTTTCTAACCCCTCTATCTTTCTTCCTTCGTAGCGCTCAGTCCATGGATTTCCACTTTCTCCCACCCTGGCGTGAGAGACTACTCCCAGCTCACCCTTGACCTGACTAGGAATGAGCTTATTGTTGGTGCCAGGTAAGAAACTGTAAATCCACTCAGCTTTCTCACCCCACAGAGCACATTACTGAGAATGTGATACCCTTTCTGACTGTGCGGTTTATGGATAATGACGCTTCTAAAGTGCTCTGCTGAGGCTCTCAGGACCAAGTTAAGCTTTGGATTTTTGGCAGGAGGGATGGAATTGAAAGAAATACGTCATTCCAGTTTGGTTATATGTGTCCATATTGTCATGAAATGATTTGTGCTCAGCCTTTTTCCATTGTGACCTTGTTAAAAGCCAAATACATACAAACGTTCATTAATGTTAGAATACACAGGCTCACATGAGACTGAAAACAATGAATTAAGATTGTTTGTTAGCTACAACATGGTCTTTAATGTTCTTTGTACAAGGCTGATGGCAGCTCTTCTCTAATGTTTCCTTTGCATTGGTAATTACACTTTCCTGGATGAGGACCAGACTTTCACGGTGTCCTCTCTATCTCTCCTCAATCCAGAAACCACCTCTTCAGACTGGACCTCAGTAACATGTCGCTCATACAGGTAGGCATACACTTTTTCACCTTTTTCTGAAATTATATTTTCGCATGTTGTGGTTGCTTGAATATTGTCCACATTGTGTTACAATGGTTCCTTGCTCATCTTGGAAATGGGAGTGAACTTTGTTTTTCTCAAACAACCTTGGACCACTCATGTGGGAGATGTGCTCTTATTTTTGTAGTGCTTGTTTGTGGTGTTCACAGCCTACAGCCACAAGAAGCTAACATTGAAAGGAATTGTGGGCATTTAGAGTAGCAGCAGCATTGTTTTGTAGTGTTATATTGAGAAACCAAGGCTGTTTGTGGTCTGTCTGCTCCCAGCTCCGTTATGTTTCACAGTCCACAGTGTAAGTTTACTGAGGAAAATTGGAGAAGAAGGTGAATATTGGGGTCATCTAATCAGGCTGGACTTGCAGAAAGAAGATGAGCAGATTACGTCCTTTCATTCAGGAAGGAAGGTATTCAGGAATGGGAAGTTAGGGTTTTCCTCCAATTGCAAGGTTGTTGGTTCAAGCCCCCCCCCCCCCCCTCCATCATCTATACATATGTGTCTTTGAGCAAAACACTAGCAGAGGGAGGGATTATTTGCCCTCATGACATCATGAAGAGAACATCTGTGTTTAGCCTGTATAAGCACACATTCGCTAAAAAGGGAGCAAGTGAGGCAGATGACAGACTTTCTTCATCATACATGGGCTATGGAGAACCTTTACTGTTCTAAACCATTAGAAAGTGAATTTGACACAATATGGGACTTTTAATCATCTTGATTGTTTGATTTAAGCCATGGTTCTAAACAAGATGTGTTCTTCATTTAACAAAAGGCAGTTAAACATTTCCCATATTCAAGGTGACATGCAAGAAAGAAAATATACCTTCAATAAATGGCAAAAGAATTTTTATTGACAGTGACGTCCCATTTGTGTTTGAAAGAGGGAATGAGTGAACCAGTGAAGTAAGGGATGTGGGGGGTAGATGAATGAATGAATGAAATGAAGGATGGCTGTGATATAATGAGTTATTTTATGGGTGTGGGGACATATTCAATGGGTTAAATGAGGGATGCAGGGAGAGGATGAAGGCATGAAATGAGTTTGGACAGTGACACAGGAAGATGATTAAATGTATAGGGCGGGAGGGACATAATGGAAACCAATAGACTGTATAGTAGGGTGAGAGAGGCTGAGGCCTGGCCAAACTCATGAAGCTTCAGGAAGCTCTACAAAAAGCACCAAAGTCTCAACTGTAATGAAATCACCTGTTAAATCATCTTGAGTCATGATTCTGGTTCATGGAGAAGTCATCTTTCTTTTATAGCTCTAAAAATAAGTCAAGATCTGTCTTTATTCTAGGGTGTGTGTGTGAGGTTCAGGACGTGAACTCTGGTTTCCATCTGAATTCACTCAAGAGAACTCATAAAAGACTGATAAGTGCCAGTTTCTGGTGATTCAACTGATGTAGAAGAGAAGCAACATGCCTCATCCATTTATGACAAGTGTGTAATAATTTGATGACTTCTGGAGAGCATAAACATCGTCTGATTAGACGCTTTGGGAGCTGCTTATCACACAAGTCTCATAGAAAGAGGTTTAAGTCTCTCAACCTGAACCCGCCACAGACGGCTGTGTAATACAGCTTTGATTAACTTTTTAAACCGACATGTTTTCATACACTCCAAACACTTTGTTGGTAAAGAAACAGACTCCGGGAGCAACAAAGCAGCGAGCTGGAAGTCCTGTCCACCACCGCTTTCATCACATTCCCAGAAACTTCCTTACAACTCCCCTGTCAGTTCCATCTCAGCACTTCATGATGCTTTAAAAAAAAACAAAAAAAACTTGTATCACCATTCGTTCACGTTAGGGTTAATCATGTTAAAATTCAAATGTTAGTGTGATGTCAACAGAACGGAATATTCTTAATTGAAGGTTTTAAACAACAATCATATATAATAATATAATAATTAATCAAATAATAAAAATTTTGGATTAATCTTGGAATGTAGAAAGGAGGGTAATCCTAAGCCTTCAAGTTTACTTCAATCCAATAGTGTTATACTCAAGTTGCCTAACCTAAAGTCAAGACCAAGACTTAAAGGGGCAGAGATCCAATCAAGACCAAGGCCCAAGACTACCTGAGGGTTGTGGGTAGTCCACAACACGACTGGATCCGGGGTCATTAATGAACACGATGTAACGGTGGATGCCAGAATATTCAGTTTGATTCCAAGCTTGCAGGTCTCCTGTGTGCACTTTGTATGTTTTTTCTGTGTATGTTTGAGTACTACAATTTCCTCCCACAGTTTACATGATTAGGTGTCTTTAAATCAGGTCTCACACATATGGCCCAGGAAACAAATGCAGAGAGTCCAATATGACCTGTGGAATGACTTTATGATCAAATAAATCAATGTTTCTATCAATTCAATAAGTGTTTCTAATTAATTTACTGGATTAAATTCAAGTATAGCACAAGTACAAAAACTCACCTTCTGACTGAAATAGCATTAAATCCACGTCTCCCTGGAGACGATAAAAGTCCATGTCAGGAATGTCTGTGGAGGCGCCACATGATTGTTCCTGAAGGTCATATCCTTCCCAGTTAACCAGAAACTGCAGGAAATACTGAAAGCCTACAACCCTTTCCCCATAATATTACCTGTCAGGAAGGCTGTGAGTGACTCAGATTTGCCATTTGCAAAATAAAATTACAGTGAAGCCAGCCACTGACAGATAAACCTAGTGGAGTGGTAGCATAGCTCACATTAAATGGTTGTCACATCTCTTCTGTGTGGTGAATCACGACAATCATCTTTTTTTCAACTTCTAAAATTATAATGCCAAACCAGTTCAGGCAAAACCCAATGCAGTGTTGTAAAAGTTACAGCTAGTAGTATTTATCAGTATGACAGTTAAAACGGCCTCCAGGAGAGAAGCGCATATGTTGGGGTGAAAGTCAACATAAATAAGTTGCAGAGGATATAATTAAACTGTGTGTGTGTGTGTGTGTGTGTGTGTGTGTGCGTGCGTGCGTGCGTGCGTGCGTGCGTGCGTGCGTGGGTGCGTGCGTGGGTGCGTGCGTGTGTGCGTGCGATGTGAATGCTGTGCGGTAAAGTAGCTTTGGTATCATCCGGAGTGTTTAGCTGTGGGGAACTGAGTTGCACCACAGTTGCATCACACGTCACAAATGACAAGCGGGACTCACTGTGGAACGACGTAATCTAAAGTCCTGTGTCACCATCTCAGAGCGAATATAAAAAGACTTTGTTTCACTCAGGCTGTGCTCAGTTTCTATGATTAAAATAACTGAGGGATATCTTTTTAACGTTTTCCTGCTGCGAGGCTAATTTAATTAATCTACGCAAGTTAGGAAATTTGCTTGGTTTCTCTATTGTAAGAAGTTAAGTATTTTTTTTTATGTTGGAGAGATGATAGCTATGTGGGGAAATGGATGAAGAGCTGCCAAGCAAGAGCAGAAAACAAAGGCCCATAACGTGATTCATGGACGCATTGAGGAAGAAGGATATGGAAGATGATCCGCTATAGTAACTCTTAAGGGAAAATAGTAAAGCAAGAAGATTGGATACTTAAGAAAACCTGCTTGTGAATCTGTCCCAGAGAGCAAATGCACCACCACAGAACGTGATTGCTCCATCAATGTGAGTCCTTAGCTCCATGATGTGTCAAATGAAAACACATCTGATTGTTGTTTCCACGGAAATGGCAGAAAAGCTAAAAACGATGTTGTTGGTATGTTGGGTCACTGCGTTATGTTGGTTGTTTTTGTTATGAAACCACACAAACATGCAAGAAGAATACACTAAAAACATTATCAAAGGGAGAAATCAGACATTTGTATGGCGCAATGACCAAGTTGCACTGTCAAAATAAAACAACCAAGTCCCAGGAGAATATGGACTGAGAGTCATGACACTCTGGAGGTAAATGTTATCGCCCATTTACTTGTTTATGTGCAGAAGAACTATGTAGTATGGCCGTGGATCGCAGGCATAACAGCAGCAGGGAGATGGAGCCCGAACAAAAGTTTTGTTGCTGACTGTTTCTACAACAACAGGGCTGGAGCATTTTCAAAAAGTTCCCCATTGGGAGCCATTCTCAAATAGCTAGATTTGCAGTAGCTCTGAGTGCCGTTTTCGTGTACACAGCCACTCAAACTCCTCCAAATATTCCCCTTTTTCAGTTGAAATTGCTGTGTAAACAGGTTGTGAAAGGACAAAAACCCTTTATTTTCCATAAATATCTGCAAATAAAATCAGTGCATTGTAATCATATGTTTGTTTCACTCTAGTGCTGACGGTATATTTAAAATGGGAGATGTAAAAATTCAGTATAACGTATGCTGAGGCAAAACTACCACTTGTTATTGCCCTACATGTGTAACCTTTTTATTCAAGCAACCAACAGTAGAACTCAACCCTGCAGCATCAATTACGTTATTATTTCACAAACAAGGCACTGCATTAATTTGCACTACATTTCCACAGAGGATGAAAGCACATCACCAGGCTCGACTTGGTGTGACAAAGTCTCCTTTCACAGTGGCCACAAGTGAGTGACATGATGTGTACAGCTGCCACCCGTGTGTCACTGCTGATATCAATGCGCCCTTTGTCTGCATGTCCTAGTTGTCTCGTTTTGGAGGAGAGAAGTTGACTTATGAGGGTTTTCATTTGTTTTCCTCCCGGGTTGTGTTGTTCTCTGCATCTCTGTGAAGCTGTTCTCTTTGTCCTGAAAGGCATCTGCCATCTTGACATCGTTGTGACACGTGGGAAGGATGCACACGTGCATCTGAAGCAAGGGAAAATAAGCAACCTATATTTCTTTCTCTGACACACACACACACACACACACACACACACACACACACACACACACACACACACACACACACACACACACACACACACACACACACACACACACACACACACACACACACACACACACACACACACACACACAGAGGTCTTCTGATTACTGTGAGCTATAGAGAAATGATGTAGATACTTCATTGACCTGGCTGATGTGGAGGTGTTGCCTGTGATGCCAAAGCAGAAATCAATGAGAACATCATATAAACTGTCCAGTGAAGCCGAGGGGAAGGTCTCTACACTCATGCTCATTTGCCAGTAAACGAAATACATCCAAGAAGACACAGGAGGGCGTCATCCTAAAATACTCTCTTTTGTTGTGTTACCGCACAAAAAAATAAACCCCAAAAATCTCCCACTTGCCTCTCCGAGCCTCTGCTTCGACATGAAAAGAGATTCGTTCCTGAAATATCTCAACCGCCTGTCAGACACTGATGCATTATACACATCAGCCTTCTTTGCAAGTTCAGTCATCTGCTCTCCCTCATGACCCAGAGTTTTCCTCATTATGAGGGAGCTTCTTTATGAATTGACACTAATATGACTGGGCTATGGAGAAAAGTCAAATGCACAGAATAAAAGCTGAAGCACTTATAAAAAACCTGTAAAGAATAAATATGTATGGATTTGTTGCAGGAAAGCCTAAAGCAGCTTCTGTGTGTATTTTTCTGACTCTGGAAATGGAAAGCTTTGATCCAGATGAGCACAGAGGTCTTGATGGTTTATACTGATGTAGAATATGAGAAATGTATAGTGGGTCTGAACCACTCCGAGCTTGTCGAGCTTTAGCTTTATCTTGAGGTCAATTCTGAGTGACAATTTTTGTGTTTATGAGACTCAAGCTAACAGAATCTGCACCAGATTTTAGGAAGACCAGTAAAGAGAGTTTGAATAGTCTTCTTTCGGATAAATGCATTATTAGCTCCTGTCAACATCAGCAGTGGTGTGATGAATAAAATTCAAGCACACCAATGTTGACCTGTTCACAATACCTACTTTGTGTTTGTACTGGGCTATAGTCCCAAGGTGAATGACTGATATAAATCAGTGTATCATCCTCATGATGTACATGCTATTTAACTTATTGTTGTTCTGGATTAGAACCAGGGCAAGCATGTACATATCAAACAAGAGTGTGCCAAGGCTAGAGTACTGTGGAACTCTGTGTGCAATATTTTTGTTAGGTGGGCTGTGCCAGTGCAAGCATGTAAATGTCAAACAATAGCGGGCCGTGAACAAAGCCTTGTGGAACTCCGCCTGTAATTTTGTTGGGCTCAGACATAAAATTAACAGCTGTCACAAAGATGTTCCTGTCTTAATGCAAAAGTTTAAAACTGATGCTCTGCCACGAATGCCCACCCAGTATTCTGGTCGATCTACCAATATGTTGAAATCAAGACTGTCAAGTAGCAGTGTGATCAGTAGAATAAGAACCATAAAACTATAAATGAAATTCAAGACTGAAACAGAGCTGCTTCCATACCGTGATGTTCCATGAATGGAGGCTTAACGTGATAGTGTGATGGCTGAACGTAATTCACAGACTTTTGCCAAGAAAGGACGATTTTATGCCACTTTTATAGTACGCAATACTGCTGAATCAAGATCGCTTTTTTTATGCAGGAGTCAGTGTGTTTTTATGTTTATTTTAAGGACAGGAGATATTACGTACATGTACACAGATGGCTCATAAAGTCAAGAGTTTTGCCAAAAAAGTTTGTCACTTCAGGGCTGAAGTGTTTGTTGCTTGCAGCTATTTGTAGAAGTATTTTGTTGGGGTTTATTTATTACCTGATTCAGGATCTGTGTTCCTCACCTGAGCATGGCTTTACCATTTTTACATGTTGCAGAGGGAACATGTTTATTCTCTAATCACAGACACAAACAGCGTTAAGTACCCTTTACATGACGTTTCAAGTAAAAACACATTGTTTTTGCATTTTCGTTTCAGAAAAGTTTCGTGTTTACACAGCAATGTTTTGAAAGCTATGTCCATTTATGTGGAAACAGCAGAAATGCTGAAAATTAGATAGTTGACATGTTGGGCCACTAGTGGGTGCTGTTGCATGTTTTTATAATGAAATCACATACATGCAGAGAATAACACTCCGTAATCATTAACAGTGGGAGTACACAGACATTTGTATGGACAGATGACAAAATTGGATTGTTATTACAGTGACTCTTGATGATTAAAATACCAAGTCCCTAGAAATTCTAGACTGGGAGTCAGTGGGAAAGTGGAAAGTAAACTGGAAAGTAAATTGGAACTTAGTCAAAATTACATTAAATTATTTCATATGTCTTATTGTCACTCAGAAAAAGCTATTTCCTATTTGCAAGTTATTAATGCAGCAGCACTGACAAAACAGTTATCACGGTGCCAAGTATAATAAAGACATTAAAATGAAGAAAAGAAAAGAAAAGAAAGAAAGAAATTTAAAAAAACATCAACTGGGTAAGCATGAGTGACTATTGTGATTATTTGATTTGATGATGCTCCCAAACATTGCATATGAAAAAGCACAAGCACAATCTGCTGTAACCTACCCTTGACTTTGCACACATACTTTACACAGTTAAATAAGACTTGAGTGCTTGTAATCAAAAAGTTACCAAGGTGAATTTTCTTACTTCTTCCACCTCACAACACTGCAATCCTAACTTTAATGTTAAGCATACTTTTTAAAGTTAAGGATTTGACCTTATTTCAGCATCAACCACAGAAGTGAAAGTTAACGGCTGAAGAAACGTAGCCGATCTATGAAAGTGGACCCGGTGGGATGCAAAGCATGACTGGATCCACCTCAAAATAAAGGTCATCCATTGTGAACAGGTGAAAGTCATACGACCCCGTTTAGAAATAACTTGGTGATTGATTGAAAAGCAAACCGCAGAATGTGGTCTGAAGTGTCTTCTGGTCTCAATGCTCTCCTGTTCATCTGAAAGGGCTTGTTCCGGGGGGCGGAGGGCTTGGTTTCCATGGTCGGCCTCTGTAATAACCTGTAATCACACACCAGTGTCACCAGTACTATTGATCCCTTCCCTCTTTTAGTTTCAACTTGCCCTGTGTTGTGTGTGCAGTTTGTTTGTGTGGTATGGAATGGAGCCCCATTAGAGAGACCTGGACAGTTTTCCCACTCAATGCGTGTGTCTGAAAGCAGACAAGTATGCGCATGCCAGGTCTTTCTGTGGCAGAGGCCGCTGAAGTCAGCTCATGCCAGAAGCAGGCAGGCGAGATGGTGGGAGGGGGGTGGTGAGGTGCTGATGCCAGGGCTTTTAAAAGGCTCAGCCCGGGCCGTTCTGTTCAGGCACCTGGGAGAACACCTGCCATGGCCATTAGTGAGCAGGCAAGCGTAGCAGAATGAATGCGTAGGCAATCAGTGGAGAGAGAGAGAGGGAGGGAGAGGAGGCAGACCAGGAAGGGTGGGGTAGAGACTAAGAGAGCAACTATGAAAATCATACACCCAGGATGTAGAGAAATGAGATGTTGTAGGGAAGAGAGGGGTGACGAGCGTTCAGCGTTTCCTCCAGCGAGACTCTGCGTCTCCACGGAGTCGTAGGAAATAGTTTCCTCAGAGTGTCATACTTTCAGGCACAGGATGTGTCCGGGGAGAGTTTTCAGCACCGTCAGAGATGATTTCTCAAACCCGCCATGGCTGCACTTTGTTATTGTAAAGCGGAAGCAGACTTTGCACAACTCCCTGGACACTTTTCAACGGATGAATCAGTGATGGAAACATGCCCTTACAGCTAATACAGTTAATATTTTGACAGCTGCACTGAATTATCATCATCCAGAATGACTAACTATGGTAATGAAGTTTAACTGAAACCATCCAAATACTTCCCCCCAAATAACATACACAAGTTTCACTTTTGTGGCTAATTTGAAAATGTAAGATACAATCATGTTGATTTATAGTGGTTTGTTTTCTTTTGAGTAAAAAGAATGTGATTTAATGTGGTTCGGTATTATTTATGCTGCGTCGTCATTCAGCACCTGCTCGTCTTGCAGTTTTTTTACGTCCCATCAGAGTTACACAGGCATACAGAGCTCCGGTCTCCTCATGGTTATTGTCAATGTATGACGTGATGAGGGCTTAAGTCATATTATCGAACTAGAAGATAAGTCTTATTTGAATGGAAGATGATATAGGAACAAATTGGATTCATAAAGATACCACTGTTTTAAAAGATGAGTAGAATTAGTATGAGTACTAAATGTGAGCAATTTACCTATACAGAGTATAGTATATAGTATATTAAATGGCATTAAGCCTAACTTTACACACAGACGACACATGGAGGCTCTGTATTGACTCAAACCACCTCTGCACATTCTGAAAAATAGTTTTTCTCTGAGAAGCATTTGATGAAGTCCAGAAGGATGTGAGGTAGTACAGACAATACTACATTATGTAAGGTATGGGTAAATTTAACTATGGTACCGTAGCAATTTTTTTTGTGTGTTTTGCAAAAATATGGACATTTTTTCATCACGTTCAACTGCATGACAACAAAGGACAACTTTAAAGTTACATTTAAAGGTTATCATTGTTCTATTTTACTCTTCTGGCCTACTCAAGATGAAACTGGGCTGAATGTGGAACCTGAACCTCAATGCCTTTGATACCCCTGATCTAGAATAGTTAAAAATGGATGAGATAACAGGAAACTAAATTACACTTGGAAATTATGTAGATAATTATAAAACTATATCAGTAACAAACCACAATGAAATTGTGTGATGACTAACTGAAGCTATACATAAAAACCTTGACGTATCAGACTTGACTCAATATAGGTTTTTATTTAAGTTAGTAACTGTATTGAAATCGCCAAATCCTCAATTCTAACTCTAACTTCACAGAACTATTTCTTACAGTCAGTGTTGTTGTTTACGTTACAAGAAGAATGTCAGACATGGGAAAGAGACATTTTTAAACTGTGGAGTTAATAGCCAATAATATACTAAAGATATGTTATTGAAGGCAATAAAACCACTCAGACAAAGAACAAGTACATTCAAAATGTATAGCCTGCATATGTTCAAACAAATTATGTAATTTTCTATTCTATTGAACTTCGAATATGCATGCAAACTGTATCCTGCCCTTCACGGCAGCATCACCCGCCCGGATCCCTCACTGTGGGATTCCAGACGTGGACGTCAGATGCTTCTGCATATTCTGAGCTTGGTGTCCCTGTTCTCCACCCTCCGTCTCTTTCTTCTTCTTCTTTGTAGTTTTTGTGGGATGTGGTGCTCAGATTAGTTGGTGGGTCTGATTGTGATCCACCCACATGCTCCGTCCAAGCAGCCACCCACTGACGCAGCTCGCTCACCTCCTCTGATGTGATCTCCACTGCAATCAGAGCGGCGGGGGACCGCGGCGCGCGTGTGTGTGTGTGCGTAGGTGTGTGTGTAGGTGTGTGTGTGGTGGAAAGTGGCAGAGTGCTTGACGGGTGGGAGAGGGGGAGGGGAGCTGAAATTCTTCTTTCTGTCGTTTCTTAAATGGGAAGTAAGTAACTGATATAGCGACTGTAACTATATCGATAATCTTGACTCGAATCAACTAAACTAGACTGGATGTATGCAGATTAATATAAATCCACATTTGAAGCAACTGAATACTAAACCGGTTTCACTCACAACACCGAGGAAAACTAATCTGAGAAGTACATTTATTTTTATTGAATCAACCATAAAAATTGAAGTTACTGTCTTTACACAAATAAATCTATTATTGAACTCAACTATATTTGTTCAAAATACAAGAATTTTTTTTTCCAAACATGAATAATTTAAGTAGCACGAGCCAGTCTTTATCTCGTCTCTATCACATCTCGACTGTATTTCAAATCACCAAATACTACAATACCCATAAGCCATCAGTGTTCTCAAGCATCACAGATGAATAGAATATAGATATACAAAGACAAAATTATGTTCACTTTCACTGGATTAAATTTGTCATGTGAAAAGTAAGTAGTTCAAAAAAAAAAGAACAATCTTGCTTGATCAGGATAAATAAACGCATCAAAAGTTGCACCCTCCACCCTCAGTGTGGTGGTGTAATGTGCTCCACCCTCAGTGTGTTGGGGCCAAAAACAATGACCTCAGATTTCTCAGAGTGGAGTTGTAAAAGGTTCTGACACATCCACTCATTATTTCATTTATGCATTTGCTCAATCGGTATAAGGGGGCATGAGACTGATACATAGAGCAGTGTGTCATCTGTAATTATGATCAGAGATGTTGCAATATTGCTGATCTGAGCCAGTGGGAGCATATAGATGTTAAATACAAGGGTCCAAGGATGGAGCCTTGAGGAACCCCACAAGAGATTTTAATTTGCTCACATTCATAATTAGCTATTAACAGAATGACACAAAATGAGATGCCTCGTTTTTGCATTTTTATTTCAGAAAAGTTTCAAGTTAATGCAGCATTTTCACAAACCTGTGTAGTTAGACACACACATGCATGCAGAAAACAATACACTATAAGCATTAACAATTGGAGCAATTAATACAGACAGCTTGGGTGACTCTCAAAATAAAACCACCAAGTTTGATTATTATTATGGTGACAGTTGAAATAAAACTACCAAGTTGGATTGTTATTATGGTGACTGTCAAAAAAAAAGAACCAAGTCCAGGAGAATATGGGCTGTGAGTCCTGACTCTCTGGAGGAAACTTTGGTCTGATCATCTACTGAGCATGTGCAGAAGAAAGATTAACTGCAGTCGTGATGCGCAGTAGCAGTGTTTCAGAAAGGTTTTCTCGGAGATGGAGCAGGAGCATTTTAAAAAGTTGTGTTTTCAGTGACTCCGAGCAGGGAAACTTTTCCGTTTTCACTGGAAATGTGTAAAAGGGTTGCAGGTAGCTTTATCTTTTTTTTCATTCCTGACTAACTTTCTTGTTTGTCGCTTCTGTTTCGGTCTTGTTTGTCTTTGTGTTTGCGATGCAGTTCTGCCAGGTGTGCTGTGAATTATGTCACTGATGTCAAGAAAAAAAAAGAAGTAACTTTTGATGGGCAAACTTTTTTTTATGCTTGACAAGGGAATTGATGCTCACCAGTCTTTCTTTCACCTTCATCCTTTTTTTTGTATCCCTCCTCACATTCCTTCGTGGACTAATAGAAAACAACACAAGGATGCTTCTTTCTTCCACAACCAGCCAGGTACTTACAGGAGATGGAATATTGATTCGTCTCCCGCTCACATATTTTTACATGACTTCAGAGCTGAAGTATTGTACCGACAATCCCTGCGTCGCCGTTGTTCAAAGGCTGTCGACCACTTTTCCCCTCACATTCCTTTCACATATACCTTCCCAAACTGGCAACACCATGATGTGTTTGCACTGAGCCTTCCTCTTGTCTTGTCCTTTAGTGGACCGCGTTGCTATGCTCTCACAGATGAACAGTTATCTGAGGAGGTCAAGGCGTCTCGGCGTTGGAGGAATGTAACAGGTAGTATCAGTTCCTGGGTCGGTACGAGGTCACAGATATATTAGCCTCTCTGCTCTTAAAGTTCCAGCACTGACAGAGATGGAGCACCTGTGACATGGAAATATGAAGGGGAGGTATCGACAGAGGGGAGGGGGGGGGAGAAAATCAAACGTTTCACAGCATGAGAGATGCTGAAGGAGTCATAATGGTACAATAAGGCTACTATTTCTAAGGTTATTTCTGTGTGTTATGTCTTATTGTATCTTCTCACCACTCGCTGAGGTACACGACAGGGACAACAGTTGGTTCAGCAGAATACAGCTTTGTTATTAGTCATTACACTTGATTTGTTTATTTTACTTGATATATCGACAATCGCAGAAGTTGCTCATGCTCTCTTGTCCACCTGTGGCCAAAGTTACTGACGCATGATGTCAAGTAACACTCACCGAGTTGTGTCGAGGAGCTTTCACAAGTACAAATACTCCATGCATTATTCAACCCCATACTGGTGTCAGTGTTGGTGAAACCCTAAAACTAATCGTTGAGGAACGTTTTTTATTTTTCCCAAAAATATGAAAAATCTTCCAAGAACCAATGAAGAAAGAAGATTTAGGTCGAGAAGCTTTTAATGAAACTAATAGAAGTAAATACAATGTATTTGTTTTCTCCTTGGTTCTCCCTGTGAGAAGTGGGAGGAGGAGGACGAGGAGCAGAAGGAAGAGGAGGAGGTAGGCCTTTGTCAGTCCATCAGATAATCCCTGAAACAGATAAGATGGCAGGAACATGACTGTGGAATGTAAACACCATCTTACCGTCTGGATCTCCACAATATCTGTCTCCATCCGCTGCTTTATTCCTCCATCTGTTCTTTCATGTTCGCACACACTCCTTCCTCCAAATCCCCTCCGAAAACAATCCACCAGTCTTCTCTGTGACATTATATTTGCTCCTGATGTGGAACTGCTGCTGGATTTCTACCGCATCCATTTCTCCAATAGAACTTTTTTTTCTTTCTTTTTCCCAGCGTGCTCCTTCATTATGCTGCTCTGTTGGTTTTCCATTGTCTGGTGCAATCTGGCTCTACATTAATATGCCGACTTTTGCTCTAAACAGAATTGTGTGCATGCAAAAACTCGTGGTGCGATTCGTGATAGAGGGGACAGATGAAAAGGGCGTTAGATAACACAAGCAGAAAGAGTGGGCGAGAATAAATATGACACAGTTTTACTGTAAATTTTATTCATGGTTTGGGAACATGGATATGAAAAAACAAAACAAATGAAAATGGATGCGTATTTATTACTGTTCATTGGACTTATTTCAACAAAAAACAACAATTACGACAGAAAATTACAAAAATGTCAATGTCAAGCCAATTTTAATGAAACTTTGTGTTGCAAAATACAATGAAATGTCCAAAAACTGTTTTATTACTGTTAAATTGTTTTGTATTTGAAAAAAGAAACAATTGTTTAATTTCTGCGTGTATTGGAGCCTCTTACAGGGCCTGGTGTCTAACCCCCTGGGGTCTAACCCCCTGCTGTGAACCTTCGCATACTGTTCAGATCGAAGTGGACTGATTGTGACATTTCAAGTAAAAAGACCTGAGATGTTTAGAAATGTGATGTGTTTAGAAATGTGATGCTTTACATTTCAATACATACATTTTAATATCACATTTTTAAAGTACTATTGAACTAGTGTTACTGATACAGTTCAAAGCCAAATTTTAATTCATATCTGTCAAAATACACTTCAGATCCACTACGGTGGGTCAAATGAACTGTCAATCATTTGTTGTGTTTTCATGTTTTATCTGAAGCAGGACTTGTTTTTGATAGATGTTTCAAGATGATCTGTTTAATGTCGTCAGCTGTTTCAGTACAATGAGGGAATTATTGAACTGCGACACACCGGAGGCATTAAAATCATTATTTCACTATTTCACTATTTCTGTGTAAATGGGCCAACGTTTCCTTGTAAATGTGAAACTTTTCTGAAATGACTACACAATAACGATGTATTTTCACTTGAAACATGTAAACAGAGCCTAAAAGTGGCTGGAGTTCATTTTTCAGAAGTTGCTCCATTGTTTCAGAGCAACTTTTACCAAAGTTTTACCAAAGTTTTACCAAAGACTGTTTCTTTCAAGCTTCATGCTCTTAAAATGGGATTGTAACCCGGGACCTCTGAGACTAAAGGTCATCACTTCACCAGAAGTCCCACCCTGGGGGAATTTTTCTCACTCGTTATGAGAAGAAAATCAAATCTCCATGAAGAAAGTTTTTTGAGTTTTTTCAAAGCTTGGGTTAAAATTGAAGAAGATGGATGCAAGTCAGTGCATTTTGTGTGTGTGTGTCTGTGTGCGTGCGTGTGTGCACATGAACTTGATTGCACACTATCTAGTCGACTAACTCATGTCGCCGTGGCAACAAAAAGCATGTCCCCATCAGGAAGACATGTTTTTCAGATTTGAAAAAGAAAGCAAGTCAATGTAACGTCCCTGGATACAAGAAAACATATCTGTCTGTGTGTTTGCTTTGAAAAGTATTTCAGTATTTCCAAAATATAATGCTCTTAGGTCAGCATTTCGTTTCTGCCCACTTTTCTGGTACTTGTCTTTGAGGTCACCTCTATTTTTCTGCCTATTTTCTAAGTGGGAGAGCTTTTTATTTTTCCTCAGTTGACTTACCGAAAAATGTCAGAAGTTCTGACGTCTCCTCGTGTGTTTGGGAGTCTGTGATTTTGTCCTTGTCGCAGTGTTTGTGTTCGTGGTCGTTGGACTGCGCACCCAGCTTCTGCTCGACGTAATCCTGCTGTGAGACATGATGGTCAATCTGTGGAGCTACAGCCTGACAGTGGCTCTCAGACCGATCGATATGGAGGTGTGATGCTGTCAGCTCACTCCAGGACCCACAGTGGTGACCTGTCCTCCTGCCAAGTCCAATTCTCTGGCCTCTAGGCCACACTGTCCTTGGTTTGAACTGTGATTTACAGACCTTTTTGGTTTTCCCATCTTCTTCTGTTGTGATGCTGAGGTCACCACCATTACCTTTGCTGTTATGACTTTCTAGTTACATATAAGAAATCCCTACAAATATACAAATATATATATAGATAGATAGATAGATAGATAGATAGATAGATAGATAGATAGATAGAAGAGCTGCTGGGAAGCAGCTCTTCCTGGGTGTTCACCGGAGAACGCTCACTGCAAGACTGTCTTGCAAGACTGCTTTTGCAGGCTTTTTTTGAAAGTTTGTGGATTTGAACGTGTCGAATCGAGAGCTTCAACCAATCAGTGACTGGCTGAGTGCATGGGGGAAGCGTCTTTTCAGCTGGGAGGTTCTGCTGTGACAAAAGGTCCCCCCCACTTGGCGTGATGGTCAACCACATTCCTGGTCCGAATTCATATGTCATGACTGTGTATCATGACAAATGAAAATTGTCTTTCCTTAGAAATGAACAAACTTTCTGTGGTCTTGTGAGATCCCAAAATATTTGACTTGATGAGTAGAAAATACAGGAACTATAATCATGTTTAGGTAAAACTAAGATTTGTGGCTTAGTATTGAAGCTCTTGTACTGCAGTACACTATTTGCAAAGACTTGCTATAATGGCTGATTTGGGCGAAAGCTAAAAGCCCAAGATCACGATCAAGAAAAATAGTCATTGAAATGTACATAGCTCCATAAAATTAACGCAACCAGAGCTCATCACTGCGACTTCATTCATTCCTGCTGCTAAAGATGGTTATTGGGGCTGCTACCAAAGTTATTGTAATTCAAAAGAATGTCTGTTTCCATCCAATATCACATGGCAGATGGGGTGTTCGGGGGGAGCAGCTCATGAAAAACGTTTATTTACTTTGAAAAACAAGTAATCAGTCAAGTGACCAAGTTACTTTTTTAAAAGAGTAACTAGTAATTAGTACTTTAATTATTTCTTCACTGATTGTTTCAATAATAATTCTCTCGATAAAACGCCACATAAATTAAGTTGGATGCGGAAGAGGAAGCAGTGTTGTCCAGGATATATGTGGGTATACTATGGGTACATCCAAAAACTCCCTCCCTATTCCTTATCTATGAACTTTACCTAAACCCCCTGGATGACATCACCGGGTTAAGGAAAGGTGTTAGGAGGCTTCCCAAAGGAGTTAGTGAAAGGCGATCACGTCAGTGTGGCACCTCCACTGAGTGACGTCATAATAATTGGACGGCGGCGCAAATTAATGACGTCTGCCGTGGCGGGGGAATGAACAACAAGTTTCCTCCCAGCCAGGTTGCCTTTTGTCTTTTGCTCGGATGATGAAGCCATCTTGCCTCTGTTTGGCTAGAACTCGCTGCATTCACTGATTTGATTGGTTAATGCCTATGTTTACTGAGCAGCATGAGGGCGGGTCATGATGAGACAAATATGTTTAACTAATACATTATACCGAAATGATATAACAATAAACAAATACTTTGGACAGATGTTCATTACATGGAGCCATTTCACATGCAATGTTTCTTAAAAAAAACAAAAAACACGACAGCGCTGCTTATGACTCATAAAGTTGTGTTAACAACAGAATATTAGTGAGACTTTGCTCCGAGAATATCGTAGGTGGAGCAAGTCCAAACTCAATCCCAATGACTGACAATACCTTCCAAAGTCATGTTTCATGTTCTCTCAGGGCAGTCAGGGAAACGTCATTCTAAATGATAAAAATATGTTCAAAACCAGAATCTTTTCTCAGAAAGGTCGGGTGGTTCCATGAAAGAGGCAGTATGCTTGTCTGCCACTGGCTGCTGTGGAGTCCAGCTGGTTGGTCTGTCTCCCTGTGAACCGTTTCCCAGGTCAGAGTTGACCAACAGGTCAACAGTTGCTGCATTTCCAGAAAACAAGTTGTGAGAAGCCTCTCATGAGCAGAGATGATGGGAACATTCTCTCAGAAGAACAACAGACTGCATGTGTTGTTTTAGATGTTTTTTGCTGTAAAAGTAAACATTTCTTTGAGGTTGATGACATTTTGTAATGCCAAAGACAAACTGACCTTTTCTCACGTTGGCGTTATTCGCTTGAAGTGGTGCGTGTACTTTACACATATCTGCAATTTCTAATCGTTGCTGTGGGCATAGCATTGAGCCGCGGTCCTCACAGTGCTCAAGGACAAAGTGGATTGGTGTAGAAAGCAGGGGATCAAAACCAACGAAATGCCACCGGACGGACTGTCAGCCTCTAAATTTCGCTCACAGTATCAAGCTCCTGTTTTATCCTGTATTTGATGAGTCATGGCTGATTTCATTAGCGCTCTTCATTAATTTCTGTGCCGCAATTTGCTGGAGATTTAATTATTGATGTGGCTTGGTCAGAATGGAGGGATCATCTAGGAGTGACAGAGCTGAGAGCCAGCTGGGAAACAACGACCACTTTTAAATAAGTGCATCAGGTTTTCTTGGTTTTGGGAGACATTTTATCACTTATCTGATTGGCTTCATTCAGTCTTCTTGGTTGGTTCTCCTTAACTGATCTTCTTTAAGGTCACGGTTGACTGTTGAAAGTTGCTATTGTTTGTTTGTTCTATACCTTTGGTATTCTGTGATGTCTGTACTTTTAGAAACTAACACAGATGTTAGTTATTTTAACTGCAAAGTGCCTCAGTGGTTGAACTGACTTGCCGTGTTCTTTGCTGATTCGCTGGGTCTCTGTCTTTTTATTTATTAATTTTTTTTCAAACTCTGGTGTCAAGGCAGTCTGACAGAATCTTGAGTGGTCTGTCTTTTTAGATAATCTTTCTTATGACCCTACAAATCCAAAAGTTTTCATCTCAAAATGAGTCTGAGGAGCTTCTTTATCATCACACCAAGGTGTTACAATCCCATATATGTCCTTGTACCAATGAGAAAAAGAGTTGCAAGAGTTTTTCATTGACAAAAGTAAATCGGTCAAATTAGACCCTGCCCCAAATCAACTAAGGCTCCGTTCACACTGCAGGTCTTGATGCTCAATTCTAATTTCTTGCTGAGATCATATGGTTTAGCATTATTGCACTACATTTTAAACCCAACCTCTTATCAGACTGCTGTGTGAACATTATCGGACCACAGAGTGCAGAAGACACCGTGACTTCACGCCAAGCACACTGCTAAGAGGATTAAATATGGACGCAATGGTAATCAGTAGTAAAATTGCTGAATCTGATTCACTGTTTCCAGCCCCAACACAATGTAAAACCCACACACCGCAATAAAAACTGCCCCGAAAAAATGAAAACAAAGAAGGAAAAAATATCATTAACATCCAGCCCAAATCTCAACCGCTGTATAAAAACTATAAAACTATTATATGTGTAATTAAAAGTACAACATATGTAAAAAAAAAAGAAAGAAAGAAAGAAAGAAGATGTTATAAGCACACAACTGTGCTAAATGAACAAGCTTAAAAGGTAAGAAACACTGATCGGCGCATGTAGATCAATTTTCAAGCAGTTGTGCAAAAGGAACCGACAAAATCGAGACAAAATAGGGTAGGAAAGGAGATTGAGAAAAAAAGCCACTAAAAGCACCACTTTTTTCATTATGTTGGAGCTACTTCCTGACACTCTTATTCGTATTGTCAGTCACACGCCATTAACAAGGCAGTCACATGTTTGTGACTGGATCGACTTCAGATACATGTCCAACTTGGTACCACATATGATGGATGCCTGAGTCTGGTGTGAAAAAAAAACTGCAACGTTCACAGAACAGGTCGAATATGGATCAATTGTGAACAGAAAATCAGAGCAGGGTTGCATTTCTCTGCAGTGTGAACGTACCCAAAGCTGGTGGTTGAGCCAAAAGTAAGTCGATGAGCTCAGTTTACTGCTCCTGCCTCTGCTGTCGGGCTACACCCTCTCTTTAAGGCCACACCCTCTCCCGAAGGCCACACCCCCTCTTGAAGGCACTGCTGCTCTGCTTTCGCCGGTCATATCCAGTGTCTTGGTGTGTTTGCTCATGCGCAGTCAGTTTTCCAAGATGAAAATCATTTACATAAAAAAGCAGATCTCTACATAACTGTGCTATGCTAAACACTATACATACCTTCACAGTGCATTATTGAATTGATATGGCGCTGCTACGCTCTCTAGCTAGTAGGTGGGTTAACCGGCAGGATGACAGCGCTCTAGACGATAAATACATTTTCACAACTTTCTTTTGAGGAAAAACAGCAGCTTTTAAAAGATGGGAGACCAATACCTGAGCTACCAGACCTTCCGCAAAGGAAAGCTAAGAACAACGTTCCTACTTTCATGTCAATCTGGGTAGCAGACATTCTGGGGGAGTGGTTTCGCCACCACAGACAGCTCTGCCATCAGAGTTGTTGACATTTTCTCCATGTTTCTGTGTTTCCAACATAAACAACAGAAGCGCTGCCATGCCATGAGATCTATCTTGTTGGGAGAGTCTTTTTGTTGCTTAGTTCATGTAGTTGATCAGTTGATCTAGTATAGTTTAGTTTGATATTTGGAAGTCCTCAATCCAGAGGGTTTTGTCTGTCATGTTGTCCTGCCATGTCACTCCAGTTTGGTGTGTCACAATAAAAGCCTCCGCTGATTGCAATTGGAATTGAAAATCTCATTGAAATTTGCTAATCCACAAGTCCTTGGTGTCAACATTGGTGGTCTGCTTAAGCAACACACTGTCTACCCAGCCCTGGTGCTCACACACGTCACTGGAAATATCAGTTTTTAAGAAAACCTGTAGATGTGTAAACATGGCCAGACTGAGTCCACATTTACGGCTGTTTAATACTTGATTAATGCTTTTTTAATTACGTGGTTTTTCAGCTGCTCCGTACGCCTCCAAAATGTTCTGACGAGACAGACTGAAGGCTTGGTTTTAAAGACACAAAAAGCATAAAGCTGCACATCTACACTGAAAACACAAGATTTGACCCCTCAACAGAGGGAAAATTAAAATCTATACAATAGTTGCATGCTCTGGTATCCACTTGCATGATCACCTGCTGGTGTCAAAGAGAAGTCGTCTTATTCTGCTCTAATTTAATGCTGTGGTGGAAGTATATTTGCCATGCACTGTCCTCTGCAGTTTGGGAGCGGGAGCCACATGTAGTATAAATGATACACACGTTCTCTCATGCTGATTCCAAACATCTATGTTCTGTACGTCACGCCCGTGTGTCAAGCATAAAATAGCGTTTGCATTACAGTATATTTTTTTTAACTTTTTAAATATTTGCCTGTCACTTTGGTCCAACCTGAGCAAATATATCAATAATTGTGAATAAAGTAAAAATATGAGTTCAGAACTTAAATGATTTAAAGGATTTGATGTTTTGGTGCCAGATGACGAAGCACTTCTTAGTCTTCAATGATAGAATGTTCTACTAGGTCTACATAAAATAAGGCAACTTTTTTGCATTATTTACTTATGTTGATCAAGCAAGATTATTCTTTGTTTAAACTACTTACATTATTTTTGTTTTTAACATGAACAATCAAGTGAACTGAACTTAATTTTGCCTTTGTATATCTTCATTCTTTCCATCTGTGGTTCTTGGGAATGCTGATGTCTTATAGGTATTGTATTATTGGGTTTATTTTTATTTTGAAATACTGAATGAAGAAAGATACCGCATGTATAAGACAGTTTTTTATTGTGGATGAATTTGAAAAGATTAGCTCACATTACTTCATTCATGTTCCACACAAAAAACCACAGTGCTGTATATTCTGAACAAATACTAACTAACTTCAATACTAGATATATTTGTGTAAATGTACTAACTTGCATTTTGATTTTTGATTTCACAGATTCAATCAAGTTAAATATACCGGTACTGTGGATTTCATGTGGATGGTATTAATAATATTGCTGATTGGTGTGTCAAAATCATGTTTTATCTATCAGGGAATATTGCTTCTGTGTGGCTGTTACTATGTACGTTAAAAAAAAAAAAAATTACTCAAACATGACTCAATATATGCTTCAAATGCTGCATTAGAGTGTGCATTCATCTGCATGGCCGACATCTCTCTCTGTCCTTGTGTGGGTGCTCAAAGTACAGTAAGTGTTTGAGGAAGACTAGGAATAATCCTGTGTGCTGGTTGGCTGGTGGAGGAGAGACTGTCTGCCTTCACCTGGCAGCCTCACTAATGTGGAGTTTGAGTGAGTAGGAGGCGGCAGCATGGCTAGTGGGCAGCCACATACAGGCTGTTAGCGCATGCTGAACAAAACAATGGATTCACCCCAACACCTTGACATGAAAGCCTCCTTATTCATGTGTGTGTGTGTGTGTGTGTGTGTGTGTGTGTGTGTGTGTGTGTGTGTGTGTGTGTGTGTGTGTGTGTGTGTGTGTGTGTGTGTGTGTGTGTGTGTGTGTGTGTGTGAACCAACCAACTATTTTTTTTTTTTTTATTAGTTCTTTACCTTTGAATAATTATGAAGCAAAATCTCTCTGGGAGAATATTCTGTGTTTCCGCCACATACTCTATTGAAGAACAATATTCAGTCCTTTTACGGTGTTTGAGACAATCTTGAAAACCTTTCTGAAACCCTTTACAATCTTTGAGTAGTGTACCTTTTTACCTTTTTCTTCATTTAGAAATGCTTTTTCATCTCAAACCTCAAGAACGAGGAACAAGAAACAACGAGAACAACGAGGAGTCAAGAATGGAAATAATCATCAGGGAGCAAGGCGAGGGATTTGAGCAAGGAACAAGACCTTGCAATCAGGAAATGGAATCAAGTCAAAGAAAGAAAATTAAAGTAATAACTAGACTAAAACTACATCTGGAAGTAGAAACAAGAATTACACCATTACAATTTAAACTAGAAATATAAGGCTGAGAACTAGGAATCAATCCTATAAACCACAACTCAGAACAAGAACTACAAGTCAATCCAAGGACTATAAGTAGGAATTGATATATGCAACTAGAGCTAGGAACAAGACAAGTGATTTGAGATAAGCAAATAGCAGCGGGAACAAGAAGGACAACAAAACTCGAAGTTGTAAAATTCTGTCTTTACTCAACGAAAGAAACAACTCACCTGTTGGGTTGAACAGTTACGTAATATCTAATTTTGAAATATTAAAAGAATAGAGAAAGCTCTTTAATGCTATTATCCATAGAAATGTAATAGAATGCATCTCTTACAGTGTCACATCCTGCCACTGATGTCCAATAGAATCACTTTCTTATATATATATATATAAAATTATTAAATGTTTTTTTTCCTGGTGCTTTGCCTGCTAACCCTAACCCTCCACGTTTGCAGCAGTATTTAGATGAAGTTGTAGATTAACGACGCTGTGCAGGGTTTGATACCAGCAGAGGAATCAGCGCTTGACAACTGTGTGTGTGTGTGTGTGTGTGTGTGTCTGTATGTGTGTGAGTGTGTGTGGGTGCGTGCGTGCGTGCGTGCGTGCGTACGTGCGTGCGTGCAGACCGCTGTGAAAAGAAACAGTTACTGTGTACGTGAGCCTGAGACACAAAGGAGCGGGTGTGGGTGTGTTCACCGATCTGTGTTTTGAGACAATGAGCTGCGAGACAAAGAGGTTGTGGAAATTCATCTGTCGTGAGGGTTTTTGTGTGTGTGTGGCTCGAAAATCTGGATAACTGTGTGTTTATGTAAGTAAGTGTGACCTGTAGGTGGTGTATGTACGTATGTATGTATATATGTACGTATGGAGCATTTTCCCTGTGAATGACAGGTTGGGTTTTTTTCACACAGTGGTGAAAATAGCATTAGAACCACTCAATGCTGAGAGTAGAATAATTTAACATGACAGTATATTCCATAACACCATCATTTATTATGACAGCATTCTAAAAATACAAGCCTAAGGATCAGGACCTGGACAGGCAATTTTAAAGCATCTCCACAGCACTTTAAGTGAGATCCGAGTGGCCTATTGCAGTGCATTTAAAACACTGACATTTACCAGTAATTTGTTAGACTGACAGCAAATAAACAGAGTGCTCCCATAGTAAATAATAAAATAAAAAAAGAGTAGATCAGTGATGTGATGAGACAGTTTTGAAGTGTTGTAGGTCAAAACTACCTTTCAGTGTTTTGTTTGTGCTGGTGGAGTTGATGTTATTGTTGACATTGTCTACACGGCTCAGGAAAAATCTATATTTCTTCCCATAAAATGCTCTTTCTGATGCTACACACACGTTTTCTCTCTCTCTTCAGTAAGAACAGATTTTCAAGATCTTTGCCAACAGATTTTTTCATCCAACCTTTTAGTTCTGGAAGGCCACTTGACTCCTCTTTTTGACAGTTGCTGTGTTTCAGCTGTCAGCCAGTAGCGTCCCCTGAAGGCGGCTGGAGCACTTTTCATGCCCAAGTGCTGAAACTCAAATTTCTTGGACATGAAAAAAACAACAACAAAAAAAACTCTTGTCTACTACAAAGCTTTTTAAATGATAAAATATCAAAGAAAACAGCTCAGCGTAACAATGGATTTTCATGTATTTTTCTTCTGGTGGAGGTCCAGACAGTAAGCGCATTCATCCGAGTCTTCTTGAAATTCTTTTATCCACTTGAAGAGATTCCCCAATGTCCAAGTCAGACCACCGATTTCCATGTCAGGTTGAGCCTTCACCACAGTTTCCTCTGGTATCTCGTCAAGCGCAGAGGCCCTGCTCAGACGGCGACGTATTCAAGTGAAAGCCAATCCTTTCAAAGCCTTTTGGAGTCCATTTTTTGGGGGAACGCCACGTTTTTTCTTAGCTAAACAACTGTTCTTCACCCTCTCAGTAGATGGACAATAAAAATGTTTTATGCATGGTGTCATGACTCCCAGTCCATATTCTCCTGGACTTGGGAGTTTTATTTTGACAGTCACTGTATTAACAGTCCAACTTGATGGTCTGTCCACTAGATTGGGATTGTTAAAGTTTACAGTGTATTCAACATGTGGTTTCAACAGAAAAATAACCAACAGCACCCACTAGTGCTCCAACATGAAAACAGTTTTCAGCATTGCCATGTAAAAGTGAAACTTCACTAAAACGCTGTCATGTAAACGGGGCCTCTGAAATCTGAGTGTCCTCTTTGTTTGACATCGTTGGAGTGTCACTCCAAACATTTGGTTTGGTTATCTCAAAACTCAGACCAAAGGTCTTAAAACCTGAGAGCTGAAACCTTTTATCTCTTCTCATTGAGATGATTGTAACGGACATTTTACTTGTTTAAAGAAATCGGCTCTGGACCATCTCAAATTATACCAGTTTGGGTTTCTCTTCATTGGTTGTCAAAAGGTTTTAGAGGGAATATAAAGGTTTTAGCTATAAGGCCATACATGGTCAAGCTCTCCGGCTCTCTGACCTCCTGGAGCCACAGTCTTCTTCCTGTGCTCTGAGGTCAACCGGTCAAGTACTCTGTTTCAAACTAAAACTGTGGAACTCTATCCCACTGTCTCTACATAGACTGCATAGACTCTTATTAAAACCAGAAGAAGAAGAGATTGTAACAATAAAATCCAATATGCTGATCACAATGTTGATACTTATAACTGATCAGGGGAGGTTCTGTTTGCCAAGAGACTGCCAGTGGAAACTGTGCTGATAAAACTCTAAAACTAGATTTTATTCATAAAATGACAAATTCCTTCTCTGTTCTGAAATGGGGGCTTGAAAATGTGAAGAGAGCCTCTCAAGTGTAAACAAATGCCATCTGCTGAAAAAGATTAGCAAATGTTAGACTTGTTATACCTTTGATTTAGAACTGATGCGTTCCTTCTTTTCGCTCCCTAAATATGCATTTTAATAAAGGATGTATCAATTTTCTATTCCATTTATTGCTTTTATCATGATCTCTCCTCAAATGTCACATAGAATGGGGCTTAAAGGGAAAACATCTAGAAACCAAACGCTGCTTTTGTGTTTGAGGCGCAGCATGTTCTTCTCTCCACGCAGATTTGGTTAATTTGGTCATAATGCCAAGCAGTAGGTGAGTGCATAAGTGTTGCATTCATGTTAGAGCCTGACATGGATGATTATGTTAACACCAGGGTTGACTGAAGAGCTGAAAATGAAAAGAAACAGTCACGAATGGAGGACGATTTGATTTTCCCCATCTTGTATGTTACCTCTAATTTTAGCACAGGATTTTGCTAAATGGTGTTTATGTAGTGAATTTCCATGTTTTTAAGCCAAAGCTGGAAATTTGATTAGTCTTTTATGTAAATGTTCCTCTCTGTACAGTGGTAAACTGGTAAGTGCTGGTTCAGATCCCATTAAAAAATGTGTATTATAAGTTCATTGGTGAATGCGAGTGTGTGATTGTCTGTTTCAGTTTCCTTTCTGACCTGCTCAGGTGTAACCTGCCTTCACCTGTGGTGAGCTGGGATGTTCTCCTGCCACTTACATCTTTAATGGCTCCTATATTTATATAGACACACACTAAGCTTTATGTTTGTATTCAACATTGAATTCATGCGGAGGCCAACTGATATGGACCAAATGGAGCAATACCACGGGGGAAGTGTTGAGATTAGAAGCTCAAAACAAATGGTTGAAGTTCTCAAAGAGTGACTTTGTGATGATTTGTTGATTCAGGTCAATCGAATTCTAAATGCTGATTCCAATACATTGTACTCATAAACTGATGGATGGATGTGAAGGAGCCTGGCAGTGCAGTAGTGTACAGTATGACCTCACAGTGAGAAAGTCTGAGGTTTTTAGTGGGTTTTACATGTTGCTAACATGAGTTTTCTCCATGTCTCTGTCATATGACTCTCCATCCCCGATTAAACGGCAACGTCTCAAGTACAGTTTCACTTTCACATAGCAATGCTTTAAAGATGTCTGTTGACAGAAAATGACAGAAATGCTGAAAATGAAGTTGTTTTCAACATTGTTCTTACTGTCCGTCTACTGAGCATGTGCAGAAGAACCATTTACTACAGCCGTAGTGCACTTGTGCAGTAGCAGCATTTCAAATAAAGTTGCGTTTTTATAGAGACATTATAGTGTTTTCCAAAAGTTGCATTTTTCTCCATGGAGTTGGAGTGTTTTAAAAAGTTTGATATTGGGAGTTGTTTTCACAAAGCTGTGTTTTCAAGGACTCTGAGAACTGTTTTCTTGTAAACAGACTGACAAAAACGCCACCGAATGTTTGTGTTTTCACTTGAAAGCGTTTTTCTGTGAACTAAGAATCGTGAGGAGTCAGCGCAATAACAGCTGCATCTCTCCTATTGACTGAGCCGATTTGCACCTTCTTTTCAAACATGTTGAAAACAGAAACACTGCTTTCAGACTTTGTAAATCACATTACTTGTGCATGGAATCCGTTGTCGTATGGGGTACATTGGTACGTTGTTGTACATAAAAACGACACGTGAACGGAGCTTAAATTGCCCCAAGGTGAGAACCTGAGTGCATGTTCCTGTGAGGGACTGTTTGCCCGCGTTCCTTTCGGTTGGTGGACAGGGAAAGCAGATGGAGATGTTGGACAGACAAATGGGAACTCACTGTGAGAGCCTATTCTGAATCTCAAGCTATTAGGTGGAGGCATCAGATAGAGATTGAAAATGTAGATGTTGATGTTATAAATGGCTCCGTTAGTCCATTAATTTACTTTGTTTTGTTTTCAACACTTTCTCCAAGGTGAGCTCTGGCTCGTTAGGTGCGATCCCTCCGCAGCGGCGCAAATATCCATCTTGCCTGTAACAAGTGTCAGACAGCTCCTATTCAAACAACCATTACTCCCCCGACACACTTATTTACAATATTCATGAGTTCTAATTAGTTGTCACACATGATGTTAGCAGTGTGTCGGTGAGCGTCGGCCTTATCAACACAGCACCACATTTTCAGGAACGAACACATTTGCTGCAGCACTCTTTACTTCATTAGCGTTTCCCACTCTCCTCCCTTATTTTTTCCACCCCCCCCCCTTTTTTTTTTACCTCTTTTCAGTTTCTAATACAAATAGAATCCATTTCCGAGCCCGGCGACTATCTTCATGCAGTAAAAGTGATGAATCCTCCATCCTGCTGCTAATTGTATTTTCCGCAATTTTATTTGCCCATAAAAAATTCATGTTTTCCCCCGTCTTGCTTCCTTTAAGAGCGATGCCAGGGGCGAGATACTCTTATTGTGCGTGAATTGGGAGAAACGGGGGTGTCAGGCTCAGGTTTGAAGGGAGAATTGATGGCGGAGATGGTGCATGGCTGTTGGCCTCGCTAATAGATAGAAATGAACTCTAACATGCATCTCAGTCTACAGGCACAAACGACAGCCTGCGTGGCCTCAGGCTGTATATGAGCATGAAAAATGGCAGCCACTTTGCAGGCAGACGCGGGTTTAATTGTTTTGTGCATTGAGGACGGTGATTAAAAACTTTTTCCCCTCACTTTTGCAGCTCTGTCAGATCAACTTGATTATAATCACACAATGGCGAGGAAAATGACTGCATTCTCTGCTGCTCCTCCGAGTGGAAGGGGATAGGAGATGTAAAAACAAGTTATGAAATCACTAAAAGTGGATGTCGCTCGTCACAGTTGCAAAATGTACATCTGGCCTCGGAAGATGATGTGAGAAAAGGGAGGTGCGGTTGCTCGGGATGCGTTCCTTCACACATCCTGCAGACGGTTGCTCAGCAGTTAAATTGGCAGTGTGCAATAGAAGATGATATCACTGGTGTCATACAGCTGCTCTTCTCTTTCAACCACTGTCTTTTAGAACTAATGGGAACTTTATTAGTGCCAACATTGAGTAAGAACACCAGTGATGTTACTGTAATATACTTGGCTGTATTAAAAAACCGAGATATGAATTGTTCTTTTTGCATGTAGATGCACAAACACACCATCCCACACATTTACCAGAAGCAATTTATGTTACATTCAATGTCAATAAAAGCATTCTGTTATATTCATTTATTGGTAGAACTAGATAAGTATCTTAGTGTAAAAAGTTGTGTAATTGCACAGGATAGATAAATAACTTAGAAAAAGTAGAACAACTAAGATTCATTATGCTACTAAAGTATAATACAGTATTTCAAAGCAGAAAGATAAATACATATTAATCATATGGATACATGTAACGAGGAAGTTGTGACATTCACATTTCCTAGTTGGAAGTGTTTTACCTAAGACTTGAAAATGTCCATACCTTTTTTCCCTGTCCTTAAGTAACGTGATCTTGTTGAGGGATAATTAAATTAATTGTACAAACTTTAGTTGCACCACTTTTATTATCATCTCATTGCAAAAAAAAACCTTGAACGACTTGGTCCCACAGATAAATGTTGAAATCACACTTCTAAACTAAAAACTATTTATACATTTCATTGCGAGACCTGTAAAAAAAAAAAAAGCTGACATTTTATGTTAGTTAGCTACCTTAAGTCCACTAAAATAAAAAGAGGAAGCTGTTTTTACTGTCGTAAAGGATATTTCCAGAGTGCATCATTAGAAAATGCTCATGACAAACACCTTTAGTTTCTGGAAGCTTTTCAAAAGCTCCCACTTTCTCCAATTGGACAAATTCGATTTTTTATTTTCTTACTTCTAAGTGGGAACCTTTCCTCCAGCAGAAGACTGAAATGTATAATTAAATCCAGGAGTATGACATTGATCGAATCCTTCAGTTTTCACCAAGAAGTTAAATATGAGTTTTATTAATCAGTGGTTCCTGTTTTAATGTAGATGTGAATTTGTGGGTGACTGAAGCCTCATTTACACAACAATATTTCAATTGATTAAACACAGGTAAAAAAGCTTAAATATCTGAATTTACAAGTAGAGTGCTCAACATTGTAATCTCCTTTAAAGGGAAAAAAGAAGCCTATAAGATTCAACCAAATAATAAACCAATTATTACCAAGCAGGATTACTATTGCAACAACACATCATCAGTAGGGTAAAACTAACCTGTCTCACGACGGTCTAACTGGTAAAACTGATAAAATTGGCAAAAAAAAAAACCTCCAAACAGGGCAAAATAGCTCAAAAACTGAGAAAAGTGGATTAAACATGCATGTTTGCATGTGAACAGCAATTATACTTACAGTAAGTTGTTTTACCTGATTTCTGAGTCTTTTTTTATTTTGTATTATTGTGTTCATTGTTGTTTTGTTTTTGTTCCTATGTTGAAAAATTTGAAATAAAGTATTATTTTTAAAAGATCAGCTACAATTACTACAAATTGTTAAAAAGATAAAGGTAAAACAGTTAGAATGGCAAAAATAGGTAGGATTTGCAGATGTCAAGAAGATAATAGATAACAACATCTTAGTCTTCCTGAAATGGCAAAATAAAATTGTTCTAAACTGTTGAAATAATAGCAGAAGAGCTAAAAAGACCAGGAGGGTTAATAAATGATGTGTACAATGTTTTTTTCTTTGATAAACTTGCTTTATTAAAGGGTGAAGACTGACTTCCGCTACACATCAGGTGTTATTCTGCATCACAAATGAAGAACTGAAACGATATAAAAGGTGCCCACCGCCTCCATTTTCCTCACCCGCACCCCACCCGCCCTCGCATCGTGGAGCTTTTATTCATTCTGCTGATGGCATCCAGGCCATTCACCGCTCGCCACGGAGGGGAGGAATCCGAGGGAGAGGACGTGGAGAATTGGTATTCTCCTGGCCTCTGTGTGAGTGTGGCTTTGTTCCAAAGTGGTGTGAAGAAGACGGAGGTTGGGGTGGTGGGGGAAGAAGGTGGCACTTTCTGGTGAAGGTCAGCGGGTTAAGCCGATGGGGATCCGTGGAGATGGGGCCCCCGCCGAAAGGGCGGCAATGCGGGCCTGTGATTCATGCCGATGGCATCCATCTTCTTTGTGTGTGTGTGTGAGTGTGTGTGTGATGACATCACCCCATCAGTCCTGTCGCGGGGTGACAGGCAGGCTGCTGTGGAGGACCAATGTTTTTGTTGCAGCAGGCAGAGCAATGGACCGCTGCAGAGGGGGCGGGGCCACCAGCTGAGTGGCAGGTGCCATAGTGTTTGCCTGGTTTGCTGGTGGTTGGGAGGGTCGGTGGGTGGGGGGTGGGGGTGGGGGCTGTTCTGGCTGAAGCGCGAGAGAGAACAACTCGAACATTGAGACCCAGCTGAGCACGTTAGCTACTTTTTGTGATTTCTTATTTCTTCCTCGACTTCGTGTCGGAGCTCAGGTTTCATTTTAATCACAGTTTACTTTATATAGCCGTCCCCTGCTGCTCCTTCTTCTTCTTCTTCCAGTGCAGTCTGAAGCAGGTTAATTGAAGAAAGCTGCTGTGGGAGACGGGGAGATGAGCTGTAACTATCAATACAAGCCAGAGCTCACTCACTGCTGCAGCCGACCCAAAATACCTTCATAACATTCAGGAATTTGTCTCAATCTGTTCTCTAATCTGCACCCACTGTTCCATTATTGATTTTTTCATGTGTTTGTCCATTAGTCTTTTGTAATGTTTTCAAAGGTGCTATAATCACCAACATGTTTCCAGTGTTGCTTTCGTGATGAAAACACAACTTTTTGAAGATGCTGTTCCTCTACCTGTGCGCCATGTCCATAAAATGTCAACACAGAATTCGAATGTTGTGATGATTTTATACATTTTTATGCCATTTCCCTCTTTGAAAGAACTGTACAATAATTCACTGTAAGAGAATGTGAAGTAGATGATAAGAATTGACGGAAGGTCATTTTACTGTCGCAAACAAGAGATTAGAGAAATTGTCCCCTTCACCTGATAAAGATGGGTTTCCATTGGACAGAGAGAGACAGCAGCTCTACACCTCTTCAACTATTTTCATGTATGAGTGGCAGCCGTTTACACAACGTCTCCAAGCAGAAATGGAAAACTTTAGTTGTTGTTTGCTTGTTTGTTTGTTTGTTTATGCCACAGCGGCGATCAGAGCCAATGAAAAAGCAACTATTCGCTCCATCTCCATGTAGACCAGGGTTGTCAAACTCAGGTCCTGGACGACCACAGCCCTGCACGTTTTCCATGTCTACCTTCTTCAACACACCTGATTCTCATGATGGTTCATCACCGAATTCAACAGAAAGCCTGATTACCAGCTGTTCCATGCCATCAGTCTGTTGAAGCAGAAAGATGCGGAGAACATGCAGGACTGCGGCCCTCCAGGACCGGAGTTTGACACCCCTGGTGTCGACGGAAGAAAAATGTAAAAAGTGTCATGATTCCCTGTCCACATAGTCCTGAGTCTTGGACGTTTTACTTTGACAGTCACTGTAATAACAATCCACCTTGGTGGTCTGTCCACTGGAATGTCTGTTTACTCACCATTGTTATTGTTTAGAGCAAATTGTTCTCAGCGCAAGTGTGTGGTTTTATTACAAAAACAACCAACAGCGCCAACTCCGAGACCAACATGCAAAATACATCGCTTTCAGTGTTTCTACCATTTCCGTGAACACTGCTAGCTGCTGTTGGAGGCTCTGTGCTCCATTAGCCATTCAGAGAATTGAATCAGAGGCTGTACAGCTCAAACTAAACAAACATAATCACCAAACATTCCAGCCCATTGTAACAATTAGACAGAGATCCATATGTCTCCTTAGGAAACATGAAAAACTAGACATGGTCATTTAATTTTCAGCCTCACATTAAACATGGACTTGTTCAGCTTTAGGTTGCAGAAAATGATCAAGAATAGCTTTGTAAATGTGAAAGCATTGTTTCCCTCCCGGTGTTTGGCAGCAGAAACTGTTTTGGCATTGTAATCAAAAAACAATCACAGAGTCATGAATTGTCTATAACTCTGAGCTTAGCATAAAACCAAGGAGAGAAATCCCAGGACAACGTGCAGATGTTTGCCTTGCTCATTAGACTGCTGATAGTACTGCTCAGTCTGGTGTTTTCACTCATTAGCAAGAATTTATGCAGAGGCTAATCATCCAAAATCATGAACTTCCACTCCTGCAAGCAGTAATGATAAACTCCCATGATGTATAAAATAAGGGATCTATTTATATACTTGGCAAATTCAATTGAAGGTTTTTCCCACACTGATTTTGACAGGTTTTTATTTTTTCATAAATTCTCCATTATTGTGTCCATTCATCCATTTTCCATCATACTTATTTTGGAGTTGTGGAGAGTTTCAGCCAATCCCAGCCGACTGTCGGTGAATACAGGGTGCAGGTTGACGGTCATCACAGTGCAAACAAAGAGACAGACATGCAAACAAACTGACGTACCCCAAATGAATGTCCAAGCAACTTCCCACATTCCCAGTTGAAGTTTCCCATTTGGACAGTTGCCAGGTGTGCTTTTCTCTCAGCAAAGTTTAACTGTTTCTAAATCTGTTTCTTACAAATTCTCCTTAATGTTGGAATTATTAAGGCTTTCTCTGATCATAGGTAACCTTATGTTGCTGGTTGTATATATTTTATTCACTCTGAACACTTGAGAGTTTGTATCAGCTCGATAGAATTTTCTGAACTGAATAAGACAAACTTGTTCCCAATGCTTCAGAAGCATTCAGAAGCCTTTGGTATCTGGTTGTGCAACGGAGTAAATATGAGGCAATTCAGGAACTTTTTCAAGTGGAAAAGAAAATGTTTTATTGTATTTTGAGGGTTTACACGGTACTCTTTTTGAAAACACCCAGAATGAAATGAAAATGGGAGAACTCGCATCTTTTCTGAAATGCTGCTACTGCACATGGGCATCATAGCTGCAGTGAATAATTCTTCTGCACATGCTCAGTTGATAAACAATAACAACAATGTTTCCTCCGTGTTGTCATGACAGTCACCGAAATAACAATCCAACTTGGTTGTCTGCCTTACGAATATCCATTTACTCACCATGTTGTCAGTGAATTGTTCTCTGTGTGTTTGTGTGCGTGCGTGTGTGTGTGCGTGCGTGTGTGTGTGCGTGCGTGTGTGTGTGCGTGCGTGCGTGTGTGCGTGCGTGCGTGCGTGCATGTGTGATTTCATTACAAAAACAAGCAACAGCACTGACTTGTAGCCCAAAATATTTACTATATAATTTCCATTTAAACAGACAGCAAAGCACCACCTGGGGACACTCTTGTTATGAATCATGAGTGCTAACCACTCCATCACCGCGTTGTCCACAGTTCCTCATGCTTCCATTTAAAACACTTTAAAGGGCTCATATTATGCAATATTATGCAAAATTCCCTTTCTACAGGTTTTTGAGCAGTACTAATCATTCCCATACCTGGAATGACACCCCAGTCGTGAAGAAAGTGTGTCCTCTCTCTCCCTGGCTTATTTCAGTTGTTAAAAAGTGTGTTGCTCCAACCAGCCAATCAGAAATCAAACCCTATATAGTATCATCAGGGGTTTAGCCAATCACAATCAAGGTAAACCATCCCTTTGACTCCTCCCACAATCAGGCAGCTCTGCTCTGGCACATAGCACCAGGAGAGGAAATACTGACTCCTCTTGCCAAGATGGGCATGTGTGGGCGGAGCCAGTCCAGCTGACACAGACACAGCAGATTCTGAATGCAGCTCCTATGATTCAATATTCTAATGGATGAAAATTAAGGAGGAGCTTGTAAACTTTGAATTCAAGGTTTCTGGACCAACCAGACCAGGAGGAGGAGTTGGAAAAAGTTGAATTGTGTTAATTTTGTCATTCTAAACACTTTTATTATTGAATCTTTTTTCATGACAGATAGATGCAGGAAAGATTTTAAGTTGCTGACAAGGTATAATATTTCCTGCATCTATGTTGTTAAAAAAAGATTCTATAATACAAGTGTTGAAAAGCTGGATAATGGGAGATCTTTAAAACAGACTTGAAATCCCTAAAGTTGACGTAGAATCCTTAAAGTCAAACCCTTTAAAGTAAATCCAGGCTCTATGATCGAACACAAGATCTTGATTTTTAAAACCATGACTCTTTTAAACCGCACAGAGGTTTTTTTTGTTTTTTTTGCTCAAGCACGCCTAGATTCTTTCAACAACACTTGGCTTCATGCTATGACATACTTTGCCCGAGGACATATCTTCCTGTGTAATCTGAAATTGTCCATAAAGTGTTTGCAAGTTTCAGTCTGACAATTCTGACCCAGTTTGTGTTGACTCTTTGTTGGCCTCAGGCTGGCAGGTCTCACTGACTCTGGGTACAACTTTACCCCACCAGCCAATCATCCCGGGAAGGCAAGATCTAGATAATAATCTCTTTGCACGGTCCCTTTGGGAGAGGAAGTAATAAAAATCAACAGATTTAGAGACATATTGATGAATTTTTACTTTTAGACATTTAGCTAGTCTTCCTACTGGGCAGCGAGATGAGAGCAGAGGAGGAGATGGAGGAGGATCTGGAAAAGGAGGCCAGTGACACACAACAGGGGGTCCCCTGGCACCTGCTCGTATGCAGTTTTACGCCAAGTGACGGACATCTTTCAACGCTCTTAACAAGAGCCAGTGCAGCTCCGGTGGCCAAGCAGCCTGTGTAGCATGCAGTACAGTGTTTGCAGTGCAGCCGCCTGCATCCCTAATTAGGCCAGGCATCTAACCATCAACGGGAATGTAATTGGGCAGTCGGAGTGATGGCGGGTTGGGGGGGTGGGGGTGTAGGTGAGTGCTGCAAACTTTTTGAGGGAGAGAAGAAAGGAGAAGAAGATAGAGAGAAAGCCATTTACATGCTAATGCCGTCCTTAGCTCTTCAACTGCCTTGTTGCGTGCCTTTGCCCGCTTCCCTCCAATAAGCATTTGGCTGGCGAGCCGGTCGCCATGTTTACACAATAAACAAACAGCAATGAGGTGAAGGTCTTTTCATGCATCTTTTCCTTTTTTTCCAGCGTGCCTACAGTATTAGCAACAGTTTGTCGTTGCGTAACTGTTGTATATGTCTGCAGGACTCAGCTGACTGATTCTCAACCTCTTTGTCATCTTGTTTCTGTTTCTCAGGCGACAGAATGGGCACCGGACGAGGAAACCAGGAGGTCCTGTCAGAGCAAAGGCAAAACAGAGGTAACCTCCAATTCCAACACTTCATGTGAGCACCGCCGGGCTCACACATAGGCCATTTTGATATCTCCTAGCTGTTGTGGCAGGGTCCTTGTGGGCCTCATGGGAGGGCTCCGAACAGCACAGTTATTTCAGACCCTTCAATCAAGAGTTGTTTTTCTCGCCAAGGAGAGAGGTTGAAAGCAAGAGAAGGGGAGAATGTGCACAAGAGAGCCAGGAGCGCGATAGTGACACTCTGAAAATGACTTCCTTTCAAATATACCCGATAACAATCACTGGGGTCTGTTGTCTTATTTAGATTAGAAGAAGCGATCGCAGTGCAGTGTGTATCTGGTGGTGCCTATAGAGTAAAGAAATACACCAAACTGCGAACAATCACATTTTTTTAAACCAACATCATTGTAATTACTTCAGCCCTGAGCCACTAAACACACACACACAAAAATCTATTTTACACCTTTGTTACAACAGGGAGAGTATCGATGTCCCAAATTGGCCTCCAGCAAATTATCTGACATTGGATTCATAAAAGCTCAGCTTTTGGTTGCATGCCAGTCCTGATACCAGAACACTCGCTCCATTGTCCTCCTCAGCATTTCGCAAACCGACTCGGCTTCTTCTCTGCTGTAAGCTTTCCTCCTCCTCTCTCTTTTTACTCTATGCAGATCGAATGTCAGAACTACATCAGAGTCCTTCTGGTGAACAAGACCGAGGTCATGACTTGTGGAACTAATGCTTTCCAGCCACTTTGTATTACCCGAGAGGTACAGTCAAGCATGTGTTTGTGTGTGTGAGTGATCATTTGGGTGGGATTGGGATGAAAGCAGGGGGAGGGGTTCTCCATCAGATTATAGATGGAAGGACGTTTAAAAAAAAGAACAATAAAAGCCTCTAATAAGTTTTACTGAAACAGACTTCATTAGAAAAAAAAATACTAGAATTAGTATTCGTAAATACTAGAAAAATAGAATTTTGTTGAAGTCAAAGTGAAAAGAGTGAATGTAAAATGCAATAATTTGTTCGGTTGCGATGATTCAAGAATCACTGTACGATGACCCATCTCTCTTCACCTGGATGTCGCCGTCTGTTCAGGTGGGCAACATGAGCAGCGTGTTCGACCGTGTTAACGGTGTGGCACGGTGCCCCTACGACCCCCGCCACAACTCCACGGCGGTGGTGACGGAGAGTGGGGAGCTCTATGCCGCCACCGTCATTGACTTCTCCGGTCGAGACCCCGTCATCTACCGGAGCCTGGGAGGGATGCCGCCTCTCCGGACGGCGCAGTACAACTCCAAGTGGCTCAACGGTACGAATCAATTCCATTAGCTGCTTCTTCTGCTTTTACGACTTGTTGATTGATCTGTGTGAAGCTGCCAGTTAGCAGAGCTTGCAAGTAACAAAGCATTTACTCTTCTTAAGTGTATCTTTCATGTATCAGTAGTTGGTTTTTTTTGAGGACATTTTATTTTTCTCCATACATTCAATATATATATATATATATATATATATATTTACAATTTTTTTTTATTTTTTGTTTTTAACACCTTTAGAATTAGACAAACTTAATAAAAGATCTGCTTTCAGTTTGTGAGTGATAAGACAAGGCCCCATTTACATGTTCTGAAAATGATGTCTGTTACACGGAAAGGCTGTGTTCTCTCATTCTTTAGCCTATTGTTCTCTGCTAGCATGTTTCATTACAAAAACAACCAACAGCACCCACTAGTGGCCTGGCATATTATCTACTTAGTGTTTTCATGTAAACGTAAAAATAATGCATTGGTTTTATATATTTCTTTTTCTGAAACATTGTTTCAGAAAAGATAGTTTTCACTTTAAACGTTGTGTAAATGGAGGTCATAAATGTGTTAATGGATCAGCTTTCAAATGTGTATGCTTTAGTTTTTAATTTGAGAAAACTTTCAGTACTTCAAACCCATCGGTTCAAACCAGCTGTAAAAAAAAAAGAACCTGTACTGTCCTACATTACCCTCCGGTTCTGTGTTGGAGTTTGACAGCTTCTGTGTGTATTTTGTTTTGCATCAAATGCCAGATATTGATTGTAATCTGAAGACATAAATCAATTCAAATCATTCAGACTTGTGTCAAGCAACAACTAAAAATTCCTGTTGTTTTGTTTCAATCTTCCGCGAAGCCTGTCTGGACCTCCAGATGAGTCAAGTCCGCACCTTCCCTTCCGACACAATTGTGTCTATTACAGCCAAGACAGATTGACCCGACAGGCGTGTTTTCAGAGGATTACAAAGACTGTGTCGATTTGGAGTTGTGAGTGAGGAACACACAGTACAGGTTAGATGTTGGCATTGCTGGGATTTATAAAATGTTGGAGAACATGAAACGCTTTCAATCCCGCCAGTGTCAGTGTAAATAATCTCCCTGCCACTGCTGACGCTGAACCTTTTCCTGTGAACACTGCATTCATTCACACACTTTGTGGATGGACCTTCAACCGGAACAGGCTGTCGTCGACTGGCGTTGATATGCAGGAACACCTACAGAACTGGCTTCATGCAGTGCGGCACAATGAGAAAGAGTTATTTTCAGCATGTGCAGTTCTGAAAGTAAAGGTCAGATTCACTTTCTGTGTCAGAGGCAACGTTAGACGACTAACACTTGATTCACTTGCCAAGCTTGGATAGAGATGAAGCTCTTCTGCTTTAATTATCGGAACAAAAGATGAGCAGCGGCGCGTGAAAATATATCTTTCATTCATTGTATAACAAGCCGGCAACAGGTTGGAGAGTCTGCAATGTCCGTTTTATTTTGTCAGTTGAAACATCACAGTTGACAACAAAAAGGGATTTTTTTTCATGATCAATTTGTGTGTTTTGACTCAATTTTAATCACATTTGTCCTTCAAACAAGTAAATTACACATTAAAGCAGTTACAACATGCCATTTAAAAATGTTTCCTTTATATCACTGATACATTCAGCAGGGGTTTTCTTAACTGTTTGATGTGGTTTGCAGTTATTGACATGATTTGTCCACATTCATGTTGTTACCTACTTTCAGAAAGACCAGATATGAATAATGTGCTTACATACATTAAAATGGTATTTTGTTTAGTTATTTTCGTACATGACACTCAGATTCCACAAACTGTTGAATATTGACTTATTGATCAGGTCATCATTTGTAAACAGGACCACATTTACTTCTACATATGTTTGTTATGTTGCAGTGGAAAGCGTCTATCCATCTTCTTTGCAGGACAATAGAGCAGATCCCAATGACTTATGGGCGAGGGCAGGATCCACCTGGACAGGACAAACACAGAGAGACAGGCAACCACACATTCACATCTGGGAGCAATTTTATGTCAACAATTAACCTCACATCCATGTTTTTGGACTGTTGGATGAAACCCACACATGTACTTCTGGGACATGTGCTATGAAAATGAACAATGGCAAGTTCACACAAATTCATATGGACAGACAAGTCCCAGCAAAATCTGGACTAGGAGTCATGACACTCTGAAGGAAGCACTGTTCTTATTGTCCATTTACTGAGCATATGCAGAACAAGTGTTTACTACAGCTGTGTGAAGAGTTTTCTCAAGTTCCTATGCAGACTCGGGGGCCGTCCACACCATGAAAATGGTTAACCGAAACGTGCTGTTTTTGGACTGTCATCCACATGAGGCTGTGTTTGAAAAGAGGTTTTTTGAACACAACAAAGTTTAAAATGCTGGCAAAGTCTGCAAAAACAATCATCTGCTGAAAAAGATTATGGAATTGCCCCCCTCTCCCTCACACTGCGGTCCACGATGTCATCAAATAACCAAAACAATCAGGGACTACAAGATCTGGTGGCCATAGACCTATAGAACTAGAATTATATAGATGTTTATGAGCAAAAATCTTCTTCTAAATATCTGTGCTCTGTCTTCTTCTGCATTTTTGGTGGGTTTGGTAAGTCACAGCACCCCAAAAGGCCTGGAATGTGTACTACATGCCCTGAAGGCTCGTGTTGAGCCGTGTTCATAGTGAGGTGTGGACAAAGGTTTTTTGAATTGGTTGGGGAGAAAAAAGATAATTCTTCTTATCATGTGGATGTACCCTAAGTTGGTGCATTTTCAAAAAGTTCCATCTTTGGAACCATTTGTAAAAAATTACATTTTTATTGACTCTACGCTTCATTGTTGTGTAAACAGACACTCAAAAGGAAACCGACATTTTCCTTCTTCACTCGTTGTGTAAACAGGGCCTTAGTGGTTCCTGTGACCGTTCCTCTGGCTTTGGTAGAAGATGTCTCACAATATCTGGACATGTGAATAAAACTCATTGGTTTAAATTGTCAACACTATCATCTCAACATTTTCTTTCATACTTCCATTCCTTGATTCCATCTGCTGGAATCATAGAGCAATACAAACATTCCCAGTCCCAATTTCATGAACTCAAAGAGGCGTCCTGAGATTGCAGTGTACATCTAGCATGACATGAAACTGATAAAAGCATCAAGTCTACACAATTAAAAAGAAAGATATGCCTGAAATGTTCTGTTTGATACATAACCTGACTGATTAGACCATCATCAGAGCTGTTCATGATTAATTACACTCAAATCATCAGCTGTAAAATTAACAAGCATCCTCACGTCTGTCTGCCTTCTTTATGATGAGAAGAAGGACTTTAAAGAAAACAGGGAGGGGAGGAGTGAGAGGATCGGCAAGAAGGCGTGTGTGGTTGTGATAGAAGAGGGATGAGAGGATGAGGATGAGAGAGAGGCAGAGATGGACTGAGGAGTCAGTGAGGGATGTAATTATTCCTCACAGCAGAGAGAGGGTGAAATTACAACACACAGCATGCTTCACGCCATGCAGAGACTCCGCCTGCATGTGCATGCGAGCTGCATGTGCTTCCGTGTGTGTGCCAGCTGTGTGTGTGCTTTGAAACTTCCTCACTCTCACACACACACATGCACACACACGCACACACACACACACACACACACACACACACACACACACACACACACACACACACACACACACACACACACACGCACACACACACACGCACACACACACACACACACACACACAGAGAGCAAGAGAGAGAAAGAGGATGTGGGAGGGAGCATCAACAAAGTAGATAGTCTCCCCATCAGCATATTCACGGCCGGCTCCGCACACCTCCCTGCCGACATGTCGCCCTGCACTCAGCCGAAGCTGTGCCGCTGCTCAGATGATTCGGCGAGGGATACAGAGGCGTGTTCTCGCCGGATTTGGGGTGTGAATGGAAATCTCATTTCCAACTCTAAGCCTGTTCAGTTCAGGAGAACCCAAAGGCATGAAGGGGGTCCTGGATCTAATCAATCCGTTGCCTTATTGGATTGTTAGCCCGCCAGGCGCTGACCAACAGTTTCCCATCATGCATCTCTGTCACGTGGACCGATAGAGTCGCCTGTGCAGTAATCTAAACAAAGCGTGCTTGCTTCTCGCAGTTTTGCCCCCTGACTTTATATGTAAGTGTCTGTGAGCTATCCAGTCATTCAAAATGAGCCTCGGCACTCATCATAATTGACAGACAGAATATTTACTATTTCAGTACCAACATTTTACTCTTCAATTCAACTCCTAGAATAGTCATTCTGAACCTTTCTGGACTGGAGCTCAGCTTTTCAATCATATTTTAACACATCGTTGGTGTAATTATTGAACTGTTTTCTATTCAGTATTCAGATCAAATGCAAGTTATGAGAAATAAAAAGTAACTAGTTACTTTGTAAAATAACTCCTACTTTCATGATCCACACAGCATGCACACAAACTGGTTCAAGCTATTGAGATTTGTTAAACTGTGTTGTTTGGCTTTGGGAAGAAGATGGAGTGTCCACACATGCACAGGGAGGACATGCAAACGCCACATAGCAAAGCCAGAAGCCAACCCCGATAAATACAACTCACCCCCTTGTTCTTCATAAATCCATATTCTTCATTTTCCTGCAGCATCTTTATGTGTGAATTTTGAATTCTTTCTACTCTGATTGAGTTGGACCATCTTCAGATGCTTCTTAATCTCCTGCCAGTATAACAATCTGTTTACCTCTCAGCAGGCCACAATATATATACATACTGTATATTAAGAAAGAAAATCCTTGTTTATCACACTTGCACCCACACAGCTTCAGTAATATTGTCAGCTGCCTCTGCCCTCTGGCTGACATATGTACACAATGCATAAACATGTAGGTATGCAAACAGGCTACAGCATCAGGCTTAAAGCATCCCGCTGATGTCTGCACAAACACAACTGCATCCATCTCATGGCTCTCAACCAGAAAGACGGTGGCAACATCTTTCCCCCGGTCGTAGTAACACTTGTCAGCACCAGTTAACTGCTTAAATGGGGATCTTCACAAAAATTATTTTTATTCGTAATATTTTAATATGCTCAATCAAAATACAGACTAATACAGAGAAGATGGAAACTTGATAAGTTGAATAGACGACATTGCTAATGAGCCACTACAGTGTTTACATGCCAGATCCAATAAAGGTTAGCAAGTATTAAAATCGATGCACAACCTGGACAGTCTGACCTACTCACAGGACAGACTGAACATATGAACACACACGTACAGTACAATACAGACTAACCATTTCACATATATGAATACGGAGAATCCTGTGAATCAATGTGGCGGAAAATAATGTGGAGAGTTTATGCTAATGTATTTATGTACAACACATAATGTGATTTATAAAATCTGAAAGCGTTGTTTATGTCTTCAACGCGTTTGACAAGGAGGTAAGAATCGGCGCAGTCTTTGGTAGAGGTGCAGCTGTTATCGTGCTGAACTATCGTGCCCAAGATTCCTTTAAATGATGTTTTTAAGTGAACGCGCAGGGTTATGGAGTTGCGGGTGTCTGTTTGCAGGACAAAGAGCCAATGAAAATGCAACTTTTTAAACGCGGACTAAAGATGGAACTTTTTGACTATGTTGTTGTGGAATGACGCTCCGATTCCATGGAAACGGGAAAAAAAACACTTTTCTGGAATGCTGCAACTGCACACGTGCAAACAACAACCCCCACGAGTGGCCTTACAAAACAGCATTGCTTTCAGCGTTTCTGCAGTTTCTGTAGAAACAAATCTGCTGGGAAATGTGAAATATTTTGAAACGAAAATGCAAAAACGATGCGTTTCCACTTGAAACTTTGTCGTGTAAACGGGCTCTCAGTTGCTCCGAGGTATAAATGTGGCTTGTCCAAAGTGCTCCCAGCCTTTTGGATCAGAGAGAGGCTCACATATGGATGGACGAAAGCTTCTGCAGAATATCTGCAGTTATCAGACTATGAGTCTGCCCTTTTAACAAACCCTGATTTAAGCTTAAATAACTTTGATTCATTTCCTCAGCTGATTGCCTTTTTTTTCTACCTTTTTTTATTTCACAAGTGGTTTGAATTTGTGCTCGGTCAGAAGAAGCGGTGGGCCTTATCGCAGATGTGAAATAGAATTAGAGAGCTCCTGTAGCTGAGCGGACAGCCGTTTTGTCTCTTCCTGCTCGGTTACAAAATCTCATTCCCCTATAAAAAGTCTTCCTAACCCCCAAGGCACATCCCATCATAGGCGCTAACAGATCATTTCCACTGTGTGTGTGTGTGTGTGTGTGTGTGTGTGTGTGTGTGTGTGTGTGTGTGTGTGTGTGTGTGTGTGTGTGTGTGTGTGTGTGTGTGTGTGTGTGTGTGTGTGTGTGTGTGTGTGTGAGATATCAGCATCTTTTGTATTTTTTGCTTTATGGGTGTGCATGTACCACTGCAAATTAACGTTATGAGCTTCCATTAGTGTTGGTCCGAGTGTGCCTGCATCTGAGTTTTCCTTCAACAAACGGGTCCCAGCGGGAAAGTAAAGTGACAGTAGCAGAGGAGTATTTTTCGCCAGCTCATCGATTCTGGAAACTGCTTGTACTTGTCAGCTGGAAAACACAGGAGCACAAGAAAATACTTTTTTTTGATGTGTTGCAGCCAAAACAACAGCAGCAGCATGAAACCCGAAAATACTACAAATGTTAGAGAAAAACATCAGTGATGATGAGAAACAAGAAGCATCCAATGGAAGAAATGTAAACCTTTAACTTCAATTAACTTCTAAGCATTTAGTCTTTAAATTTCTAATTGATTCATTTTCGACATTTAGAATCATACCAAATACAAAGAACAGGTCCGGACAGCTCAAGATGAAACTGGGCTGAATGAAGACATTTGACATTCCTACTGTAGAGAGATACTCTTTAATGCACAATGTCTATCTCCCTTCCACAGAAATACATTGAAGTAAAATATTCAACATTGATCTCCCGTCAATGTTAAATTTTGTGATCTCACTGAAGAATAGTGCACCCAACATGAATTGTACCGACATTCAGCGTATATGAAGGAATGTAAATACAGATAATCCAAGAGTCTATTGGATGAGACAGCTTTGTTGTATTTGGCGCCATATAAATAAAGTTGATTTAATTGAATAGATCAATCTATCATGTAGAAGGAAAGGGGATCCACCAGCCAAAAGGGAGAACATGCAAACTCCACACATAAAGGAATCCCAAACTGGTCTATTTTCTCTGTGAACCACAATCCTGCAGTGCTATCTGAGCTGAGTCAAGTGTGTGCAGGAAAACATGACAGTAACGGCCCTGTTATTTACTCTCCTTTACCTGGTAATCCGGAAAGCCAGGGTATTAATCATTGGCAGTGTCACAAAGGGCAATAAAAGCAGCACAGGCATCAGGTTAAACAGACACAGCTCCATGGATTTGCCATCAAAACATCAGACAGATTTATTAAGACCCATTTTTTACCTTCACCCTTTCGATGCTTCATTTACAGGAATGCAGTTTTTCCAGTCGATAATAAGGTGTAGAGTCAAAGCAACAACATATACAAGACGAATGTCGCAACTGTTTTCTGCTTCTCTGGAGGACTCCACAATGATCCTCCCTCTCTCCCTCTCCATCCTCTCTCCCCCATCCTCTCTCCCCATCCTCTCTCCCCATCCTCTCTCTCCACCCCCCATCGTCTCTCCCAAATCCTCTCTCCCCATCTCTTCTCCCCATCCTCCCTCTCTATCTTGCCTCCCCCATCCTTTCTCCCCATCCTCCCTCCCCCATCCTCCATCCCCATCCTCCCTTCCTATCCTCCCTCCCAATCCTCCCTCCTTATCCTCCCTCCCTTATCCTGCAGAGCCACACTTCATCTCAGCCTACGACATCGGCCTCTTCACCTTCTTCTTCCTGAGGGAGAACGCTGTGGAACACGACTGTGGCAAGACGGTCTACTCCCGCGTGGCGCGTGTCTGCAAGAACGACATTGGCGGGCGCTTCCTCCTGGAGGACACCTGGACCACGTTCATGAAGGCCCGGCTCAACTGCTCGAGATCCGGCGAGATCCCCTTCTACTACAACGAGCTGCAGAGCACCTTTTACCTGCCCGAGCAGGACCTCATCTACGGCATCTTCACCACCAATGTGTGAGTGGCACCGACACACCACATACCACGGGTTCCATGGAGATCTTTGCATTCTGATTTTGGATTAGTGATTCGAAACTTCTTGGCAGAGCACTAGAGACTAGGGATGCACCAATACAACTTTATCCAAACACAAGTACGAGTATAAGGGATAACTTTTAGCTACTTGCCAATACCGAGTAGTGATGCAAGTACTTATTCAGTGCGATAAAGCCCAATTCATATTACATATGCAAACAATATACAAAGACTATGTGTTGCTGTGAAGCACCTCACAATAGCCATTTCATCAACGGTATGTCATCACACGCTCCAGCTCGCTGTTAATAAGTATCCGTCAGACTGTAACCAGGTTTCGCATGTAGCACAGCATGAACAGTTTCATGCTGTGCAGTTAAACTACTGAGCGACATCAGATCAACTCTACTGGTCCAAATGAGCCTGATGATTAAATTGTTATATGAAGTATATTTCACTCCTCTGGATATTTTGGCAGAACATAGATTACAGTGTGTTCTACTTTTGTCATTCTCATTAATATCAAAGAAGCTTCAAACGGACATCGTTCGTGCTCCCTTGAGCCCCGTTTCCATCGCACAAAAAGTGCAGGGATAGACCGGTATGGTCCGTTACGGTCTGCTTTTCCACTGCAGGAATTTGTGATTTTCTGGAAACAACAGCTCCAAAGGCGGTCGCTTTTCCACTACCCTTCCGTCGGGGTACCTGGGACCATGGAAGGGGTCCCAGGTATAGCGTCAGCGCGCTGGTGGGTGCGCCGTGTGCGCCGCGTGCTGGGTGTCTTTGCATCGCATCTGGGATTTCTGTTCAAACGCGATGCAGCAGCGGTCAGTGTTCTGTTCAACCGCGGTCAGCGCCGCTGCATCTCTGGGACAGACCGCGGACGCGATGCAAAGAGACGCTCGGAGCTCGGAGACTCCGTGTTCCGGCGCGGAGCTGCCGGAGCGCGATCAGTGCCAGAGTGGCTGCTCCTGTTTTTGAGCAGAAAGTTAAAGGCTCCCGTGTCCCAGAACAGCGCACCGGTGCCAGCACGGAAGTTGTGGCTGCAGCTCTGGTGCTGCAAAAAACAAAAGTTAACTAACCAACAAGTGCAAAGTGGAGGATGTAAACAACAACGGAGGATTCATAAGATCCAGATCTGCCGCCAGGCTGAGACGACTGTTGTAACATCACATATCTCTAAAGAGCTCTAAAGCTCATTTCTGCAGTGGAAACGAGTACCCGATTTGGCTCCGGTTACGTTTTGCTGTACCGCTCCGTAACGCTCCATTCCGTCCCTGCATTTTTGTGCAGTGGAAACGGGGCATTGCGTACCTTTGGGTGACGTTGCTGATGCATGACATCATGTCTCATTGATCATCTTACAAGTACGAGTATTCCGTGCGTATCAGACCTGCACGGTCTGATAGTATCAGTATCGGTGCATCCCCACTAGGGATCCCTTGTTTATATGTTTGGCTTCTGTCTGTGGAGGCGTTAAAGAAACACGATCATGTCCTCGACCCTTCACGGAGAGAAAATCAGTTGCATGCAGCCACGCCTCATCAGATTTCTGAATGTTGATCCACAACATTTATTTATATTTTATGAGGTTTGCAGACTCCCACTTTGTTTAAAGCTATTTTAAACAGTTTGGCCCCTTGGCCCCTTTTTTTTGTTTGTTTCATGGAATAATAAGCAAATAAAAACAGCCACAGCATAACAATTGATCTTTCAAGTATTTCAAGGTGAGATTTAGAAAATTAATTTTGCTGTTGTGTCAATGAGACTTTGGGAATTTTATATATACAAACTTTATATAAACTGCAACACTCGCATACAGCCTGAGGGAAAAATACAGATTTTAATGGAAAAAAGAAAGACATCTACAAACAGGCACTTATCGAATTTAACTGTTATATATACTGAAATTCTTAGGCCACACATGGGTGATAAAAGACGAATGGTTGTCACAGTGGGGGAAAATATTTCAAATTAGACAACATAATAACATAACATAATGGTAAAATGGTAAAAATAACAAAGATATGTAAGTTATCATTGTTATCAGTACAAGTAATTATATAATTAAATTTAAAGGACAGCTCTGTGCGAAACAGCTATAAAACCAAACAAACATAATAAAAACATCCAAAAACACACATGTCAATGGAAATCACAGAGTAAAACTGGTTGAAAGCAAGTTATTGGATGGTAACTTTTAAAAAGCTCATTCAAAATGAAATGAGTTGAGCAGAGGAATATGTCAAACTTGTTCCAAATGGTTTCTGGCTGCAGCGTAGAAATATAATTTATGTTGCAGCAACATATTCCATTCAGAAAATACATGGAATCTGACCAAAACTGAATTTTATGTGAAACAGTGTGAGTTAAAATCCACTGAATGCTACTTTTACTGTTGTATCAGTGATTTCTCTGCAGCATCATCATATTGTGAACCCCAGTGAATGAATAGCTGTTGCTTGAGGAGAGAAATAAGTATGAATATCAGGTGTAAATTTGGTTTTCATCTCGAGGGCCGAAGCAAGCCCATGTACAGGCTGGTTTTGTGGCTCGGGCCACATATCTGACATGGGAGCTCTTAGTGTGCACAGAAACTTTTTTGTCATAGGCACTCAACCATATGGTTAAAAACAAAGACAAAGTGCTGCTTATCATCCAAAGTCTGCTGTGCATGAGCATTTTCTGAAACAAAAAAAAACTTGCTGTAATATCGCACTTCGCCATCCATCGCTCCTCAACACTGCTCTTAACGTGGAGGAGAAAGGATGAACAACCCGGCTGAACCAGCTGCAGCTGTGCAGAAGAGCCCTGCTTTTTAGCGTCAACAAGGATGTTAATGGGGGACAGTGACGCACGCGCACGCGCACACGCACACGCACACGCACACACACACACACACACACACACACACACACACACACACACACACACGCGCGCATACATACTTCAGCTCCTTCTCATTTAGCTTTCAGATGTCATCACTTCATAAGGTTTCTCCACCATTTTTACAGTTAAAGGGGTTCGGAGCCTCCCCGCTGTTGCTAATGATCATTGCAGATGCCTGCAGCTCCACACACCGACTCTCACACTCTCTCGGTGGTGGTTGATTGCTCCAGGTGGGAGTGGTACACATCTCATTACAGGAAGGAAGCACCGGGCTCCAAAGCGTTTTAGATATTTATTCAAATTGTAATTGCAGCCATTTTTTTTCTTGCTTTATCTAACCCTAAAGTCCAGACAAAAGAGTTACAGGAAAAATTACATCGCTGCTTCATAGCAGATTAGATATAGGGAAATCTGTATAAATATTCATGGTTTCCTGGGTCGAGGTTCTTTCTTAAGTCAATATCATGTTGAAAAAAAACAATGTGGAGTTTAGATATCACCTTCACACGACGACACCTTGAATAACGCATCACATCTCCACTCTTAAGCTTACAGACCACCATAATCACACATCCTTCATTTATTTGGCCTCTACCAGGACCTACAGTGCTGCGATAAACCGAAAGCAAGGTGCAGGGGAAAAGGGACACATATCCATTAAGTAAGAGAGTCTGGAAGTCAACACTGTGTGTAGCCCAGAGAAGTCCTGCAACTGATGCTGTGGACACAACAGAGGGTCCATCCAGCCTGAATTTCTCTCAAAGAGCTGTGCTTTGTTCTCCAGGATGTTTGGAAGAACCTCCCTGCAGGATGTCCATATTAAATGTTTTTTCTGGAAGTTTCATGGGAATAGAATGTGCTCTTTTAAAGACAAAGCGCTCACCAAAAAGTTTTAATGTTTCTATTTGCGACGCCTCGATCCTATACAGAGGGGTAGCGGTTTGCAGTCTGGACTCACAGTGAAAATATTGCAAGTTCAAGTCAAGGCTTGGAGGTGTGGAGATTCCATGTTTTCCCTGTGCATGCATCCAAGTCCTAAATCATGGCTTTGTGGTTTAGTGGTTGATTTCAATTTGATTTAATTTCTATAGCACCAAATACAACACAGTCATTTCAACTCACTGATACACACCTGCGGCACTAGTATTGGGCTCAGGTGGGCCTGGGCCCACCCATTTTAGGTCCGGGCCCACCTTTTTTGACCATGCTTTTGACCCAGGCCTATAATGAGTAGTGAGTGATTTTCATTCTAGCAGTTCATCCAATAAGCAACCTGAGGAAAGCTTTGAGTGAAAGCTTCTCAGCAGCTTCTCCCTCACATTTGGATCCCCACGCGCAGTGACGTCAAAATCGTCATCCGCCCCTTTATGCAGGCTCTGCTCTGCGGCGTTCGAGCGCTTGAGATCCTCCGTCTCCCCGTCAGAACAACCACAAATTAAAAGCAAATAAAGATAGACACACGGCTCAGAACTTCTGAAATGAAACCTAAACTATTTTAGGAAAGGTGGAGAATGCCAGGCAGCATTACATTACGGAACGCACGCCAAATGAGCCCAGAGTGGAGCATGAATACAATCATGTACCACCCGCGTCCTGCACAAGGTCTGCAGACCAGCCTTGCAGAGAGCATGTAAAGCCACACAGGTACGCTGTCACGACAACTCTACTGAGTTGCTGGCCTCAGTGATGCAGAAAAGCGCTGAAACGGAGATGAAGGGGAACCTGCTGTTTTTTTTGGTGGACTTATTTTAACTGGGCCATTAAGTTTTCTTGTGGCCCACCCACAATCAAAATCCTGGCGCCGCTACTGCTGATACGAAGAAAAAAAAACAATTCTACATGAGCAAGTAGAGGTGGAAAGAAAAAAATAATTTTTAACAGGAAGAAACCGGGCTCGGAGGTGGAAACTTTCTATTGTTCCGGATGGACGAATGGAATTGTATTTTTGTCTTGTGCGATACTTTTTTCTTTCTCCTTTAAGTCCCCGTTGACATGACAAGGTGTCAAGGGAAAACGCATCGTATTGTTAGCATGTCAGGCCACGATTCAGAAAACACATAAACATATGTGCAGAGAACAATACACTCTAAAAATTAACACTGGGAGAACAACTGCTCGAGAACACGGACATTCTTATGGACAGACCACCAAGTTGGATTTTCGAAATAAAAGTACCATGTTAAATTGTTATTTCGATGACTGTTCAAAATAAAAGTACCAAGTTGTATTGTTATTATGGTGGCTGTTCAAAATAAAAGTACCAAGTTCCAGGGGAATTTGGACAGAGAGTCATGACACACTGGAGGAAGCATTGTTCTTACTGTCTATCTACTGAGCATGTGCAGAACAACTGCGGCATGGCTCGGTTGGTAGAGCGGTTGTCTCCCAATCGGAAGGTTACAGCTTTGACTCCCATCTGCCCATATGCCGAAGTGTCCTTGGGCAAGACACTGAACCCCTGGGCGGATGCAGTGGGAGAGTGGTTGGTGGTGGTTGGAGAGGCTGATGGCGCAAAATGGCAGCCTCGCTTCCGTCAGTCTGCTGCAGGGCAGCTGTGGCTACCTACGTAGTTTACCACCATCCAGTATGGAATGAATGAATAATACATTGTAAAGCGTCTTTGAGTGCCGAGAACAGTGCTATATAAAACCAATGCATTATAATTATTAACTCTCTGCTATAGAGACTGCTAAGTCGGATTATTTTCAAAAGGTTCCACTTTGTTTCAAAAAGTTGCGAGCATTGTTGTTGTATAAACAGACACCGTAATCACAATGGAATTTTTGCATTTTAATTTATAAATGTTGTCGTGTAAACAAGGCATTAGTATTCAGGATTTTTTTTTACAATCCGGAGAATTATTTCATATGGTTTCACCTTCATATTTAAATGCATGCTCTAGTTTAAGTCTTCTCTACTGAAATTACATTCTACAAAATGAAGGAGGAAAGCATGAAGCAAAAGTGAAGGAAACTTGCTACTTGTCCAACATTTCATTGTCTTCTCAAAACAATTATCTGGAACAATAGCCTAAAAGACAAAATATAATGTGGTTTCCAATCATAATTCACCAGATTTGCCCCTGGAGTTGGAGTCTGGTGAGATCGTGAAGAGGTGACATTCCGTTCCTGGACTGCACTCTGTGTGTGTGTGTGTGTGTGTGTGTGTGTGTGTGTGTGTGTGTGTGTGTGTGTGTGTGTGTGTGTGTGTGTGTGTGTGTGTGTGTGTATTCTGTATTCTGCGCTGTGTCGGGGGAGACGTTGAATCCTCCGTCTGCTCTCTCACCTGTTAAGCTGCTGGTATTTGACGTCCACGCCTGCTTCCTATCTGCCTGCAGCCATTTTCCCTTATAGATGGAAATGGGGCAAACAAGCCGGAAAAAATGGTCGAGAAACAAAAGAAATGAAAAGTCAGGGGGATAAAGGGAGGGAGGGAGGGAGGGAGGGAGGAGGAGATAAAAAAAAGAAGAGGAGGGAAATGAGCGGAGGTAATGAGAAAAATCACTGAGCTTCGAGCTTTTGTCTTTCTTCCATTGTCCCCTCCTTTTCCTTCTGAAGGGACTGGTCGGTCCTCCCTCCAAAACTGCCTCCCTCGTCGGGGTTGGATATGTTAATGCAATCACCACAAACGCTGTCTCCATCTGTCTGGCCTAAATTGAACAGGCTCGCAGCTGCTCCCAGGAGTTCGGGGCTGTAAAACAGAACTGGAAGACTTTGAACAGAGTACTTATCCCCTCTGTCTGCGCACAATCTGGGCCAGGCCTCAGTACTGTAAAGCGCCTCTCTCTTTCTCTCTGTGACCCCACTGGTGTGCTCTGGTGGTCTGTGAACCACTCCATGACATTTGTTCATTGGGTTTTTACTGCAAAACTGTCTCATCACACAGAAATGCTCAACACACTTCCTGATGTTTCTCCCCTCTCTTGGGGAGGATCCAGTATCTTTGGTTTTATGTCATCACAAAGTGAATTCTGAAGCTTTGTGTTGGGCTTGGGTTTTCTTTTTCATAAACCAAACAAATACACAAATAGAACAGTGATTTTAGTGTCACACTTTTATGAAGTCATAGGATATCCTTTTCACATTTTTGTCTTTTAAATGCACTTTCTCCAAGTTTGTGATGCTGAACCAACTGGAGCTGACTTCTACCATGTGGTCATTTCTTTGGATGGCAGGATGAAACAAAGCAATGGACACTCAGGAAGAATGAGAAAACTTCAAACAGGAAGACAATGAATACTGGATTTATTTGAGTTGGCAGACATTACATCTTGTACCTCTGCTTTCCCTAAGTATGGTGCAGTGGCAATACTAGTTTCAGTTTCTGTAATACGCAGTTTTTATGAGACACAAAAGACACGGTTCCTCCGCAGTACTTGGCGGAGCAAGAGGTTACCGTACGGCAAAGCACACCCACGACCAACTCTGTCGCATGGTCCCACCACAGAAAGTACAAGGTTGTAAATGAGGCGGGTCGTGAACGAGGTGGGGTTGTGAACAAGGTGGGGTTGTGAACAAGGCAGGTCGTGAACGAGGCGGGGTTGTGAACGAGGCGGGGTTGTGAATGAGGCGGGGCTTGAACGAGGCGGGGTTGTGAACGAGGTGGGGTTGTGAACGAGGTGGGGTTGTGAACGAGGCGGGTTGTGAATGAGGCGGGGTTGTGAACGAGGTGGGGTTGTGAATGAGGCGGGGCTTGAACAAGGTGGGATTGTGAACGAGGTGGGGTTGTGAACGAGGTGGGATTGTGAATGAGGTGGGGTTGTGAACGAGGTGGGGTTGTGAACAAGGCAGGTCGTGAACGAGGCGGGGTTGTGAACGAGGTGGGATTGTGAACGAGGTGGGGTTGTGAACGAGGCGGGGTTGTGAACGAGGTGGGATTGTGAACGAGGTGGGGTTGTGAACGAGGCGGGGTTGTGAACGAGGTGGGATTGTGAACGAGGTGGGGTTGTGAACGAGGCGGGGTTGTGAACGAGGTGGGATTGTGAATGAGGTGGGGTTGTGAACGAGGCGGGGCTTGAACGAGGTGGGGTTGTGAACGAGGTGGGGTTGTGAACGAGGTGGGGTTGTGAACGAGGTGGGATTGTGAATGAGGTGGGATTGTGAACGAGGCGGGGTTGTGAACGAGGTGGGGTTGTGAACGAGGTGGGGTTGTGAATGAGGTGGGATTGTGAACGAGGTGGGGTTGTGAACGAGGTGGGGTTGTGAACGAGGTGGGGTTGTGAACGAGGTGGGGTTGTGAACGAGGTGGGGTTGTGAACGAGGTGGGATTGTGAACGAGGTGGGGTTGTGAACGAGGTGGGATTGTGAATGAGGTGGGATTGTGAACGAGGTGGGGTTGTGAACGAGGTGGGGTTGTGAACGAGGTGGGGTTGTGAACGAGGTGGGGTTGTGAACGAGGTGGGGTTGTGAACGAGGTGGGATTGTGAACGAGGTGGGGTTGTGAACGAGGTGGGATTGTGAATGAGGTGGGATTGTGAACGAGGTGGGGTTGTGAACGAGGTGGGGTTGTGAACGAGGTGGGGTTGTGAATGAGGTGGGATTGTGAACGAGGCGGGGTTGTGAACGAGGTGGGGTTGTGAACGAGGCGGGGTTGTGAACGAGGTGGGATTGTGAACGAGGCGGGGTTGTGAACAAGGCAGGTCGTGAACGAGGTGGGATTGTGAACGAGGCGGGGTTGTGAACGAGGTGGGGTTGTGAACGAGGCGGGGTTGTGAACGAGGTGGGATTGTGAACGAGGTGGGGTTGTGAACGAGGCGGGGTTGTGAACGAGGCGGGGCTTGAACGAGGCGGGGCTTGAACGAGGTGGGGTTGTGAACGAGGTGGGGTTGTGAACGAGGCGGGGTTGTGAACGAGGCGGGGTTGTGAACGAGGCGGGGTTGTGAATGAGGCGGGGCTTGAACGAGGCGGGGTTGTGAACGAGGTGGGGTTGTGAACGAGGCGGGGTTGTGAACGAGGCGGGGTTGTGAACGAGGTGGGGTTGTGAACGAGGTGGGGTTGTGAACGAGGCAGGTTGTGAATGAGGCGGGGTTGTGAACGAGGTGGGGTTGTGAATGAGGCGGGGCTTGAACAAGGTGGGATTGTGAACGAGGTGGGGTTGTGAACGAGGTGGGGTTGTGAACAAGGCAGGTCGTGAACGAGGCGGGGTTGTGAACGAGGTGGGATTGTGAACGAGGTGGGGTTGTGAACGAGGCGGGGTTGTGAACGAGGTGGGATTGTGAACGAGGTGGGGTTGTGAATGAGGTGGGATTGTGAACGAGGTGGGGTTGTGAACGAGGTGGGGTTGTGAACGAGGTGGGGTTGTGAATGAGGTGGGATTGTGAACGAGGCGGGGTTGTGAACGAGGCGGGGTTGTGAACGAGGCGGGGTTGTGAACGAGGTGGGATTGTGAACGAGGCGGGGTTGTGAACGAGGCGGGGCTTGAACGAGGCGGGGCTTGAACGAGGTGGGGTTGTGAACGAGGTGGGGTTGTGAACGAGGCGGGGTTGTGAACGAGGCGGGGTTGTGAACGAGGCGGGGTTGTGAATGAGGCGGGGCTTGAACGAGGCGGGGTTGTGAACGAGGTGGGATTGTGAACGAGGCGGGGTTGTGAACGAGGCGGGATTGTGAACGAGGTGGGGTTGTGAACGAGGTGGGGTTGTGAACGAGGCGGGGTTGTGAACGAGGCGGGGTTGTGAATGAGGCGGGGCTTGAACGAGGCGGGGTTGTGAACGAGGTGGGGTTGTGAACGAGGTGGGGTTGTGAACGAGGTGGGGTTGTGAACGAGGTGGGATTGTGAATGAGGCAGGTTGTGAACAAGGCAGGTCGTGAACGAGGCGGGGTTGTGAACGAGGTGGGATTGTGAACGAGGTGGGGTTGTGAACGAGGCGGGGTTGTGAACGAGGTGGGGTTGTGAACGAGGCGGGGTTGTGAACGAGGCGGGGCTTGAACGAGGCGGGGCTTGAACGAGGCGGGGCTTGAACGAGGTGGGGTTGTGAACGAGGTGGGGTTGTGAACGAGGCGGGGTTGTGAACGAGGCGGGGTTGTGAACGAGGTGGGATTGTGAACGAGGTGGGGTTGTGAACGAGGCGGGGTTGTGAACGAGGTGGGGTTGTGAACGAGGCGGGGTTGTGAACGAGGCGGGGCTTGAACGAGGCGGGGCTTGAACGAGGCGGGGCTTGAACGAGGTGGGGTTGTGAACGAGGTGGGGTTGTGAACGAGGCGGGGTTGTGAACGAGGCGGGGTTGTGAACGAGGCGGGGTTGTGAATGAGGCGGGGCTTGAACGAGGTGGGGTTGTGAACGAGGCAGGTTGTGAACGAGGCGGGGTTGTGAACGAGGTGGGGTTGTGAATGAGGCGGGGCTTGAACAAGGTGGGATTGTGAACGAGGCGGGGTTGTGAACGAGGCGGGGTTGTGAACGAGGCGGGGTTGTGAACGAGGCGGGGTTGTGAACGAGGCGGGGTTGTGAACGAGGCGGGATTGTGAACGAGGCGGGGTTGTGAACGAGGCGGGGTTGTGAACGAGGCGGGGTTGTGAACGAGGCGGGTTGTGAACAAGGCGGGCATTTGAACAAAGCGGGTCGTGAATGAGGCAGGTCGTGAATGAGGCGGGTTGTGAATGAGGCGGGTTGTGAATGAGGCAGGTCGTGAATGAGGCAGGTCGTGAATGAGGCAGGTCGTGAATGAGGCAGGTCGTGAATGAGGCAGGTCGTGAATGAGGCGGGTCGTGAATGAGGCGGGTCGTGAATGAGGCGGGTCGTGAATGAGGCGGGTCGTGAATGAGGCGGGTCGTGAATGAGGCGGGTCGTGAATGAGGCGGGTTGTGAATGAGGCGGGTTGTGAATGAGGCAGGTCGTGAATGAGGCAGGTCGTGAATGAGGCGGGTCGTGAATGAGGCGGGTTGTGAATGAGGCAGGTCGTGAATGAGGCAGGTCGTGAATGAGGCAGGTCGTGAATGAGGCGGGTCGTGAATGAGGCGGGTCGTGAATGAGGCGGGTCGTGAATGAGGCGGGTTGTGAATGAGGCGGGTCGTGAATGAGGCGGGTCGTGAATGAGGCGGGTCGTGAATGAGGCGGGTCGTGAATGAGGCGGGTCGTGAATGAGGCGGGTCGTGAATGAGGCAGGTCGTGAATGAGGCAGGTCGTGAATGAGGCAGGTCGTGAATGAGGCAGGTTGTGAATGAGGCGGGTTGTGACCGAGGCGGGTTGTGACCAAGGCGGGTTGTGACCGAGGCGGGGTGACAGAAAATCCTAGCCGGTGGTTGCGTTTTTTCTCGTACCATCCACAACTTATTTGTTGGGACCACCGAAAACTCGCCCCGGCACAAGAAGTGCGGTGGAACCGTGGCTAAAGTCTGTTAAAGGGAAATATGATCTCGATTAGACACTATTCATCCTCACAACGTACAGAACTTAAAAGCTCTGCTGCCAACACCTTGGTCCCAGATACTGCAGCCGTCCTTCAGTGGAGTAGCAGAGTCCACGCCTCAAGGGGATCCACACAATATTACACAGGTAGTCGTGAAGGTATGGCTGATAGGCGACATCGACACATCAGCAGCTTGGTTCTCTTTGCGTTATTTACAGAATAAGTAGGAAAACGGTACTTCTGCACATGCTTTCACACATACAGCCTGCAACAAGCACAGTTTGTCAGGCATCTTGTGATGACTGTAACACTGATTGAAATAGAAGACACACCACAGCTGCAACACCTCCTGTGGAGACACACTGCAAGTTATTCTACCAAACCTCTCATTTTTAAAATAAGTTTACAAATTACATGGTGTTAATTGAGCTGTGAGTATGAGTGAAAGTAACATACATCAGAGATTACGTCCATTGCAGCGTTTTAATGAGGAGAAAAATCATCAGTAACATCAATACTCGTGTGCCTCTCTCTGTGGAAATGAGCAGTGAAAGCAGGTAATAACATTCCAGTGTACATCCTCAGACAAACCCCACACAGGCCATGAACCTGTTGGCTGGATGATTTTAGCATTCCATCAGGATAAGGACACTCAAGACCTCAGAGCACAGCCAGGTCTTTTAATTAACTTGGGGTCCTTATTGGCAGGGTCCCTCCGTCGTAGACTCAGAGCAGCAGTTTCATTCTCCTGCTGAGGTGTCTAACCTGCCATTACTTCCTAATTATGAGCCTCCTTATCTAGTTGGAGTTGACTCCGACTGACCCCTCCCTCCTCTTCAGGAGCTCTGAGAGGACCTCCTATCTCACAGGTTGGGGTGCAAAGACGAATGGTCCATTAATGGATTAGTACACAATAATAATAAGTAATTAATCTTCAAACTCATTTCTAAAGATGCTCCATGTTTCCCTGCTTCTTTAATGAAAGTGTTTACTGTGAATCAGTGGCAAAGTACAGATTTAAATAAAATGCACTAATGAGATTGAAGACACAAAAGACTAACAGATTTATCAACTTGTCGGATTTGATATTAGACAAATTAAAATACCATCACTGTACATATACATATAAAACACACACACGCACACACAGTAAAATACCGCCAACATATATACCAAATAGATATAAACTAAAGTGTCACGGATAGCAGACAGGACCCAAGTGCAGGACTCTGGAGGCAGGCTGAGTTCAATCAAGTCTTTTATTCATACTGACAGAACGGACTTGACTTCAAATCACTGGCCAGGACGGACGAGACATGGATGACTAACAAACCAACACTGACACACACACAGACAGGACATATATTGCTGGCAGGGTAATGACTGGAATTGGCCCCAGGTATGGCACGGGATCGCCCAGACCTGTGGCCCGCCCACTCTTAAGGGAGATCCCAGCCTACCTCCTGACATAAAGTTACACCAACATACACAGTATACCAATAAGTTGACATGACATTGTACCACAAACATATATACCAAGAAATCCACATGAAATGCAGATTTTATACAAGGTGAAACCAATATATTTTCAAAAATACATACACATATACAGTATATATACAGTAGCGTAGGTGGTGTTTCAGTCAGGTCCAGCAGGCCAACAGCCTACAGCACCAAATGCCAACAGCAGCGCAAATCGAATCTAGAGAAAGTAAAAACATAAAAAAAAAAACCTAGCATCACAATCACTTGTAGATTAAATCCATCTTGTTGTAAAATGCTGCACAAAGCCTTTGTTGGTCTGAGTTAGCTCATCCATTTCTGGTGTCGGTCTTCTTCTTCTACTCACAATTGAAAAAGGTCCCTGAAGCAGGTCCGCTATCTTATCATCCGATATTGTTAAATTTGCTTCCATCACAGTGTCATCACCCATGGGCCAATCAGTCAAGCTCATTTCAATGACGACAGCAATACCAGCGCTTGAAACTTTGCTGGCCCTAAGGCGGTCTGTCAATAACGCATCAAAATCTGATTGGCTGATGATACTGTCACACACACACAGAGAACTCTACACTATAAACATTAACAATGGGAGAACACGGAAATGTGTATGTGAAGACGACCAAGTTGGACTGTCCCCGTTGACATGACAAGGTTTCAAGGGAAAACGCATCGTTTTTGTGTTTTCATTCCTAAAACTTTCCATGCTTACACTGCAATGTTTTGAAAATTATATTGTTAGCATGCCAGGCCACGATTCAGAAAACACATAAACATACGTGCAGAGAACAATACACTCTAAAAATTAACACTGGGAGAACACGGACATTCTTATGGACAGACCACCAAGTTGGGTTTTCAAAATAAAAGTACCAAGTTAAATTGTTATTTCAATGACTGTCAAAATAAAAGTACCAAGTTGGATTGTTATTACGGTGACTGTTCAAAATAAAAGTACCAAGTCCCATTGAATATGGACTGACAGTCATGACACCTTGTTCTTACTGTCCAGCAACTGAGCATGTGCAGAACTATTTACTACGATTGTGGTGCACATGACCAGTAGTAGCGTTTATACCATCTACACGGAGACGAAGCCTGAACGTTTTCAAAATGTTGCATTTTTAGTTGCTTTGGAAATTGTTTCCATTTCTATGAAAACGAACAGCCAAAACATGACGGAAGATTTACATTTTCAATTTAAAATGTTATTGTGTAAATGGACTCCCAAAATGCAGTGTTAATTTTATGTTCTCACTTGATCACTTGTAAACAGGGCCTAAATCCTCTAAAATAACACCAACATACATACCAATATATGCAAGCCTACAAAAGGACGGAAAAACACTAAAAAGGGACAGAAAACTCCCTGAGATGAAGGCACAACCTGTATATTCATGGAAAATGACAAATCCACATCTCAGACATTTACAACAATCCAAGCTGTGGATCTCCATTTCAACTCTTATTTTTCAGTTTTGAAAAGAAAAGCCTCTGAGGAGGGGATATGTCACCTCACTCTCTCTGAAGGTGGATGAGATTGACGTCGCTGTAAACGTTACTTTGAGGGCCCAGTTAGCTGAGAAAAGAGCTCTGTTGGAATGAAACGTCAGACAAAAGTGTTTGCACTCCCTCCTGGCTGCTGCTCTTGAAGGCAGGTAAAGAGCAGGCAGAGAGACTCCACAACTGGATGTGAGTATCAGATTGTTCTGGAAAGTCCCAGAAAGTGGTGGACACATCCGTGTGTAGTCTGATAGTAGGGGTTGGTGGGCAATCACTCAAGTTTTTTGACCATCCTTTGTACAAAAACTTTGCTGCTGGACTAGCTTGAACCCGGTGCAGAGAAGTATAAAGGCTCCTACCTACTGTGTGGTTTTAACAATCTTATAGGTTCACAGCTCACTATACTGTACGACACCAACCTAATACACTTTGGGCCATGACATGAAGTGTATGACAACACAAGCTGAATCGCAGCCTACGACAACACGATTGCAAATGAATACCTTATTGCACAAGAATAACACGTTCCAAACAGAAACAAGAACCTCGCTGTGGTGGCTTTCATGTGTTTGGTGAGGACAAAATGTACACAGTCATGGCTCAGAAAGAGAGGTCAACTTGGGATGGCAATTTTGCAAAGGGAGCTTGATGTAAGTACTTGTTAGCATCGACGAGCATTTTATGTTAGGATCTACTTTCTTTCATTTTCCAACAAAACATCATCAAACGTCACCATCATCCCAAATATTTGACATGGTGTGAATTTTATCGCAGGTTGTCTTTGGTTGCCATGACAACGGCCATCCTTGAACCGATCACAGTGTGACGTAGTGACCACCTATTTGGAGCAAAGATCAAAGATTTCTCCACAATTTGGCCAATAATTACGTATTGTGGATGGTGAAAGTGAAAATGCAAAACTTCCATAGCATTTTGGGTGTCTGTTTAAATGGCAACAGTGGAACCACTGAAAACGCAATGTTTTGAAAAGGCTGGTGCTTTATCTCTGTGTAAACGATGGAAACGCTGCCACTGTCCATGCACACCATGGCTGTAGATGCAATCAGTAGAGACAATCAGGACAAAGTTTCCTCCATGATGTCATGACTTTCAGTCCATATTCTACTGGAATTTGATACTTTTATTTTGACAGTCACCATAACAACAATCCAACTTAGTCATCTGTCTACTAGAATGTCTGTGTTCTCCCATTGTTAATGTTTATAGAGTATTGTTCTCTGAACAATGTCATTGTTGTTTTATCACAGAAAAAAACGGCGCCAGCTTGTGGCTTGGCATGCTAACTGCATCATTTTTTGTGTTTCTATGCAAATGACCATTGTTTGGAAAATGATGCCACGTAAACACAAACTTTTTTTAAATACAAATGCAAAAACAATGCATTTTCAGTAACAACATTGTCGTGAAAACCTGGTTCATAAAAAGCACTCGTTATATCAGGTTTGCCGACACGTGTGAGCACCTGTGCCTGCTGACAGCCTCCTCTCCAGGGAAAATATGTTGGAGACTGGAGCTCAGATCAGGTTTGACTTGAGGAATAAGTGATATGCTGGGCAGCCGAGTGAAACTAGCCACATAACAGTACCATTTTTCAGATTTTTACCCAACGTTTGCCTCCCATTACATCGGTGACATCAAATCTACCTTGAAATGAACTGTAAGTCCCCTCCCCGGCTGAACGCTGCGCCTCATCTGAATACAGCTTTACAGATTCTGTAGCTTGTGTACCAATGGATTTTATTCATTCATTCCACAGGCATTCTTTGATATGGATTAGCTATTTGCCATTTCTGCGGTTTCCTTCAGTTTCGGTTCTATTTGCATTGGATTGCACTCATGGTTAAATAGATCATGCAAAGCTTTGATCATAAAAAAGATTGCATTTTTCCCTTCAAATGGTCAGTGATGATATTATAGTCACTGTCGATTAACTGTGCACTACTAAAAAAATACACAACACACCAACATAACCATACCAGTCCATACAGGTTAAATACACAAAATACCACAAATTCAACAATACATACTCAAAAATAACACTGAATACATACAGATTAGGTGATCGTATAGCACCTCTATATACCCTCTACACCAGTGGTTCCCAACCTTTTTTGACCAGTGTACCCCTTGAGCTGGTTTCCATGTGAAAAGTACCCCCTCTCTCGTGTGTGATTATTCGCCTTAATGTGTACTTATATTTAACCCTTTGTCTTTCTATCTATCCAACTGCTCATTTAAATAAAACAATTATTGTGAGTGTAAAAACATACCTTTTAATGAGACACTTGCGCTTGCTTGTCTTTCATAAGTCTTTCATAATTCCTTTTTTCACTGGGCTCCCCTGTGCCTGCGTCCGAGGCGACGGTAGCAGTAGCGGTAGCTGGACGTTTACTCCTGCCTAGCCATGCATCCATGTTTACAGTCGGTATGCAGCTAGAGCTAGCTAGCTTCGCGAATCGTGCGCGCCCGCAGCAAGAACGTGAACCTTTTTTTTTTTTTTTTTTTTTTTTAAAGCGCGCCACTTTATAGTCTTTTCATATTATGTGCATTGTAGTGTTACAATCACTGTGGACGAACTGCTACTCATGGAAAATAAACGTATGGCCTTACTAAAATTCATGATATAATACAGTATAATTTTTTTTTTTTGTGTGTGTGGATACTGTAGGCTAATTTATAATCTTTCTGCGTACCCCCTGCAATACCCTCGCGTACCCCTAGGGGTCCGCGTACCCCCGGTTGGGAATCACTGCTTTAAAATACTAAAATAACTAATAAGAAATCATATTGCACCACCTCAGTGTATTTACATGAAGAAGATCTACTTCAGAAAGGTGATTTTGATGGACATGAAAGTGGTTTGATTGTTGGTGTTTCATTAACAGTTGATCTACTCTGATTTTTAAACATAAGAGTTTCGAGAGAGAATGGTCTGAAAAAAAGAAATATCCACAGAGTGACTGATCTGAAATGATAGAGAGATCATCTAAATAGATACTGTTACAACAAAGAAGAGCAGCTCTGAGCTTTTTGACCAGGCTGGAGCTTGAAGCTGATGCTCATACATAATGTAAACAGCTATAGGAGAAGTGTTTTGGACATTGCATTGTATTTTGCATCAGAAGGTTTCATTAAAGGTCCCATATCATGCAAAATTGACCTTCTAAAGGTTCTCGTACAGTAATAATCATCCCCATAACTGGAATGTCACTCCAGAAGTAGAGAAAGTCACCATCTTGTTCTCTGGCTTGTTTAATTGTTACTAAAGTGTGTGCTCTAAAGAGCTAATTGGAAAACAAACCCTGTGTAGTGTCCCCAGGGTTTTTAGCCCACCCCAATCTAGGTAGACCCTCCCTTTTCCCCACCCACAAGCAGCTGCTCCGCTTTGTTTTTTTTCACCTGGTGACAGCTGCAGGTGTTATTAATTGTATCAAGGAGCAGAGGAGTGGATTTGTACTGCCTTGGTCTGAACCTGTGAGGACCCGGTGGATTCATTTTATTTTTAATGGGAATCTACAACAAGACTTCCCAAAGTTTTATATGTCGCTCCCAGCGCTTCAGGAGGAGAGTTTTCAGAACATCGGCCAGAACGACGCTGGATTATCTGCTAACCTTCTAATAAAGCAAATGTGGGAACTGTAAGTAAAATATTCTGATTTATATGCCTTTATATTACTTTTCGAAGCACCAGGCTGGTTAGTTTGCAACAGCTGATCCCACGTTTGTTTTGTTTTATGTTTATTGTGAGGTTTTGGTTATGTGTGTAAAGTTGTGCTGATAGAGGCTGTAGATCAAACGTAGGCTTTGCAGAGTCCGAGGTCTGTGTATGGCCTTGATAATTGTGAGGTGATCTTTTTATTTATTTCTATGATTAAATGGAGGTTCAGGATATTCTCCTGTCTGACACTTATTTTGATCATTAGTAGAGGATCATTAAATTATCTGATCTCAGTGTGGCATACACATAATTAGACAAGGTCAGAGTCACTCAGGCTGGTCTGAATAGTCATTTATTTGCTGCTAAAACACACATTTCTGTGTAAAAAAATATTCAGTGCAGCTGATTAACATATTGAGACACAAATTACGTTTTACTTACGTTCTGAACCGTCCTGCTGCAGCAGCAGAGTCGCAACTTCAGGAGTTTCTCCTTCTGGGTCACATTGCTTCATATTGGTTTGGTTCAGTGCTTCTCAAATGGTGGGGCGCGCCCCCCTGGGGGGGCGTGGTGGGGTGTCGGGGGGGGCGCTAGGCGGGCGCGACTTTCAGTATTAGTGTCTTTATTCATGCTTGAAGGATTAAAAAAAGGGCCTCCAGCCACTAGGTGGCAGCAGTGCTCAAACTAATCAACAGGCTGCCTGTTCAACCAGTAGAGTAGAAGAAGTACTACACATGAACACCGGTGTACAGAGCTGGCGGAGGAGGAGGAGGAGGAGAGGAGGAGAAGTTTCTGACAGGAGTGAAAAGAAAAAAGGATGAGGCGTCAGAGGAAAAGAAAACAGGTGAGAGTAAACATAAAGCTAGTAAGAGCAGGAGATATGACGATGCTACGTCGCCCTTGGGTTTACCGTGAACACGTCGGGAACCAGGAAACACCCGTTTGTGTTTTATGCCTAAAAACTCTGGCAGCGGAGCATGAAACCAAATAAATGAAGACGGCACCTGGAGACCATACACCTGGAGACCATACACCATACACCTGGAGACCAGACACCATACACCTGGAGACCATACACCATACACCTGGAGACCATACACCACACACCTGGAGACCATACACCTGGAGACCATACACCATACACCTGGAGACCATACACCTGGAGACCATACACCTGGAGACCATACACCATACACCTGGAGACCATACACCCGTTATGTCAGTAAGCCACTGGAGTTATTTCATGGTAAACTCCATGAGTGTCGCCAACAAGCCGGTCATTTTGTCAGCGCGGCATCAGTAAACAAAGAAGCCTGTTAGCCTCTTACAAAGTTGCCCACCACATCGCAAGGTGCACAAAACCTCACACCATAGAGATTTATTTTGATAATCAGGCGATTGTTTGCAGAATGCTGGTGCAGCAACTCATACAGTGGTTTATACAGATAAATAAATATTATCAAGTTCTCAATGGTAGTACAATTCGGGGGGGGGGGGGGCCTGAAAAAAATTCTGTCCTCTAGGGGGGGCGTGACAGAAAATAATTGAGAGCCACTGGTTTGGTTGAATGGAGTTTCTCCATGTCGTGGATTTCTTCTTGTAACTGCTCCTGTAATAAAGTTGTGGAACAGAGTTCTTCTGTCAAGGATATTTATTGAAGTTTCAACAGACACATACACAAGTCATCTGATTAATCTGCTCTGAGCATGTGCCCCGTCCAACCTTCGAGCTAACATTTTAAGGGATGGGGAGAGGCGGGGGTGAGTTTACTGGTTACACCAGGAAGGAGAGGACAAAAACACAGGGGTGAGACCCACATGCGGTTCCCACGCCTGTAGGTGAGAAATAGTGGTGTGTGATACTCCAAGATTTGGTATCGATCCGATACCAAGTAAATGCAGGGCCAGTATCTCAGATACCGATCCGATACTGATACTTTTTAACATTCAAGTTTAATGCATCATCAAACTGATACATTTGGATCCAGTTTATTTATTTTTTTTTTACATACTTTCTTTTCGTTATTGATTAGTTAAAACCTAGGATGGAATTGGAGTTTATAGGTATACAGAAAATACTTATAATACTTTATAATAATAAAAATGTTTGTTCAAACAACAGTAAGAAATCAATTTTCTCCCATATATTGTAATGTCCATTTTTTTTATTCAATGAAAAAAGTGTAGAAAAAAAGCAGGCCTTTCACAATCATTTCTGCCACGCTTCTTGCCATTGCCTCTGCAAGGAGGAGGGATTTTTCTCCTCTTTCCTTTTCTTTAACTCATTTTCATTGGGATGAATTTTCGTTAACTGGTTGTGTTACCACTGTGTCGTACAAACTTTTTGCAAATGGCACAACTTGCCATTGTTTCATTTTTAGTGTGAAAATGGAGCCACACCACGCTCCTCTTCCTCTCTGGCTCTGCTATTCTTCTGCTCTCTCCGATGTGCTACTGCCTGGCGCCTGACTCACCTGAAGTTGTAAAATGAAAACAGGAGAGGGGAGGGGGAGGAGGAGGAGGATGAGGAGGAGGAGCCAAGTGACCTGTGTGCAGTTGCCCTCAGAGCTGCACTTGCATGCAGCGAGCATTCATAGAGAACCTGATACGAAGTATCGATCTCATTCCACTGGTATCGTTCGATCTCGATACTAACATGGGTATCGATATTATCGATATTTGGATCGATCCCTCCCCACCACTAGTGAGAAACCTTTCCCGATCTCACCATCCTTGTGCAACTGCACTGAAGCAAAAGGGAAAACATGTCCGCTGAGTCCGTAAATAAGATCATAAGGCCGGAGCCACAGAGAGAAAAAATAAAAACATTTAGCAGAATACAGAGAAGAACAGAATTCTTCAACTGGCAAAAAACCTTGAATACAATGTTTGTGGACCAATAGGAACCATGTGAAAGTGTTGAAAAGTTATATGATATGACTCCTTTAAAACTGGATTTATGGCAAGATTATAGTCATTTTTGGTAGTAATTGTTGTTGCCAGCAAGAAGAAAGACAGTTCTGATGGTAAAAGGGTTCTGACCTGCTCAGACAAAGATATACCACTATATACAAATTATATACAGATTAAATGTACTACATTAGAATTTTCTCATATAAATATCAAATACATTACCAATCCTTTTTTAATGCAACCAGGCTGAAGCTGTAAACGCTTTAATTTTTTTTTGCTGACCTGGTCTGCTTGTGAACGTGATTGTTTTGGGCCGAAGCTGGCGTATTGTTGTGGGGTGAAAACTATGTATGGATAATCCTGGCAGGCTCTTTTCATATTCTGGTTTCTGCAGCCACGTAGTTGTGCTGACTGAGCCTCTTTTTTTTTTTTTTTTTTTTTTACCCCCTCCCTTTTTTCTGCAGCGGTGCAGGTATTCACTGAGGTTGAAACATTGGCCTTAATGTGATTTTAGCTGTTCACTTTTCCACACAAAATGAGGTTAGGTGCATTAGCCAGGGGATTCAGGTGGGCCGGCTTCCTGTGTGTGTGTGTGTGTGTGTGTGTGTGTGTGTGTGTGTGTGTGTGTGTGTGTGTGTGTGTGTGTGTGTGTGTGTGTGTGTGTGTGTGTGTGTGTGTGTGTGTGTGTGTGTGTGTGTGTGTGTGTGTGCGTGCGTGCGTGCGTGCGTGCGTGCGTGCGTGCGTGCGTGCGTCTGTAGTTTCATCCACTCGTGGCACGACACTGAAACTACATAATTTTCAGCATTGCTGTATTGGATTACATGTAAACCCTCATTGTTTTCAAATCATTGCTGTGTGAACGCGAAGCTTTAGGTAGAATTTGTATTTTTCAGTGAGTTCTGTGGTGAGATGAGCTCAGTCACAATTTGGTGTGGATTTGGACAAATTACATTTTTACAGTGCCCACACTAATTAAAACTGCCTGTTCCTGATTTACACAAAAATCTGTTAAAGGATTTGTGAAGTAATGATTGAGTGTGGTTTGATCTCCATATATTCACTTATTTCTGGTTAAAAAAAAAACGAGATTAATATTTTTAGAGATCAATCAGGCTGAATGTGCCTTACGAACACAATCAAGTGCACAGTTTAGCAGTTAAATAACAAGATCATTGGCACATGCTAAATAAGTATAGAAATTAGGCTTTAAATGGCGTAGTAGTGGATTGTGTTGCCCTGCATTCCACTGACTTAATGTTAGTTTTACCTGAATAACAATGTGGATCGAAAGTGTCATTAAATCACCTGAGGAGACCCAAACCCAGCCTGGATGGTGTAATCCCATTAGCGTCTATGTAATGGCTGAGATGTCTGTTTCCTTTGTGCCATGGGGCTCCATTTATCCAAACCATTCCTTTAATACCATGGAAACACAGACTGAACTTCACAACCTTCACAATCTGACTTCATCCTCCTTCATACATGGCCCCTGCTGCCAGAAACACTCATTAGCGCAACAAATGTAAATTAATTAAAAAGATGAAAATAGTCCTCCAACAAATTCACTATTTACTGTTGTCTGCACTGCAAACATCAGGAAATTAGAAATATTACACATTGCTGTTTGACATGTTTTCGCATGACAGATTGATGTCCTGTAAGTCTGGAAATCTGCTGAAGAAAGGCAACAAACTAAACTCTGTTTATGCAAGACCATTTTAAGTGAAAATGCATAATTTTTGCTTTTTGGTTTCAGAAAAGTTTCACATTTGCAGAGCAATGTTTTCAAAACGAAGCCTGTTTACACGCCAACGGTGGAAATGATGTAATCTGCATGTTGGGCCACTAGTGGGTGCTATTGATTGTTTTTGTAATGAAACCAGACAAAGGCAGAGAAAAATACACACGAACAGTAACAATGGGAGAACACGGACATTCGTATGGATAAACGGATTGGATTGTTACTACAGTAACAAGACAACTATAGCGCTTTAGTAAAGTTGCATTTACCCCATTTCTGCTCAGATGGATGTTTTCAGAAAGTTAAAATTTTCAGTGGCTCTGTTGTCGTGTCATCAGACAAGATGCTACAGTTTTCATTTGAAAATGATCAGGGTCTAGATGTTGACTATTAAAGTTTGCATGGTTTCCCTGTGTACATATGGGTTTTCCTCCCATGGTTCAAAGACAAATTATTTGGAGACTCTAATGTGCACGTGTGTGCGCAACTGTCTTTGTCCATAATGAGCTGCTCAAGTAACCTCCTGACCATAAATTGGCTAAAGGATTATAAACGAGGTCGATTTAAACTCCAAACACGCCCTGAAGCAACATTATTACCACCAAGTACTCATTCTCGGCATGCTAAAGCCGATTATTGGGAATAGTAAGCAGGATAGCACAATATTATCTCCTTTCACCTCTGTGTATCTCTAGTAGAAAAACAGTAAAAGATATAAGCACTATGTCAACGACAGTGAAGGAGGCAAACGGGACACAAAGCAGAGGAAAAAGTCTTTTCCTGAGCTCCCGACATGAATGAGGAGGGCATACAGCACACAGTGTGGAATCCAGAGCAACCTGGAATTTACAGACTTGATAAAAGGGTTGGCACCAATTACTTTATGGCATAGGAAAACACAGAGGTGAGAGCTATGGAGAGGTAAGCTGAGATGGTATAGCATAAAACAAAGAGAGAAAACCCTGAAGTGTCTGGGAGGAGGACCATTGACAGGACTGGGCCGTTGGACCAAGATTAATCACTTGAAGCAGGAACTTCACTCATAATGACAGTAATCATCATGGTGCTGGGCCGCGGAGGGCAGCGGCAAACAGCAGAGCAGATGTCAAACAGCTTTTCAATCACTTTCCCCAGCTTTTAAGCAGACTCAAAACATATGGGTAGTATCCATTAGTGCAATCGACTGTACTCCTATTAGTGCAGCCTTTTGCTGAGCTGTGTTGGCTTTATGAGCAGTGAGCTACAGTCAAGACTTTCATAGGTGGGCTGGACAAACACGGTCACAGTACTTTCTTTTAGGTATCTGTACTTCGGTGTATTGTCAAAGCTGTATTAGGCCTCGTTACATGACAACGATGCTCGGAGCCACTGAAAACACAACCTTTTGACAACGGCTCCCAAGATGGAATTTTTTGAAAACACTTCGTCTCCGTAAAAACAGGGAAAATGCCAATGCATGTGTGGTGAATTATAAACGACACTGTTTTCTTGGTTATATTGAATGCATGCAGAGGCATTGCAATGTGGTAGGATATTTCCTGGAGCACTGAGCTGAAAGAAGCACCCCAGAAAGGGAGAACATTGCTTGCAAAGAAATCAACACCAACCCTTACTTAGACACTGTTGGCATCAAGAATCCCCCTCGTGGGCCCCCATGCTTGATGTTGCTCTTGTAGTGGCTAGAAAGATGAAAATGAAGTCTATGTTTTGGTTAATTTTATAATTTAATTAGAGTTGATTTTTTTAATTCATTCCAGTATCTATATCCTGTGGCTTGTCTTTGTGTTGAAGTAAGGCGTCCCCAAGGTGCCTCTTCTTTGTATCTAGAAACACCCCTGTGTGTATATGTGACTTCTAGTTCTAACACAGTTGGTTTTTTAAGTATCTGTACTTCTACTTGAGTAACAATTTTGCCAGCTGTATCTACAGTTCAGACACATGGCCACAGTTTAACATCCCATAATGTCAAACTGTGTATTTCCCTGTGGTTTTCCCTCCAGTTGGTTACTTCTGGTTCACCACAACACACACTCTGATTCACACATTTTGTTTCCCCGTGCTCCTCATGCCTGCACCGAGCTATGGAAAGCAGGGAAGAAGAGAGAAAGAGAGAGAAAGTCATTTTACTGGAATCTGGAGGCTGTTTCCCTCAATAGCCTGTGAGTCAGTCAATGAGCCACCTGTGTGACTTCTCCCAATGTTTGGCAAAGCTTGCTTGGAGCCACGCTCTGCTTCAATGACCTCACATATTATTATCTTACAGATCCCCACACAGGTCACGTCTCAGACAAAATCCTACAAAGAAGTGATAAGAGAAATACTTGACTTTTGATTAGCACATTTTATCTCTTCAATGACTCTTTCCTCTTAGTTAATTACAAACTGCTGGATTGAAGTGAAAGTCTCTTCTTTGATGTTGACTTACAGTTAAATTAGTGCGTAAAGTGGATCATTCCATCTCAGACGAACATCCATGTCTGAAAATCCTGATCTTGTTTCCTAATCATTCTTGGTTTTTACATTTCCAAAGTAAATCGATATTTGTCTGTTTGTGAGCCGGCAGTGCAGGCTGAAACTGCTGGCAGCTAATCTGTGATTCGCAACAGCTTATTCCTCGTAAAGGAGTCATTAATATGGTGTACACTGACAGGAAGATCTACTATTTGGGGAATTTAGAATGAGGCAGGCAGTGTGCGCCTTGGGTTTGAGTTTGGAGTTAGGCTTCGTTTAAATGACGTTTCAGATGAAAATGCATGGTTTACGTTTCAGAAAAGTTTTGCATTTACATGGCAATGTTTTGAAAACTATGTTCATTTCTTGTATCCAGCCTATAAATGTAGTTGTGACAGAAATTGATCAATTTAACAGGACACCTTGTTCAAATGAGTTGGTGACTACACATAGTTTAAGCAAATGAACAAGAGAAGTATGTAAACCTAAGCACCAGTCTTTAGTGATTTATCCATCACACAAAGTGCAGAAAACCTCCCTGAAAGCCCCATGAAGTCACTTTAAAAGGTCTTTCGTTGTCTGTCTGATGGCGTGCCGACACAGAAGACAAATGAGTCTGAGATGGTTTACAGAGGATCGGTAGCTCACAGCCCATCAACACTGTCGACCAGTAAATGTGACTCGCAGCGTGTCCTCACTCTGTCTCACTTGTGGACACTCCATCTTTATGTGCTCGGGCATTGTCCTCCTGTGTACACAAAGTGTGAGTCTCTCTCTTTTTGTGGCTTTTCCTGACGCTTTCTTTTAGCTATTTCAGCATAGATCGTCACAGCTGTCATATCTTCACTCTCTTATCTTCTAACTGGTGGTTTATCAGCCTCCCACAAGCCGAGCCAGCAGCAGGCTGTGTGCCGTGTTGTAAAAAGCCTCAGTGTATGTATGGGGAGGGCTGGCAGTGAGGCAGTCAGCAGTTGCAGGCAGTTAAGAAACTCATTACGTTGCAGCACATTATGGGTAAAGAGCATCAGGATAATAACTTTACTCACACCGCCAGTTTAGCCGGGTTTACTCTCCTGTTACACCTGTGAGGCAGCTGTGTGTGTGTGTGTGTGTGTGTGTGTGTGTGTGTGTGTGTGTGTGTGTGTGTGTGTGTGTGTGTGTGTGTGTGTGTGTGTGTGTGTGTGTGTGTGTGTGTGTGTGTGTGTGTGTGTGTGTGTGTGTGTGTGTGTACAGTAATCTGTGCAACTGCTTCCCATATCCGCGGCTTAATACCATCCCCATTCAATGTGCAGCGCTGATAGCATAGCTTAGCCCGCAGCCAAAGCAGCCAGACACGAAGCGGCTGTTTAATGCAGGTACAAACGATAGGACCTCCATTAAGAGGATGGAGTACTTTGCAGAATCGCTTTATTACACAGCTGGACACAGCCGATTTCTGATAAGCCTCCATTTACTGCCAACATTAAAACTGTTATGAATATCATTGTTGGAATATTGCAAATATATTTATGGCTTCTTTCTCCTCCCTCTTTCTGCTCTTGTCTCCTCGCATGTCCTTCACGCCATGAAGCAACAGTATTGCAGCATCCGCAGTGTGTGCCTTCAATCTGAGTGCCATCACGCAGGCTTTCAACGGGCCCTTCCGCTCCCAGGAGAACCCCCGCTCCACCTGGCTTCCCACCCCCAACCCCATTCATAACTTCCAGGTAGGTGTCAAAGCACATCCTTAGTGTGGAAGACATGGCTGTCCAAGCAATCAGAGCATGACTCAGTTCAGTGCAGGTCAAACCGAGTTTATTAACAATATTCAAGGTTTGTCACATCATGGCATGACGATGTCCAAGGGAGAGGCATAAAGAAAAGAACCCAGGAACCTGAAATGTCCAAACTAGTTTAGTTTTCACTGGAAAATACCAGGAAAACGACTTGAATGAAGAATGTGAAATGTGATAGACTTGCAAAGACTAACACATCACACAACACTGGATCCAAAGGAGGAGGGCGAACAGGAAACAGAGGTGTTCAGTCCAGGAATATGAGAGGAGGAGCAACCTAAAATTATAAATAAGCAAAACCTAATCCAAACACAAGGAACGAGACATGAGCAGACGGAAACCAGACCAGAGCTCCATTCACACATCGTTTCAATTGAAAATGCTTGGTTTCTGCATTTCCGTTTCAGAAAAGTTTTGAAAACAATGTTTGTTTCAATGCTAAAATAGATATAGTTAGGATGTTGGTCACTAGTTGGTGTTGTTGGTTGTTTTTAAACCACACACACACGCGTAGCAGAGAAAAACATAAACATTCATAAGGCAAACAACCAAGTTAGATTGTTATTATGGTGACTGTCAAAATGTAACTACCAACTTGGATTGTTGCTACATTGACTGTCAAAATAAAAGTACCAAGTCCCAGTAGAATATGGACTGGGATTCATGACACCACTGAGGAAACATTGTTATTAATGTCGATCTAATCATCCACATGAAACAGAACTATTTATTGCGGCTGTGTGAATACACAGTTGCTTCCCCCGTTTTCAAAAAGTCTGTTTTTTTGAGGCTGCGAGCACCATCAGCCGCATCAGACTGTCGTCAGGTGTGGTGTCTAAGACTGAGACAGACAGATTCCAAACAAGACAAGGAACAATGCCCAACCCCGTGGACTAGAGCTTGGATAAGGACCTTTTAAGATGTTGGAATACATAAATTAGATAAAACCTCACAGGTCTAGCCTGGTACAAAATAAAGCACACATTTATGAGATGATAACAGATGTAAGACACACCCAAGACTCAGATTCTACAATGCAGATGAGACCCAACATGTTTGTATCAGTTCAGTCTTGCAGACATTAGACATCAGCATCATAACTGTTTGGCACAAATGGGTGTTTATGCCATAATAATTTTACAAGCTTGTATTGCTTTGAACAGACAGCACCAGAACAAGACTAGAAACATGAAATAGCTAAAACACAAATTATTGTTAAAGAGTCTTTCACTCTCAATGAAGACAAGATGGAAAGAACTGCTCCAAACCTGAGGTGAACCTGGCTTCCTGTCAGGAGACGTGTGCAAAGATGATATTTGAACTACAAAAAAAACGCATATCCACAACCAACATCTTGTCTGACTTGGATCAAGAGCAAGTCCACAGGCCAGTGCATCCAGGAATTTGTTATCTTGTGTTCTCCACAACATTATCAAGCAACGAATCAGTGCAATCTATCGCACTTCTTTTCCTTTTTTTTTTCATTTTCCCTTCCATTTTTCTTCAGAAGACTTTCATCAAATGGGCAAATATGGGCATCACTCGCCAGTTTTACTAACACAGCAGTCTTCTGCATAAAGACAGTCCAACTCAGAACTAAGCCAAATTAAAATCGTCTTCAATTCCAGCAGATACATTTCGTTTTCACTAAAGCAGAAAGCACTTTGGGTGCTTGTTTGGTTTTTTTTTGCATCCAGGCCAAGTCACTTTATAAATTGTGTTTTTTTTTTATATGTTTCACTCTATAATTGCTTGCAAATTACTTCGATTGTCAGCTACAGGTAGGAATATAAACAGAGGTGCTCATTATGTATTCAAATTGAGCTGAAAAAGTGGCAGTGAATTAATTTAACACAAACTCAACAACACAGTATGATACAATGCTGCGATTTACAACTAATATTGACATCACATGATTTATGATATTTCAAAGGTCTTCCAAAATCATCTACCGCTACACATGTCAATGGTAAAATTGAGTGCAACAAATCCACTGTCAAGTCCAACAAAATGAAAAGAATCTGCAATCTGCAGCTCAGCAAACATTTCCAATCTCTCCTCTGCAGCCTGTCATTAAAGAGACCTGGTGTCACTTGATAATCACTTTGTAGTCGTGCGCCTCGATAAAAAGTCGTAATTACTGAGATTGTGATTAAAAAGCCAAACTGTTTGTCCGACTCTGAGAGTGACTATAGGTGGTGGAGGGAGTGTGTTCTTACTTGTAGCTATCAAGAGGGAATGATATGGATAAGGAGAGTTAATAGAGATAATAGTGTTTAAAAACAGTATTTAATTCATAGTATTAATTTGGAACTAGATTTTAAAGATAAATAATTTCATGAATGGAATACATACAAATTGGAATAATAAAATAAGCTATAATGCAAAATCACATATGTTACAGGTAGGAATGCACCGATACCACATATTTATAATCTCGGGTGTACATCCTCAATCGCAGAATTTTCAAAAAGTTGTATATCGCCCATTTCCATGGAGACAGAGTCTGAGGATTTTTTGAAAAGGTTGTATTTCCCTCTGTTTCCATGGAGACGGAGCGATTTCAAAATTTTCCACCTTGCAAACCATTTTCAAAAAGTTGTATTTTTAGTGGCTCTGAGCACCATTGTGTCGATGAGGCCTACGATTTTTAAAATACGTGAAATGAATGGGTTTGTCTGGTTTGCAGGTGAAGAAGGTTTTATTACTATGATTGACCAAACTGATCCCAGATTCTGACCCCAGCCCTGCAAAATCAAGCTTTGTTCATAGTTCTTTGATCAGTTTCTCTTCTTCTTTGTACCCTTTTTAAAATTCTGGGTCTGTTTCCCCAACTTTTGCTGTCACCTCACCTCTTTGTCTTTTATGGCCTCCTCAGTGTGGAACTATAGATGACAAAGGTCCTAACGAGGGTCTGACGGAGCGCAGCTTGCAGGACGCCCAGCGCCTTTACCTGATGAACGACGTGGTCCAGCCAGAGTCTGTGGACCCACTGGTCATGCAGGATGACGTCCGCTTCTCAAACTTAGTGGTGGACATCGTTCAGGGGATGGACACCCTGTACCATGTCATGTACATCAGCACAGGTCAGTCGTGGAAGAGATGTAATATGAGAAAATGCTACCAAAAGAAGAGAGCTCAAATGATTTTTCCTATTGTTTTCAGAATATGGAACCATCCTGAAGGCACTTGCCACTCCCAACAAGAGCCTCCAGGGTTGCTACCTGGAGGAGATGGAGCTCCTCCCTCGGGGGGTTCGAGAGCCGATCCTGAGCCTACAGATCCTGCACAGTGACAGGTCGCTCTTTGTTGGCCTCAACGACCGAGTCCTGAAGATCCCACTGGAGAGGTGCTCCACCTACAAGACTGAGACGTGAGTACAGTCAAACACCCTACCAAGGAAATGGGATATTGCTGTATCATGTGGGCTGCATGGTGGCGCAGTGGCTCCTGGATGGTCTTTTCTGTGGAGTATGTTCAGAAAGTGTTGTTTGTGGGGGCGGCGTGGTGGAGTTGTCGTCTCTCAATCAGGATATTGCAACTTTGATTCTCTATCTCCCTCTGTCCAAAGATATTAGATGGGTCAATGCAGAAAAAAGAATGTCCCCAGGGGAATTATTAAAGCGTGATTAGTTTTGCTTTTGAAGATTATTACCTCCCAGGGTACGTTTCATCAAAATGAACAAAAAGGTTACTGATTCAAGACTCTAAAGATGAACATCTGTGCTGTGCATCGAATCCCGTGCTCCCATTAACAAGATAACTGCTTTAATTCATTCCAGCCACCCTCTTTACCAGAAATGACGACTACAATCTTTCACCTCATCGCCCACCAGAATATTCACCATTTTGTGTGTTCAATTTCATTATGGGCCATGTCATGTGGAAATAACTGTTGTCATTACCTCCCTCCTGTTCCACTTCATAACCAGCACAGCCCGGTGTGTGAAATGCACCACGTTTTCCATGAACATCGAATTGCAGTTTGACTTAATTAACAGTCTGAAGCCATTTATGAATCATAACTAATTTCTGTAATTTCAACAGTAATTCATTATATTGCACACAGTACTGTAATAAAGATACTGTAAAGTGTGTTAATTTAAATGTAAATTTTATGGGTGTGCTATATATATATATATACAATATAATGTAGTCCAGAATCCTGCAGTGATGTTAGTTTTAGCACTCACAAGTAACTTGGACCATATCTCCATGCTCTCAGAATGGTGCATTCAACAACCAATTGAAAAGTCCCTCTTGAAAAGGATTTTGACAATAAATATGCAACCAAATCTCTTTCGTATCCTCCTTCAGCCATTGTTGGTTGAAGGATCAATAGCAATATTAATATCCATGTTACAACAGTAAAATGCCTTTCTAGAGTATATCCAAATTTTCTCCCAATTTTTATTTAAAATGTTTAAATTACCGTATTTTCCGCACTATAAGGCACCTAAATACCTCTAATTTTCTCAAAAGCTGCCAGTGCACCTTATAACCCAGTGCGCCTTATATATGGAAGGAGACTGCTATTTGACAGCTGAACAACCAGAAGCTTTTATTTTGACAACTCTAACGTCGCAACTGGATCTTCAGAGCGGACGACACTCCACACAACACCTTCATCACTCATGGTTGCACACCAACATTCTAACAAACCAAAATAAACTAGATGAAATAATTACTCCCTAAACTGGGGAACAAAAACACATAAACACAATCAACACAACACCAAGCCCAACAACAACCCACAATAACCTCCAACAACACAAAACATGAATTCCCATCATGCCTTGCATCCTGAGCTCCTCAGTGCAGCCGATAGCTGCAATGAATTATGGGAGTTTCTGGTTGTGGTGTTTTAAATGCAATTATTGGGGGTTCTATTTGGTTTGTGGTGTCGGTAATAATTGTGTTGTGTTGTGTTTTTGTTGCTTAGTTCATGTAGTTTAGTTTATTACCGGTAGTTGTAAGTTGTCAACCAGCAGTGAAGAAGGTTTTGTGTGTAGTCTCCTCCTGGCATAGGCTGCAGGTAGGACTATCAAAATAAAGCGTGTGCACCTCTCTGGGTGTTAGAATCAGTGGAAAATGTAACCTAATGGCTTTGAGCTATAAAGGTTGCTGACTACTGGTCTATTCCATGCACCTTATAATGCGGTGCGCCTTATATATGAACAAAGTTGTAAATTATGTCAATCAATGTGGGTGTGCCTTATAAACCGGTGCATCTTATAGTGTGGAAAATACAGTAAAAATGTTTTAATTTGTATTTTTGCTTATCACTAAACTGTTTACATTTTATAATTATAGTTCAGTTACACAAAGCTCAACAGTTCATAATGTGCATTATTAATCTATAACTTATATTACAGCCATTACTTTTACATCCACTGTATAACATATAGTTTGCAAAATTTTATTTGCTTTCTATCATACCTCTTGTTAGGATTGTAACTTGTAAAAGGTCAAAAAGTCTTAAGATTCACCAGCATTTACTAGTAGTTTCCCAAGCAATGTTCAGCACATTTTCTATCTGGTTGATGTTCTTCTAAACATATTTCATAATTTACTTTCATCACTTTACCTGTTTGGCATTTCTGCAGAGTGTAGAATTCAGTGCTGTTAATTAACTTTAAATGCTTATTTTGGTCACCGAAGTAATTCAGATTGTTTCCGTGGGCAGTATTGTCAAGTACCAAGGCAAAAAGTGGCTGCATTGCATCAACTGTGGACAAGTAGTGTTACAGTACATTACTGCAAAGTGGAGTAGTGTGCAGTACTCCCACATGACAGTGACTAAATCCCTGGTTTGAGTCCAGGCTTGAGAGATTTTCTCTGCAGACCACAAACGTGTTTGAAATGATATGGTGGGAAACATCATTAGCATTGGGAATGTGTTGACGAAGCATCTGGAGCAGGATCAGTTGCCCCAGGTAACTCTGAGGAGTGATGACGGCTCAGTGTGCTTGGTGGCGCTGTGATCAGTGGACGCTTGAAATGCTGATGCAGCACAAACATCCTGCAACCGTTCAATAGTCACAACCACAAGGACGAATGAGACCAAATCTGCAAATTCTGGAACTGACAAGACACAGAACTTGCAGATCTGTGGTGACAAGATTCCTAGAACCTTAAGGCCACATCAACACGAGCCAAAACGATGTTTTTTCTCCCCAAGGTTCTCAAAAAAATTCTGTCCACACGTCATTATGAACACGGCTCTACAGGAGGCTTCAGGGCATGTAGTACACATGTCAGGCCTTTAGGGGTGCTGTGACTCACCAAACACACTAAAAACGAAGAAGAAGATAGAGCACAGAAATTTAGAAGAAGATTCCTGCTCATAAACACTTGTTAACTCGAATTCTATAACTCTCTCGACCTCTCGCTCTATCTCTCTCTCTACATCTCACTCTACCTTTTTCTCTACCTCTCTCTCACTCTCTCTCTTTCTCTCTCTATACCTCTCTCTACCCAGACCAGGGTTTCTTGCTGATTACCCAAATCAAGGTTTGTATCTCCACACCTGATCTTTCTCTGTCTTCCCTCTCCTCTCCTCTCCTCTCCTCTCCTCTCCTCTCCTCTCCTCTCCTCTCCTCTCCTCTCCTCTCCTCTCCTCTCCTCTCCTCTCCTCTCCTCTATCCTCTCACCCCAACTGGTCAGCAGAATGCCGCCACCTCTGAGTCTGGTTTCTGCAAAGGTTTCTTCCTGTTAGAGGGAGTTTTTTCTTTCCACAGTTGCAAATAAACCTGCTTACTAATGTGGATCCGTCCGGTGTTTCTCTTGTTGTTAAAAGCACCTAGGAATGACTGTTGTATTTAGTGCTATATAAATAAAGTTGAATTGAATTGAATAGTTCTATAGGTCTATGGCCCTGGTCCTCCTGCTGCTAACGTCAGTAGCTTCTGCAAGCTCCACCGGAGTTTGTCGTTCCTGATTGTTGTGGTTATGTGATGACATCACAGACCGCGATGGGGGGGGGGGTTACCTCATCAGATGATCGTCTTTGCCGTGGTTTTAGAATTTCTCCACTCTGGGGCCCGTTTTCAAAAAAAACGGTTTTCACGCTTCTACAACCGCCTCATGTGGATGACAGGCCGGAAACATCTGGTTTAGGTGAACCAGCGTTCTCGTGTGGACGGGTCCTTAGAGAGAATATTTTAGACAGCAGTGTTGCCAGTTGCATGTTTTCGATAGCTTTCCTCTGGGTACTCCGGTTTCCCGTCATCCTACAAACATGCATGTGAGGTTAATTGGTCACTCATAGATTGGACTTGTGGTTGTCTCTGTGTGTTGGTGCTGTGATGGACTGGCCACCTGTCCAGGTGTAACCTGCCTTCACTCATAATGAACTGGGATGGGCTCCAGTGTCAGGATATAAGCTGTAAAGAAAATGGATGGATTGACTTGCTTACTATTTCTTGTGGACGCTTGCAGCCAGAGACCGATCTTGGATTTCAAGCGATATGTGAAACTTTAAAAGCAAGCGGTTTCCTTGTTCATCCACTGAAGTGCTGCTCAGCCTGCATCTGCTGTTTTCTCCATTAGCATTGTAAAAGCTAACCACTTGTGGCAGCTCTGAATATCTTTAATAAATCAATGCACAGCCCTGGGTCAGAACTACTTCTAAGGATATCTCTTATCTCTTGCCAGCGTGGTGAAGGTGCTTATTACATACTGTGGACATTTGCTGTACAACATTGCTGCTGTCAGTCTCTTTGTACTGCTGCAACATCTACTCTGATTGTTGGGAGAAGTCTTGAGGTTGTATTACAAGAATAACACAGTTGAATAGAATAAGAAAACCAGCACTTCTCACCTTCAAATGTGTTGTATGTAGTGTGTACTATATCATTTGTGCTGTGCTTTTGAACAGTGGATTCATTTTCACTTGCTTGGACCTCTATTGAAGGTAATTATCTGTCCTCAACTAGGATTAATGTCTGCAAAACTTTGCCTATAATCATTAAAGTCCTTTTCTAAACTGACAAATGACTGGGGCGGTATCTGCCCGCCAGAGGAAATTAATTTGCTGTGCTTTTGTACTAATGAAGTTCTGCATAATACAGAGGGAACACTGTTCTGGCTTTTGTTTGCTTCTGAATCAGAGGATAAACAAAAAAGTGTTGTGTGAAGCTATTTCATTCGCTGCCAGAAAAGTTTCTCTTCAGGCACGTTATTTTTGTGTGTGAAAAATGATACTAAGACGCAAAGAGAGAAAGGGAGCGAGAGAGAAAGTTATTTTTCCCTGCTATCACTTGCTGGACTCTTATTGATGTGAAAATCTCTGCCTCCAGGGTGAGAGACGGGAGAAAAGCCCACTGGCTGTTTGTCCAACCTTCTGTATCTCATCAGTGCTCTCAATCAGGATCCTCAGCTGGCCACCTCCTTCTTCAAAGTCAACTTCATTTTAGCATACAAACCGCCTGATGCCTTTTCTGCTGTGTGTGTGTGTGTGTGTGTGTGTGTGTGTGTGTGTGTGTGTGTGTGTGTGTGTGTGTGTGTGTGTGTGTGTGTGTGTGTGTGTGTGTGTTCTGCATACAATCCGAGGACCCACATCTGATCGGATGATCACATTATGAAGATTAGAAATATGATAATCTAATGTGATATCATGTAACTTAATATAAATCAGTCAGTTTTGCAGTGTGCATTTGTCACATCTTGTAAATTGCAGTCAAGGACATGTTTTAGACAATAATTGTGCTGATTTGTCATGTAATAGTTATGATTCAGGATCAGTTTTTATTGGGGTTTTTAATACAAGATATGTATTTTTCCTATATTGTGGATATCTGAATATGTTCACTCATGTCTCATTGACACTTGTCTGAGATGTGTTGACAAATATTTAATGTAAGGTTTGGTTTAAAAATTTTCACATCTCTGAATATTTAAAGTATTATGTAACTCCGTTTTAAAAACTTTTTATGCAATAAATAAATGAAAGTCAATATGCAGGAATGTCCCGGAAAGGCCTGAGAATGGGGTTTGCGTGCGTGCGTGCGTGCGTGCGTGCGTGCGTGCGTGCGTGCGTGCGTGTGTGCGTGCGTGTGTGTGCGTGCGTGTGTGTGTGTGCATGGCACTTGGTGGGATTTTTGTGTGGGCTGTTCGCCGAGTTCTAATATGCGTGGTGCATGATGAGTCAGCTTGCTATTTCTACTAAATCCAAACTCCTAGACACATGGGAGCACACACTTGCACGAGCACCCACACACACACACACACACACACACACACACACACACACACACACACACACACACACACACACACACACACACACACACACACTCACACACTCTGGAAGTGCATTTAATAAGACGTGGGTAAGAAATACAAGAAGAGCATTCAACTCAGCAAGCAACAGAAAGACAGGGTGCAGCTTTGAGAACAAGAGGTTGAAAGAAAAAAACAGAACCTCCATAAGAGATTGTGAAGTGAATTGATAAGAAGCACACAGGAAAAGAGGCAAGGGGGTGGAAGGGCCACTCTTCACTTGTTTTACAATATTGTGTTCACCTTTGTGGCTCAGTCATGTTCATGCTCTGCAAGCCAAAAGCAAACAGCTGCAGGACACAACAGATGTCAACCGACTGGCCAGACCCTCCACTTCATTAAGTCAGACTTAAGCAAAGGGAAACCAACAGGTTTGATGTCAACTCAAAACATTTCAAACAATACAAAGGACAAAATTAAAGTGGATGTACTAATTACACAGAGTTTCTGCAGCCAGATAAATATAGACAAAAATAGACAGCGGATATTAGTGCTTCCGTCCTCCTCAAGCAACTCCAGGAACGTTTGAGGCTCCTGAAATATGGGCTGGAATAAATCTGAGAGACAACAATATTTTCAAATATGCATTGGAAGTGTTAAATCATGCACATGACAGAGCCGAAAACTGAAAGTGCCTACATATATGCAAAGCTGAAAGATAGATGGAGGAACATAGCCGACAGTTGCATATGTTTTTTGGATTAGTGCTCAGAGGGCGATGAGTTTGTGTCTGAGGGACCCTCAGAAACACCCTCAGCACAGACTGACACTCACTGTTGCACAGCTCTTACAACATGTCACAGTCAAAGAACGCACATGCTGATTCCTAAAGTTATTGCATTTTTTATGGGCTCCTGATCTCCTGTTATTGGCTTGTAGGGACATCGTGTTTCAACAGTTAGTTACTTTAGTGGAAAAGTGTTATTTGAATTTAACTTTTTGTTATTTTCTTTTAGTTAGGGATCCAGCATTTTACAGAAAAACTGATTTCACTCAAATGAGTAAAGAGAGATGGCTGTGAATAACATGTCCACACGATGTGGCTAATTTATGGATTTTTACAGGTTAAGTGGCTCTATGCCGCCAGATTCTACTTCCGCATACATGCTGATTTTAGCACCTCTGCTTCTCCAAAACTTGCTTAAAAGTGACATTTCTGCTCTTGGTGAGCTCATCTTGTGCCGCTTCTCTGACTGCTGTCACTGTTGCGTTCAGGTGTATCACGTAAACGAGAGCGCTGGACTCTGTGACTGAGGAATCTTCCTTCTCAGAATCACAATCAGCAATTAACCGATAAAAAACTTTATCGCCAGAGATAAAACACTTCCTGATTATGTACCTGTCTCTATGTGTCTCTCTGTGTGTCTCGCCGCGTCTCTCTCTATGTCTCTTTGTGCCTCTCTATGTGTCCCTCTATGTCTCTCTGTGTCCCTCTATGTCTCTCTGTGTCTCTCTCTGTGTTTTTCTGTCTCACTCTGTCTGCGGGCTTCACAGCAAACGCACCAGGTGAGGATGTTCCTGCCTCACATTAATGAAAATATGAGCAATGTTCCTGCAGTGAAATTCTTTCCCTGTTACAACGTGGACACCTGCAGCTTGTCGTCAAGTGCGGCTTATATATGTTTGTTTGGTTTTTTTTCTTTTCAAATTTTGCGGGTGCGGGTTACATTCAGGTGCACTCTATATTGTGGAAAATACGGTAGAAATGTGTTGATTCGTTCATTGGTTCAGTAGTTTCTACTAGGGGGTGGACATCAAGGACAGGAGCGCACCATCAGTTTTGGTCGTTCATTTTCTTGCTTGTTTACTTGTTGGATTGTTCATTTGTTTGGTCTTCAAACAAACGATCCTTCGGTCATTCAGTCATTCATTCATTCCATTGGTTGTTTCTTCTGTCGGTCAGTCATTCGGTCAGTCGTTCATGAACCATACATTGGACAGCCCTGCGTACTATAGATGTTTAAAAAAGGATATGCAGTCACATGCTGGCCATACATTTCTTCGGCGGGGCTCTTCAGTATTTCATTAATTTCAGCCAATGTTAACTTCATTTAAATACAGTGCATTGATAAACCACATTACAACAATCTTGCCCTTTCTAGATTGTAAACAAACACAAGCAGAAGCTTCCTTAAGTTCCTTTGAGAAAACGAAATGTTTTGGTGCTGGTTTACTGGAAATGACAGTTAATCTGAGTTATAGGGAAAACAAAAGGTTTTTTCATCAGGTATATTTTCAAACAATACATTAATTCATCTTTTAAAGCTTTTTAGAATTGTACTTCAACTTGTGCTTTTTTATTCTCCAAGAGTCAAAAAAACAGCACATTATTATGATATGCTCATAATAGATACAATCATATATAAACATTTATAAACATTAACAAACCTGAACACATTTGATAAATAATCAACACATTTCTGTTCGTGTGCATTTAAAAATAACTATGATAGAGAAAGTCGAACCTGACCTGCAGCTTTTCAGCCAGCGAGAAGGGACGTGACAGAGTTAATGATTAGAGACTAACTGCTCGTTGTCTTCATCTCAACATCTGGTAGAAACACAGAACAACAAACCAGAACGGACTTTAAGCCAATCACTGAGCAGGTGTGGCCAGGGGCCATTGAAAAGACGGCCAAATCTCGGACACCAAACGATACTGATTGGTTCAATTTTATGTCAGTCACTCATATTGATCAATAATTGGTGAAACTGTGCTAAACCCTGCCTCCTCTGGGTGAGATGTGGAGTGCCCTCGCTGCTCGCACACACACACACACGCACACACACACACACACACACACACACACACACACACACACACACACACACACACACACACACACACACACGCACACGTGCGCGCGCCGCGGTCCCCCCTACTAGACAGAGAGAAATCAAGAAATCCTCTCCTTTATGGATGATTATTTATGGGCAATGAAGTGAACACAGTTCAGGGTCCATTGTTAGTTTGTTGGCATAAATAAACAGTATTACAGTTTATTTTTTTATTTGTTTTTTTTTTTATTGTTTCAGCTTCTTGCTGCCAGGTGGGGCGACACCCTGGCACCTTCTATCAGTCAGCTACCACTGGTCACATGCTTCAAAAAGAAAAACATTATGGATATAACTTCTGAAGGAGAGGAACAACATGTATTGTATGAGATTTCACGCCCCTGCTGAAGGCCCCTCTATTCACACCTTCTCGGCAGATGATCTGTGATGACGTATGTGAGGCTCCGCCAATTTTTTTGCAGCATTATTGGATTGAAAGATTGGATTTCAAAGTATGTTTCACACATTTGGAAGGATTATTTAGTGTATCTGACACAAAACCAAAAGATATCAGTATATTTGACACAATAATAAGCCGTAAAGTTAAAACACTGCTTCATAGACGACAGTGGTGAGTGATGCGTCCAGGTCGGTTGACGTGTCGGAAGTTGCTTTCTGACATGTGAACGAGCTGCGGGGTTCATACCGTTAGCGACATTACTTGCCTTTTCAGCATTATTGCATATTTTTGATGGCTTATTAAAGGTTTTTGTCATGTTTTTCTCCTCTGAACTGCCGTAAGCTCTATTGCGGTCGCCACCATCTTGGATGTTTTGTGCTCTCCTATTGGACCAGCAGCTTACATGTGACTCAAACGCAGCGCGCATAACACATATATTATTACACCAATAAAAATAGTGCCGACTTTAAACACTGGTTTTAAAAAAAAATGCGGGATTACAAATAGAGAACTTTTGACATCTAGTTCAGGACTAACATATCTTTATTACGGTGTAAAGACATTGTCGTGTCTCGATGTCGGAACAGGATAACGCCACTTCGTAGCCGACTGCTTTGAGTGACGCGTTCAGGTGCATCACGTAAGAGTGTCTTCTGATAGTGACTTTAAATGTCCAGGGTTGCAGTTTTGTGGACGAGTTGTCCTAGAATCTGAATATATGTCCCATACAATATGTGTTGTACCGAGTGAATCGAATGATAGGGAACGAAGTGTTCAATCTTCTGTATCTTCTGAATCATCTTCTGTCTGTGGGCACCCACCAGTTCAGGCTCTGATGAAGACCCACCTGCCGTTCTGCTCTTTCTCACTCCGAACAATGGACTGAAAGCAGTGAATGTGCTTCTGTCCAGCTCTTTTGCCTGGTGTGTGGTCGTCCCATTCACAATTACCTACACAACCATTCACACCCTCGTACCAGCTGAATTTTCTGGGATGTCTTTTATTGGTAACAGCAGCTCATCAGCAGCCACGCATGATGTTTGTCATGGTTTCACACACACACACACACACACACACTGAACTGTGAAGCATGGCAGCATAACATTCAAACCACCTTAGGTAAGTCCTCTTTTTATTGCAGATGGTGTCAGAAAACATAGTATAGAATTAAAGAAGCTTGTCACAGAGGGAAATGACTTTTGCATTAGCTTGTGTTTTGGGTAAGCCCATATGAGCCAGACTTGACTCTCGACATTCCTCAGTTTTCATTTCAAGTTCATACATGGGTACAACACTGTGTTTGACTGCAACATTTCTTTGCTGGTGTGATGTTGTTCTGATCGTGTTGTACCTCTGCTTCCCCTCAGTAGGGCGCAGTGGCAATGCTCATTTCAGTTTCTTAACACGAGCAGATTATTAGCCCCCGACCCAACGATGGGCATTGTTTCATTCTCCCTTGCTATTGGTTGCTATGTTTCATCCCACCAGAAAAGCTGTTAGTGTGTTTCTTTATTTTGTATCTGAGATATCCTGTATTCACAGTGTGTATCCACCTTGACAGTCCAGCTCAATGCACTAAAAATAAGTGTTGGTTGTTGCTATTTGAAGCTCCATTACATTTGACTGCCTTTAATGTTTAGTTTTCCTTCAGTATCGACTAATATTGGCAGTTTGCCTCGTAACCTGGAGAGAAATCTTTACATTTACATCGTCATCTTCAACTCAAGGTTTTTTTTTTAAATACATTGCTAAGGCTTTAATTTTTCAACTTTCCTTTTAGCTTGCAGATAATGTGTGTGTGTGTGTGTGTGTGTGTGTGTGTGCGTGCGTGCGTGCGTGCGTGCGTGCGTGCGTGTGTGTGTGTGTGTCTGTGTTGCATCTATCAGGTCTTCCTTTTTGATGCTTTGACCGAAGGGGGAAAGTCAATCTGTGCTGCCAGACAGTGAAAGGAACTTGTGTTTTCACTCAGAACTAGACAGCGTGGACAGAAAGGCACCTTAACAGTGAGAGCCTGTTTTTGTGGTTTGGTTTACTCATTTGCCACAACTGAACGTGTCAGACTCTTGGAAAGTGGTTTTACACAGGAAGGCTTTTCAAGTGAGTCTTAGAAGATATTTTTCTTCACGGCCGGCATTGAAGTGAAAAGAGGAGAGAACGATAAGAATATGGTAGCAAAAATAACTATGAAGAGGAGATGTTGAATAAATGATGAGGAGAATGCCGAGGAGAATGAAATGGAACAATTCAGGCTATCTGTTGCTTGAAAAAAAAAGAAAAACACTATTAACTGGTTTACCTACACAAACATTACGCTTCATTACAAGCGACTCCTTTTGTCCTGCTGGTGACAGTTTCACCTGAAGGACTTTGGCTCTGTGTGTGTGTGTGTGTGTGTGTGTGTGTGTGTGTGTGTGTGTGTGTGTGTGTGTGTGTGTGTGTGTGTGTGTGTGTGTGCGTGCGTGCGTGCGTGCGTGCGTGCGTGCGTGCGTGCGTGCGTGCGTGCGTGCGTGTGTGTGTGCGCAGCAGCTGCTTGTTAAAGCCAGTGTGCCCTCCATGTTTCAGTCCCACTTTGGTAGTGTGGTTCCCTGTAGGATCCCTGTACTGTTGTCGATTCCTGACTGTGTGTGAGGCGATCTTACCGGCCGGTCCCCAGCAAAGCCAATTTACTGTCGGCTGTGACTGCCAGCCTGTCAGCGGGCCTCTGGAGCTCGCTGCTGCTGAGCCTGTATGACCAATCAAAGCAACACTTCAGCAGCCGAGGACCGAGGGAGAAGGAGTGTGATGGTGTTCACTCAATGGATGTATTTATTACTGCTCCAGAATGATGCCACTTTTATTACAGGCTTTGTTTGGGCTGAATCTCAGAGTAATCATTTTGCTCAGTGCCTCATTCGCACTGTCTTCATTTCTGTCCAGATTGCTTTCTCACCGCCGCCTCTCCTGCAGCCCTGACGTGAAGCATCTCTCTGTCTTCACCTAAAACTCGTCACCTTTTTTGTTCTGCTGATGTCGACAAACTCTGTCCAGGAAATAATATAAATGCTTATTTAGATTTGGGTTGTGTCTTTAAAAAGCTGAATGTGGAATGTGTGTTTTTGCAAAAACCAGTGGTGGAAATAATCTTGATTACATTTTGCAAATATAAACATTCATGCATTCTTTTGCAATAATCCAAAATAATCAACCTGCATGTGGGAACATCTGGTATTTAGAAGAGATAACATATCATATATGTAGTGAGCAGTTATTTAGTGCCAAACAGATCAATTTTATTCTGAGGTTAAACTTTATCTTGCAGGAAGCCGCTGAGTCTGGTTATTAAGGTTTCTTCCTATAAAAACTATAGGTTTTTTTCCCCACAGTCTCTTATTTCTTGCTCATGTGAATCTTTTGGTTTTCCCTGTAAAAAGGGCCCTGAAGTGACTTTGTTGTATTCAGCGCCATATAAACAAAGTTGAATTGAATTGAATCCACATTATGTTTACAACTAGTACTCCGAATGTTTGCTTCTCTGAATGCTTTTGGATCACTGCAGCGTTTAACTAAACTCTCTTACATTGTGGAAAAACAGGTTCATTGATGGCCCTGAATTGCGTGTATTTTTCTCAGGGAGTACAATGTGGTTGACGCTCTTTAAGCGCCGCTGTCTTCAGGTTTCGCCGTGTCAGTGTTCGTCTCCTGAAGGTTCAGGGACGAGCACATTAAGGAGTCGCTGCTCGTCTGCCAGCTCCAGCTTTGTGAAAGTGACTTGTTCATTTTGTTAGCTCCCTCGCTCAGCGTGACTCGGGTTTGGACCGGTATCTGATGGCCCTGACGCATTAAGGTGTAAACAGTGGATTCAGATGAGCTGACCAGATTGATGAAAAGCTATTGAACATCCCGCCGGCTGTCCTGAAAGTGACGGCAGCTCAGTTCAACTTTCACCTCATTGTTCTCGTCTCTGCCCATATTTGTCCTCTCCCTTTCTGTGTCACTGTCTGCTTCGTTCACTCTCTTTCAGCTATTTTAATACATTGTCTTGTCCTCTGTCGCAAAGATGATGATAATGATAATGATGATGATGATGACGACAATGATGATGAGGATGAGGATGCAGCACCTTTTTATTCAGTGGAGGTTTAAACTGCACACACAGAAGATAACAAGGTTTTAGTTTTTTTTGGCACACAGCCCTGTCAAGTTAGTTTCCTTTATTTTTGTGGGACCCGGCAGCATCACTCTGCAGCCCGGCTCCAACCGGACCTAATTGGATGTATTAGTGCTGAGTGCTAGCAGGAGTCCTCTGTGATTCCCATTCATCATGAGCAGACTTCCTAAATGGCCACACAGTGGGGGAAAAGCCTTGAGGAGAGGTTCTGGCTCTCTCTTTTCAATCTGCCCCTGGAGAGGGAGGATGAGCAGGGCCTGTCAGCAGTGGCCTCCTGACAGCAGCGTCACTGAAACACACAGCGCAGACGTATGTTTAACAACGTCAAGCCTCCTCACACAGCGTTTCCTTAACCGAGTGGCAACCCTACAGCTCATAATGGCTGAATGCAATCCATAATTTATCAGTTCTGGTGATCATATTTGCAATTACACACCGACAGCCTGCCATTAAAGATGAGGTGAAGTATTGTTTTTATGTCTAGTTGTTAAAGGTCCCGTAATAAAAGGAGACACTGGTTTTTACAGCATGCACAAACGATTTAAAATGCCAATTACACCCCCACAGAGAGACTACAGCAGATTTATCTCCTGATGCCAGTCACCCAGACATATTGTTATATGGGCTGGTGAATTTTTGCCGCTCAGTCTGTTTAAAATTTAACAGGCCGTGTTCCATAGCGCCTCTGTTTTGATATAGTGCACCACCAGGCACGCATGCTGCTGAATTAAATATCAGCCAGCGGCCTGCGGACTTGTCAAAGCAATTCTCCGGCACATTACGGCACACCCATGGTGCAAAGACACACCCTTACAGTGTACACAAATGCAGAGGGCTATTCTAAAAAAGAGATTATTCACACACACTCGCAGAGTTGATACGGCTCTGTCTGCTGTGTTTGTGCAGACTCAGCTTCCCATCCTGGCAGATATCCCTCTGCTACAGAAATGAGCTTTCCTCTTCCCATCACACGGCCCTCTCTCCAACCACTGTGCCTCTAATTGACTTTTACAATAGAACTTTCTTTTTTTTTCCTCTCATTTTTTTTTCCTTAAAGAAAGCTGTCAGAACAGGAAGGCATCCAGAGCTTCTGGCTGGTGTTTTATGCTGCAGCAGAAAGGTCAGAGCGAGAGCTAAACGCCCCGGTACACCGCTCTATTTTCTTCAAATAGTAAATTCTCGTTTATTAAAACTGGCCGCTGGTGGAGAAAGCGATTGGGGGGGGGGGGCAGCACAAATTGTATTTTTCTCGTCGAGGGCTGCATTTGTATGCAATGTATAACAAAATAAAGCATTTTGATGTTTGTATGCAAAGATTGGTGAGACGCTTCTTCAGTATTTATTAAAAATCTATCAAATTGTGACACTGACATTTAGAAATTTGAACTAAACCTAGTTTTATTTGGGAGTTAGGAAGCAAATGCTTCTCGTAAATTGCTTTATTAAAATGTAAATTCATCTAACATCGGCCTTCCGGGTGGCACACATTACCCACAGTTAATTAGGCTTCAAATGGCGACCACCTCTTGGTTCCACTTAACATTTTTCACCCCAAAAGTTTGTATTAAAAAAAGGATTTGGCTTAGCTGATCGAATGGTGGAAGCCAGAGTGGTGGTATTCCATCACCACACATCAAAGTCACCAGATACAATATGGATGACCTTGAGCCAAAATAGCAGCTTGCTCCACCACCTCCCATGGAGTATTACAAGCACTGGACTGTGAATTTGTGGCCGACCTCATTACAATTATTGTTTCATCTCTACTGGAAATTGCATCTGCCGTCAGTTTGATAGTGTCACTTAATTAAAGGGACACGCCAGTCACTGTGACCCGCTCACACGGCGAGGTATCCTCCTCTGTCTGCCGCAGGGACTCACTCCCGCGGGTGGGGTCACCTCTGAATCGCTGACTAAGCAGCAATGTCTTTATTGAATCTGAGGACGACCTCGGGTTTTGCCTCAGAGCCCCGGCTTTGGCACAGAAAGCTGTATCAACACATGGAGATTCTTCAACCTCCTGCCTGAAACACTGCAGGGCTCTTCAAATAAAGCCTGAAAGCCTGTGCCAGGAGCGGAAAAACACAACAACAACAACGACAACAAGACTCCTTTCAGCCGGGTGGAAAAGAGGGGAGCAAGTACATCCACAACACTGTAATTAGCGAGCGAAGAAGTAGAGGGAGGGAGGGAGGGCTGGGTGAAGAAAGAGAGAGAGACAAAAGGGGGGATGTGAAGGAGAGGGATGCTCAAACTGAAGAGAGGAGTTTTTCTCTCCGTGCCTTTTATTCTGCGTTCCTGAAGCATTCAGATCAGCTCTGGAGGCTCAGCCTCGTCATTAACGGCTTTAGATTTAATTAGCCGCCATTAAGCTCCTGTTTTACTGGAGGAGCTTACAAATATTTAATCACCGTTTGGTTGATGTACCATGTTTAATATTGTGGTTGTTGTTCAGGCAGCGGAGAAGCAAACTTTGCATCAAAAAGGCTTTCAAAGGTTTGTGTAACTCGTGTGATGTGGGGCTGCAGTCAGTGTGTCTGACACATTAATTGGGGCGACTACCAGTGGCAGCCACCCATTCTGTAACTCATTATTGTTATGAAAATTAGTATTGCAGCTACAATAGCTGAATATTTAAGAGCTTGTAACTTTCTCAGGTGAAAATGGGTGTACAACTGCTGTCTCTCCGACGTTCAGCTTGTGTAAAGCCTCGTTTACAAGACGACGTTTTAAATGACAAGGATCAACTTTTTGTTGCATTTTGAGTGTCTGTTTATAACGAAGCTTCTGAAAACACAACGGGCTCTTGAAAACACAACGAGCTCCTGAAAACACCAGTTCCTGAAAACACAACTTTTTGAAAATGCTCCAACTCCATCTCTGGGGAAAAAGCAAAACTTTTCTGAAACAAACACACAAAAACGATGCGTTTTCTCTGGAATCCCTAAATGGGTTCCAAGTCTTCTACATTTCCTTCAGTGTTTATTGTTGTGTCTGTTTTAATAACCAACGAAGCCGCTGACAGAAAGTCTCTGGTGTGCCGTTCCCCTGCAGCCTGTGCTTGGAGGCCAGGGACCCGTACTGTGGCTGGGACTTCAGGCAGCGCAGATGCACCACGCTGGAGGACAGCTCCAACATGAGCCAGTGGAAGCAGAACATCAGCCTCTGCCCGGTAAGTCTGACGCTCCTGCGGGGTTCACGGTAAAACGTCAGCAGGACACAGAATCCAGGGCTGCGAGACTCAGGGACTCGCATTTCAGATGCGATAGTGGTTTATTTTCATGCATGACCAAAAAATCAAGGTAAAGAATATTATAGCGGAGGCAAGAAAAGGTGAAATGGGATATATTAGACTTCACTGAGTTGAAGCTGGCTGAAGATAATTCGATAGTAATAAATTCATTCCATTTACCTTGAAAAGCTCTCTCTTTATCTTCGAGGAAAATGTCTCATCTGACAGTAGAAGACGTGTACTGCCTCTTTAGGCCACTCTCCATCATTGGCTCCCAACATTTCCCCTTGAAGCATCCCCACAATACCTCCAAGAAAGGCTGTCCATCCTGATGGACAGTTTTAGTCTGTGTTAGTTTCCAAAACATTCAGGGGTTTATTTTAGAGATGCAGTAATGCCAACACCAATATCAGGAATCAGGTACTGATAACTGCAGGCAAACTCATATTCTGAATTTTTCAGAATTATGAAAAATGCCAAAAGTTACTGTCCTGTATGCATGTTGTGTGTTTTGAATGTATTAGTTTCTGTCGTTTTTGTTTTGCCATTTTGCTTATCTTTTTATTCTTATTTCCTTTTTATCTTGTTTCCAGGTGCTTGTTGTAGGACCCCCTCGCAAACGAAATGTTACCTCTCAAGTGGTTATCCTGTTAATACAATTAAATACAATTAAATAAATAAATAAATAAATTCATAGTCAGAAAAAGGTCATTGATACGGGTATAATGAGATGTCATTCGTCAACAGCAGGTGACCGCGGTTGTCCACGGTTTGAAGATTCTGTAATATTAATGAGAATGATTAAAATAATTATGTTCTGACAAAATATTAAGAAGAGAAAAACGATTTTGTACGACACCAGCAACTTCATCACCGAAGACATTTGGATCAGCAAAGTTAGAACCATGTTGTTTTTTAGTTTAACTGCTCAGAGGATCAGGAGGATTTTACGCAGAGCTGAGCTACTTGCTGCATGCTACATGCTATATGCTACATGCTAAAAAGTGTCAGGCTCACACAACAGCGATGCTACATTCTGCACATGATTAAAGTGTGACTCATTAACAGTGAACTGAAGCATGTGGAACCCACAGTGAGCTCGGGCTGTTCTGCAGTGTACAGTAGCTGCCGTTCTTATTGCAGACACAGTGGAGCCTCAAGGCTGTTGGAGGTGTGGAGCGTCAAAACATAGGCTGTATGAAAGTGGTTCACGGCAACAGCTAACATTTGCATATTGTTTGTGTATGAATAATAAATTACACTTAATGACATTTGATAAATACTGGTATTGGTAAGTAGCTAAAGATTGGTTCTTGTACTTGTGCTTGTCCATTAAAAAAGTGGTATCAGTGCAGCTCCAGCTTCTATGAAGATCCAGTTTTTATCATGTGACTTCAGTCAAAGCCGAAGTGGATGCTGCTGTCCCGGGCCCCGGGTGGGAGGCCACTGCCTGAAGTGACTCATGTGATGAATGTTTGCTTTTCAGCTGCGGAACCAGACCATGAACGGAGGCTTTGGGTCGTGGGCGCAGTGGCAACCCTGCAACAACGAGGACGGTGTGGACGGCGTGAGCTCCTGTTTGTGTCGCTCCAGATCCTGTGACAGTCCCGCCCCCCGATGTGCAGGCAAAAACTGTGAGGGTCCCACCATCGAGGTCTCCAACTGCTCCAGGTGGGGAAAACATTGATAGAGGTTAAAACCATGAATCAGCATATTTTCTGGTTAAAGTGCTGGATCGCCTCATTGATTGATTCAATGACACACAAGCAATCAGAGCAGGAAATCAATAAGCAGTGTTTGGAGGACACCTGGTTAATGAGACAGGATAAAAGAGGAATCCAAAGTGTCATGTAGTAAAACAGAAACTAGAAAACACTGATTCAATTCAATGGTAGAGATAATCCTGATATGATGTAATAATCAAATAATCAATGTATTCAGTGGAAAGATCGTTTCATTCAAGTTGACAAATCTTTGTTTACCATCAAAGTAGAACAATTCAATATTGTTTCTGCGGCTTGATGCAGAATGATCAGGTTTAAAGAACAGACAAAGATGTTTTTGCTTTCATTGATTCTGGCTTTTACACCACATCAACAATATTATTGTCAGACTTTTCTCATGTACAACAAAAAAAAATAAGCACATTTTTACTGATTCCTTTAGTTCCAGCTGTGAATTATTGCAGCAGCTCTTAAATCATTTGAATGTGGCCTTTGTTTAAAGCCTGAAAAACACTGCATGGAAACTATTCACAATTAAACTGCCCTGCATCCCCATGAAACAGATTGTCTGCTGTGAGAGGAGTAGTGATGTTCAGCAACACTATGATGATGGGACACTACTGCGAGGCATCGCTCGGTTGGTAGAGAGGTTGCCTCCCAATTGGCAGGTTGTGGGTTCAATTCCTATCTCTGCCTGCCGACATGCCAAAGTGTCCTTAGGCAAGACACTGCTCCCATTGGAGTGACAGTGCTGTGTGTGAATGGGTGAATGCGATGAACCATGGAAAGCACCTGGGGGCTGCTCACACAGTGGAAAAGCGCTATACCGGTGAAGTACAAATACTTTAGGCAAGAATTAATACATCTGTTTTAGCTAAGACAGGTTGTTAACAGCACAAGAAATGAATTAGTTTCAAATCAGTAATTTCCTGCGGTTATTTTAAATGTACATTAGCTTCACTGCACTGGGGTATTCACATTCACCCATTCACACATGCACCAGTGGTGATAGCTGCGATGCAAGGTGCTCATACACCAGCAGTACCTCATGGAGTTCATTGTCACAAAAACACTTTGGCACGTGAACGGGGCAACAAACACCCAAACCATGTTGGGATTTCAAAATGCTCCGATGTCCGACCGGAGCCACAGCCGACTCGTACCCAAGACCTATAACAAAGCTAGAGACAAAAACAAAAATCAGTAAAGTAATTGAGGATCAGACGGTTGCAGAGTTGCAGGAAGCGGGCCATTCCCTACCCTCAGGCCAGCGTTTTGGCAGTCTGTTCACATGACAACGGTGCTTGGAGCCAATGAAAACACAACCTTTCGAAAATGCTGCTACTGGTTATGCGCACCAAAACCCAAGTAAAATTTTCATGCCCATCAGTCCATGTTCTCCTGGACAAGGTAGTTTTATTATGAATAACAATCCAACTTGGTGGTTTTATTTTGACAGTCACCGTAATAACAATCCAATTTGGTGGTCTGTCCACTAGAATGTTGTTAACGTCGAGAGCTCATTGTTCTCTGCTACATGTGTGTGTGATTTCATAACAAAAAAACCAACAGCGCCAACTTGTGGCCTGGCATGCTTACTACATCTCGTTGAGCATTTCTGCCATTTCTGTGTGAACGGACATCATTTTCAAAACATTGCTGTGTAATTCTGAAACTTACTCTTCAAAGTCGTCAGTGTCCAGTTTTGAATAGCGGACCGTTGGACAAGGCAGTTGGATGTCGTTTATCACCAACCTGAACAGGTTCAAACAAAACTCCTCATCTTTGGTAATAAATTACAAACAACAGAAGTGAGTATTTAGACATAAAATGTGAAAATTGAGAGGTTCTGAGGCCTGCAATCTTAATTGATCATTTCACAAAGACAAGGCAACTTTGTTTGTGTGGCAGAAGAAAGGTGACTTCAAGCAAGGAGACCCAAAAATATCAAAGCAATTAAAAATAAGATATATTTGCTGGCTGAAAGGCAATGGAAACGGTCTTCAGTCGTGTTTTCAAAGATTTTAATTGGAGCAATCCTGCAGTTTGAAGGGAGATTTGTTGTTAAAAAGCAGCTTCTGAATGTTTGTTTGTGCTGTTGTACCAGAGCTCATCCACCTGAAACAACTCGGTGTGAACATCATGTCTGCCTTTCAATGCTCAGACCAGACCGCTGCTCTTGTTTATAGCGTTATCATCGATGTTCCCTACACTGGAGATTCACGGAAACAATGCTGCAAGTATTTCCTAATCTGAGAGGAAAGTACTTTTAAAGCACTGGGACAGATTCAGTTCCTGCTAATAATCATTGTGGGGTATTCTCTTAAAATACCAGGAAAAGGCTGCACTGCTGAGTTAATAGCAGTGCAGCAGGCCAGATAAATAAGTATTTGGGTACAAACTCTGTGAAAGATACAGAAAAGTTAAGAATTCACACGAACAGCAAAGAAAAGCAACACCTCTACGGGTACATTCACCTACATATGCTATTCTAGCAGCACAGCCATGAGATGGAAATGTGAAGCCTGCATCAGTCTGAGCATAGCAGAGACCCACTCCGTTCTTGGCGCCGCTTTGTTGGTCATAAAACCGTCTCCTAAAAAGGATTGTAAAGTGTTTTGTGATAGTTGCTGTAACACTTCCCTCTGTTTCCGAGGTCGAGTAATCTTATAATGTCTTCTGTCTTGGTTCATCAAGCTTTTTCAAAGTGGGGTTATTAGAAAGCTGTGACAGCACAGTAATCCCGTCATTTAGCTCATTTGCACAGTTTGAAATCAGGCAAAGTGTCAATGATTCTCCTAAACTCCACTCAGAGCCTCGAGTGACTTTGACTTTTAAGACTCACAACACAATTTACACTCTGACACCGCATGAGGACAAGCATTGAATTTCTTTTTTTTTTGTTTTTAGCATGGGGGGCATCCAGGCATTGCTTGTGGTATATGGAAGAGTGAACCACCAGGCTCTTAGGACAGATCTTGAAGCCTCTTCATTCTTATTGGTACGAGGAGTGCAAAGAGCTGTTGGGGGTCAAGGGTCTTGGCCCGGGACCCTCCAATCCCAAGTCCACCTCTTTAACCCCTAGTGATCAACTGTTGAGAGTATTTATACAGGAGTTGAAAGTCACAGTAAATACAACCCAACTTGGTAGTTTTATTTTGTCAGTCACCATAATAACAACCCAACTCAGCAGTCTGTCCACGATAATGTCTGTGTTCTCCCAGTGTTTGTGTAAAGAGCGGATTGTTCTCTGCTGCATGTGTGTGTGGTTTCTTTACAAAGACAAACAACTGCACCCACTCGTGGCCCGACATGAAAATCACATTGTTTTCAGTATTTATGCCGATTCTGTCTAAATGAACATTGTTTTTAGAACAATGTCATGTAAATGCAAAAACAATACTTTTTCATTTGAAACGTTGTGTAAACGGAGCCTAAAAACTTGCAGTACATGACACTGATGCCGTGCAGAGGAGATCTTACTCATGCTCATTTATATGCACTATATATATTTATATGAGTCTCTTCTTACAAACTGGCCTGGGTACGTGATGAGTGTGGAGATGCAGATTGGTGTCCTGGATATGGTGAATATTGATATGATATTTCCTATTCACCCATTGACACACATTCACACACCAAGTGTGACAGCAGCCATGCAAGGTGCTCACACACCACTGGGGTTTTTCCAGCTCTCTTGCTCAATGACGCTGAGACATATGGTGATCAAACCCTTGCGATTGGAAGCCAATCAACTCACCACAGCCATCATGCATAATGAACATTGAGGAATCCATCAATAAAGCAATCAAAAAAGAAGCCACTCTGAGGTGAAACCAACAGTGACGACGTCCTGAGGCTTCCTGGTTTTAGCTGTTGTGGCCAGGCAATGGTCAGATCTCTGGGACGTTTCTTTTGGTCTTTTACTTGTGCAGAACACTTAAACAATATCAAATTAAGAAAAAAAACTAAACACCTTGGTACTTTTTCCTCTATGACTTGGCGAGAAAGAAAAAGACCCGCCTCTCTCCCCTACCAAGCAGCCAGAAGAAAAACTTGTCATTTAGGTGATGTTTAATAACAGTTTTCCACTGATAAAATTATTATTTCATATATTTATTTATTTCAGGCTGAAGCATTCCACAGTGGAGCACAAGGGAGACAAAGTCATCACGTGCTTTGTGACAGGTCATATCAACATACATTTAACATAAAGAAATGAACAAAATCTTGTAGTGAACCATACTAGGAAACATAAATTACTAGAGACAATTGACCAAATAAAACAGCTCGGAAACGACAGCTTTCTGAGACACCAGACGGGAGCTACTCAGCCTGCAGCAAACTGAAGGGGGGCTGTCCAAGATAAAGCAGCGTCTGCCCCCCGACCTGCAGCAGCCCCTCTTCTGCTCTCCTCCTCCATTTTTCCTTCCATCAGCCTCTGCTGTGTGGTTGGCTGATGTGTTGGGGCTCCGCCCATATGGCTTGAGAGCACTTCCCAATCACCTGGTACATTGAGTCCTGTTTAAACCTCATTCAGCTGTCATTGGGAGCGGCCGTCATTTAATGTGAGCTGCTCCCCGTCACGCCTCTTGTTAATGCCGTCACTCAGGAAATGACTCTGCGACACAGTAGTGAGTGCGACCGGTCGAGACCTGTAGGCTAGCTTGAATTCCATGTTCATTTTAGACTCACTTCTGTTCAATCCTCAGACACACACAGGTGAACACTAGTTGAAGTGTTGCTTTAGATTGAAGTTCTCCAAGATGCATATTTTTGTTTTGTCTTTTGGTTTTCATCTATATGTTTGCAAGCTTTTTTCAGATTATCTTTCATCCTGTACTATTAGTTCCTTTGTTCTAGCAACACTTTCTTCTATCATTAATGTTCTTCTTTTTGGTTTTTTAACCTTTTTTGCATAGCAAATATAGAACATCAGCCTTTTACCAAGTAAATCTGAGAAATACATACACCAATGACAAACACTTGTCCAGAGATACCATTTTGAGGAATCTTTAGAGTTGCACTATGTAAAATTCAATTCATGCGTCTGTTGTGCTTCAAGTATCTGTGTTGGTCTGTCCTTTGCTTGGCTGTCAAAGATTTGCCTCTTTGCACATTTCTCTTGGTTGCGTCCAGATTGTGTCCAATGGATCAAAACTAAGAGAAACATCATAATGTCAACATTTCTGGAGGTTATATTGATTTGAATAACCCTAAAATTAAACATAACACACTGTCTTAGAATTTCTTGAAAAAGGTTTATAGTGATAAATGGATAAATCCAGTCTTTATATTGTCAGTATGAGTAATAACAAAGAGCATTGGCTCCTAATGTAGTTGACGGCATTACAGTTTCTATTGTGGCGTTTTTGGTTCAATCCAGAAACATTTATTTGAAAAACAAGTTACAAAAGACTTTGTAACTCGTGACACACAGAGATGGTGGTTACAATACCTCTGACGTTTAGTGGGCAGATCTGGATGGACTAATGAAGTCTGTGATCAGCCACTGAGCCACTGCCGCTGTGACTTTGACGTTCTCACCTCTGGGTACATTTGACACAACATGTGATGAGACAACGAAAGAGGGCAATCTAATTTAAAAATGTCGGCGACATTCAGATTCTTCACGTGACACATCTCACTTCCTTTGTCTTGTGAGAAATTAGCCAATCAATGTCACAGAGACCGGAGCCGGGACGAAGAGCTCAGACACCTTCATCTTGTTGGAAAGCCATGCCAGATTTAATCCTGGGTGTCCAGATTGAATTGTGCTTTTGCAGAAAGTGGCAATTAAATCATGAGGAGTGGTACCCAGGAACAAAGCACTTAGGCAAATTGAATGAATGTTTCTCAATCAGAATGAGCTCTTCTTGTGTTTGCATGTCGGGTTTTTTCTCAGAAATTCAGAATGAGAGGAATAATTACTCAGCTCCAGCTAAAAAGTTGTTTTCCCTCGTTAGCGTCAGGGTACTGTAAAACAATAACACTGGAAGTAATCCTGAGTTATTATGCAGGTTTCTACTTCGTCTCACTGATTTAAAACTGATGGTGGCTGATATGTTTCCATGTGTTTGTTACCACAGAAATGGAGGATGGACGCCATGGTCATCATGGGGACAGTGCAGCACAACCTGCGGGACGGGGTTTGAGCTGCGGCAGCGTTCCTGTAACAATCCTTCGCCACGACACGGTGGGCGCATTTGTGTGGGGCCGAGCAGGGATGAAAGGTGAGCATCCCCATGACAACCACTGACTTCAAGCCGACAAACATGGGAGAACATTTTATGGTTTTCTCTTTAAGGCCCTGTTTAAATGTGAAAACGGAAAACCTTTGTTGCATTCTGGGAGTCCGTTTACATGACAACGGGACTCGGAAGCACCCCATCTCTGTCTCCCTGTAAATGGTGGAAAATGCAACTTTTCTGAAACGCTGCGACTGTGCATGTGCACCGCAGACACAATGAATAGTTGCTCTGCACATAATTAGTAAGTGAACAATCAGAACAAAGTTTCCTCCAGAGAGTCATGACTGCCAGTCCATATTCTCCTGGACTTGGTAGATTTATACAGTACAGTATACATGCAGTTGACAGTCACCCAGGAAAGCATTACAACTACTGATGCGGGTTGGTGTGATACAATGACAAATAAACATGCTTCAGATATTAAATGTATGATTGTTTGGCCCAAACCACAGCTAAAGTCATTATTTAAAGCCAATTATTGTTATAGTTTGAATTAATATTACACTTTGATAAATATGTTATTTATGACCTGCGTGTGTAAATTTTATGTAAGAACATAAAACCTATTCATAAGATAAGAAAGGATAAATGGAAATAATGACATATACAAATAAAAAGAAAACAAGATATTAAACCGATACTTGGTACTCAATCGTAAAATAAAGTGAAATCAACAGATACAGCAAAGAAACAGTTTCAGCATTAAATCAAGTGGACATTGAATATGGGCCATTTTAGACAAAGGCTTTGCATGAAATGGTCAAATTACATATATTTGATGTGATCGATCAGTTTTTTGCGTAACACAGCTTTATGCATAGGGTGGGATTTTATTCCCGAGGTAAAACTCATCACGCAGGAGGACAAATTGGACCTTCCATGTGGAGAAACAGTTAATGGATTTTGTACTGAAGTCGTAATTGTGACTGCATGCATGAACTATGTTTACTTGAATTACTTTCTTCACACTTCTGCTGTAGTGTTCTCAGCTGTTCAGGGACAATCTTCAATGCAAATAATCTCAAGTAGTTTTTATTTTCCCCGTAATGCAATTGTTACTCCACATTGCTGCAGCGTTGCTTCCTCGCAACATTTTCCTCATCTCCAAAACTGATTTCAAGCCCATGCATCACCGTGTAGATGTGTAAATTAAGTGTGTGTCGCAGATGGCACTTGGCACACGTTAAGATGGACACTTCCACAGAGTGTTCAAGCAGCAATATATTAAGGGAACGGCAGCCAAAATTTAAATCAGGTACACACACTGCTCTTTATCGGCAGTCAAAAATTATGTTCATATATTATGTGCATTGCACAAGCTGTTTGTCAGGAAAACAGCCTATAAAATAATCTGGATGTAGACTTTCAGCATTATAACTGGCAAAATTAGAAAATGTGAGCCAAGTCTTAAAATCTTCTTGTCTCTCCAGGATGTTTGGCTCTTTGCAGTTTTGAACTCCCCTCCTCTGCCGTCTCCACAGGTTCTGTAACGAAGGAGTGTCGTGTCCACAGCCCATCTTCTGGACGCCGTGGGGCTCCTGGACAAAGTGCAGCACCGAGTGCGGTGGAGGAGTTCACTCCAGAGTGCGCAACTGTGAAAATGGCAACAGCTGCCCGGGATGTGCACTGGTGAGAAAAACACATGTTGGACTTTGACATGTGTTTTGATGACATTCGCTTGACCTTTACTTGCTAAAACTGACCCAAATAGAAAAACAACACTTTGTAGAATTATTTTACTCTGATTAGTTTTCCTCAACTTTTACACAAGTGAAGTCGGAGAAATCCTTGTACACTGAGGCTGTTTCATCTCGAATGTCATTTTCAGTAATAATTGTTTGGTTTTGTGAAAACATAAACATTTTCATAATCTACACCAAAACAAAGAAAAACCTGTTGTTTGAATTAATGGTTATTATGGCACTATTTCACCTGGCTGGCCCACTCAAGATGAAATTGAGCTGCATTGACTCCTGAAGTGAAATGTGTTTGACATCCCTGGTTTAAAGTCCAAAATATATATGTTTGTTCATTTCATGCTGTTTTTGTAATAATAAAATGGCAAAAAAGGGTTCAGTCTTGAAATGGGTTGAATCGTCCAGAGATCAAAGAGTCTGATGAATGGTTAAGGATAAAAAGAGTCTGAACTGAATCAGAAATACAATGTATAGTTCAACATAGTAACAGTGGGGATTTTAAGGAATGAAAATGGTGTCTTTCCCTATCAGCATTTGGTTTGATTCAATCCTTCCTGCCTCCTCCTCTGTCAGGAGTATAAGGCCTGTAACCTGGAGGCGTGTCCGGAGGTGAAGAGGAACACACCGTGGACGCCCTGGATGCCCGTCAACGTGACACAGGGCGGAGCCAGGCAGGAGCAGAGGATGCGCTACATGTGCCGGGCTCACCTGTCCGATCCCCACGAGCTGCAGATCGGACGGAGGAAGGTGGAAACACGCTTCTGTCCCAACGATGGCACAGCGGCCTGCGAGACGGACAGTAAGTGAAGCGGCTGACACACAAGGGAGCGTCCAGGATCCTGGGTTCAAGTTAGAAGTTTTTGAAAACATTCCATCCCTATCTCCATGGAATTGGGAAAAGGCAACTTTTTTGAAATGTTGCTAAAGCACATGGACAAAAAGAATAATGGCGGGCTCCATTGTTTTCTGAAACAAAAACTATACGTAACAAAAACTATTGATATGTATAGACTGGGCCTGAGCCCATGAGATCGCACACAAGGAGAGCAAACTCCAAACAGAAAATCCTGAATCCAGACAAAAGATGTTCTTGCTGTGAGGCCAATGTGCCAAGCACTGCACTGCGCTGCCAAACATGTGGCGGCATAGTTACCGTTTGAGATCAAACTGGACCTGGCTCGTCAGAAAACACAATAATCCTGGTCTTTTCAGCCATCGTGTAGTGAAGTCGTGAAGACTCCCTCTTAAAGCTCTGCAGTAGCTCCTTCATTATGACTGTAGTGTGAGTCGTTTCTCCATGGAACATCTTTTCTCTCTTTCACTCAGAAAGTCTTGACAGTAATTTTGCAGTGAGGCGTTGACCCCGCTGCACCCCGGGGTTCTACTGGGTAGGCCGGCTCAGCTATCAGCCTCATGAAAATCTACCGTCAGTGCTTTGTTCCACTGCATACTTCAGCGTGTCCGTTCCGCCTCCGTGGTGCCGGTTATCCAACAGTTCCTGCAGGACACAACCTTTGCTCGGCGAGCTTTGAAGTGAGCTGCCAGAGCAGGTTCAGGAGGTGGACTCCAACATTATCAGGCGGAGGTTTGAAACCCATCTGTTCCCCACAAACCACAGTGTCTCATGCTGGGTAACCTTCAAAAGACATATTCCTGACAGGTAATCTTCATTCATTCACCTGAACTGAACTCGAGGCAGATTGATTGTTTGTTATATATTTCATGAGTCTGTCTGCTGTTAGTCATCCTGCTTTGGGGGATGCAGCACTTTGAATAAACTAACTTTTACTTGACGCCAGCACCAATTTAACGCTAAAATCTCGACCCCAGGGATACAGTTACCTAAATGAATATGTAAGGCTCGAAAAACATTTACATTTTGTGAACCATGTGGATTTTTCCTGAAGCTTCAATTAACTGAGTTATGAAGAGTAGAAAATAGAAAGGATGACAAATTCTTTTCAAAAATCAACTGAATGATAATGTGCTGTCTCTATTCTGTAGATTCAAACAGCAAAGATTTCAAGGGAAAACACAAAACTTTGGTTGCATTTTAGGGGTCTGTTTACACAACACACAACAGTGATTGGAGCCACTGAAAACAGTAGGAAAGCTGGAACTCTTCATTTTTCTTTTCTCTTTAATAAAGGGGTCACATGTTCCCAAATCAGTACAGTCAACAAAAAATGTAACCATGAAGAAACTCGTTGCATTTACATTCTAAATATGGAAATGAAACAAAGCTACAGAAGAAGAAAATGAGTTCTCTGACCATCAAGACACAAAGATTCCCCCCCAAAAAGTTCAGTTGCATCAAACATGAAACCAGAAGAAACAATAAACCTGGTCACTAAATATGTTTCAAAGATTGTCTCTAAGATCTGTACTTTAGTTTTAATCATTTTTAGTGAGTCACAATGCAATTTGAATTCCTTGAAAAATTACACTTTCACATCTGGTTCTTATGAGCCAAAATGTGGAACTTCGATTCATTTGTTGTGTAAACAAGTGAAAAGGGCACTTTCTGGAAATAGTATGACACATGTTCACCACCACCCTGGTAACTAGTTCTGCTGCACATCCTCAATAGAGCCAATCAGAACAAAGATTCTTCCAGAGTGTCATGCCTCCCAGTCCATGTTCTCCTGGACTTGGAGTGTGTGTGTGTGTGTGTGTGTGTGTGTGTGTGTGTGTGTGTGTGTGTGTGTGTGTGTGTGTGTGTGTGTGTGTGTGTGTGTGTGTGTGTGTGTGTGTGTGTGTGTGTGTGTGTGTGTGTGTGTGTGTGTGTGCGGGACACAGTCCAGCTGTTATCACAGAGAGAAAGGTTCAGGTCTGTACGAAGAAACCTGAAGGCAGTCAGATTTGTCCCTGTGCGAGAGTGACACACACACACACACACACACACACACACACACACACACACACACACACACACACACACACACACACACACACACACACACACACACACACACGTTGGCGATCCCCCACATCAAAACTAACAGAGTTACACGAGGCCACAGTCCACCGATCTCAACTGGGGGCTTTGTCATGGCCCCCTCTCTGGAATGGATTACCTGTCTCCCACTTCGGGGGGTTTCGGGGGTTTCTTCAGCTTGTCAACTCCGACAAGCTGATGAAACACTGGCAGCAGGGAATTGTAGCATGCTGTCCGCATTGCTGTCCGGGTTGAAGAGGCCAGACAGAGACATATGCCTGCTGGAAAAGTCGTAGCCAAGTTCGTCCCACCATCTTTACCTCACATGCTTTATGTCTCTCTCTGGAGATTTTAAAACTCTAACGTCACTCTCGATGTTCTAAATCAAAGCTGCATGAATATCTGTCTTCTCCCCGCAGCCCTTGTGGAGGAGCTGCTGAAGACGCCGGTGGTGAGGGTGGCAGGTGCAGGCTGGTCCTCATGGGAAACCTGGTCCAGCTGTTCACAGAGTTGCTCGAAGGGCTACCGCACTCGGAGGCGCACCTGCAGTGGACCCGAGGGAAAGAGCGCCCCCGTGGCCTGCCGTGGCTCCCCCGTGGAGTACCAGGACTGTAATGTCCAGGCCTGTCCAGGTGAGTTTACAGTAATATGGAAATATTTTCTTAAATCCACACTATTTATTCAGTAACTCCCAAAGCTGGGCTGATCAAGGTGTTGTTTGAAATAGTTGTTTCTTATGGCAACATCAATCTATCCTGATGAGAGAATAAGTGCTATAAAGTAGGAATGTGCTGATACCGATACCAGTATTGGGTCTGACACTGCACAGCGTACTTGTACTCGTGAAAGATCCTTGACACATCCCAGCCAGTATTACGTAACGTCATCAGTCTTCAATGTCAGCAGCAGGTGGAAGAGAGATGACAAGCGATGTCAGTGGCTTGGCGATTCCTTTATTATTAATGAGAATGACAGAAATAAGACGGACTGTAAATTATGTTCTGGGTAAAATATCAGGAGCAGGAGGATGATAGTTCATACAACACCAGAGACATTTGGACCAGCAGAGTCAGTTATTGGCTCTTTTCTTACGTCTTCAGTACATAAAGTGTCTATAAAGAGAAGAGATGCACGGAGGGAGAGGAGGTCAGTGGTGGAAGTACAAACATCCTGCTGAGTGGATCATTAGCTTCATTAGCTAATGTTACCAGAGTTCCTGGGCTTTCAAACCGTAATCAGGTGGCCGACAACTCTGCCGACCGCTGACTACAGCTCTTACAGGCAGAATGAACACACACACACACACACACACACACACACACACACACACACACACACACACACACACACACACACACACACACACACACACACGCACACACACACACACACACACTCACAGCTGCCTCACAGCCAAGCTGTCCTTGGGAGGACTGATATAAATATTCATGACTGGAATCGAATGAATTAATGATTGGAAATGTTACAATTGTGATTTTCAATGTCAGCAACTGACAGCATGTTACCTGAGAAATCCCCGGAAAGAAGGTTTCTGGGTAAACCTCCACCGAGAAGCAGCCACTGATGACTGTGGTGTTTAAAGCTGCTCTCACAGCGCGGCCCCCATTAGACGGTACAGGGGAGAAAGACAAGGTCGGTGACAAAGCAGAGAATGGGTTTTGAAATAGTAATCGATGATGAAATTAGAGGAAAAATGGCAGCGATATAGATTGCAGAGGAGATTAAAATGAATGGGTTGTTAGTGAATGTGCAGCAGTGGGCAGCCTGAGTTGCAGCAAGCCTGACTTCAATCATGAGTCCAATTATTAGAACTTCTGACCTAAAAACATTCCTTGAAATTTAGTTTGCTCTATAGAACGGCCATGTTGTAAGACAAATATGTGCATGATTAGGAGCTTCATAGGTTATTTTCAGCATAGCAAGTATTGAGGAAAAGTGTACTCTTTTGCGGTCTCATCCAGGCTTTCAGGCCTTCCTGTGGGGTGTTTGCATGTTCTGGAGTTTGCATGTTCTGGAGTTTGCATGTTCTGGAGTTTGCATGTTCTGAAGTTTGCATGTTCTGAAGTTTGCATGTTCTGGAGTTTGCCTGTTCTGGAGTTTGCATGTTCTGAAGTTTGCATGTTCTGAAGTTTGCATGTTCTGGAGTTTGCATGTTCTGAAGTTTGCATGTTCTGGAGTTTGCCTGTTCTGGAGTTTGCATGTTCTGGAGTTTGCATGGCCTTAGTCATATTGAGGGATGAATTCAGACCACTTAACTGTGTCACAACCAATCATTTATTCCAATAAAGTGATAACTTGCCAATCAATTGATGAGATATTTGAGCTAATATTGCAACAATTTGCCAGTGATTAGATTAGAATAGAATAGATTAGATTAGATTAGCCTTTGTTTGTCCTACAAGTGAAGTGGATTGAATACACACACACACACACACACACACACACACACACACACACACACACACACACACACACACACACACACACACACACACACACACACTATAAAATATTAAATAGGCAGCAAAAATGGGATAACAACAGGCAACACACACAGCCGATTACCAGTATCAACAGTATATACAATAGATGCTCAGTCAGTTGAAAAATAGTCAATTCCACAGAGGCACTAATAGGCATTGCACACTCGTATCATTGCCCTGGAGAATTGAGTATTTATTGCTCAGTTGAGGATGGTGATGATGAGCAGTGGTAGGCGCAGTGCTGATTGTACAGTCTGACAACAGCAGGAAGGAAAGACCTGCAGTTTCATTCCTTCACACATTCGCTGTTGCTGAAGAAGCTCTGCTAGGTCGTTTTTTAAAACATACAAAGTTGTTAAATTTTTGAAGGAACATTAAATTGTATTGGTTGCAGCCAATGTTATAATAATATATGAAAAGACTGCATTTCTTGGAGGAAAAAAAGAGATTATTGTTAAATTTGATACAGTTTGATAATCAAAAATAACTATAGTGGATGAAAGGATGGAATAGTCATCATATTCATTAAGGATACAGAATATGCAGCTATCGGGATTTCTTACCTTATAAAAATGTTTTTTTGTTTTGTTTTGTTTTGTTTTTTTCTTATTTGGTGTCATGCACCCAAAGGGGCCCAGCCCACATGGACTTATAAGACAGAAAATGAACAGTAGGCGGACATCAGAAAGACATTAAACAAAGAGTATCCTCTTGCGTTGAAGCCAAGTGTTTAGCAAAAACCTAGCCAAATCAAATGAATTATATTTGAACAAATACTTAAGGCTTTCCTCGTCTGACATTTCAAACAAATGTACAGTTACAACATCCAGTTTACAGAATAATTGCCTCCGCGGTTCCTGGTAGAAAGGACAATAAAACACAAAATGCAGTTCATTTTCAATATCATTTAACTGATACAAACAACATGTCCGCTCCTCCTCTGGGACCGAGTGGAATCGACCCGTCTCCAGGGGCAGAGTCCCAAACCTCAGCTGAGCACAGACTGACCTTTGACCTCTGAGTAGGTTCAGGGTCACATATGGTTCAGGACCAAAATGATCTTTTATCAAACAATATGTTCTCAGCTTTGGTTTACACAAGACATAATTTAACCATTTATGTTTATAATTTTCAAAGTAGACTTTTTTAATTTGTCCAACATTATATCTCAGCGTGTTTCTAAAAATAAACTGGAGATCAGCATCAACAAAAATGTTCTCCATCTGCACACTCCAGACATATCTATTAGTCAGGTCCCATTTAAAGATCTGTTTGGTCAGTCTTGTGTCAGACATATTGATGAACCTATTACATAACCCTACCATACCATACCACAGACATGCCTCACTTCATATGGTTCCCAACCCATGTCTCCATACAGAGCAGGCTTAAGAGAAAATACCTTGGAGCTCTGCACTGAATGTTTTTCATCTGTGAGTTTGTTTACAACAACCCCATACCCCAGCACTGTAGTCCAACACCAGACAGACACAAGATCTGTACAGCTCAGTGTAGGTCTTATAACGTAGATCACAACATGCCTTAATTTTATTTATAATGGCGCCGAGGGTTCCACCTGGGGATTCTGACAGTGATTTCTTTGTCCTTCGTCAAAGGTGAGATGTTCATCTACAGTAAATCCAAGATATTAATATTTTTTTGTAACAGAAAGAACTGTAGTACCAAAACTGAATTTAACGTTTGATAATGCATAGGTTTTATCACAATTTATCATCAGTCTCATATTGATGCACTAAGCATAAACATTATTCAACATTTTCTGAAGGTCTGATTCATTTTCGGTCAAAAACACAATGTCATCCGCATATAACAAAATGCAAAGTTTCATGTCTTCCACATTAAGGCCCATATCTGCCTCTTTTACTTCATTTACTAAATCATTAATGTATGTGGCAAATAATGTGGGAGACTGTAAGGAGAAATGTTTCATTATCATTTGTTCATGCTTGTGCAAATTCTGTGCAGACCTTTGAGTGCAGCGGACTGCAGCCCTGCACCTCACATGAGATCTTTATCTGTTAAATGTTTGGGTTTCTCCCCCCTTCGAATTAGTTGTGTTTTTACAATCCTGTAAGACAGACCACAGGACCCAGTTTGAACCAGTGTGTTTACAACTTGTGAACCCGCCCACTGAGCTATCAATAAAGAAGGCTGGTAGAGAGCGTTCTGTGAAGACTTCTGGGTGAACCCTGTGAGGTGAACTTGTGTCTTCCCTTGCTGCAAGTACCTTGATTGTTTCTTGATTCACGTGTCTTCTCTTTATTTACCTATTTCAGGGGTTTAGACCTGACAGAGACAGAACGTCACCCTGTTTTACACCATATGGTGTTTGGAACCAGTCAGTTCAGTGCTCATCTATTTGAACACAAGAAGTAGGATTTTTATAAATCGCATTAACTGAATCATAAAATTTACCGTCAATACCCATTTTTAATAACACATAGCCAAGCAAATCTTGATTAACACAAAGGCTTTCCGAAAGTCTATAAAACAAGCAAAAGTAGACTTTTCTTCTTGTTTTCTTGCATTTACGACAGTGACAAGAGTGTAAATGTGGTCTAAACAGGCTCTTTTCTTCCAACACCTATTCTGTTTGTCAGCCAGTAGGTTGAAGGATTCCAGGTCAACCTCTCATTAAGAATACTAGTGTCCAGTTTGTATACACAACTAAAAAGACTCATTCCTCTGTAGTTCATCGGCATTCGAGGGTCTGAACTCTATCGCCGTTTTGACTTCATTTTCTGTCATTTTGAAAGTGTTTAATCAAACTGGTGTTGTTTATTTTTAAGTTAACCTTTTAACTGTTGTTTATTTATACTATTGCACAGAAGATACTTTTTTTTCAGTCAGTCTTTCCACATTGTAAATAGTTCCTTATTCCAGTAAGTTTGTTTTGTTTTTTGATTTTGTTTTCTTGTAGTGCCCCTATTGGTGCCATGATTTTTACTATTATCATACACAAATTGAGAAAAATCTCCATTAACCTCATTCAACACATTTTCATGGTGAACAAGGGTCAATTTGTTTACAAATACTGAGACTGCAGACTGAGACCGGTCATTTGAAAAGATATGATGTGGAAGATTTGTTGTATTAATTTGTTTGTATTGTTTAGGTTGTTCATTACTTGAAGCCAAAGTGTTTTGTCTTCCTTTGAAAGTTAGAGCTAACAGAGTGATCATGCATTTTACAGTGATAGTCCAATAAATAAAAATCAGACACATTTCTGTCTCGAAGCTCCTTTGGACTAGAAACATCTAAATTGAAGGAGGTGTACAGGAAATCATGATAATGTAATCCACCACTGCTCTTCCTTTAACAGATACTGAGGTGAAAATATAATTCCCAAAAATTCGACCATTTAGAACACAGCATTTACTGTCTCTAAGAAATTCAATCAACATTTCCCCTTGAGAGTTTACAATATTATCTATAACAGCCACTCTGGGGGGAATGGTCACATCAGAATCACACATCCAGTCCGCCAAGTGTCGAGTCCGCCTTTCAAAGTCTCCACAGATGTATACTCTATCACATTCAACTAAATCATATATTTTAACCAAAAGATTGCTATATAGTCTCTGTGGGTCAAACCATATTGATCCTTCAGGGGGAAGGTAAAAGGAGAGCAAAGCCAGGGAATATTCTGAAATCACATGCTTAAGATAAATGCATATGATACCCTCGTTAGGCCTATCAACAGAGAATACATCAAACTCCTGAAGTGCATTATTTTTAATAAAGATACCAACCCCTCCTGAGCTTTTTTTTCGCTTTAATGTGAGTCCTCCTATTGTGACCAAACAATGTGCAGCCATTAATATCAATAGTGTTTTGTCCCACTAGATGGGTTTCATTGAAGGAGATAAAGTCTGGATCATAACTCAATAAAATGAATCGTCTGAGTTCAGAGTTCAGGTCCGGCCATCTATTTACGTTCCAGTGTACAAGTGTGTAGAGTTTATCGTTTACAGGCTGGGCTGCAGACCCTCAGGTAGCAGTGTGCCGCACCGCGCCGCCATTGCCCCCAGGTACCATTTATGTAGTGAGTTCAGGCACGGGGTACCATTTATGTTTGGTTTTGGCAGTTTGGCTATCGATAATGATTAATAATGATCAAAGATAGTTATTCGTTATTTTATTGAAATTTAATCTGATCTGTATCAGATAGCTCAGGAGCACCACCTGTTTAACAGGAAATGATAGCCAATACAGTTATATCAGTGTCATAAGATACACTAAACACTTAATTAGGAATTTGAATTAATAGTTAAATTGATTACAATTACCAGAATTAACAATAAAGCTTGAAGGATTTTGGAGTTCTTGACACAGAAGAGGTCGACATTTCATTCACCTTTGTGCTCATTAATAAAACAGCAAGTATGATTCCAAAAATTATATTTATTAACAATGAAAACAAATAAAACACAGATTCTAACTACCTATATACAGCTGTGTGTGTGTGTGTGTGTGTGTGTGTGTGTGTGTGTGTGTGTGTGTGTGTGTGTGTGTGTGTGTGTGTGTGTGTGTGTGTGTGTGTGTGTGTGTGTGTGTGTGTGTGTGTGTGTGTGTGTGTGTGTGTGTGTGTGTGTGTGTGTGTGTGCGTGTGTGACGTGATGGAACCACAAAACAAGATGGTGGATCACAATCAGCTCCATTCAGAATGGAGGTTACTCGAGAGCAGGAAGACTGTCCTCTCTCTCCACCATGTGTTGGAGAACAATGGAACATGGGAGCTAGTCCTAAGCGCCTGCTTCTTGTGTGTCTCTGTTAAAGGACAATTTCATAAAGGTATTTATTCTGGCTACACGAGTATCTATATGTGACGCAAAGGCTTTTTATAAAGCATTTATGCATGGTAACATGGTTTTTGTAGTCTTTAAAAAGTTATTGAGGGTTGTAGCGAAGATCTGGCTCTGAAATGCACCGTCGGCCACTACTAGAATGAGTTGATGTGAAGGTGATTTGCTTTGTAAAATGTATGGAGTCGTCAGATGGTGTTCAGTATCTGTGTGATGTTGTCTTTGATGTGATATGTGTAGGATTGTGAGTTAACTGGTTAGTAAAGCAAAGATTAGCATGCAGACTCTGTGTCTGTGGCGGCGCTAACGTTGGTTTACAGGTTGATAACTGCTCCTATTATCATTATCAAGAGAAAGCAATCACTGTAATAGAATCTAATATCATTATCAAGAGAAAGCAATCACTGTAATTGAATCAACACATCTTCATAAGAGTTAAGCGGTTCTATCATGGCATCAGGTTTAACTAATCTCAGGTATTTGCCCAGTTGGTTGTTTCCACTTCCTTGATGTCTTGAAAAAAGAGTTTGGTTGTTGTCAAGGCTGGAGAGAAGTTGTGAGCTCCTGTAGCAGTTAGCACCTCCTGCTAACTGTGGTTGACTGGTTCTGCCAAGACCAAGTTGATGATTAAGGAGCCGTTCTTCTTTGCAGAGTCCTGGTTGTTCCCTTGTCCAGACTGAGGAGCTGGTTGTTCTGGTCTGTGATAGTTTTACTGATTGATCAAACACTGGGTGGATCGGTCAGAAGAGGAGTTGAGGCTTTTGGTTGCAGGCCTCTGGTGTTAGCTGTTAGCAGGCTGGGCTACAGCCCAGCTGCTGGGATGTAGCTCCTCCGTGGTGTTCACAGAGCAAGAAGACTGTGAGGTGTCGTTTCCCTGATCTCGTCCTGGGAAGCTGGTTGATCTTCCCTGGTTGATGGGAGATCAGACTCTGGGTCTTGGTCTCTGGATCAGTGGGAGGTCTGACCCTCTTGGTCGGTCAGAAGAAGCCTCTGCTGTTAGCTGTATGCTAATGTTGGGTGAGCTGCTTCCAGAAACTCGCCTCCTCCGTCAAAGAACAGGAGCAGAACTTTTTAGAAAATCTCTGCAAATGCTTTTTGGAAAGGTGGGGGATTCGAAGATGTCAAATCTTGGGAGCCTCCAACCAAACGGTGACTGGCTGACATGGGGGAAGCCAGAGTCACTGAGGAGGGAATGGGGGAGGATTTGCATGGGACTGCAGTGTCGGCAGGACCCCCTGCTGGGTGTGAAGCTCGGGCAGATTCCTGGGTCACACTTCACATGTCATGACTGTGTATCATGACAAATGAAGATTGTCTTTCCTTAGAAATGAACCACTTTTTCTGTGGTCTTGTGAGATCCCAACACTGCTTTCTCTCAATTCTGGTCAATTTTAGTCTTTTTTCCAAATGTGGTCCGTTAATGAAGTTGTTGGCTTTGTAGCATTATCAAACATTTTTAACAAGAACAAATCCAGATTGTGATGGATCTCAGGACAAAGGATCCCAATGTGAGATGCATCAAGCAACTTAGCAAAAATGATTAAAAAACACGTCAAGGACAAAGAAGGGATTGATTCAAAAACAAGGCAGGACAGAATAAGACTGAGAGGATTGAGAGCATCGTGCACAGATCCTAGTAACAAACCAATGAGCTCAGTCTGAAACGCTGCAGATCACATGAAACACACGGAGATATTTAATGAAGCCAATACAAGCTTGGCTTCCTGCAATGACACACCGATTCTCAGGCAGGCGCCTACTTATCCTGGTAAGAATTAACCTTGGCATGTAAGCTAATTAGTTCTCTTTTTGTACTTGCTGGATTTAATCTGCATCGATGCTTGTCATCCTGGTTCCAGAACCAAAGAGGAGTTCACTGTTCACTGTTCCCGGTCAAAGGAGAGAAAGAGCCCAGTGACTCCCATCCTGTGGTACGGGCTGACTTACAGGCCAAGAAAGGATGACAAAATAGCAGCATGTGAACTAATAATGGGGACAATATGAAAATCCCATCACAAGATACTGACATCTGATCTTTCATTTTTTAACCTTTATTGGACTGAAAGCAACAAAAGTCAAGAAATAAAAATGCAATCTGGTGTGAGATGTTGGCAAGTTTCCATACGAGACTATGAATGAATCTAATTTAAACTACATGCATCCACTCTCATGATCTTGTTTATCCATATGCCACTTCCAGACAGATGTATTCATACCGAGCAAACATATAGACACAGGGTTGCGAAAGTGCAAGCTACAATCAGAATTGGTTAGGTGACAGGCTCCAATACGCTCAGAGACACAAGTGAAACATAAATCAGTCACATATATGCAGAAACATGAGAATGTTCTAAAAAAATATAAAAGTCAGGAAATTCCTACTTCTGACTTGTGAGTGTTTCTATAACGATACGAGACTGTCAGGTCAGACCCATTCAAATCTGCCTCAAGGTCCCATGTCTGGAATGGAACCGAGGATATTTCACTACACAACTGCAATCAGGTTCATCCCGACTCAAAACATGGAACAATATTATTCATTATTGAGGCATTGTGGGAATTGAAGTGTAGAATGTAATAATATTATCATTATGATAGTAATAACTTATTATTACAAGTCTGGACAAGCAGATTTATGTTGTGAAAATATAAGTTTCTAGAAAGTTATTTTTACATTAAACAGAAGAAAATACAAGATATGTGGATAAATATAAGCTGGATGTCTACCTCTACATGCAGACTGTAGGAACCATAAAAGCAACCGTCAGTCAAAGAGTTTTCCGGTAAACAGTGGAGTCAGTCAGCGCTGGTCACAGTTAAGTGCTCACAGTCTTCTTTACTCTGTGTCACACTAATCCACTCAGCTAATGGAGTTTTCTGCAGCACTGTGAGGTTACCTGGCAACGCTGCCGGCCTCCGGCGATCTGACGGGCGTCAGCCAATCAACAAGTCGCTCAATTAGCCCGTCACGTTCCTCTGATTAGACCTGACGAAACATTAACGGCCCCCGTGGGAAGGAGCGATCAATGAGGGGGCAGTGAAGTGATGCGAGATCAGGAAGAGGGAGGAGGAGAAAGAGCTTGGACATAATGAGAGCGACGTCATAAGAACAGAACACAAAAAAAAGGAGAAAGTTAGAATACAGGACGAGAAATCTCAAAAATTGCAACATTTGGCTTTTGATCTGACAGGCAGAGTTGGACAGACACATTTTTAGATCTGATTCTATTGGAAATTATATGAATAATTTTGTTTAATACAAATTTCAACAATGCATAGAATGATTTAATGTGTTTTGCCACTTTTAAAATCTATCTGCATTTTGAAAACAGTGTCCATTTACACAAAAATAGCAGAAATGCTAAAAGCAAAGTAGTTGGCATTCTGGGGCACAAATTGGTGCTATTTTTATAATGGAGCCACGTTTGTACGCGTGCACACACACATACACACACACACACACACACACACACACACACACACACACACACACACACACACAGAAGAGAACAATGAGCTCTAAACATCAACAATGTGAGCTCATGGGCATTCTAGTGGACAGACCATCAAGTTGGATGACTATTACGGTGACTGTCAAAATAAAACTACTAAGTTGGATTGTTATTACAGTGACTGTCAAAATAAAGCTAAAAAAGTTGGGTTGTGCCCCATTTCTACGGGGACGGAATTGGAGCCCATTCGAAATGTTGCATTTTCACTTGTTGCATTGGAGATAAAGTTGCACAGTTTTCAAAAAGTTATGTTTCCCCGGAGCCATATTCAGAATGCAAAAGAAAGTTTTGCGTTTTCATTTTTAAAATGTTGTTGTGAAAACGCCGCTTGAATGCTGGCCTCTACGTCTCAGAATAACAGAATAACAATTTTGTTAAAGATGTGCCAGTTACCCTGTTTGTGCATGTATTACTTTATAGCCATGAGTCATATTGATGTGTTCGGTTTCTGGAACAAAGGTTTAGACTCAGACTGGATATTAATAATTTCATGGCTCCTGGACTTTGTGAATGGCTGGTGTGCAAACGGCAGTGACTACATGAGGACTGTGTGTGTTGCAGTGCGAGGAGCGTGGTCCTGCTGGTCGTCCTGGTCTCAGTGCTCAGTGGGATGTGGTGGCGGTCACTACCAACGCACCCGCTCCTGCAATAGCCCCGCCCCTGCTAACGGAGGAGACATCTGCATCGGGCTGCACACCGAAGAGGCTCTGTGCAACACACACACCTGCGATGGTAAGGCCTCACACCAAAACGTCTGAGTGACTTTCATCCCGTCCTACCCCAGGACACCTCCGTCCTGTCTGTCTGATAAAGTGCTTCTTTCATCTGCCGCTCATAAAGAGAGCAGGTTTTTACATGGATGAAAAGATAAACAGTGTCATGCTGAGAAAACAACCTTTGGCTGCGGCGCTTCCTGCTGTTTCTCACCATGGCAACCAGAAAGAGTACATATGGAAATCTCACCTAATGCATTAGAGAGAGAGAGAGAGAGAGAGAGAGAGAGAGAGAGAGCCCGGTTCACATGGCAGGATCGGCAGATTTCCCAAACCTAAGAGACCACACACACGGTGATAAATAATCACAGGTTTAACAGTTTTGGTCATACCGTGTGTGGCGTACAGCCACTTGGCAACATCAACACACCATACACGAACCAAATTCACTCGCTAACATCCCCAGATCAGACGGGAAATCTCGCAAAACCTCACGAGATCAAACGGGATTCCAGAGTCAACAAACCTGGCAGACGAAGAGGATGCAATGGCGATCTTTTTTTTTCAAAAAAAAAATCACACATTTTAAAAAGAAGAAGCGTTGGTTCGTCATTTTTGGATTCCCTGCCCCTGTGCAGGGTTTCCTCACCACTTCATCACCTCACTTTCTGATTGGCTACGTGTCACAGTCAACAGCCTTGGGGCACAGGGGACACCACACCCAGTGAGAACTTGGGCCAAAACAATCCAACATGTTGAATATCTCCGATCTCAGATCGGTGCTGTCCCGACATCCTTCCGAGCAGAAGAGAGCAGTCTTAACACAGCACACACAGCAGGAATATCTGATAAGATTATTTTATGATGATCTGAGCGTCCTTAAGATTGTCTGAAGGAGAGAATCAGGGCCAAAATCAGCCTGATGATCCTGTCGTGGGAACCGGGCTTTAGACACAAACTGATACAGCCATTTTTATAATGGTCAGAAAAGTTGATTAATTACTAATTAGTTGGTTTTCTCTGGATTAGGATCTTTATATTTTGAACACACATAATATTGCAGTGCTGCTGTGTGTCGGTGACTGATTCACTCATTCATTTAATTGAGCTGAATATATTGGTGAGAGGAAGATGCTCTATAATCTGATGTTAGAAGGATGATGCTCTATTATCTGATGTTAGAGGAGGAAGCTGCTCTATAATCTGATGTTAGAAGGATGATGCTCTATTATCTGATGTTAGAGGAGGAGGATGCTCTATAATCTGATGTTGGAGAAAGATGCTCTATAATCTGATGTTGGAGGGGCGATGCTCTATAATCTGATGTTAGAGGAAGATGCTCTATAATATGATGTTAGAGGGGGACGATGCTTTATAATCTGATGTTAGAGGAGGACAATGCTCTATAATCTCATGTTAGAGGAGGAAGATGCTCAATAATCTGGATGTAGTGCTCAAACCATATGGCAGCTAATGAGCTTTTATTTTTATCGTTAATTTATGGGTTTTCTTGCTTCCTTCAAATGTGATCATTTGTGAGATGTATAAAAAAAAGGCCCACCACACCTCCCCCTCATTCTATACTGAAATATTCATGAGATCTGCTTGCTAATCCAGGAGGATAAGAAAAACTTCCAGTATGAGAACTCATGAGGTTTCAGCTCCATCCGATTCCAGGTTTTAATATCAAAACGGCCCTCTGTGTTTTCTCCATTTCTTTTCTGGTAATGCATAAATACAGATATTCATCATCTTGGGATGTTTTTTCAAAACTATGGCTGCCTCCCGACAGATGTCTTGTAGTGCAGATTATTTCTGCCCGAATTAAATTGTTTCCCTTTAACAATCTTTTTTTCCTCTCAGATGCTTTTCATTTTGAGTTAGTCAATCTGTCATTCAGAGGGAGAATAGCATTCAGCCTCCCTGGTAATTACACACACACACACACACACACACACACACACACACACACACACACACACACACACACACACACACACACACACACACACACACACACACACACACACACACACACACACACACACACACACACACACACACACACACACACACACACACACACACACTGTGGTCATGTTAGCCGGGTTGCTAATCAGTGACCTGACCAGTTTAATGTTTCCTGTCTGACTCGCACCAACACGTTAGCTTGGCCCGTCACTAACAGCCTCTCTGGCCTGCCGTGGGTTTCTGTTATTGACAGGCGGGACGTCAGCCATCCAGAGGGGTCCTCCCAGGCGCTCTGCATGTGTAATTAGAGGCGAGCCGATTGTCAATCACCGGGATATTTGATGCCTCTGTCGCTGGTCATTTGATTAAAGTGTCCCCCAGTAATGGAGGACAGTGGGGAGGGGGGCGTCGGGGCGGAATACTGATAAGGCCGGATGGGTGACATGAAGAAATGGGAACAAATGAAGCAATTAAAGCAAAGTTGTAGCGAGGCAGCGCTATTAAACAAGTTTGTGGTGGTGTGTTTTGTGTCTAGATGCTTGTGCAGAGAGGAGAGAACAGATGGAGCAGCTTGGTGGCGAGCGTCAGATTGGTAGGAAAGGTAAAGAGGCCTGCCCTTTAGCCTCTCTCTCTCTCTCTCTCTCTCTCGCTCTCTCACCCAAAGCTGAATAACAAGCTGCTGGTTCTGAATGGCGGTGGCAGTGGGTGCAGGGTGCAAAGCGAGGAGCTGGAAGTTGGGAGGCGTTGTGTTTCGCGGTTTGCTCGCCCGCTGTGGAGAAACAGTACAAAAGCTGAGGCTCCGGAGACAAACATCTCCGGCATGCACTAAACAAACTCTGGGTTTTTACTGCTGCAGTCCTGTTTACGTGTCAAACACTGCTCAGTGTGTCTGGCAGCCTGGGAGGGTTGGCGGCCGCGGGTGGCGACAGCTTGGGTGGGCGCCGATTCTCCGATGGCCGTCACGGTGCTCTGCTCTCTGTGTGTAGGTGGCTGGATGGCCTGGTCGCTCTGGTCGGCCTGCGATGACTCCGGCTTGCAGATGAGAAGTCGGGTGTGTGGTGCCCAGGGAAACGCCCCCTGTGTGGGGAACGCCACGCAGCGCAGGGACTGCAATGAAATACCTGGTGAGTCGGTCAACGCTTGAAGTTTGAGGACTGCTGTCGTTCTTCTGCTTTACCAACGTCACCGAGCTCCCTGCAGTCTTCTGCCTTGTTGTATGACGACGACTCCACCGCAGGAAGAGCCAGCCCTCTAACAGCACGAGAACGATGGACATGAGAATGAAGTCACTTTGACTTCAGATCAATGTGCTGACATGTATGAAACACGTTTAAGGCGCATTCATGCTACCAGTGTCCGCGACCACGTGCGGACTTTGCTACATCAAAACAACACCAAACAACATACAGTGTAAACAACACCAAGTATAAACAAAAGTAAGTGTAAACAGTCAGTGTAAACAACACTCAGTGTAAACTATTATTTTAAGAAGCGACCATCGCTGGGCAGTAGCATCTTACTGTCTGTGTAATCTGATTACTTTTTAAGTAACTATTAAACAAAGGGATGACTTTTGTGAAGCAGTTATTAGATTACTGTTACTTTCCCACAAGCATTATGTACTTACAATCATTTTTACAATTTTCGTTGTACTCCCCGGTACCATGACAAATAAAGCTATCTATCTATCTATCTATCTATCTATCTATCTATCTATCCATCTATCCATCTATCCATCTATCCATCTATCCATCTATCCATCTATCCATCTATCCATCTATCCATCTATCCATCTATCCATCTATCCATTACTACATTCCTGAACCATGATTTTGTGTTGTGTTGTGTTCCCACAACAATGACGTATCAGCGGCACAACAACAGTGTAAACAACAGTGTGACCGTGTAAACAAGAGTGTAAACAACAGACAGTGTAAACAGTAGTCAGTATAAACAACAATGTAAACAACACACAGTGTAAACAACTGACATTGTAAACAACAGACAGATTAAACAGCACAGTGTAACCAACAGTTAATGTAAACAACAAGGGATAGTATAAACAACACACCGTGTAAACAAATGTCGGTGTAAACAAAGGTCAGTGTAAACAAAATTCAGTGTAAACAACACACAGTGTAAAGAACACACAGTGTAAACAACAGTCAGTGTAAGCAACACAACAGACAGTGTAAACAGCAGACATTGTAAACAACACACAGTATAAACAACACACAGTGTAAACAACAGTCAGTGTAAACAGCACACAGTGTAAACAACAGGAGACAATATGGCATTTAAACAGCATTTAATGCTTGAAAAACATCTGGATTTAGAGTCAGTTTCATTCTGGGTGAGTCGCGGTGAAAGTGCCTGAAAATGTTTGTACATCAGTCATTCAGCCTCTCTTCCCATCTGAGTCTTAACATAAGTTAATAGAAGAAATACCGGCTGTATTTCAGTAAAATATGCTGTAATGTGAACAAAATAGGTTTAATTGTTCATTGATTTCAAAACAAAGTCCAAACAGGCTTTAATAAGTCAGTTTCATTCAATTCAGTTTAATATGATAGAATCTGCAGAACCAACAGAATGAGGTTGAAAGGTCTATTGCTTTATAGCCTATTCGGGCTGTGCATCATGTTTCTGAAAAGTAACTAAACTAGTAGTTACATTTGAAAGTAACTAATCAGTAAAGTAACTGCATTACTTGTCAGGGAAGTAATCAGTCACTAATTACTATTTCGAAGTAACTTGACCAACAATGGAAGCGACTTGTACATCAACATATATCGATATTTAACTCCATTACGATCATATTGACTGATTTTGCCAAACAATGAAAAGATGGAGGCGCTGCAGAAATAGTTTAGACTGAAAAACATGTTCAAGATTGGAGAATACCTGAGAAAACTGACTGTGACGAAGAAAACCAGAAAGCAGATTGTTGGGAATATATGGTAGCAGCTCAGGGGATTGGAGCAGATCCCTGCTATTGAGACGATCAGCCACTTCTTATCTCCAGTTGACTCTTGAGTTCGGTTAAGAGACTTCCCGCCGTCAGACTTTTGGCCAACCCTTTATTGGCTGCAGCTCGTTGGGAACCAGCTTGTTTATCTTCCCTACTCAGACGTTTCGTGGTTGAGCGGCAACATCACGGCCAACATCTTGCGTGTGTCTCTTCCCCTGTACCAAACTCACCTGCTTTTCTTAATTAACCGTAATGAGTGGGCCTGAATCCGACACGTTTAGCCCCCGCCACCCCCGCCGCCCCCGCCCGCACAACGCCTTGTCAGGCTCCAAATCCCTAATGAGCGGTGATGAAAGCGATTAATATTAATGGCTTGTCACAACATCTAATTTTATTGTAAATTCCAATGAGGCGAAGGATGGATTTGTTGAGGTCACTTGCAGAGGAGAAGGACGCCTGCGAAGAAACACGGAGCCCCAACATTAATCAGTTGCTCTGCCATTAAATTCTACTGCAGTGTGACCATGAAAGATTTCCATCCTGTAACACCGAGAAGACATTTCAACGTCTCATTGTGTTTCTGCATGTGTCAACCTCCCCTGATGTCTGTCTGTGTGTGTGTGTGTGTGTCTCCACAGTCATTCTCCCTGCATCTGGTTTTGATCAGGACCAACAGTGTGGAGGTAAGTGGACGAGCAGCTGCCTCCTCTTCATCTCTCTGTGTGCATGTTACAGATGTTTGGCTTTGTTTCGACCCTCCCCGTGTTTCCACAGATGTTCATGTGCATTTCCATGCAGTAGTGTTCACTATGGGTCTGTTGTTGCACTGTTTAAACAGCCCATCAGGACTTAAATGCACAAAGAACTTGTTTATGGACTCATAACTGCCTGAAAGATTCTGCAAAATAAACGTTTTGCAGAAGTTTAAATGATAAATTTGAACAATCACAAGTTTAAACTTTGTTCTTATTCGGTTGCTTTCTTAGCTCAGCCTGGTGAACTGAATGGATGTGTCTCTTTTTATTCAGGAAGCCATTCAATGTGAAGGAATAAAGCTCATTAAGTGTCAGAGTGGATGATGTTTCACTCTCTGATGTACATTCACTCTCTGAAGGACTATTTTGACATACTCTGCTTAAACATGAAGACTTCAGTCTTTTCTGTGAGAGGAAAATGACTAAAAAAAGCATTTTTATATCAACTTTCTACCAAATTAATTTCATCTGTCCAACTTTCAAAATAAAGCTAATGCTGTTTTTAAACAGCTAGCCTGCTAAAAAGATCAAATGACTCAGTTTAGAATGATAAAAAAAATGCTGAACAAGAAAATTTATATGTATTTATTTATTTATTTGTTTATTTGTTTATTTATTTTTTTTTATTTTTTTTAAACTAAAATGGCTTACAGAAACAGTAAAAAATAGCTGAAACTGCTAAAAGAAATAACATTAAACACATCTTAAATGGCAAAAAGTGAAAATGGTTATAGTAACTTTCATTTGAATTTATTACATTTCATAAGCTATGCCTTTAGAAAACATTGCAAAACTACATGTAAAGGTTGAAGCTTTTCATCAGCTTTTTGGGAGGATTTTTTTTGCCACTTTTTAGTATTTTAATCTTTTTTAGTTCTGTAGTAACTGTTCTTTTCATTTTTGAGTTTCATTTAGTGATTTGGCTATTTTAGCCATTAGTGTTTTTGGTTTAGCCATTTTAGCCAAGTTAATTAAACTGGTGAGACCATTCGATCCTCACTCTTTGAAGAGTAATAACGAATGGAAATGGTTTAAGGACATTTTAGTTTGTGTTTAGTTCCAGGCAGGAAAACTAAAAGCTCACTTTCCCAGTTCAGTCTGAACATGGAGTTGAAGAATGTCATTTGCATGTAGGGAATAATGGCTGTTGGTTCTCTGGAGAAGAGCACATAGATAGGAAGGAAACAAGCCAAGAAGAGTCTTGCATATTAAGGTCATCCAGAGGATGAAGCTCCTCACTCTGGCTGAAGCCACTCTGCTCTGCTACAGTTCACAGTGGTCAGACCGCAACTGGTCGCAAACCTTGAGGCACAATATTCACTGTGTTCAAGGACTGCAGACATTTTGAGGAAGCACTCATCTAAAGAACATAGTCGATAAGTGGTAAAAATGTTGCTGACAGAAGTCATTTACAAGCACTTAGGGAAAAAACATGGTTTGTTACGAAAATAAAATTGAGTCTTGATTTTAAGTTTGTGAACCAAAATTGCAATGTGCTCTTTAAAAGAAAGTTCTAGATCAAGATACTAACTACTGACACATTCCATTTGTTTACCCTGAGGGGTGGTTATTTCTGGAAGAAATCTACAATGAGCAGAGTCTCTGCATTCAAGAGCAGTTTGGGGTTCAGTGTCAGTGTCTCCAAGGACACTTCGATATGTAAGCCGAGGAGAATGAGAATTGAACCTGCAACCTTCCGATTGGGAGACAGCCGAGCTGTACCGCCCCAACAATATTGAACGCAGAGTGTAAAAACCCAAACGCCTGAACCAGGGATGAAGAACTAAAGTAAACTATAGTGTCATCAGTATAGGCATTGGGTGGTTTTATCCTTTCTTTTGCCATTTTTTAGCACATTTATCTTTAACTGTTTTAACTTTTCCTTTTTGAGCCACTTACACTAGTTGTAGCTGTTTTAGTTCCTAATTCACTAACTTCTCCCTACAGGTTGAACTTGTAGGGAAATCTACCTGAGTTGCAAAGGAAATAAGTCCAGATTGAATTAAACTGTTTCCTTTCAGATTTTTCTTCAGTTGGATGATCTACATGTATTCCTTGCAGTGACATGTGGGCAGGTGTATTTTGACTTTAGCACTCCAGAGGGGTTGAACACCCCCAGTTTACTAATGCCACGCTGCCTTCATTTCCCAGCATTCACCTCCATCCACCTGATTGCCACTGGAGTGTCCTGCTTCCTGGGTGCCGGGCTGCTGTCCTTCCTCATCTACGTGTACTGTCAACGCTTCCACAAGCCTTCGCAGGAGTCGGCCATCATCCACCCCACCACCCCGAACCACCTCAACTACAAGGGCAACACCACACCAAAGAACGAGAAGTACACGCCCATGGAGTTTAAGGTGAGCGATTCCAGAAATGAGAATACAACTGCTCAGTGTTACAAAATAGTAAAAATGTTAAAGATTCAAGGACAACTATTGTAATTCATGTTTTATTTAGAAGTTTTATTCATTCATTTATCTCAATATCCCACCAACCACAGAAGATGAATCACTGTTCATTTTTATTCCTCCTTGCTTTTATGTAAAACCCTCCGGTGGAGGCCTCCAGCCTGTCTGTAGGAACACTGTAGACTTTATGAATGGTGCTCATTAGCTTCATGAAGTCCCCAACCCTCCCACTGCCATCACTCTGCTGTGCATTCACATTCACAGTCACAACAAGTGACACTCCTCACGCCACCACTGTGAGGAGTTTTAGTCGACTTTGGTTTCCTGGCATCAACAACTTGTGATGTTTTCCTGCTTGTCTGAAACCATTGAAAGACAAACCATCTTAATGAAGAAGGCCCCTGAAGGTCAATGTAGTGAGGTTGCAATGGACCTGAATGTGATGGTTAATGGCGTGGAGGGAGCATGTTCTCACCTGTGCCAAACCTAGAATCTGGACTACAAGTCACATGTGTCAAAAACTCACTATGAACAGGGGAAAAAACTAAACACACACACAAACCGAAGTCCGAGTACAATTATATCTGTGAATTTGTTCCTTGGCTGTTACGATTCTTTTATTCATTGCAGTCATGGTTCCTGTTTTTCTCCAGTTCCTCACAAGTTTCTCACACTCTGCACTCTTTCAATGACCTCTTGTGGTCCCAGATGGTATGAAGTGGTTTATTTCAGTGAATTAATATAAGTCAACTGACCAGCCAAATAACTTTTCCAAAAAGTGATAGTCCAGATAATACTAATAATGCATTCTTAATGATGGAAGTTTTTCATTGTATGTTGGCAGCATTCTGATGTCATGCAGTGACATCTAATGGTCATATAGGGTATGTATTGGTATATAATAAACATATTAGCCATTTCTTAATCGCATCAGCATCTTAACACTTAAAAATAGCTTGTACTACGAAAACTATTGTACCTGGAGTTTATTACTCCAGATTCTTCTCACAACCACAAAAAGCTTGTTTGGTTCGTTTGGTCCCACCCATTTGTGGTTAGTCTTCTTTTTTCTTTGAACCGCCCTGTTTGATTCTCATAAAAGTCAGTGACATCCAGAATGTGTCTTATTCAGGATTTCAACAATCTCAGAGCAATTAAAGCTCAGCAACCAGCCGCTGACTTAGTCATTTAATAGCAATCATTTTCATTTATTTACTGTTGCGTGATGATGCATCAAAAAGCAAACAAGCCTTTGTGTCTTTGCTCATTCACTATTAGCTTAAACGTGTCAGTTTAATTAACCCTCAGTTATTTTTGCCCTGCACATCATTTGTCTGAGAATCAGCCTAACCACAGCTCCACATCCCTGTTTGTGATCCCTCCCGTCCTCACTCTTGTGGTTCTGGCTGTGCAGACGCGGCGCTGACAGCCGTCGCAGCGTCGAGAGCTCAAACTCATTAGCTTTAATGACCAGAGGGGGGAGGCCAGACTGTGCCGGACGTGCAGCCGATGTCACCGTGTACCGCCGCGGCGCTGCTCGTGCAGTAGGTTCTCCCTCCTCCGGGCCAATTTATATTTCCCAGCGTTGTGTATTTCCCTGACTCTAACCTGATTATCTCCGTGCCTCGGTCCCCAGAGCTGTTCAGATGGATTACATTAGTCTAATGCTTCCCCTGGAAAGAGTTTCACCTTATGTTCAGCTTTTACCAGACACTCAGCAATTGCATTAGAATAAAATGTGGGTTTTGGACTTGTTTTTATTTAAAAGGGCGCCAATGAATTCCCTCCATCTCATATATTAGAGTATTGAGCATGCTTGACAAGTTCTAAATTAAATTTGTTAAATTGGTTTGCTGTGGTTATGAATACACTCACACACACTCACAAGCTATAACCCCAAGGCTACCAGAGGTATTTTATTCACCTGCAGGCAAAAATCACTACTTGGTATTATCAGTAGCTCTTAGAAAAATATAAAGATACACTCTCGAATCCTCAAGAGTGTCTGAAAAGAACCAGATATTTTTTCTTTACCCGGCTCTTTCTGCAAAAGAGTGTCTGTATCCTGAAATACAATAAGCAAATTGCTTCACTTATAATGAAGTGCACTTACATGAAATCTAACAAAATACCTGACAAGGAGGCTTGCACCAGGAAACAAGCTGTATTACTTTGAAAATATGTTCTTTTCAAGTTAGAAGCTAAGATCACTGTCAGAAGGCAGCTCGCATAGTTTACTATCAAGAATCCTGGTTATACACGCATGCATGACAAAATGATCGTATCATTCCATGATGCATTGGCTCAAAGGGTATTTGTTGTTTAAAGTTGAACACCTGAACTGAAGCCCATCCTCCAGTTTACACCTGCAGCTCAGTGGTAGCCTGGACCATCAAGACAACAGTCAGGAAAGGCTGTGATTGGCCCTTAGACTCATTAAGTTCAGAGCATTTTCATGCAATGATTTGTTCTGTTGAATCAAATATATTATGCGTTTGGACAAAAGGTGAAGACTGTATAGAATCTGAACCTTGGATGATGATGGGCCCCAGGGCTGGACTTTGGAAATTCATGTCATTGACCGATTCATCAGATTTAGCGCCGTTGCTCATCCCACAAATGTCTCTTCCTGACCAATTTAAATGGCAAACAATCCTGTTTTCCATGAGTATATGATTCAAGGTCAACACAAAGAAAATAATTAATCAAATTTCCTGGTATTTCCTGCAAACTTTGTGTTTTCATTTTCGTGTGCTGCCGTGTCAAATCATCTATGATCGTGATCCGGAGCGAAGGTTTGATTCCTCCTTTGTCTTCTATGTTATCGTTCCAGACACTGAACAAAAACAACCTGCTGCCGGATGAAAGGTCCAACTTTTACCCAACACCGCTGCAGCAGACCAACGTGTACACCACCACCTACTATCCCACGCCCCTGGGCAAGTTCGACTACCAGCCCAACTCCTCCCCTTCGCCGTGCAGGACCTACAACCACAGTAACAACAACAGCTGAGACGCAGCCTACCACCACCTCCCTCTGGTCACCCCCCCCCCCCCCCCCCCCCCCCCCCCCGACCCCCCCCTCAATCAGACCCCACCCCTGATCCCCATGGTGACATAACCAACACCATGTGAACTGAGCTGTTCCTCAGACTGGATTCCTCCACGCAGTCTCTTCCTCCCAGTCGACTCTTCTGCATGAGAGGGTTTGTGTTTTCAAGGGTGATTTTGGAACTTTCCATCCGGGACATATGGACAACAATGAAACCCCCTTACACACACACACACACACACACACACACACACACACACACACACACACACACACACACACACACACACACACACACACACACACACACACACACACACACACACACACACACACACACACACACACACACACACACACACACACACACACACCATCCTGGTGCGGTCTTGAACTTGTGCAACCAGCTGGGGGAGTGTTATTGTAGGGACCCGTGTGGATCCAGAGAGGTTGCTCCGATCGTACCACCTCTGCACAGGTGCCGAGTCAAGCAGAAGCAAAATACACTGAAATACCTCTCCAAATCCGAGTCCCTGTTGCACGCCCTTTCATTACAAACTACACTCTCAGCCTGTAATGAACTTCGAGTCCCTCGGCGATGGGAGCAGAACAAACGGCAGCGAGTCATTCTGTCCTTGAAACAAAAGCACAGAGAAAGAACAACAACAAAAGAGAGAAATCAAAGAAGTCGATGACGAAATAAATTACAGATCAATATCAGCGCAGCTGTTTGAGGCCAAATGCACGGCACCTATTGTTGATATCCTGCATTGGAGAGGAGATAACATCGGAGTTGACTCCCGTTTCGGATGGCTGGAGAGGAATTTTCCATTTGCTTAAGATCGGAGGCCTTTTACATGCAAAGACATTTGAGGAGAAGTTTGAGAGTCTGCTTTTTTGTTTCTTCTTTATCTTTACCCCCAAAAGAACAATGAAGACTTCTGAAAGGGAATTGATTGATTCTCCAATCGATGCATCGATTCTACTGAGTGTTAAATAGCTCGGTGGTCATATCAAATATGGCCAGTGTGCTGAATAACTGGAGTGGTTTTTTTATGATGGTAGAATAAGCTAGTAGAATGGCACTTGTTCCTTTTTTTAATGTTTGTTTGTTTTGTTTTTTAAAGATAATTGTTTTACGCTCAGACGAGCCGTAGCATAGGAGGAAATATTTTGTTGAGTAAGATGTAACTGATTAATTCTTGTTTCTCTAATATCACTTAGCTGAACATTTGTTTTGATTGTTCCACATGGTTCATAACCATCTTCATTTCATAAAGCGGATGAATAAAACTATACAAAAAAAAAAAAAGACTTTAAGTAACAGTGTTTTTCACAAAAGAGCAACTAATAAAAACGTCCATTTGATTCCACCGAAAAAGGAAAATAAAAAACAAAAAAAGGAAATCTGAATTATGCTCACTCAGATGTGTGAAAGTCAAAGGGGATGCATGCGTGCGTGGATGTGCGTACATGTAACACATGTACTGTATGCATGAAGAAAGGAGGATTACTGTATTTTGTATAATGTAAATGCTTTCATACATATGACTATGAGGTCTGTAAAGATGATTGTCTTTTTATTTCTTGTGAGTTTTTCCACATTCAGTCACTATCGAGGCATCCTGCTGGTTTTTACAATTTAAGTTAAAGCGTCGCCCGGCACACATGGAGCGGACATTATTTATAGTCAAAGGCTCGGTTTGTAAAAGGGCATTTTCACAGCTATATTTTATTATTATTGCCTGATCGATGAACGCTAACCCAGCGATGCTATTTTCAGTTCAGCTAATGTACATGCACGAGATGAGAGCTCTATCTGTAAATAGGAGCGACAGCCTTCAGCCCATTTAATGTCTCTGAGAAAGGAGTGTGTAAATGTATCTGTATATTGTATAGCTAACACTGTTTGTTTAAGAGAAAAAAAAAAGCCTTATAGTTTAAAAAAAAGTGCAGCAGCTAAGTACACACCAACCAGGAGGTTTGTTTGGGGACAGAGCTCCACAATGTGACCGAGCACCCGCGGCTCACGACCTTTCCCAGCTGCTCAAACATCAGATTCCCACCACTATCAAATATTAAACATGGTAAAAACTGAGTCTAAAGGAGACTTCTAATTCCAAACATGCAGGTTTTGAGATGAATTATCCTCCCTGACCAACCCAGTCTGAACGCCGCTTGCCTGATTGGTCAGTTCTGAGCTCTGTCTCCTGCTATGTGAGGCTCTGTGTCCTTCTATGCAACTTACCAGGTGTACTGTTAGACCTGTCATGTAGACTGTAATCACTGCCTTTTAGACACTGTGAATTTTTTGGTACCCTATATTTTTGTATATTGTACATTACAAAAGGACAATAAACCTTGATGCCAATGCAGTGGTGTGTCTCCCTTGACTTTGAAGCAATGAAGAGTATATTCTCAGTGTGCGAACTATACCGCAGCATTTTGGGGGGGGGGGGGTTAAAATGTATTCAATATACAATCCTACTGTTCTACCCCATGCACTGAGCCAAAACTGGTGTTGCTAAAAGCCGCAATTAAAGATTTTTGTATGAATTTCCTGGACATTTCCTGGACGCCTTGTCTGGACGTCATATGAACGTCAATGGAAAAAAAAAAGAAAAAAGGTGTGACTCCACCTGGAATCAAATCCACATTAAGATGCACAAAACAACCTCTGAAATACTTTGACACGCATCGACAAACCAGCAACTGACACCAAACACACATGACCATCAGAATTAGAAAAAGGTAAGAAACATTTGCAGATGCTGAGTTCATTCAAATAATGTGTAATTAATATGGTTGATGAAGTTTTAAGTCACGAGCAGAAAAGCAAGACGATGGTTGTGGAGCTGTTAAAGGTGTGTTTACACAAAACAACCACAAGTTTGGCGCAAATCTCAGTTCCTGACCGTGGATAATGATTTTGACCTGAACTCTATGATTCAGGTTCGAGGCGTCACGCCGTCACGGACAGTCGCCACCTTTTATCATGAGTTCCAAGTAAGAGCAGGAAACGGTGGTGGATCTTCAGGAGTCGTTACGCACCATCAGCATTATTGTTCTGCTGTGTTGCAAACTGTGCACAGCTGCACTGCGGCTTTGTGTATTGTCACTTTCATTAATCTGTCAGGAATGTGGTGAATCGGGAGAATTTGTTATATTCAGCTGTGGATTTTGCTCTGAGAGACGTGTATAGGGTGCACCGCGCTACACAGGAAATGAGAATCACCGTCTCAGGTGTGTCTGGTGGCGGCAGGTGTTTGCCCAGGGTGTAAAACAAGTCAGGTCTACAACTGTCCAAACACGGGGAAGTCTGCAAATAATCGTGGGTGCGATCAGGCACTTCTTGTGGGGTGTGAAGAAGCAAGGTTCAGGCTGGCAAGCAGAGGAGCTGCCTGGGTTGCTGCAGCTCCGTGGATCCAGTCAAAGAAATAGAAAAATATTTTTCAACGGCTTTTTCACTCGGCCAGCAAGTTAATAATCTAGACTCAGGTGGCTCCTCATGTCTCCTTATGAAGTTGTACGTCTTCGTGGGGCCAGATTGTATACCTGGGGGTGTTGAGGGGGCCACATGATCAATGGCGATATTTTTTCAAAGGGTGAGCACATGTTTCTTTGTTCTCAAAGAAAACGTCCCACCGCTCCGGAGGGGGTGAACAATGGATGCCAACAAATGTGACCATATTGATGTTTTTATCCCGTCATGGTCAGTCAGTGAATCATTCCCATAATGCTTTGCACTCTGGCATTGACCGTTTCTGATGTTGCACACATGATCACTCTTTCAAATTTACCAGCCAGTAATGAATGTTGACCTTTCTAACATTTCAGTACTGGACTTTTCTACTCACAGACTTAGTTAAACAAGCTTCAGGAACATCGGGCTTTTGAATTGTTAAAGACCAGCATTTTCTCCTTGATCCTCCATCAATCACTTTTAATCCCAGCTCATTATTATTATCAACGCTTCGTTGTTAAAATGTGCTATATAAATAAAGTGGATTGGATTGGATTCTTTTTGTTGTACAATGATTTTTTTGTAAAAGCAGAGCTCGAACTCGAAACATGTAAACCCGGCCTAAAAAACGCCTCATGTAACATGAACCGTGGCGTCAGGCCTACTGAGTCCTCCGATCAGTGATCCATGGCATGACCCTGAAACAACCAGTCATGTAACAATTTAATCCATTTGAAATAGAATAAGTCAGTTGTTGGTTGCAACTGTCCTTCAGCTTCTATCATCTCAGAAAGATGGACGAGAGAAAGGCAGCCCTGCATGTGTTGCTTTTCAATCCCTTGTACGATAAACAAGATACATTTTGAGGACGACTCTTAAAGGGAATCAGTAATTCATCCTGCTTTAACGGGTAAACTGCATGAAAAATACATTGTTCACTCAGGAAGACACTTAGCTTTGTATAAAATGATTAATTTTGCAAAGATCTAGTGGATGGCAAGGGTTACATTTCCATAATTGCGATTTGTCCCTAGTTTCTCATACTGACCTTGAATGCAACATCCTTGAAGCAAAACATGCAGGCATTGATATTCAGTCCAAGTAAGTAGTAAGTGTGTACCATGCAAAAAAAGCCTCACAACTTTAATGGGATTTACCAGAACCAGTTCACTCATCCCTTTTTGGTCCTTTGTTTGGATTCACACTGGTATACAGTACATCATATAAAAATCCTCTCCTGTGTGAACTGAATCCAGCTTTGAAACATCCTGAGGGATGTTACAAAGCTACAATGGGCCACAGCATGGCAAACGTGCCTCAAGTAATGACAGTTTATTGACAGCTCAGCTGGACGCGTCAATAACACTTGAGAAACAAAGGGTAACGTTGATGTTCAGCAGTGGATCAATACTTCACTGGGGTAAAACTAACAACTTATTCATCTGGCCAAAAAGTACGAATGCAGTAAAGGACTATGGGACTTGAACAGAAATCCATGTGTTTGTGTCACAGATACAGTTTTACCAATAAAAAAGTATCTAAATTTCATCACACTACAATATATACAGCTGCAGAGGAAGTAGATATATTAAGAGTCGAAGCAATATCCATGAAATGTTCCCTCTAGAGAGCAATTTATCTTTAATGTGTTTTAGATCACATCAGCTTTTCAAAGTCCCACGTGGATTAAAAAAGTCCTTGTGATATACAAGCAGGAAAAGATTAAATCTGTGTCACAGTCACGTCTGAAAGTAGACCAAAACAAATGGCTGGAAGCTTATGAAGAAATATTTCACACATGAAGTGAGGTAATGTAGTAATGTTTTTGTTAATACAGTAATGTATTAACAAAATATCAACACAGTTAAAACTCGACTGCTACCTTCAACATTAGCTAAAGCAATTATCTTAACTCTCACTTTTTCAATAAATTCCTGTTAAATGTTGGAGCACTTAGTTAAACCCAAACTAACTTGTGACGTTCCACTGTGAGTAACTTTAGCATATGTCTACATGCGCAGTAGCTAGGATTAGCATTAGCAGACAACTCAATTCCTCAAGAAATTTTTGTGCAATTGTTTAGTTTTGTATTGACATATTTCATTCAACTAACATCCAGATTATAGAGCATCAATCATTTGTCATTGTCAGAGGACAGTGTTAATTCACTGTAATGCCACCACAGGCCTGGCCTACAACCCCTGATCAACATTTTTGCCTGCAACTGCAGATGGCAGAGGCTTTTAATTTGGTACACCAAACAAGAACACCATGGCAGGACCACATGACACACAAAATCCTATTCACTCCTGGTTGCCAACTTACAAATACTAAACAAAGCTAAACTAGATCAACTAAATAGCTACAAACCTAACAGAACCCCTAATAAGGACATCTAAAACATAACAGACCCAAATTCCAATGCATTGCAGTGATCAACTCCGTGATCGTTACATTATTGTAATCAGGCATGGGAAGAGTTCTGTGTTTTATGTCATTCTACCATTGTTCCTGTTTGTGCATATCAATATAAGAGCCTTTGTCAACTGCCGTTGGCTGGCATGTGTTAATCTATAATATTCAAGATCGTAAAATACCATCAAATAAATCTAAACAATTATTCAATAACAGTCTCCAAACTCTCCCAACAAGATAAATCTCATGCCATGTCAGCACATCCGCAACTGTCTGTGGTGCTGAAACCACTCCTGCTGCGCTTCAGCCAGAGCAACACACAGAGAGAGAGAGAGAGAGAGAGAGAGAGAGAGAGAGAGAGAGAGAGAGAGAGAGAGAGAGAGAGAGAGAGCATTTAGATTTACTTTATTTTAAGATGAAGTCCATGCGCCTGTCCTTCTTGACAAAGACGTCGATCACAGAGGTGTAAAAGTCAAAATGCTTGCCATATTTAGCGAGGCTGTGCAGTTTTGCATCATCAAAGTGGGCAGATTGATCATCAAACTTTTTACAGTCAACTAAAGCCAGAAAATCAAGTTCTCCCAGGTTCTGGACTCGTGCCTCCATTTGCAAGCTGATGTTATCAGGATGGTGAAAAACAGCTTTGGTCTCTCCTCCACGGCAGGCTGCTTGCTGCGCGAGTTGCTATCAGACATCAAGTTCATAACGTCACACCGTGACAGAAAACGATCATGGAATGAATCAAATGACTCGCGCTGGTTCTTTAAAGCAAATATGGTGTCCCCGACACTGGCTGCTGCAAACAGCTCAATGTCATTTCCATTGTTGCTGTACAAAGCCAGGTCAATTCTACTGTGGCCAAATGATTTCAGAGCGATCTGGCTCCGTATGTAGACCACTGATTTTTCATGTTTGGCTATGGCACAAGGCAAGATGTTCAAATCACAGTATCCCGCATTTGGCCAGACCTTGTCAGTGGTGCCACCAAACAGCAGACATGGAAAGCAGAAAAGCCAGTTAAACGAAGCCAATCCTTCCTTGTGAAAAGTATGCACATATTTCTGATCTTTCCTTTGGTGAAGGTCTGATGGCTCAGGTGTTGGTCTCCCATCTTTTAAAATCTGGTGTTTTCCCTCAAAAGAAATTGAGAAAAGTTCTTTATCCGCCAACTCGCGAGAGACCATAGCAGCGCTGCATCAATTCACTAATGCACTGTGAACATATGTATAGTGTTCAGCATATCACAGTTACATCCAAAGGCCACGTTGTGATCAGCTTTTTTGCGTAAATGATTTGATATGGGGAAACTTAAGGCACATGCGCAAACACCCTCATTCACTGAACATGAGCCGCAAAGGCAGAGCAGCAGTCGGCCTTCAGGGGGTGTGGTCATCACAGCAACTCAGGGGGTGTGGTCATCACAGCAACTCAGGGGGTGTGGTCATGACAGCAACTCAGGGGGTGTGGTCATCACAGCAACTCAGGGGGTGTGGTCATCACAGTAACTCAGGGGGTGTGGTCATCACAGCAACTCAGGGGGTGTGGTCATCACAGTAACTCAGGGGGTGTGGTCATCACAGTAGCAGGGGGAGTGGTCATCACAGTAACAACGCAAGAGTGCCTCTCTGCCAGACCAGGAGTCATTTGGGCTATGAAAAACATAAAATGCTGACACTTTCAAACCTAGAGGCACTGTAAGCTGAAGATGTAAAAACAAATATTAATTAGATTCTAATTAAAACCAATAACCATGTTTAGTTAATGTCAATTTAGACTAGGGTAGACAATGCCTATCCTGCCTATCCTGACTGCACGTCACTGGTAAGTACGGCCTCCATACAATAACGTGGCAATCACACGGAGATCGTACGTTGTGAGCACGTACAACTCACTTATCACGTGTGCAATGTACAATACACATAAGTGGCATGACGTGTGGGCCATGGCCTCCCCAAAAACACGTACGGACTAAAAACTCACAGGGTGGGTTGTGACCGGGTCTTATCTGGACTGATGAGCCACATGCCTGATCCTGAATTCCCTGAAAAAGTCCTTTCCCTTTTCCCAGGTTACATTATATATAAACTGCAATTGTGTAGCTTTTATTATTGAAGTGGTGCCTTTGCCATTTGATTTGTTTTGTGTATAATGGTCATCAGTATAGGTCAGGGGTCGGCAACCCGCAGTTCCTTAGCCGCATGCGGCTCTTTGGTCCCTCCACTGCGGCTCCTTGAGCCTCCGTCCCACTGCAGTTCATCCTGGAGGGACGTAAGGAGGCAAAGCCCCCCAGAGAGGGACGTAAGGAGGCAAGGCCACCCAGAGAGGGACGTAAGGAGGCAAAGCCACCCAGAGAGGGACGTAAGGAGGCAAAGCCACCCAGAGAGGGACGTAAGGAGGCAAAGCCCCCCAGAGAGGGACGTAAGGAGGCAAGGCCACCCAGAGAGGGACGTAAGGAGGCAAAGCCACCCAGAGAGGGACGTAAGGAGGCAAAGCCACCCAGAGAGGGACGTAAGGAGGCAAAGCCACCCAGAGAGGGACGTAAGGAGGCAAAGCCCCCCAGAGAGGGACGTAAGGAGGCAAAGCCACCCAGAGAGGGACGTAAGGAGGCAAGGCCACCCAGAGAGGGACGTAAGGAGGCAAAGCCACCCAGAGAGGGACGTAAGGAGGCAAAGCCACCCAGAGAGGGACGTAAGGAGGCAAAGCCACCCAGAGCACAGTCCCACTACAAAGAGTGGTAAAATGTAGGGTCATGAACGACGCAGCTATGTAACATCATTACGCAACAATAATGGCATGAAGAACGTAGAATTGCAGCTGCAGGTCATGACAGCGGCTCAACTGGTGTCTGAAGCCGGGAGCTTCCTGTACCTTTCACAGTAAAACTGCTGCGCTGCGGAGCGCCGACAGTTCCAGGAGGTTCATTGCAGACTTGTTGAGAGTGACGGCAAACAATAGTGAATTACATAACAACTACAGGACCTTGAAAGCCACACCATCACACTCATGGTTCTAAAAATCCCAGATCTCCTACATGTATCTTCCATTTTAGTAATGTGTAGCAATAAAGGAGCTGATAGCTGCAGTGCATTATGGGAGTTTCTGTTTGTCGTTTTCCTATATTTTATGCACATATAGGTACCTATATGTACCTATATGTACATAAAATATAGGAAAATGGCCAATTTTATATATGTCACATATATTCAAAACCTATATTAAAACATATATGTTTATATAGGTTCTTTCCATGTGGGTTAGCATCAACCCGGTTCACATTTCACTCGAAAACTCCGGTAAAACTTAGTTTTACGACTCCTTACGCACACAATATTATCCTTAACATGTTACAACCCAGATAATATGCTTTACATTTGTGAATCTTAAAGGTGTACAGGAGGATTTTCCCAAATTTTAGGAAAGAACCGCCCGCTCCACCTTTTGAAAAAATGCACATGCGCAACGCTCTACCTGCTCCCAAGACGGAACGCCTACTAAAACGTGTGCGAGAGACGTGACGAGCCCAGTTCTCCTCGTGCACGCTCTGTTTACAAGTCACAAGTCGGCATCGCTCACACAAGCTCACTTTACAAGAAGATTTGAACTTTTTCCACTATGTCAGACTCGCCACCGGTAAGTGAAAGTCTATTTACGACAAGCAAACATTTTTAAAAGCTGAAGGCGTAGCTCACCATAGACACCTGAAAGCGCGCATACGCAGAAAGTGAAAACTAATAGATCCACGCTACCTGGGGACGAGCACGTACGACGGCCTTACGTAATATATCACCAGAATGATTGACAATTGGGAGTACCAATAGTCTTGATGATCCACCCGGAAAAAGAACATCCTCCTGTACACCTTAAAGTATTTACCAACCTGTGATAAAGAAAAGAGAGAGCACATGCGTTGAAGCCGTTTACTTCCTGACATGCGCCGTCTAATGGACAGTATAGGAATTACACTCGACTCAAAAGAGCTTGTATTTGAACCAAATGATTCTAAACAAATAAAATAAAAATATGTTTTACGGGTGGGGTGTCTATTTCCATTCTTTCTATAACATAACTATATTAAAGCCTCTACACATTTGGTGGGTATAACGGTGAACGTGTCTGAGCTGGAATGTGAATCTGGAAGTGACTTGAAATTGTAAAAAAGTCTTGATTGACAAAATAAAGAAAACGACAAACCATTTTGTTGTACATTTCCTTCTTTTCCACTATCTTCATACAAGAAAAAAATTGTCCTTATAAATGTTTCTGGAAAACATGCAGACATCATAGCTTTCCATCTCCTCTCACTTAATTGCCATAGTTAAATTACATAACATGCCAATTACATGTGATACCAATTTCACGTGTTCGCACATACATAAGTTCTTCTTGCATAATTGTTTTTTAGTTAGTTCTTAGTTATTGCCTTGATATGACAGTTGCCAAAGTGAGATATGGGCTATATATTTCTATATGTGGAAATAAAGAAGCAGTACAGGAGACCTAAATGGCCTGTATATTCACATATATGCACCTCAATTTTGCCTATATGTGGCATATATATGCATAGATGCAGCATTTCTGTGCATATATGCAGCATTTATGTGCACATATGCAGCATATACATTGTCATATATGTGCATATTGTGCACATATATGTGCATATATGCAGCATTTATGTGCACATATGCAGCATATACATTGTCATATATGTGCATATTGTGCACATATATGTGCATATATGCAGCATTTATGTGCATATATGCAGCATATATATTGTCATACATGTGCATATATGCTGCATATAGGTTTCATATATGTGCATATATCCTCATATAGGTTCTTTCCATGTGGGTTCTCCATGTTTGAAGCAAACTTGTGACTCTAAAATGGCCAAAGATGTGAGTATGTCAGACTGTCAGTTTGTTGGGCTTTTGACCTGACCAAAGGGTACCCAGCTTCCGACCACAGCATTGAAAATGGGTGGATGCATGCCCACAATTATGAGTTGAAGCGACTGGATTTAGTTCCCATCTGCACTCAAATGAAACAAAGTCACTCTGGAAGGAACTGCAAAGCTGAGTGGGATGATTCAACTGTGCAGAAAACTCACTGCAAAATATTCACTGAAATCGACAATCTTATCGAGGGAGCAGGCCTTCCTTACCATGTCCATCCAGCACAGCTCACCACATTAGAGACACATTTACAGTCACAAACATGTCAGAAGCATATTGTCTCCCTCTAGTTCTCAGAACGACTGATTGCAGAGTCGTAATCCTTCGCTGGGCATTGAAATGCGGAGATGGATGGCGCAAACGAGTCAAGTCGTCAGGGTGTGTCCAGCGAAGTGCCTGTGGATCACTGCTGATGCCAGTGGCCTAGACACTGGCAGTTTATCACAACACCACAATGACTCTGCTGCCGCACAGGAAGTCGAGATCAAAACTGAAGAACAGCGACTGTCACCTGGGCGGTTGAAAGGCCCTAAATAAAATCCTGTGTACACTCAGTCTTTAGTCCTGACATAAATAACCCAGGGAAGTGTTTTTTTTCACTGGAGCGACTATATCTCGGAATGTCACAGGGGAAGAGGAGCTCACTCCTTCATGGGATCACTCTTATCCCAGCTGGATACGTCCCTTTCATTGGGTTTAATGCAGCTGTAGCTGTACCTCTCAATTAGAGCAGCCTCTCTGCAGTTTTATTAATGGCCGCAGTGAAAGCATTAATCAGTTGGTATTCTGCTGACAGACAGATGCCGTGATGGGCATGCTGGCAGGCAGCCAGTGGGACACTGTGGGCTGGAGGAGGCCACTCAGATAAGATAGTCAAAGAGTCGAGAGGACACATCAGCGAAGGAGTTGAAAAGACGCACAGCAAGCTTTAGAATTCACCTACCATACAGCATTGCAAAGTAACATTAACAACTGGTGAGAATGAAAGAAAATACCAGCCTGAGCTCTGTGACGGTTGCTTGTTAGCACCGATAGCTACGGGAGACACAATGAGTCTTCAGCAAAACAAAGCTCTGCACTTTGAGTCTCATTCATCACGGACCATTTCTGTCGATTTGACTGCCGCAGTTTACAAATCTGCAAACATTTAAGATGATGAAATAACCTATTAGCATATCAAGTGATAATAAACAACATCTACTGCAGTTTTAAAGTGGTGGTGGTTTTTCCACAGTGGAATATTAAGTATTCATTAAATGTAAATACAGGTTTCTGAATGGTTTTTAAGTTGAAATGAAGAGGTGGTAGTAATAACACAAGTATTATGCAGAGCAGATGGCAATTCAACTGAGCTTTCTTTGGAAAATGCAACATGACCATTTTATCACACTTTATATCCTAAACAGGAGAGATGAAAAAAATGATTCCATATAAGTAGACAGTAGAGAGACAAACATTTCTGATGTAAGATCGAAGATTATGCAAGACATTGCTTCACGTTGGACCAAACGTAGACATCCTTGTTTCTAATTGTCACACTGAGTGTGTTCTGTCACGCAGCTTCATTCACAGGGAACATTTCACCGTGTTTTGTTTTGGAAACGGGATAAAGTAAACCCTGTTGTTTATCCTTTCGGGGTTCCTTGTATCACTGTTGCATGAGCCCCAGGGACATCATTTGAACATTTTTACATCTTCAATAACTTAGATAGCCCAGAAAAATAGTGTCGCCAGCTTTAATGCTTCTCCACAAAGCAGAGAATGTTTGTCCAAGTCCAGGCACTTGATTGCTATTGGTTGGTTTGCATTTGGGGGCGGGGCTGAGCCAAAGATCAATTGAAATGTGGTGTGGTGCAACAAAATGATTAATGCGTCATTGGATTATAAAGGAGGAGAAACACCAAGAAAACCTTTGCATAACCTCAGAAAAAGGGGCAACCTTTGGTGGTAGAAGCTTTGTTTACACATCATATTTTTGGCTGCCACATTAACGTTTCTGTACATACCCAATGAAAGTATTCAATATCAAAACCTTTTTATAAACACAATATAAGTTACCCCTCACATGCCCACCTGCAGTACCTTCAGGTTGGATGATTGGTGCACACTGGAATTCACGAGGGTGGACAATATTGGAAGTTATTGCCTGCGATGTAAATTCTGTAAAAATGGTTAACGCTGCCTTTCAGTGGCAGCTGGCCAACAGAGGACGCCAGGGCGCCTCCCTACCTGGGATCAAGAGGGGATGTTTTTTTTAATAAATTTTATTATGTACTGTAATTCTGTTGAAATCTGTTTGTGCCAACAAACTAACAACGGGCCCTGAACTGTAGTTGTTTCATTTTCTACAGATAATGTTCAATAAAAGAGAGGACTTCTTGATTTCTCTGTCACTAATAGTGAGAGATAGAGAGAGAGAGAGAGATAGAGAGAGAGAGAGAGAGAGAGAGAGAGAGAGAGAGAGAGAGAGAGAGAGAGAGAGAGAGAGAGAGAGAGAGAGAGAGAGAGAGAGAGAGAGAGAGAGAGAGAGCGCAGCCTGGGGCGATGAGGAAAGCCGCCCTGAGGAGGCGGGGTTTAGTAGCAATCTCACCAGTTACTGATTAACACCAGAGTGACTGACATGAAATTAAACTATTCAGCTTCATTTCATGTGGGAGAATTGTCATCCATCTCCAGAGCTGCTCAGTGATTGGCTTAAAGTCAGTTCAGGTCTGTTGTGGTCTTTCTACCAGATGTTGAGATGACGACAACAAGCAGTGAGTCTCCGATTATTAAGAAGAAGAAATATAACTGAAAAGCTGCAGGTCAGGTTCAACCTTCTCCATCATAGTGATTTCTGAATTCACACAAATAGAAATGTGTTGATAATTTATCAAATGTGTTCAGGTTTGTTAATGTTAATAAATGTTTAGATATGATCATATTTATTAATGACTGAAGCTTCAAATAATGACAGTTTATTTTGCACTTCTATTTTTAAGGTTTCTTTCAAATAATTGAAAAATACTTTGACAGATGAATTGATGTGTTGTTTGAAAATAAACCTGATGTTTATTTAGTTTCCCCTAAACTCAGACTGTAATTTCCAGTAAACCAGCAACAAAACATTCATTTTCTGAAAGGGACTAATGAAGATTCTGCTTGTGTTTGTTTACTAGTATGTTAATAAAAAAGTCTTAATAAGTGTCTCTATTCACTCGCTGTTTAAAAGGGCTATAGTGTGTCATCTCTGGGGAGTCCCTCAATCTAAAAAGACAAGATTGTTGTAATGTGGTTTATAAATGCACTGTATTTAAATGAAGTTAACATTGGCTGAAAATGAAGAATAATGAAGAGTCAACCTAAGAAGTGTCGCCACTGCTGCCTTCAGTGGATCACATTGGGACACTTCACATATGGGCACAAAGGGAATCAAACATGCAACCTCCCAATTGACCTGTTCCACCAACCAAATCATGGATATTATCTAATGTCGTTGAGCCAATGTCGCTGGTTTGTGGGATTCAAAATATGGTCACCCTATGTTTGTCCATTTCCCTGAAATTGGATTCAAGTTAGCTTGAACAATCTGAAAGTGATTCATTGTGAATTGGAGCCGTCACCTCCATTGGTAATCCACAGAGTGTGCAACCTGAACTCACTCACTGTCAGCTGGGATCGACTCCAGCGCCATACTATCATAGATTGGACGAAGCTGTGTTGGTCCTATGATACAGAAATATTCATGATAAATGTTTGCCTTCAACACGCTGCAGCAGCCCGGAAAATAAATAAATATTTAAAAAAAACTCAGACACAGATCATCGCCGTTGCATAATGTGACCATCTGATATTTGTTCTGTGTTGTCATGTTTACAGAAGGAACAGCCGGTTGTTTTTGATGTGTGTTGTGCAGTGTCCCACAAGGCAGCCAGCAGACAGACGTGTCTGTGTTCTCGCACAGGCGACACAGGATGGGCAGATCACACTGCGTCTGAAGTTTCAGCCAGAAAAGGCTGTCATCGTCTGCGGGGAACGAGACTTTCTCGCCTCCTCCATCGCAGCTCTGCGCTTCCTCTCAGGGAAAAACAGGGTGAGTCTTTCAGAGGAATTGTCAGCTTAACAGTAATCTACCGCTCTGATCTTGGCAGTCTGTGTGATTGTAGTCGGGGCAAGTTGCTGAGTAGGAACCCCTCATCAAACTACTTTAGAAAGGAGTTGGCATGCCGCCAAAGAGCAACTTGTTGGAGAAGCGAACCGCAGGCCGGCCTGTGTGGTCCCATTCTGTCCTTTCATTTATAAACACTCACACCACACCTCACTGCTTACTTTACAACAACCACAGTCCATCACATTATGGAAAAGGAACCAAAACCCGGGCACTTTTTGTTTGGATTTCAGCTCAAAAATGTGCAAAGGTATTTATATATACATTTCCTACGACTAAAGGGTCAAACTGTAGTTCAGGGGCCACATATAGTCAAGATTAGTCAGATATGGTTCTTTCTTTGTAAAATACAACCGTAATGACCTCAATTAAAACAAGAAGGCCGTTGCTGGGCTAATCCCCCGCCGGAGGGCTTTATATTTTCTCACAAAGCAGCTCTAAGGCAGCACACTTGGTACACTAGAGGGTGTTCCATGGGTCCTAGTAGATAATTATGTAGAACCTGAAAGGTCTTCTTCATAAGCTATGTCAAAAGGTGTTTTTTATGCACTTAGTGACCCTGTGACCTGATATGCAAATGAGGTCATGGTCACCATGGTGCCCCTTCTCCCCAGGTGGAGTGTCCATGTGTGAAGTTTGGTGACTGTGGGCCCAGGAACTGCTGAGAAATGAGGAGAAATGTTTATATGAAAATACATGTAATGTGCAACCATGACGAGCAAACTTCAGACCCTACCAATCTTCAAGGTCAAGGTCAGGTCACTTGGTGTACTGGAGGTTATCCCTGGAGTGTGTATCGTGTGTGTATAAAATTTCAGATCCCTAGCTCAAAAACCTAGGCCTCCAGAGCCCAAAATGTGTTTTTAACCCTCTGGGGCCTGAAGCATTTTGTGCCGTTTTTCACTACAATTGATTTTTCCTTTATATCTCAGATATAAAATTCTTAAACCTTGCCTTTTTTGGTGTCATTTTGTTCAGGACAACCTCATAAATGCATTTCTGAAGTATTTTCATCACTTTGGCATACTGTATTAAAACAGTGGATCTAAAAACACCATAAAATTACAAATTCGGGTGGTAAAAACATAGATTTATTGACTATAAAATTCACAGACATGGTTAACGAATCATTTTGTTTACTTGTAAAGTAAATCTAAACTATAATTAACTAAAATGTATCAAAACAGGACTGAAAAAACAGTCCTATACAGATATTTACAGTGAAATAGAAGCACTGCCTCAGGCATTTTTGTAAAACTATTTGCAAAAGGTCACACATATAATGTCAGGAGAAGACAAATGATTTGTGCCACTCAAAAAAACAGATTGTGTCCAACACAACACAGAGGGACACATCACAGGCAGGACATTTCCAAGAAGTGTTTTTCCTTTTCTTGTGTTCCTGCAGGCAATTTTTACATTTTAGCCTTTGGCTGTTGTGGTGGAGCTGGAATGATGGGGACAGGGGGGGGGGACACGTCTCCTGTCTCCCCTCTAACAAAAATAAGCTGAGGTCTTCAATATTGTCATCAGAATCACTCTCAAACTCAGTGTCAGACTCTATGCTTATATTGCCTATATGCCTGATTGACGTTCATAAGGCGTCATTGTTTTGATAGAAAAAAAAAAAGAGTTCACTTGAAACTAAAAAACACTCTAATCTCACTCACTACACACTAACTACACACTCACTACACACTCACTACACACTAACTACACACTCACTACACACTCACTACACACTCACTACACACTAACTACACACTAACTACACACTAACTACACACTCACTACACACTCACTACACACTCACTACATGGTCAAATCATGATAATAGTCGCTTTTTCTCTGATATAAATCTCAACTCACTCTCGCTGTCTCCGTCTCTGTTTACTTTTTCACGGGTGAACTAAACAAAATGACACCTCCCACTATGGAAACTTTTGATTGGACATGGGCTCTTCTTCTCAACCAATGAGTGAAAGGTATACTGGCACATTACAAGTGTTGTTTTTTTTGCTGCTCCGTTATTTTCACTTTCACTCCTGACCGGTCTTCTGCACCTGACGCACTAAAATGTCGCGGAAAAACACGGACACAGTTTTCCTCATATCTTTTATTTGGGCTATCAACATCATTTAAAAACGAGCTTGTAGTTTTATATCTGCACTTTCGACACGGATTGAAACACTGGACCAGATGACGCTGTGCTGTGACGCTACTGCCTTTTCAAACGGTCATGTGATTTTGACGCTGCAGAGCGTCAATCGGCCCCAGAGGGTTAAGCACTTCGTGACCCTGTGACCTACTTAATATGCAAATTAGGTCAAGGTCACCATAGTATCCCTTCCCCCTCTGAGATGTATCCACATGTGAAGTTTGGTCACTGTGGGCCCAGGGGTTGCCGAGATATAGGTAGAAACGTTCGAACGGACGGACGTACGGATGTACGGACGTACGTACGGAGACTGTTTCAAGATCCCCCTTCGGGGCCTATCAGTCACGGCGGGGGATAAAAATTATGGTAATAGTTGCTAAGCTTCTCTTCAAACATGCTGTGCTGTATGTTTTTCCTATATTCCACGTAGATTCCTAGATAGAAATGCCTCTCATTAACCAAAGATAGATTGTTCTCAGAAGTTACTCAACATGTATAAAGAACAGCCAGATTTAAATTATGTTTATAGTATTTTGTTCTCTGAGTGCATGGATGTGTGGTTTCAACACAAAAACACAGCACCAACTCGTGGTCTGGCATGCTAGCTACATTGTTTTCAGTGTGTCTGCTGCTTTGTGAAACATTTTGGGAACTAAAATGTTCACTTGAAAATGTTGTGTAAAAAGGGCCTCATAGAACTCCCAGTTAAAAGGTGACGGCAAGAAATGATCACTTATTGCACTTTGCTAATGAAGGCGTTAAAGAAGTGAAACAAACTGCAGGAATAAAAAGTTGTGCGAATGTCTTTGCATGTTGTGAGAGGACAGGGTGGGTTAAGGATGCCACTAGTTAACCCCAGCTGACAGAGAGGGATGAGCTGGCGAGACGCAGCCGGCAGTGATGGAGAGTCCTCCCCTCCTACTAATAAAGCAGAGAGGAGCAACCAAACGATGTTAAATCACCTCCAGCACCAGCCTCTCACACGCGGCCTTCAAACACGGCCATGAAAGTAGCCGGAGTCTGAGAAGCTCATTTGACAAACATCCAGGTTTATGGTGGCTGCGGAGAGTGGAGCCTGAGTGAGCCATTTCTGTTTTATTCAATCTACTTAACCAGCTGACGGAGGTTATAAAGTGTGGCAGGCACACCAAGTGGAGGCAGTATTGATGACAGTGTTGTAAATAAAAGTGCTGATGACACAGAAATATTGATGGGAACACGGGTTCCTCTGGATATGAGGCGAGACGAAGTTGCAGTGCCGAGCGGCCCAACGTTTACAGTGTGTGATGAACTTACAGTTCATATTGTAGTCTCTAATGCATTTAGATTCAATTTTTCTTACGTTTAATGAGGCATTGAGTTTATAATGTGAGGTGTAAAGTTGCTACACAAGTGCCTTCACATATAAAAGCGATGCAGTATCTATTTACTAAACACTTTTGAATGTGGAGAGTATTCATGAGCAAGTCTGATCTTATTCTGTCGTGAATTCCGTTACATTCCTCCATGACATGCTGATCCTGTTCAGCCTGATGTACTGTGATTATTCTTAGCAGGGCCACTGTAACTCGGGCATTGCAAAGGATACGTATAGCACGTCCTACTGGGCAACTTGTTTCACAAGCTGGTTCATCTTCACCTAACTTGCATACCAGTGTTGGGATTTATGGTCGGTAATTAGCATTAATAATTACTGTAAGTAATGGATTACTGAAAGTAATTGAGGAAAAATTGGAATTACTAATGAAGTAAACGGTTAGTTACTCATCAGCAACTCCTAGAGTAATTGAGTAATTACTTAAAAGTTAATCAATTATCAAAAATAATTTATTAATGAAAAATTATTAATTTGAATAAATTGATTATTTATCAAATAATAATTAAATCGGGGCACCACCAGCTAAGCTGGAAATAACTAATACCAAATTTCAGTCTCGTTTGTCAAAAGGTTATTTAAGTAAAGTTAATATTTCTGTGTAAATATAACAATATTAAATAACAAGGAAGGTGTGAGATTCGAGCACAGACTGTTACAAACCAGTGAATTGTCAACAATAAATACACAATGATTACCAAGAATCGATCAATTCAGTTAAAATGCGTTTATTAACAAAAAGTATTTATTCAAAAATAATTCATAAATTATTTATTAAAACAACACAATTAAGTAATAAACAATCAAACACGGAGATCTAATCTATTAAACAGCAAACACTATGTACAAAGAAAGAGGGTGTGTGTGTGTGTGTGTGTGTGAGTGTGTGTGTGTGTGTGTGTGTGTGTGTGTGTGTGTGAGTGAGTGTGTGGAAGCCTGAGTGGGGGTGTAATGACCACGAACGTCCACTAGGTGGCGGCGGACCTTGGTGGGTCAGTGTCAGTGGGTGTAATGACCTCGAAGGTCCACCAGGTGGCAGCAGGCGTTGGAGGGTCAGTGTGTGTGGGTGTAATGACCTCGACCGGACACTAGATGGCTGCAGGCGTCTGGTTCGAGGCAGTAACCGGAACGACCACTAGGGGCGCGGCGGCGCACGGAGGGAGAATGCAATGACTCGACTTGTCCACCGAGTGGCGACCTCTCAAGAGATTGCAATCACCAACGCGGCCACCAGAGGCGCTCGGCGCACTCTTTCTGGACGGCGTGACGTCACTGTGCTCGTGCACGGCTCGTGAGCCTGCTTTGGAGCGCGCCGGGGGGCTCGTGAGCGAGAATTCCGAGCGGCAGTGAACTACACACAGTCTCAGGCGCGGGTGAAGCGCGCACAGGAACAGCTGTTGCTGAGTTTGCGCAGCGGTTAGTGGAGAGGAGAGGAGAGAAAAGAGAAGAAGGAGGGGGAGAAAGGAGGACAGGGTTTGTCCAACTACACAGTCCGTGTGTGGAACTGTGCAGCTTTTCACCAGTCCAGTTATGGGAATGTGCAGGATCTAGACACAGAGAGAGAGAGAGAGAGGTTTGCGTGGATGTAAATCCAACGCGCAGACACAGATTGGTTGGAAACAGGGATCGGCGTCCCTGACTTCAACACAATAATAAACACACACAGCAATATTACAGTCACGTTATTCTCATTGCCTGCCCAGACTCTAAGCCTTACTCAGTTTGACGAGGGTGAACGTGCTGCCGGCGGCCGGGAAAGTCCGTTGATTTCCCGGCTGCGAGCTTGTTTTCTCTGGCGTCCCAGGTAAACAAGCTAAACTGGTCTGTGGACAGGAAAAGTCCACAGGATGATCCCAGTAGCACTTCTTGTGAGGAGGGGAAGAAGAAGCGGCTTCAGGTCTGCATGCGGGAGGAGTGTGCGCTGCCAGCTGCACACTCGGACTCCGGTGAAGAAGAAAAAAAAGGAAAAAGGAAAAACGGAAGTAATTCCACGGTGGTTCTCGGCTCGTCCAGCCAGGTGTGGAACTCCAGGGTCCGGTCAGCGTTAACACATGCAGTACTTTCTCTCCGTGCGAAGAGGTGCGTCCGGCGAGGAGCACGTTTGTCTTGGAAGAGAAAGAAATCACCCCCGCGGGGTTTTTTATACCGTTTGTTTTGGTGTCGGGTTTCCAGCCGGCTCTGGGCCATGTGGACCAATCCTGGAGGAGAGCCCGCCCTGGACATTCCAGCTGGTGAGGGAGCTCTCAGGCTCCCCCTGCCGTTGGCCTCCAGTATTGCACCTTGGACGGTATTGCACCTTGGGGAGATCCGGGGGGGTGATCACATGACCAATGGCGAACTTTTCCCATTCTGACCATGTGGTCTCTTTGTTCTCAAAACGTGGTCCCCCCCTCCCCCCTTCCATGAGGTTGAGTGGCCCAACACCAGTAATAAGAAAATGGACCAACAAGGCCAACGAGGCCTCGTTTATACCACGGCGTTTAAATGAAAATGGTTTGACAAAATTTTGGTTGCATTTTAGGGAGTTATTTACATCACTCCAACACTTGGAGCTAGTGAAAACAACTTTTTGAAAACAGGGGAAAACCAACTTTTCTGAAATGCTGCGACTTGGCATGCGTCTGTAACCCACCTGACAGGTAAGTAACACTGGGCCAGAATATTCTAGATTCGCAGGGAGGGGTGATGATGAGGATCAAATTAGACACCGATTGAGTAAGAGGAAAACACACAGAAGTCAGTTTTAACAATGTATTAACACATATGAAAATAGAACACTTTTACAAATATGGCCGGCCTTCAGTTTGCTTTATTTTCAAATTGTCTTTGAATTGGGTGCACCCTTTAAAAAAAATTAAATGTCTCTTGTTTTCCAAGGAAGAAAATAAATAAAGATAGTCCCTTTAATCTTTCTGAGTCCTACCACACCGACAGGACGACAGATGAAGAAGAGACGGTCCTCTTCGGTCGTTCACACGGTTAGCTCGCCATCTCCCTTGCCAGGGAGAGAATCCAGAATCCAGGGTACTCAAAAAACCCAGCCTGTATAGCACAACAGGCTTAATTAAATCTATTCACTTCTTTTTAACTGTACAGTTTGTATTTTCCAAATATAATCAATGTCAATGCATAAGGTAACTTTTCACTGTTAACTTATTGCAAGATAACTGCTGCCTTACAGTGTTAGCATATGAAATGTCAACTTAACTGGTTTTTCTTTTATAATGAACAAAATCATTAAATGACTGATAAACAATCAAAAATCCACAAGTAATTGATCGTAAAACCACTCACAGTTCCACAATAAATACTCACACTGGATTAAAGTAAGCAAAGTAATGTCATATGAATTTGTTTAAGATGACACTCAGCTTAAAGATGTCTCTTTCCATTCACACAATGCAACAAGCACATGTACTTTTTTTTCGCACACGCACTGACTTGCACGCACACACATACGCGTGCGCCCACGCACACGCGGTTTTATCTTTTATCAAATAAAGTAAACAACAACAAAGTAAATAACACTGTGAGCTAATGCTTCGGCTCTGTGGCTAACACACTAAGAGGTTATGCTAACTCGCGGAGCTAACTGCTAACCGCTAACCACCCGCACTTCACAGCACTCACCGGGAAAGAAAGGAATTAACACAGGTAATGTTCCCAGGTCGCTTCTCCGTGGTCCACCGGACGCTGAAGCATCGGCTCAACACAGTTCCTCTTTCTCCACAATATCAAGTATTTTACGACTTCTTTCACTCCAACTTCTCTGCTCTCGTCCTGCTACCACATGGCGCTCTGTGTGCCATCACTGCACCTCTAACTAACCTGCACTAAGGAGGTGGGACATGAGCCGGTCCCTCCAATAGCAATGTAGCTACACTCTATGAGCCAATTAGATTCCTTTCCCTTCACAGAACCACTCTTAAAGCAGAAGAATTAAGCCGCGTCTTGCTTAGGATATTAACGCATCTATTAAACAAACCCAGCGACTAAAAACTACCCAAAACATGCTTTGTAAAGATATGCAGCATGTCCATGTCGGGAAATATTTAGCTGCTGCAGGAACAGAAATAACCATAAAGCTATCTGCTATTAGCAAACACAACAAAATCAATATGAAATAGCAGATTAATACAAAAAGGCCAATCGAGTAGCAGGGTTAGGGTTAGATTTTAATTAATGCTCACTACCATCACCTTAGGCTCATACATTTGATGATGATAATGTAGTCTAGTCTATTCTAAAACTGAGAACAGTAAAGCATGAATGTAAAAACTAAAGCACAGCTACTTTATCTCTTATCATACTTTCTGTTGCACCAATAGTCTGTTATATTGTATTTCCATTTGTAAAACTTTGTTTCTCTGACTCTGCTAATGACTTGTCTTTCACTGTGTGTCACAGAAACATGGAGAGAACGACATGGGAAGAGACCACACATGCACTGAGGAGCTCAGGAGGAATTTTAATGTACAAATAAAAAAATAAACAAAGCCTACACTGGCCTACTTCTCCTCCATGATGTCTTACCACAGCCATGTAATCTTGCTGACTTGTGACTGTGCTTTAAATTGTAAACAATTAAACAGACTCGTATCGCAAATCAAGTAGCGCGGAGCTAAACCGGAAGTGTGATTACGCGCATGGCGCCACCCACGCAAACTTCCGGAACAAGGTCAATACCTCTGGGATAAAATAAATAAATAAATTAAATACAGAATGAAATAAAGACTACTATTCTGCCCTTGTTTGTTGCCGTAGTAAACTTGGCAGATAGCTAACAGGGATCTCCAATAAACACCGAGTCAGCAGGTGCGTTTTGGGATGTTTACTGACGATACACTGTGAAACTGCAATACAAAGATAAAAAATAAAATGTTACAGGTTGTTGGGCTTTGTTCTTGAACACAACAATGATCAAACATAACACAAACAGTCATAAACAAATTAAATTCTTGAATAACTAACCACAAAGAATAATTAGTGATTAGCTTAACGCTAACGTTGCATTGAAAACGCCATTGACAAGATAGCGCATTAGCTTAATGCTAACATTACATTGAAAATGCCATTGCCAAGCTAACGCATTAGCCTCGCTCCGTTTTTAAAGTTTTCCCACACAAATATGAACTGTTTCTGAGTCTTCAACAGGTAAGCTCCACACAAGAACAATCAATACTCACAGACATATATGCCTTCCAGGGTACAGCTGAGAAAACATGAATGAGTAAATAATGCAAACAACAGCTTCACTCAAAGCTCCGTGTTAGTGGAGAAAAACTACGGTAAGTCTGAAGGGACACACAGCACAACGGAGTTCACAATGCCCCTGTTCTCTTAGAGGGGCGGCACAACTACAATTAGGAATTAAATGAAAATTATGCTCAATGAAAAAAATATATTAAAAAATAAAATATTTCTAATTCTCTTTTTCCAACGGGTTACACGTCCCACGGACATAGCATATACTTCTTCTGCACATGCTCAGTAGCTGGACAATAAAAAAGAATTTTCCTCCAGTGTCATGACATGTCATGCCCTCTGAAAGCAAACATTTTCTGAAACGAAAATGCAAAAACAATGTCTTTTCACTTGAAAGGTTGTGTAACTGGGGCCTCTGATCGCTGCCTGGTTCGTTTTCTGCAATATCAGGCATGTGAGAAAATGGACTGAATAAATTACACAAATCTATATTAAACATAAGAGACAGAAACTGAGATGGTTTCATTATGACAAGCTCTTTGGTGAGCCAACCTCATGAAATACAGCTTGCATGTCGGTTTTTTGTTCATATGTTGAACTAAATAATGTTGACTCAAACATTAAGTCTTGTATTCAGGACCTTTATTTTGTATGTTGATCAGTGTTGGGTTTGTGCTTTTCCAAGCTGCGAATATGCAGCAGTGTGTTGAATTTCTGCTGTGAGACTGATATTAGATAGGCTGTGATCACAGTTTTCACGGCTAGAACTCCCACAGCCACTCTGCTTGTGTTAATGCATGCAGATCTGAAGCAGTAACAAGTTGTTCAACACAAATCATTTATGCAGCCCGCGGCTTGAGTTTTACAATGCACTTTGAGCCTGTATATAAGCCGCCCATCTGGAACATGGGAACTCTTAAAATGCTTAAATCATATATATATATATATATATATATATATATATATATATATATATATAAAACATAGGTATTGAAGTTTCAGGGAGGAATAAAAAGAAGTTGACAAAATAATTGCAAATCAGTTTCTGACCATGCGCCACACACTCAGACAGGCTTTTAAGTCATTTCCCTGTCCTTGTGCTTGTTTGATGCCTTTTTCCTGCAATGTCATTGAGACACGGGAGCACATGCATGTGCATCAAACCCGTTTGTGTTCCATTAACCGGCAATTTTCTTCAAAGGGAAGCGACTATGAGGAGGATCGGAGAGGTTTGTCCTCAAAACTCAGACACAACAACCAGAGATCAAAGACACTTTTCAATCAGTCTGCAGGGACAAAAAGAAGAGAAACTTCCTGTGTGTTGTGCTGTTTTTATACGTAAAAGAGCTTTTGTATGTGATGGTTTCTTTTAGTGCTACACACTTCTGCAGAGATACCCGACCTCGGGGTTTTAATACATCCAGTATGGATCTATTGTCCATCAAGTCAGCTGTTGTGTAAGTAATCAGCTGAAATGAGTCCTGGTGCATTTCTGTACCGTGTTCTGTTGAGGAGAGTGCATGAGAACCACATTCCTCCCTCTCCTCTGCATGTAGGCGTCCAATGTGCAGAGTTACAGTCTGGCTGTGCACAGTTTCAGTTGTGAAAATCGCTCGATCCTGAAAATAGCTACAAGCTTTTCAGTTCTGAGCATGAACAGGAAGATCTGGCTGCCACTTTCATCTCCGTTCCCCCGCTTCCATCCCAGGTAAAGCTCTGCTGGAGCCTGCGGCGGAGACCGAGCGACCGAAGCTGCAGTGTGTTTACCCCCAACACCGACTGAATAGCACGAGCTGTGTTTCTGCTGCTCCGGTCTGTTGGTGAAGAGATCAGGAGGTTTTACAGGTTTACAGAATCCACACAGGGAGCAAGTCAACACTATTCAAATCTCTGCATGGGATTGGAAGGAGCACACATGCTACTGTCACTGCTTTTGACAGTTACCCATTACCACTGTTACATTTCATTTTTCTGAAGGTTATTTCTTGCTGTCTGTTTATAAAGGCACTCAGTGAAATGATTAGATAATTAGAAATCAATTGCAACACAGCATATCTCCACAGCACATCTTTATTCATTCGTTCACTTACCTTTTACATTTGTCATTGAATTAGAGAATACGAGATATATGGTATGTATCATACATATGTAGGGATTTCTTACCTCATAAGGATCACTATTTATGTTGTGGTTGGCTCGATAATGATTAATAATTATCAAAGATAGTTATTAATAATGTTAATGAAATTTAATCTGATGTGTATCAGATACCTCGGAGCTCCACCTGTCATAACAGGAAATGATAGCCAGTTCAGTTGTATCAGTCTCATAAGATATACTAAACAGTTAATCAGGAATTTGAATTGATAGTTTAATTAATTACAATTAACAGTAAACATTGAAGGATTTTGGAGTTCTTGACACAGAAGAGGTCGACATTTCATTCACCGTTGTGCTCATTAATAAAACAGCAAGTATGATTCCAAAAATTATATTTATTTACAATGAAAACAAATAAAACACAGATTCTAATTACCTATATACAGCTTGGTGTGTGTAGATGTGTGTGTGTGTGTGTGTGTGGAGAGAGAAAGAGAGAGAGCGAGAGGTGGAGGGAGTGTGTGTGTGAGACGTATGATGGAACTACAAAACAAGATGGCGGATCACAAGAAACTACATTCAAATGGAGGTTATCAGAGAGCAGGAAGTCTGTCCTGGGTCTCCACCATGTGCTGGAGAACAATGGAACATGGAAGCTAGTCTTTGGCATCTGCTTTCTGTGTGTCTCGGCTAAAAGACCATTTCTAGAATGAGTTTATGTGAATGAGACTTGTTTTGTAAAACGTCAGGAGTCGTCAGATGGTGTTCGGTTATGGTGTGATGTTGTCTTTGATGTGATATGTGTAGAATTGTGAGTTAACTAGTTAGTAAAGCAAATATTAGCATGCAGACCCTGTGTCTGTGGCAGAGCTAACGTTGGTTTACAGGTTGATAACTATTCCTAATATCATTATCAAAAGAACGCAATCACTGTAACAGAATCAACACATCTTCATGAAAGTTAAACATTTCAATGCATAGCATCAGGTTTAACTAATCTCAGGTAATGCCCAGTTGTTGTTACCACTTCCTTGAATGAGTTTGGTTGTTGTCCTGCTGGAGGGAAGCTGGTGTCTTCTCCTGTAGTTAGCACCTCCTGCTAACTGTGGTTTGCTGGTTCTGCAGGCTGAGGAGAAGAAGATGAAGTTGATGTTTCAGGAGTCCTTCTTTGCAGCTCCTGGTTGTCCCTTTTGTCCAGACTGAGGAGCTGGTCGCTCAGGTCGGTGATGGTTTTCCTGCTAGTTGAGGAAAACACAAAGAAGTTCTGTGAGGTGTCGTTTCCCTGGTCCGTCCTGGAGGAACTGGTTGGTTTTCCTTGGTTGATGGGAGATCAGACTCTGGGTGCTGGTCTCTGGACCAGGGGAAGGTCTGACCCTCATCAGCAGAGGAGTTGAGGAGTGAAGGCCCCTGGTTGCTGGCCTCTGGTGTTAGCTGTAGGCTAACGCTGGGTGAGCTGCCTCCAGCAACCTCCCGACTCGGGGTCGGCTTGTTGCAAGAGAGACTGTGAGACTGGTTTTGCAGCCTTTTGTTGCAAGTGTGTGGATGCGAAGGTGTCGAATCCTGAGAGCTTCAACCAATCAGTGACTGGCTGAGTGTATGGGGGAAGTGTCTTTTCAGCAGAAAACAGGGGAGGGTCTGCTGTGACAAAAGGTCCCCCCCACTGGGTGTGATGGTCAACCACATCCCTGGGTTAGAATTCATGTCATGACTGTGTATCATGACATATGAATATTGTCTTTCCTTAGAAATGAACAAACTTTCTGTGTCCTTGTGAGATCCCAACACATATATGATATATCGTTTTACACCATATGTAACATATGGTGTAAAACTGACCTCCACACCGTGTTTCACAATTTATAGTTAAAAAGTCTCCAAATAAGCTCAAATTCTCCCTGGACATGTTAAAAAAAGCTTTCATCATCCTGATGTAACATCAGACATCTCAGCAACATGCTGGTATTAGTATTAAACTTCGAGTGCTTTGTTTTCCTGTCATGTTGAAATAAAACTTCACCAAGCAAACTATCAATATGAGGAAGGTTCTTTCGTTCTATGTGTGTGTGTGTGTGTGTGTGTGTGTGTGTGTGTGTGTGTGTGTGTGTGTGTGTGTGTGTGTGTGTGTGTGTGTGTGTGTGTGTGTGTGTGTGTGTGTTGCATCTATCAGGTCTTCCTTTTTGATGCTGGGGATGTCATTCTTGTCCATGATGAAAAGTTTCAAAGACACCCTCCCATGCAGAAGAGTCCTATCTATCTATCCATCCATCCATCCATCCATCCATCTATCTATCTATCTATAACATGTAAAAAGAATATGTGTGAATATGTCGAAAAAAGTTGCAGAAACAAGGGAGAGATTTTAATCAGAGTAGATCCATGATGCTCTCAGCTTTAAGCGACATCTTCATCATCAGAGTGAGGTTCACTTTCAGAGAAAGGCTGAGGAAGGTTCACTAATCGTCTCTCCAATAGATATAAACACGAGATGCTACATGGCCTGTTGATGTGACGTGCCTACAGCGCTGCCATCTTGGGGAGGTATCCCGCTTGTGTTAACATTAAGATCCCAGGCTAGAAAATCCACTAAAAAATGTGTGGCCCATAGCAACACAAATTATACCTCATTTTACAGCTGAAGAAAATCTCTATCCCAAGGAAACCTCATGGAGGAATTATGTGTCTTACAAAATCGGAAGACTAATAAAGCTGAAAAAAAATCAATTTAAATACTCCCTAATCTGATATTCCTGAAATGACAGAGATCAAGCCCTTCTTTGAAAATAAGTATTTTAAGACGATTGTGAAGTTCCGAGGCGGACACCCCGACTCGGGATGTGGTCGGCGGGTGTTGGGAGAGAGGATGAGGCAAGGATGAGAGGGTAGACGGTGTTTTCCAAAATATTAACTTAGATTTATTTTAAATATTTTTTCCACAAATACCCACATACACTTTTACTTTCAGCCTCACAACAGGCCAGCAGACAAAGACTCGTTTCCTCTCAGTCTCTCAGTCATCCAGACACTGACAGCAGGCCTCTTTAAATAGGCCCCGCCCCACCCCGAATTGAGCCAATCAGGACGTGCTGGGCTAAAACAAAAGTCTAAGGGGTGTTTAACTTACCCTAAATTAACCAAACTGAGAAAATATATAAGTACACCTCCATCAGACAAGCATAATTACATACAAAATATATACATTACATTACAGTGATACATCACCAATTCCCCACTATACATATTTACACCCAAAAATACAAACGGTGCACCCCTACACCCAGTGGACTGTTCCCCCTGCCGTCTGCCCACTGAAATTCAGTTCCTTCAGCCGCATGCGCTCCGCCGAGGAATAGGCTGACGGACAGGAGCAGGAAGTGCTTGAGGTGAGCTGTGTGGGGAGTTTTTGCCTATACAAAATACTTGGTGTGTGTCACTGATACAGGGTGTAGTGGGTACTGAACTACCAACCTGAAATGTTGTTGCATAGTGTCCACATTTATGGCAACGCACACTCTGTCCCAGCCACATCAGTGTGGCTGATGCGACGCTACCACTCATCTCCAACACAATCTCCAAATGTTCACAAGCACCCCCTCCCTCGTCAACACTGTGTGCAGGTGTCCTTCAGTCTTTGTGTTAACGTGAGAAAGGGATATCACTTTCTCACATTTCCCACCCCTTCTGGAGTCTCGAAAACAGGGTGGCGAGACAAAAAGTCTGCAACAATGTTCTGTTTACCAGCACTGTAAAGTGGTACGGCTGCAGAGCTAAGAACCAGCGGGTGACGCGAGCATTTGAGTCCTTCATGCGCCCAAGCCACTGCAAGGCGCAGTGATCAGTCTCTAGGGTGAAGTCTCTGCCCAGCAAGTAGTATTTCAAGTGGTCAAGTGCCCACTTGACAGCTAGGCATTCCAGCTCGTCTGCTGAATACCGAGTCTCTCTTGGAAATAATTTTTGGCTGATGTATGCCACCGGTTTCTGGTCCTACCCCTTTCCCTGGAGGAGCACTGCCCCAAGACCAACCCCTGGGGCGTCAGTCTGGACAATGAAGGGCTGTTCGAAGTCAGTGCTCTGCAGCACAGGGTCTTTACAGAAAGCCGCCTTCAGATCTTGGAACGCCAACTCCCGCTCCTTTCCCCACTGGATCTGGGAGGTGCCTGACTTCCGAGTCAGGTCAGACAAGAGGGCTGCTCTCCAAGCAAAGTCCGGCACAAACTGACGATACCAACCCACCAGGCCCAGGAAAGACCGGACATCCTTCTGGGTTTGGGGCCTGGGGCAGTCAAGTACCGCCTGCACCTTGTCCTTTTGTGCCCGGATCACACCTCGGCCTAAAACATGACTGAGGTACTGCATTTCCTCTTTGGCCAGGGCACACTTGAACGGGTGAATGGTCAGACCCGCTTGTTGGATGCGTTGCAGTACTTCACCTAGGTGATGCAGGTGGTCCTCCCAGGTGGTGCTGTACACCACGATGTGTCAAATGGGACTGAATGTGCATTGAGATCTCAGCACCCAACCACAGGGCCTGTTGGGGGGGGGGGATATAAAATATAAAAATATACAAATTAATTGTTGCATGATAAGAAAGTTTAAAGGTTGGGAACTTCCGGTTAGCATGTGAGTGAAGAGGACGTGCTGAGCGGGGCTCCCGAGCATTATTTGATATTTCATTCATATTAGCACCACAGACTACTGAGAAAACACCCTTGTGCTGGTATAATACGACCCCGGACTGTTTGGTGATTATGGGCCGAACAAAGCAAAAGGAGAAAGGGCAGAATTCACCTGAGAGAGAGGCAACCACGATGTCGGGCTGTCATGGCGGCGATGATACACTACCACCGGACCTGGATAAGCTCCGTGCTGTGCTGTTATCGGACTTGATGTCGACCCTTACTACAACTATGAAAATGGTGGTGTCTGAAGCCCTGGAGCCAATTTCTGCTGCCTTAGAGGACGTTAAGTCGACCACCGACTCGCTCAACCTGAAGATGACCGGCATGGAGACTGCCATTTCAGACCACAGCGACCGGATCGCCGCCCTCAAAGACATATGTGCTCGTTTGCAATCTGAGAATACACAGCTGTTGGCAAAGACTGAGGATTTGGAGTCACGGTCACGTCGCAACAACCTACGCGTGATTGGAATCCCGGAAAAGGCAGAAGGGACAGACCCGGTTAAGTTTATGGCCACCTTCCTTACTGAGGTCCTGGGCGCCCACGTTTTTTCCTCCCCCCCGGTCCTTGACAGAGCGCACCGCATCGGCCCGGTGCGCTCGGCGGAGGATAGAGGGAGTACCAGACCGAGAGTATTCATTGTCCGCTTCCACTACTTCAGCGATAAGGAGCGCGTTCTGAGACGAGAGAGGGACGTACAGCAGCTCAGGTATTGTGGACATAATGTTTACTTTTTCCCCGACATGACCGCCAATATCGCCAAAAAGAGAGCGGCTTTTGCTAACGTGAAGCGCTGCCTCTACGAGAAGCAAGTCAAATTCTCCCTCCTGTTCCCTGCCCGTCTACGTGTGGAGTACCGCGGGGAGAAGAGGTTTTTTGAATGCCCAAAAAAAGCCCAGGAATTTTACGAATCCCACTTTTCTAACGGCTGAGGATTTTCAACTACTGAACTTGTTTCATTCTGTTCCCTTTGCGGTCCGTGTCGCACCTGGATCGGTCCCCCTGGGGACACACATGGACCCTTGACACAGAACTCTCTCATATTGTCAGGTAAAAACAGCCTTTAGCCCATATTGGCCGCTACTATAGTCGCGCGCGCGCGCGTGTGTGTGTGTGTGTCTCAGTGTGTGAGAGAGAAAAAGAGAGAATATGCTAACTTCAGGCCTTTTTTTTTTTCCTCTCTTTTTCTCGTTCATTTAGTGCGGACTATGGCTATTCACCCCTTTCCATTGGCTGGATATACCAGGTTATCAGTGCTTAAATATGTGACTTTTTTCAATTAAGGTGTTCATTTGAGTTTTGTAAACACCCATGGTGCTCTGTTTGAAAGCTTGGGGCCTCTCTGCATGAAGAGAGGAATACGTTTTGTTTTTGTTTTTCTCTTTTCTTGTTGTTGTGATGCAACGGAAGTTTCAAGCTGTGTTTAACCTGCCGTCTTCATCGTTTGGGGATGAGGACATTGGGTTTGGGGGGTGGGGGGTGGGGGGGTGGGTTATCCTTGGTGTTCTATTTTGTTTACATCTATATGTAATACATGTGTGTTCTCATAATTTCTCTATGCTGGGTCCATTCATATCACTGTATTCTCTTGTAGGACACTGTCTATCAATGTATCCTTATAATGTCTAATAACTTAACAAATCCTATTAGGTTTACTTCATGGAATGTCAAAGGCATGGGACATCCGATTAAAAGATCCAAAGTTTTGTCACACCTTAAACATTTAAATACGGACATAGCTTTTATACAAGAGACTCATATGCGCATCAATGACCATCACAGACTGCGTAAATCTTGGGTGAGCCAGGTCTTCCACTCTACCTTTAATTCAAAGGCTAGGGGTGTGGCTATATTGATCCATAAGAGAACACAATTTACTCCCACTAGTACAATCTCAGACCCGAATGGGAGGTATTTGATTGTAACAGGTACCATACAGCAGAACCCTGTCTTACTGGTTAACGTATATGCTCCTAATTTTGATGATGCCAACTTTGCAAACAATTTACTTAGCAGCCTCCCAGCGCTAAATACACATCGATTAATTTTTGGTGGTGATTTGAACTGCGTTATTAACCCCGTATTAGACCGCTCCAGCCCCAGAATAGCTCATCCCTCTTCCATGTCAAAGGTATTTGCAGATTTTATGCTGCAAAATGGATGTGTTGACCCCTGGCGGTTTCGTAATCCACATGCAAAAGAATTTTCCTTTTTTTCGCCAGTACATCGCTCCTACTCTCGAATTGATTATTTTTTTGTAGATGCTAGTCTTCTTCCTAATGTGGTATCTGCTGAATATTTGGCGATAGTTATAAGCGATCACTCTCCTTTGGTTCTTGAAATGTTATTGACATCCCATCCAAGACCCCGTCCTCTGTGGAGACTAGATTCTCTGCTTCTCTCTAACCAGGGCTTCTGCGATTATATTTTCTCCTCTATTGACGACTTTGTTTCTATTAACAAAAATGATTCTACCTCTAACTCTCTATTGTGGGAATCACTAAAGGCATACCTGAGAGGTCAAATTATCGCTTACTCTGCCAATTTATCTAAATTGTATAAAGCTAATCAGACACGACTCACAGACCTAATCCTCAACCTAGATCGTCAATATGCCAGTAACCCTAGTCCTGAACTATATAAGGAGCGCATAAGTCTGCAAGCAGAATTCGATTTACTTTCCACGAGGCAGGCTGAGCGCATGCTTTTACAATCACGTAGCAATTACAATGGGCATGGCGATAAGGGTGGTCGTCTGCTCGCCCATCAGCTAAAGCGCCAAGCTGCCTCGCGTGTCATTACTCAAATTAAGGACCCACTTGGGGCTCTCCTGTCTGCCCCCTCTGACATCAATGCAACATTCAAAACATTTTATTCTGATCTTTACCAGTCAGACTCCCAAACAAACGACACCATCATGGAACGATTTTTTAAGGGTCTTACTGTACCCACTATTGACCCCACAACTGGACACAACCTAGATTCACCATTACGGCTACAGGAAATAATTGATGCGATAAGTTCAATGCAAGGTAACAAAGCCCCCGGCCCTGATGGCTACCCCACAGAGTTCTTTAAGAAATTTAGTTGCAAACTAGCCCCACTTCTCCTAGATGTATATAGTGAGTCAATCGAACGGGGAAAATTACCACCTACCCTGACCCAGGCGTCAATCTCTCTTTTACTTAAGAAGGATAAGGATCCTACTTGTTGCGGGTCCTACAGGCCTTTATCTCTTCTCAATGTTGATGTTTAGGTTCTAGCGAAGGTGCTTGCAACCCGTCTCGAGGCAGTTTTGCCGGATATCGTTTCGGGGGAGCAGACAGGATTTATTAAAGGGCGTCATTCTTTTTTCAATATACGAACATTAATGAACATAATTTATTCGATCCCAAATTCCAAACATCCTGAAGTCGTAATATCGTTAGATGCCGAAAAGGCCTTTGATCGAGTAGAATGGCTGTATTTATTTACTGTTCTTCGAAAATTTGGTTTTGGTGATCGCTTCAGCTCATGGATCCGTCTCTTATACACTGATCCCCAGGCAAGTGTTTGCACTGGGGATATTAGATCTGATTATTTTCCACTATCACGTGGGACCCGACAGGGCTGCCCATTAAGTCCTAGCGATTGAGCCCCTATCTATAGCCTTGCGCTCTTCCCCCTTATTTGAGGGAATTTATCGCGGGGGTATTGAACATCGCGTGTCATTATATGCAGATGACCTCTTGCTCTATGTTTCGAATCCTGCCATAGCTATTCCGTTTGTTATCTCTATTCTTAACGAATTTGGTTCCTTTTCCGGGTATAAACTTAACCTCCAGAAAAGTGAGTGTTTCCCTCTTAACATCCCCCCCTCGAACCTCCAGCAGTTGAACTTGCCATTCATTATAAGCCACTTGGGGTTTAAATATTTAGGGGTCCGTATCACTCCGTCCATCTCGGGACTTTTGGCTGCGAATTTTACTCCCCTACTCAATCAGACTAAATCTGATTTTCAGAGATGGGGTAACCTCCCTCTGACGCTGACAGGCAGAATAAATGCAGTGAAGATGACCATTTTACCCCGATTTCTTTACTTATTCCAATCCATTCCGATATTCTTACCGAAATCCTTCTTTCAATCATTGAATAAGCTTATTACAGCATTCATTTGGGCAGGAAAACACCCCAGAATTAGTAGGAAAACACTAGAAATCAGTAAATTTGGAGGGGGCCGTGCCTTACCAAACTTTATGTTTTACTACTGGTCAGCTAATATTCAAAAACTGCTGTATTGGTTCCATGCAGTTAATACCTCCTGGGGGTCTATTGAGTCAAACTCTTGTTTGTCATCATCTCTTCCTGCGCTGCTGTGTTCTTCTCTTCCAACTGTCCCGTCCAAACACACCAAAAACCCGATTGTATTGGCTTCCCTAAAGATTTGGTATCAGTTCCGCCGCCATTTTAAATTCTTATCCTCATCTGTACTTTCTCCCATCGTTGGTAACCACCTATTTCCCCCGGCTTTAGACGCGTCATTCTTTATGTGGAAAGCAAAAGGCATTAATTGTTTCCTGGATTTATATGAAAAAGGAGTTTTTTCCAGCTTTACAGCCCTAACTAAAAAATTTGGCCTGCCGCACTCGCATTTCTTTCGCTACCTACAAGTAAGACACTTTATTCACACTCAGCATCCCCAGTTTCCTTCTCCACCACCCACTTTGCCCTGGGAGGAATTATTGAAATTTAGTCCTAATCAGAAAGCTCTGATATCCCGGGTATATAGCGATCTTTTGTCGCTTAGTAACAAACCTCTACTCAGAGCCAGGGTTGCATGGGAAAAAGAATTAAATGTCGTTTTCACTGATGACTGGTGGGCCAAGGCAATCGATAGAATGAGCTCTACGTCATCTTGTGCTCGCCTCGGGCTCATACAGTTTAAGGTCTTCCATAGGACCCACTTTTCTAAAGCTAAATTGTCAGAAATATACCCTGACGTAAACGATAGGTGTGATCGCTGTGGCTGTGCCCCTGCTGACCACGGTCATATGTTTTTTTTCTGTCCAAAACTAAATAATTTTTGGAGTTTTATATTCAAAACACTGTCCGACGTCCTGCAGCTCAACCTCCTGCCATGTCATTCGATAGCCATTTTTGGGGTCCCCTTGGTGCATTCTGCCTACTCAAGACCGCAAGCAGATGTTATTGCATTCTCATCTCTCTTAGCTCGGAGAAGAATACTTTTTGAATGGAAATCTCCCAAGCCTCCCCTCTCATCTTCTTGGCTGAGGGATGTTATGTTCTTTATCAAACTTGAAAAGATTAAATACACTCTGAGAGGTTCCTTAAACGATTTTGTCACTAGGTGGAGTCCCTTTATCTCTCACTTTGATAAGCTAAAGTTACTTCCCGATGCCTAAGTAGTAATTCTGTCCATTTGACATCTATGCTTCTCCTTTTAGGATTTGTATGAATGTCTACATGTAATGTGTTGGGCCGGCATTCTCTATTCTGAGGTTGAACACTCATGTACTTTTTTTTTGTTTTTGTTTTTTTTTTTTTTTTACACTGTTTCTTATTTTTTAAATGTATTTGTCAATTTCATTTGTCCAAGGATGTTGTTTGTGGGGTGGGGAGGGTGGGGTTGTTTACAAATGTTTGTATATGTGTATAATTGAAATTCAATAAAAACCATTTGTGGAAAAGAAAGTTTAAAGGTTTATGTTTGTGATTATAATGAGATTTAGCAAAGCCTGAAAAATATGTGTATGCAATGAAGTAAAGGTATAAAGTTACAGATGATTTATGCACTCTCATTATTATCATGTGTCCCAAGGGAAGTCAGGAGGTATGGTGTAATGACAGGAAGAGTGATGGCAGGAGGTAGCTGTACTGGTGTAATGGAAAATAACACTTGAAGCGTGAAGAGAAAAGCGGAATTGATACTGATACCAAAAATCTATGTACTGGTACCAGTACATAGATTTTTTGTTTAAGTATCCAATTCATGGGGACGCAAGAGAGCAGCAAATGGAGTAGGATGCATGGGTAGAAGCTCCCACATACTTAAGTTTAAAATTCTTGTTATTGTTGTTTTATTTTAAATCTTTTTGAATCCACAGTGAGTTTTAGAACTGAGTTTTGTAGTTTACAACTTTTGACCAAGCAATATGCAGGAAGACTCCACTGTGCCTTGAAAAACAATTCAATTCAATTCAACTTTATTTATACAGTACTGGATACAACACATTCATTCCTCTGTGCTTTTAACAGAGAAAAGAGAAAAACCCAATGGATCCACATGAGCAAGCAGGTTTATTTGCGACTGTGGAGAGGAAAAACACCCTCTAACAGGAAGAAACTTTTGCAGAAACCAGACTCAGAAGTGGCAGCATTCTGCTGACCGGTTGAGAGAGGTGTAGAGAGAGAGTTAGAGCAAGCGGTAGAGAAAGAGGTGGCGGTGGTGTTTTCAAACAGCCCTAACTGTAAGTTTTAGTAAATAGAAAAGTTTTGAGTCTCGCCTTAAAAGTAGAGACTGTTTCAGCCTCCCTAACTGAAACTGGGATCTGGTTCCATAAGACAGGGACCTGGGAGCCGAAGGCTCTGCCTCCCATTCTACTTTTAGAAAACCTTGGAACCTCCAGTAAGCAGCACTCTGAGAACAAAGTGTTCTCAGAGTGATATGATGGGGCCTGGTTGTTAAGAGCTTTATAAGTTAGCAGGAGGCTTTTAAATTCTATTCTAGATTTAACAGGGAGTCAATGAAGAGAGGTTAATATTGGAGTGATGTGAACTCTTATGCTGGTTCTTGTCAAGACTCTCGCTGCAGCATTTTGAATCAATTGAAGACTTTTTAAGCAGTTATTTGGACACCCTGATAACAGGGAATTAGAATAGTCTACTCTCGAAGTAACAAATGTGTGGATTAGTTTTTCGGCATCACCCTGAGTCAGCAGGTTTCTAATTTTGGAAGTATTACATAAGTCCTACAGATTTGTTTAATGTGGAAGTTGAAGGATAAATTCTGGTCAAATATAACTCCCAGGTTCTTCACACTAGTACTGGAGGTCAAAGTGATACCATCTAGTGCGACTATATCTTTAGATAATTTGTCTCCCACATGTTTTGGGCCAAACACAACAATTTCAGTTTTATCTGAATTCAGGAGCAGGCAATTACAGCTTATCCAATCCTTTATATCTTCAAGACAAGCTTCAAGTTTAGAAAGTTGGTTATTATCATCAGCTCGATCAAAAAAAAGAAGAAAAAAAAAGTGAATTTCTCTTGGAGATCATTAAAGTATTTATCTATCTATCTTTCATAGATAAATAGATTTGTGTGTCATCTGCATAACAGTGGAGTTAATGATGTGTTGTTGTTTTTTATAATATTCCCTACATGAAGCATGTAAAAAGTATAAGACCTAAGACAGAACCCTGTGGAACTCCATGTTTAACCTCAGCCTGGACTGAGGAATTATTGTGAATATGAACGAAGTGGAACCTGTCTGATAAATATGATTGGAACCAATTGAGTGCAGTACCTTTAAGCCCAATAATGTGTTCAAGCCTCTGTAATAGGATGTTACGATCAATAGTATCAAAAACAGCACTGAGTCCGTTGTCTGAAGCCACAAGAAGATCATTAGTAACTTTGACTAGAGCTGTCTCTGTGCTATGATGAGATCTAAAACCTGACAGGAAAGACTCAAATAAGTCACTTTTGCTTAAATGGTCACAAAGCCGACTGGCAACCACTTTTTTTAAGATTTTAGAAATAAAGGGAAGGTTGGATTTTGGCCTGTAATTTGCTAATACTCCTGGATCAAGGGTGTGTTTTTTAAGAAGAGGTTTAAATACAGCTACCTTAAAGGCTTGTGGTATACAACCTGTTATTAGAGATAAGTTGATCTGATCTAGTGTTGATGTACTAATCACAGGGAATATATCTTTAAACAGTTTAGTGGGTCTAGTGAGCCAGTTGTTTGTTTAGATGAAGCCACGAACTTCTATAGAGTGGAAGCTGGATAACTGGAAGTCAGACTCCACTAATGAATCTAAAGATGTGGCTGATTGATCTGCGACTGCACTAGGCAGTGTGTCTTTAATTTTATCCTAATAGTTAGAATTTTAGCATTAAAAATATTTACAAAGTCATTACTGCTCAAAGTTAAAGGGATATGAGGTTGGACAAAGCTGTGACTTTTTGTTAGCCTGGCTATAGTACTTAAGCGAAATCTACGATTGTCCTTGTTTTCTTCTATTAAGGAGGAATAATGGACATTTTGTGTTTTGCAAAGGTATTTTTTTTATAGATTTACACACTATCTCTCCAGGCTGTTTGAAATACTTCTAACCGAGTTAAGTACCATTTCTTCTCTAATTGTCATGCTGATTTCTTTAGAGGATTGGTGTGTGCTGGATTCAAGCGCCGACAAGACCGGGATGGATAATTGAAAACAAAGTTTATTTGAGTCTCTCCAATGGAGAGGCAATCTTTAGAGAGGGGTCGTAGGAGCGGAGGTGGGCATCACGGAGACGGGATCTTTCCAGCAGAACAGAGCGGCGCACACCGGGAGAATGAACAGAGGTTAGAACACAGAGTAGCTTCCCTACATGAAGCAAACAAACTCATTACAAGAGGCTCAAGGGGCTGATTCAAGGTACCGCAGGGTAAACGGAACGATCTGGCGATGAGAGCCTGGGATCCCGGTGCTTAAATACTGGATTCCATCATTTGCTTCAGGTGTGCGTCTTGCTCCGCCTGCTCCACCTATACTCACACACGCCCACACACACACAAAAACAAAAACCCAGCAGGAGACCTCTGCGGACTGTGACATCCTCCTCTGAGTTGTTGCTTTTATCTTCAAGGGTCCAATAGAATCAAATGTGGAGTGAAGTAAGGCTGCTGTTCCATCTACAACCAAGTCAACCTGAGAAGGGCTGATGGTGTGGCAGCTGTTTACTGCTGGAGCCACAGATGGAACTGACGTCAATATTGGTGGGAGTACTTCCCTGAATTTGGTTACTGCACTGTCTGATACATACAGTATGTCTTATATTTCAGTTTATTTTCAGGGGCTCTAAAGCCAGTTAATGTAAATTTGAATGATATCAGGTAGTAATCTGACAACAGAGGGTTGTGGGGAAAAACTGTTAATTGATCAATGTCAATACCATAAGTGAGGACAAGATCAAGCATATGATTAAGATAATGAGTGGGTTCATTTACCTTCTGTGAAAATCCAATTGTGTCCAGTAATGAGCTAAATACAATGTTGAGACTATCATTGTCAACATCTACATGAATCCTAAAGTCTCCCACTATGATGACTTTATCTGAGCTCAGTACTAAAGTAGAGAGAAAGTCTGGGAATTCAGACAGAAATTCAGAGTATGGTCCAGGAGGACGGTACACTATGACAAGTAGAACTGGCTGCCGTGTTTTCTGGTCAGAATGCATAAGATTTAGAGTGAGATTTTCAAAGGATTTCTGGTTAATTTTAGGTCTGGGATCAATAAGAAAACTATAAATATATGCGACTCCTTCTCATCCAGTTTCTCAAGGAATATGGTGATTAATATGAGTGGTCGGAGTTGCTTCATTGAGGCTGAGTTATTCATCTCTTTCTAACCAGGTTTCAGTGAGGGTAAATAAATAAAATTTGTGATCCATTATTAATTCACTTACAAGTAAAGATTTAGACGATAGTGAGCGAGTACTTCACAGTCCACATTTGATTATTGTGGGATTTTGTTTACCGATAGAAGCAGTTTTGATTTTTATCAGATTCCTATGTTTAACTCCTCTCCTGTGAGATTCATCTAGTCTTCGGTAAAATCGTCGTGGAACAGATAGTCTCCACATGAAACATTTGGATGTTAGCGGGTGAGGAGACAGCAGTAAGAGAGTTTGGTTTTGAGAACACAGATGGTGAGGATGTAATTGACAGAGGAGAACAGTAGGGGGTGCTGGTGCTGCCAATAGCAGCCTGAGGAGTCCACGAGGAAGGACACTTGCGGTTGTGTCCCTGGAATATAAGCAGTCAATCTCGAGAGGACGAGTGTACGTAGGATATTAGCAGCTAAAATCTCACTCCTGAGCATGCTGGGATGAAGTCCATCAGGACAAAAGAAAGAGGGATGATTCCAGATTAAGTTGAAGTTATCAATGAAATCTACATTGGCTTCTGCAGGTGGAAGTAAGAAACGTGTTCAGGCTTAAAATTCTGCTGAAGCGAGCTGCGCCTCGGCCAAGTGTGGGAATGGGACCAGAAAAAAAGACTAAGTTTTTAAGTCACTATGGAAAGTCTGTCTTTTCATTCATTCAACAGTTCATTAAAGTCCTTCTTCGTCACTTTGGATTGCCGACGGGCCATATCATTAGTACCTACATGGACTATAACTTAGTGGACAGACAGGGGAAGTTAACGTGAAAACTCTGGGATCTTACTGAGGATTATCAGAATGGTTGCTCCGGGGAAACAATGTGTGATCGCTTTGAAGAAGCAGATGTTTCTGGTGATGGAATCTCCTTATTAATAATGTTGTTGGAGAGAAAAGCAGATGAGGAGAAGGTGGTGGATGAAGATGAGAAGATGACTGGGCAGGCTGGTTCTGTGGTGAAGCGGTGCCAGCGATGGGAGTGGAGCGGTGTCTCACCACAGCTTCCTGCAGGAGTCTGCAACGAGAAGCAGTGGTCTTCTGACTGGAAGAGGGTCGCTGGTTTGGCTGTCGAGAGGAGAGGGAGACTGCTCCAGCATTGTTACCCTCCAGAGATGAAGAAGATACAGCTGTTGGGGGCGCAGGAGGAGGGACATCCAGGTGGGACATGCCTGGGGCAGCAGCAGAAGCGTCGACTGGGTGAACTGGGACGTAACCGGCCAGTGGAGCGTAAAAGTTACACAGGCTGAGTCCCGGAGATGACCACTGCACCGGAGCTTCTCATTTGACCACGAATTACCACCTCTGACCATAGTGGCTGATGGCTGGGGGTTGAGCAGAAGGAAGAGCGAGGACATATGGCAGGATCCCACGCAACTGTGTCCTGAAGGTCCTGGATGTTGGTGTTGAATGAGGCTAACTGTATGGACTGGTCTGCAGCTACCTCCATGAAGCTAGACAACATGGCGTCCTTCTTCTCCAGTGCTCTGGAGAGCCGTCAACTATCATCTTTAAGGTCAGTGATCGTCTTATTAGCCTTTTGGAGTGAGATATAATCTTCAGACCGCATGGTTTATTTAAATGGTGCCTACAGTAGTTGAACATTTTTAAAGTTGAAAAATTTTAAAGTTAGAAAAAAGTAGTCGGTAGGTAGGGGATACAGAGCTGAAGGTGAGGGAACCTGCCTGGGTTTGCAACCCTATCCCCTGCTGGACTGGGCATTGGCTCTGCACCCCCAAGTCCAATCCAATGAGAAAAGAAAGATTCAATAAGTCCAGAGAAATCAGTCTTGTCTGTTTCTAAGATAAGCTTCCAGATGGGTGTAAGAGAAATATGAAAGATTCTTCTGAAACAAGGAAAGATCAACGCAAACAAAACTGCAATTGTTTGCTGCTGCAATTGTTTGGTCCTGCTCTGCTGCTGCTCTGCAAAGCAACCAAACAGACGCAGCCTGCTGCGCCCAGTAAGATCCTGAGCTCCAGTGCATCAGCTTCACCTGAAGAATCTGCCTCCCCAACTGGAACTCACAATATGGATGCACTGAAACTGAAAATATTAACGTCTTTGAGACAAGTATAACCCAGTAGGGAAAATGGGTCGTTTTCTCTCCATTTTTGTTGTATTTTACATTTGTGCACTTTTATTTTGAAAACGGTTTATTTTGAAAAGAGGAAGTGTGATCCCCTCGCTCAAACTTTATTTTCCTGTTTTGACGGTCACGTTGGGTGATCGTGACCTTGTGATTTGTTGAAAATAATATTAGACCCGCCTCCCGAGCTGCAGGCTAACTCACGCACTGGTTTATCGGCCCTTTTGAACTCTCGGAATGAGAGAGACAGGCTGTAGACGGTCCAAGCAAAACATTTTGGGTCGTCTGTGGAAGGAGCACAAGCTGGAGAGGCTGTGCCGTGATGTTCCTTGCTTGTCCCTCTGATACCTCATCTTGGCTAGTTTTTCATTTTTAAGAAAACCCTGGATGGAACCACCTTGGATGCTCTCCGGACGGAGATGGCGAGCCTGTGCCCAGAAGTGAACTTTGAAGAGCAACCATCCTTCATGCATTGCAGAGTGGTAACACCCTAAGCTGCCGCTTAAAGGACAGGAAATCGAACGATAAAGACAATTGACTTGACGAAACGACTAAAGAAGACAAACTGAAATACACTGAGCTCAGTAAGACTTGGGGGTTTATGTTATTTTTGTTGCATATGCCGGCTATGCCTACTGTTATTGTTATGTTTTAAATAATATTTCTTTGTCATACTCACTTGTTGCCTCCAGCTATTTCATCACATTCACTTAGTTCCTATTGTAATCCTTTCGAGCCTAGCAACTGGTCTATACTTTAGATTTTTCCGTACCTACGTAACGTGAGTCAGGGGTTACACAAGACATTGTGGCTATCTTTCAAAGTGAACTACGAGCTGCATTGGGCGACGACCTGGCTATGATAAAAACTGACCTACAATCAGTGAAAATGCAACTTGAAAATGATAAAGCCGCTAGGAATGTTCAGTTGAAGCTAGTGAGTTTAGCAGACCAGGTTTCCAAGCTGCGTCAGTGCGAGAAGCTGGAATCTAGGCCACTTCAGAATAGTATCAGGCTTGTGGGCGTCACAGAGGAAGTGGTTGAAGATACCACCACTGTTGCTGCTCTCCTCAAGGAGGCTTTCAAGCTGGATAAGGAGCCATTTCTGGACCACACATACAGAGCTGTCCGGCCGTAGCCGCGACCGGGTGAAAGACCACATCCCAACATTGTCAGATTTCATTACTACGGCGATTGTGTGGATGTGCTACGGCGCACAAGACAGGTTCAACATATTGCTGTCGGCGGTGCAAAGATCTCCATCTTCCCTGGCCATACTTGAAAGGTGGCCCGGGGCCGAGCTGCCTTTAACAATGTTCAGAGATAGCTGCCTGGGATGGAGGGGGTCAGATATGGTCGGTTCTTCCCAGTCCGTCACGATGGGGTGGTGAAGGACTTGGTTTCAGCAGAGGACACTGCCTGAAGTATCCAATAATTACGGTGCACTACTCTCACAAATAGTACAGTTAGCACATGTTACTTATGTAACTGGGGTTTTCTTTTGAAGTTTTGATCAGTATTGGCTATTGATAATCTTTTTGTTGTTATAGGCTGTAGGGGACTGTCTGATGAGGTTTAGACCAGGTTTCTCCGTGTTGTATCATGATGGTGTGGCAACATTGGTTATTCTGTTTTTTTCTACACTGTACTCTCCCTTCTGGAGGTACTGTAATGAACAGGAAACTCGTTCCTTTATTTTGATGCACTCACAGCACTTTATTCAGCACTTTAAAAGGTTTATCAGCACTTTAAGAAGCACACAGCAGTTTAAGATAAAGATATTTGCACATATATAAAGGAATTTGCACACAATTGTTGTTTTAACTTGTTTATTGAATCTTCTGTTGTGGATAGGTCCGGCCACCTGTGGAGACAACACAACAATGAATTGAGCAATGTGCAACATGTGTATTTAAGATATTATAATTATTATTCTTTTAGTTGTTGATGTGTGTGCTGTGAATGTTTGAAGATGTGGCGTGTGAGGAGTTTCCACTTACCTTGTCTTGTGTTCAGGCTGGTGTCCGAGTAAAAGATTCCCCCTGGGACAGACACCGTTGAAGAAGGTTCCGGGCTGAACCAAGAGGAGGAGCAAGTGTACTATTTAGGTGTTTGGTTTTAGAGGTATTGGTTAATAGTTTTGTTTCATTAAGTTATAGTTAGGGTTTTGGTTTGGAGGATTTTAACTTGGTTTTTAGACACTAATGTTAACTTTTATTACCTATGGAGTTTTTAATGGTTTCACCCAATTCAGGGAAGTGTATTTAAGGCACCTTTTTACATCATTCACGGTTCTGCTGCTGGAGAAGCCACACTCCTCAATCCTCCAATGCATCTTTAGCACTATGTAAGTTTTTGTTTTGGGCACTTGTGAAAATAAAAGAAAGAAAGATGTGGACAACCCACAAAGCTGACTCATCCCTGATTTTACTCACTGCTCAAACCGCTCGTCAGCCACTCTGAGGCCATATCGGAGATCCGAGGTCTAACAGGTACCATTTCCCTTTTTTTCTATTGTTTGGGGTATGTTTTCATGTGTATATGTGTTGGGGTGGGTTGGTCCGTCCTAGCTCTTTTCAGTTATTTTGGGAAAGATTCTTTTTTCCTTTTGGTTCACACACAAATGTCTGCTGCTAATTTCAATCCCAGCACTTCTGGCATGGGCAAGCCAATTAATTTTCTTAGTTGGAATGTACGTGGCATGGACAGTCCTCCAAAAAGAGCCAGGGTTTTTATTCATTTAAACCGGCTTAATTCTGACATCTCTTTTTTTTTTTTTACAAGAGACCCATCTATACGTGAATATTACATACTCGTTAATAGACCATTTTTTTGTGAACAATAGACTCAACTTGTGAGTTGTTTCCTCTGATTCCTCAAATATTTTGATATCTGATCATGCTCCTTTGTAGCTCGACATTCAGTTTTCAATGAATAAACCTACCCCCCCCCCCCCCCCCCCCCTTTGGAGGTTTAACTCTTTATTATTGGCAGACAATACATTTTGTGAATTCATTTCAAAATCTATTGATGACTTCCTGTCCTTTAATCAAAATGAATGCACTTCTTATTCATTACTTTGGGAGTTACTCAAAGCTTTTCTTAGAGGGCAGATTATTTCATTCTCTTCCCACTCGAACAAGAAACAAAACGCCAGAGTCACAGAATTAACATCTGCTATTGGTGACCTTGATCGAGAGTGCACCTCTAATCCTGCTCCAGAATTATTTAAGAAGAGTCTACACCTTAAAACAGAGTTGGAGCTCATCTCTACCCAAAGTGCTGAATGTATGTTATTACAAATCTGTCGTAATTATTATTAACATGATGAAGTAAGGGATTCCGTCAAGCTGACGAAGGAGTCTTATCGGGGGTTGTTAGCTCATAGGACTCCCAAGGCAGCTGACAGGTACCGTCAGGCCACGTGTACCGTGGCACGGGCCGTGGTGGGGGAAAAGACTGGGGTCTGGGAGGAGTTCAGGGAGGCCATGGAGGAAGACTATTGGCCAGCCCCGAGGAAATTCTGGCAAACCATCCGACGCCTCAGGAGGGGGAAGCAGTGTTTCACCAACACTGTTTACATGGTAGTCGGGGACAGTACCTCTGGACGGGCAGACCGGGGTGGTGGTCCCTCTTTTTAAGAAGGGGGATCGGAGGGTGTGTTCCAACTACAGGGGATCACACTCATCAGCCTCCCCGGGAAAGTCTTTTCCAGGGTACTGGAGAGGAGGATCCGGCCATTAGTTGAATCCCGGATCCAAGAGGAACAATGCGGTTTTCGTCCTGGTCGTGGAACACTGGACCAGCTCTATACTCTCCACCGGGTGCTCGAGGGGAGTTCGCCAAACCAGTCCACATGTGTTTTGTGGATCTGGAGAAAGCGTTCGACCACACCCCTTGGGACGTCCTGTGGGTGATGCTCAGGGAGTATGAAGTCTGGGCCTTTGTTAAGGGTTGTCCAGTCCCTGCACACCCGAAGCAGATGTTTGGTTCACATTGCTGGCAGTAAGTTGGACCTGTTCCCAGTGCATGTTGTCCTCGGCAGGGCTGTCCTTTGTCTCTGGCTCTGTTTATAACTTTAATGGCCAGAATTTCTAGGTACAGCCAGTGACCGATGGGATTCCGGTTTGGGGACCACAGGGTCTCATCTTGCCTCTTTGCAGATGATGTGGTTCTGTTGGCTTCCTCAAACTTGGACATTCAGCGTGCATTGGCACAGTTCACAGCCGAGTGTGAAGCAACTGGGACGAGATTCAGCACCTTTAAATCCGAAGCCATAGTTCTCCACCAGAAACAGGTGGCTTGCCCCCTTTAGGTTGGTGGAGTGCCCTTGTCCCAAGTGGAGGAGTCCAAGTATCTTGGGGTCTTGTTCATGAGTGGGGGGAAGATGGAGCGTGAGATCGACAGGTGGCTTGGTCTGCAGTTATGTGGTTGTTGTATCAGTCTGTTGTGGTGAAGAAGGAGCTGAGCCAAAAGATGAAGCTCTCTATTTACCGGTTGATCTTCATTCCTACCTTCACCTATGGTCATGAGCTTTGGGTCATGACCAAAAGAGCGATATCCCAGATACAAGCGGCTACGGTAGGAGGCCTCGGGGCAGACCGATGACACGCTGGATGGACTATGTCGCTCGGCTGGCCTGGGAACACCTTAGGCTCCCACCAGAAGAGCTGGAGGAAGTGTCTAGGGCGAGGGAAGTCTGGGCATCTCTGCATAGACTGTTGCATCTGCGATCTGGCCCCAGATAAGCTGTGTCCAAAGGATGGATGGATGGATGGATGGTGATAAAGCCAGCTGACTGCCTGCACATCAGTTAAAAATTTAGTCCACCTTGCCTCTTATATCCCAAATTACAAATGACTCCAATGTTATTGTTACAGATCCTGTTGAGATTAATAAACCATTAAATATTTTTATTCATCTTTATATAGATCTCAGTTTCCCACTGGTATTACTGAAATGAATGAGTTACTGGCTTGCCTTCAGATTCCCACTGTTAAACCTGGCCAAGTAAAATAATGGGATGCTCCTCTTTCCCTTGAAGAATTAAAATCTTCAATCAAAGCCATGCGGTTTAATAAGTCTCCAGGTCTTGACGGATTCCCGATATAGTTCTTTAAGAAATGTATTGATAAATGGTCACCTTTACTTTTGTCAATGTTTAATGAAGCTTTGGAGAATGGCTTGTTACCACCCACTTTGTTGCAAGCCTCAACAATTCGTCTCATACAAAGTGAAAAAGACCCCACATTGTGTAGCTCTTACAGACCTCTCTCCTTACTCAAGACTGATGTGAAGATTCTGGCTAAAACTATCGCCACTCATTGAGAAAAATCTTGCCCAGTAGTATCTCTGAGGAGCAAACAAGATTTATTAATCTATTTTTAATACTCACACTCTTTTTGATATCATTTACTCCAACCACTCAGACAGTCTATTTGAGATTGTAGTCTCAAGGGATGCTGTGAAGGCATTTGGTATTGTCGAGTGGGGATAGCAGTTTGCAGTACTCGAAAAATTCAGCTTTGGACATACATTTATCAGTTGGATGAGACTACTATACTATACTATACACACTGGCTTGTGGTGAAGTGCACCACAAGCCAGTGTGTATAGTATAGTAGTATACTATACTATACTATACACACTGGCTTGTGGTGAAGTGCACCACAAGCCAGTGGTCATACAAACGATGTCCGCTCAGACTATTTTGCTATGGAATGTGGGACACGCAAGGCCTGTGTCAGGAATGGTGGTGAACAGGATTCAAACGCCAACTAGTCCGGGATGTAAATTGAAAGTAAAGTTTATTTTGAGTCGCTCCAACGGGGCGGCAGTCCGTAGCGAGGGATCGGAGAAGCAGAGGCGGACGTCACGGAGACGGGGTCTTCCGAGCAGGACGGAGCGGCGCACACCGGGACTGTACGGGAGAACACACGGAGGTCAGAATACTCGGCAGCTTCCACACACGAAGCAAACAACCTCAAAAAACAATGAGCACGAGGGGCAGAGTCTAGGTACCGCAGAGTACACGTAACGATCTTGCGATGAGTGCCTGGAATCCCGGTCCTTAAATACTGGCTTCCTCATCCGCTTCAGGTGTGCGTCCTGCTCCGTCTGCTCCGCCTACGATCACACACGCCCAAAAACAACAACACAACAGGAGACATCTGTGGGTTGTGACAGCCTGTCCTCTACCTCCATTGCTCTTTGCTTTAGTGATCAAACCACTGGCCTCATTATGATCTCATTAAGGTCCTCCACTTCGCCAACAGGTGTTATTCACAATGGTGTTGAATACCATTTATCTTTGTATGCTTACGATTTGTTGCTGTATGTAACGGATCCAATAGCCTATCTTCCAGGTGTCTTGTCTATTTTGGATATGTTTAGCTCATTTCAGGATACAAGCAAAATGTATGATAAAAGTGAATGCAGCTGATTCCCGACTCCAACAAGTTGACTTGTCTTTTAAGGTCACTCCCTCTGGTTTCAAGTATCTTGGGATTCATTTGACTTGCACATGATCTGATCTTGCTCTGATCTTTTTTCTGCTAATTTAACTCCACTTATAGCCCAAGTAAAATCCGATTTTCAGAAATGGAATAGTTGCCTCTCTCCTTGATTGGAACGATTAACGTTCTTAAAATGAACATACAACCAAAAATGTTCTATCTATTCCAATAAATCCCTTTATTTTTACCTAAACATTTCTTTGACACTTAGATAAGATAAAACGCTTGGTTCTTTTATTTGCGGTACAGGGTCTCCGAGGGTCCGGAGATCATTATTGCAAAGATGCAAGTTTAGTGATGGACTTGCCCTAACAAACTTTGTATATTGGACAACACACATTCATAAAATACATTTTTAGATCATTGTCCTCAATCCCCTAATTTGGTCCAAACTGGAAAATCAATCTTGTTCAAATGCATCAAGTGAGAACAGATCAATCCCAGATAGATGATTGATGCAGCGCTAGTGAACCTATTTCAATACACTGAGTGGCGCGACACACGACTATGTTGGTTTTGGGAACCGGTAAAATCCAAGTGGAAGACTGGGGCCTGCTGAATGCCTCATACACATGTGATTTGCAGGGCAAAATGTCAAAAAAAAACTTGCCCAGAGCTGCACAGAGAACCAGCAAATTTGATTGAGGAAGCTCTGTGCAGAACTCCACTGGCTCCAGCTGCTCCGTCACAGCTGATACCGGCAGCTCCATCACGTACACCTGTCTAAGGTAAGCTAGGTAATTTGATGTGAGTCAGGTGTGCTACTACTAATCAATGACTCGGAACACACGTGTGTAAAATTAGATTATTTGACGTTGCATCGAAACTTTAATTTGTAAGAGGCAGGCTCATTGTGTTTTGTGATTAATACGTTAATTGTTAAAGGTTGAGGCATACAACTAGCTCGTTAATGTGCAAAATGGTTTTAGCTAGAAGTTAAATCTGTTTTAGCTGCCTGGTGACCTTTGAGTTGTGATATTTGTCTGTATTGCAGCCAAGGTAGCAAGACTCAGCTTGAAGATCAGCAGAAGTGCAAGTGCCTTGAACAAGGTCCATGCAGTTGTTGTTTGACTGACCACGAGGCTGATAACCTTCTTACTGCTGGACTTGGAGAGCAAAAAGGGACATTTTCAGGTCCGTATGAAACTAGGAATTTACCCCCAAAAAGTTTGTACTGGGGCTCATCACACTTACTTACTTTTCTTTGTATCATCACAAGTACTTCCAAATATTCATAGTTAACTCAAACCTAATTAATACTCATAGTGTGAATAATGGATATCACAGACCGAACTTGTTAGCTTTAGTTTATTTTAGGTGTGTCCAGATGAGTCATGTCTTTTTTCAGTTTTTTTTATACAGGGAGTGACAATGATCCCATGGTTATATAAAATAAACTGATGAAAGTGTTTCCAAAGCTCCAAGAAGGGGGGGGGCTTTGAATTTCTAAAAATTGCAGGATATACTCGCAGTCGAAATCTTGCATTGCTTCAGTGTCCCAGCACTGGATACACCATTGCTTATCTGAAAGATCCATCAACGATGATTGGACAAGCTACAATCTACATACGTCCACTTCAACAGGATCTATCCTTAAATTGTGTACATACATTTACAGAGACTTAATTCATATTCAAAACAAAGCTCACTGGTAATTTGTAATCTTTAATTAAAAGCCATTTGTGTTTGTCAGGAGCGCTCCAGTCAGCCCCTGCATCACTTGCTAAAAGAAGTTCCTTTTTCAGAGATGAAGCTTCACCGATTGAACTGCAATGGGTAAGTATTTTGTAAAGAAATGCAAGGGTAGCATATTAATTTTTCTTTGGGAAAATGTCTCTCTTAGAGTGTTGTGCACACAAATAAGGGAGTATGACCATAATTTCAATTTAGTGAACTTGAAGGACACTCCCACAAGATTCCAACGGAGCTCAAAGTGAAGAAAATGATGGAGAGATGTCCTCGGTCAGTGATGGTGTTCAAGTGAGGCCTGGAAGGTCTGCTGAGAGGACAGTTATACCAGCAGCGGCTGACAACAAGGAGATGCATCATAAAGAAACAGACAATGGTTTGTGTCATAGCAGTAGAGTTGCTATAAGATGTTCATAACTTGACCTTAGTCAATAGAAAAATAATACCTGTAATGTATTATGAGATTGAGAATTACAATTACACACAATAATGTGCTACTGGGTTACATATTCTGTTAAAATATTTAGTTGTCTTTTTCAAAAAGCTGTTTTTGTATCAACTTAGCTTTGATATAAGAAGCAGTAATATTTATGCTGCGGACATTTATTTATTGCAACGGATACTGAAGATGTTGGGCGTCATATGTTTATCAAATGACATGGATAGAACCTTCCTCCCTTTCTGTAGGCTGAAAGGATATCTATATCTGCAGGGATCATGACAACTCACATTGATCTAGAACGGATACATAACTTTATTGTTGTTGTCGAGATTGGAACCTTATTGCAGAATGGGCCCAAGCTGCCAAAGTCTTCAAAGACAGTGTATTCAGGGAACATGCATCTGGGAAACCACTTTGGCTGAAGATGGATGCAAAGGACTCTGAATAGGACAGGGAACGGGCGCTTCTCTCATTCTATAAACAGCAGCAGGAATGGGCATGTCCACTTCAATGTACTCTGCTTAGTAGGTACATTCTATGGAATTGTTAAATTGGAGAATGGCATCTTGATCAAAACATTGTGTAATTGTTGACCACTTATGAAAACATGCAGTGCACAATTTTCTCCCGTTATCTGGAATAGTCAGTGTTAATGAATGCTCTTCTTGTATTACAGCCAAAGGAATATTGACTACTTCTTTTCCTTGCTTTTTAAATATTTCCCAATCCTGTTGCCTGTATTGGTCAGCCGCTGTTTTTCCACTGTATTTTATTTCAGGTGATGTTGCTGTCGGAGAAGGGGTGACGTTGTTACGGCCGAGAGCCGGTGCGTGGGGCTTGAACCCAGAAGCAGACCAGGAAGCAGAGCAGGTGCAATTAGCAGTGGATTTATTGTAAACCAGGACCTGGGAGAAGAGGAAGTGGAGACTCCAGGATGCAGAGTACGCAGGCAGAAGGACGGCAGCAGGGAGGTGCTGCACGGCGAGGAGGCTGGCCGAGGACGCTTGGAGAGGGAGTTGTGGAATGTCTTCACTCCTGTTACTCCTCCAAGAGACATAATCTTCTGGCACCGGACCCGCCTCCCTGCAGGGTTTAAGAGGTGGGAGCAATCAATCAGTTGATTACCTGCAGGAGCGTCAATGAAGGCGGATCCGGTGCTGGAGCGAGGTGTGGATCCTCACAGTACCCCCCCCCTCAACGGTCGCCACCTGGCGGCCTACCCGGCTTGTCCGGGTGCTCAGTGTAAAAGTTAGCGATGAGCGTCTCGTCCAGGATGAGCCGACGGGAAAGCCAGGACCGCTCCTCCGGACCATACCCCTCCCAGTCCACCAGATACTGGAAACCCCTACCCCGGGGCCGCACATCCAGGATCTTGGATACGGTGGAGGCCGGATGGTCGTCGATGATCCTCGGGGGTGGAGGGGGGTCAGCAGGAGGACATAGGGGGCTGGAGGAGACTGGTTTGAGGAGAGACACATGAAAGGTAGGGTGTACCTTGAGGGAGTCGGGAAGCCGGAGGCGGACAGCCGTGGGGTTGATCACCTTGGCGACCGGGAATGGACCGATGAATCGGGGAGCCAGCTTCGGCGACTCGACCTGGAGGGGAAGGTCTCGGGAGGACAACCATACCAGTTGCCCAGGTTTATAGTCTGGAGCAGGAGTGCGGTGACGGTCTGCGAGCCGTTTGTTGGACTCCGCGGATCTGGAGAGCGCTGCCCTGGCCGCCCTCCATACCTCCCGGACCCGGCGTAGGTGGTCCTTGACCGCGGGGACTGCCACGTTGAGCTCCTGATCTGGGAACAGGGGAGGTTGAAAACCGTGACACACTTTGAATGGAGACATTCCCGTGGCTGAGCAGGTGAGGGAGTTGTGGGCGTATTCAATCCATGGAAGGTGGGAGCTCCAGGATGAAGGGAACTGCGCAGCCATGCACCGGAGAGGCCCCTCGAGGTTCTGGTTGGCCCGCTCCGTCTGGCCGTTGGTCTGTGGGTGATAACCAGAGGAGAGACTGGCCGTGGCCCCCAGGGCCGAGCAGAACACCTGCCACACCCGGGAGGCAAATTGAGGTCCCCGGTCGGACACAATGTCCATGGGAATCCCATGGAGCCTGAACACATGGAGAACCAGGAGGTTAGCCGTCTCCTTGGCCGTTGGCAACTTCTGGAGAGGGACATAGTGGACGGACTTTGAAAAACGGTCCACTATGGTCAGGACACAGGTGTTCCCATCAGAGGGGGGTAGCCCAGTGACGAAGTCCACGGCGATGTGGGACCAGGGCCGGCTGGGAATAGGCAGCGGACGTAGGAGACCTGACGGAGGTTGATGGGAGGACTTACTGCGGGCACAGGTGGAACATGCTGCAACGAACTCTCGGACCTCCCGGGCCATGCCAGGCCACCAGAAACGTTGCTGCAGGAAGGAGAGGGTGCGGCCGGCTCCAGGGTGGCAGGCGAGTTTGGAGCTCTGACCCCACTGGAGAACCTGGGAGCGCACGGAATCCGGAACGTAGATGCGGTCCCGCGGACCGGTGCCAGGATCAGGGTCTGCCCCCTGAGCCTCCCGGACAGTCGCCTCGATGTCCCAGGCGGCGGCACCCAGGATGCAGGATGGCGGGATGATGGGGTCTGGTGACTCAGAGGAGGAAGGAGGGGAGTGGAGCCGAGATAGGGCATCGGGTTTTATGTTGCGAGACCCAGGTCGGAAGGACAGAGTGTAATTTAATCTACTGAGGAAGAGGGACCAGCGCGCCTGACGGGAGTTGAGCCTGCGGGCCGAGCGAAGATACTCCAGGTTTTTGTGGTCCGTCCAGATGATGAAGGGGACAGTCGCACCCTCCAACCAGTGTCTCCACTCTTGTAGAGCCCACACCACCGCCAGCAGCTCCCGGTTCCCCACGTCGTAGTTTCTCTCGGCCTGAGAGAGCCTGCGGGAGAAGTAAGCACAGGGGTGGAGCTTGTGGGAAACAGAATGCCGTTGGGAGAGCACCGCTCCAACCCCGGTGTCGGAGGCATCTACTTCTACCACGAACTGCCGAGAGGGGTCAGGATGGAGAAGAACCGGGCCGCTGGTGAAGAGGGTCTTCAGCCGGGTGAACGCTGCAGCGGCTTCCGCGGACCACCGGAACGGAACCTTGGTGGAGGTCAATTGAGTTAGGGGAAAGGCCACCCTACTGTAGTTCCTGATGAACCTGCGGTAGAAGTTGGCGAACCCCAGGAATCTCAACAGCTCCTTCCGGGTGGTGGGGACAGGCCATTCTGCGACAGCTTGAACCTTGGCCGGGTCCGGTTGGAGTTGCCCCTGGGCAATGATGAAGCCAAGGTACTGTACAGAGGTGGCGTGGAACTCGCATTTCTCTGGTTTGACAAATAGTCGGTTTTCCAGCAGGCGTTGGAGAACCAGGCGGACATGCTCCCGGTGCTCTTCCAGTGAGCGTGAGAAAATTAGGATGTCATCCAGGTACACGAAGACAAACTTATTTAACATGTCCCGGAGGACATCATTCATGAATGTCTGGAAGACTGCCGGTGCATTAGTGAGTCCGAACAGCATCACCCGATACTCGAAGTGGCCCAGCGGGGTGTTGAACGCCGTCTTCCATTCATCTCCTTTCCGGATCCGGACGAGATGGTATGCGTTCCGAAGGTCCAGCTTGGTAAATAACCGGGCCTTGCAGAGGGGTTCAAAGGAGGGATCGATGAGGGGAAGAGGTGACCTGTTCTTCACTGTTATGGCGTTCAGGCCCTTGTAGTCGATGCAAGGACGGAGAGTGGCGTCTTTCTTTTTGACGAAGAAGAATCCGGCTGCCACTGGGGATGAGGAAGGGCGAATGAGGCCAGCAGCTAGTGATTCCTGGATGTACGTCTCCATCGCCTCCTTCTCGGGACGTGAGATGTTGTAGAGGCGCGCTGCTGGCAGCGGAGCCCCGGGAAGCAGGTCGATGGAGCAGTCATAGGGCCGGTGAGGAGGGAGAGTCCGAGCGAGGTCTTTGCTGAAGACTGGTGCCAGCTCATGATACTCCATGGGAACTGCAGCCAGATCAGGAGGAGCTGGAGCTGGAGAATGGGAACCGGGGCTGGACTCGGCGGACCGGAGGCACTGGGAGTGACACTGGAGGCTCCACCCGATGATCGATGAGCTCCTCCAGTTGAGGTGTGGGTTGTGCTGTTGCAGCCACGGGTAACCCAGGACGAGGGGCGTGACGGGAGAAGGGATCACCAGCAGCTGGAGAGTCTCTCTGTGGTTCCCAGAAACGACCAGGGTGAGAGCTGTCGTGCGGTGAGTAACCCGGGCAATCAGCCGACCATCCAGGGCGTTGACACTCTGGGGAGACGGCAGGAGCTCCAGCGGAAGTCCGAGCTGCGCTGCCACTCCTGCGTCCACGAAGTTGTCGTCGGCTCCGGAGTCCACCAGAGCTGGAAGGTTTGCAGAGTGCTGATCCCAGTGGAGGCTGGCGGGCACCTTCATCCGGGCAGGGGAGCTCGGGATATTGGAAACATGACTCGTCAGAGGGCTCCCGGTCACTGACGAGCCACACCTTTTGGTCGAACCGGGCAGGAGTCCCGAAGATGTCCGGCTTCACCACAGTAGAAGCACAGCTGGTTCTGGAGGCGCCGGCGTCGTTCTCGGGGGTCCAGACGGGTCCGGCCCAGCTGCATCGGCTCGTCTGCCGACTCAACATCTGTGGACTCGTTGGACGCTCCGTGACCCGGTGGGGATGTCGAAGACCTGGGAGTCGGCTGGGAGGAGAAAGGTCCTGCGGGGAAGGATCGGCGAGCACCACGCTCCCGCTGCCTCTCCCTCAGCCGGTTGTCTAGACGGATGGAGAGCGCAATGAGTTCATCGAGGGAGGCGGGTTCGTCCCGGGTCGCCAGCTGGTCTTTGAGCGCCCCCGAGAGGCCCTGAGCGTAGATCCCCTGGAGAGCCTCGTCGTGCCACCCACACTCCTGCGCCAGGATCCGAAACTCGATTGAATAGTCCGCTGCTGACCTGGTGCCCTTGGAGAGGGAGAGGAGCCGCCGTGCCGCCTCCCCCTTCTTTACCGGCTGATCGAATGTCTTTTCCAGCTCCTCGGTAAAGCGGGCCCAGGTCTGGATAACCGGTGAGTTGTGGCTCCAGAGTGCCGTCACCCACCGTGCAGCCTTTCCCCGCAGGAGGTTGGTGGTGTAGGCGATCTTAGCCCGGTCGGAGGGATATTTGGAGGGCTGGAGGTCGAAGACGAGGCGGCACTTCAGCAGGAACTGGTCACAGGAGCCCGGTTCCCCGGCGTATGGTTCTGGTGGGGGAACGAAGGGCTCCTTGGTGGGAGAGGAGTCTGCCAGGGTCTGTGGGGAGGAGGTGGCGCCGGGATCGGTCACAGGAGCGTCTGTAGGAGTCGGCTGGACCAGCCGCCGATGAATATCTTGAACGGACGCAGCGAGCTCCTGCAGCAAACGTTCATGCCGACCAAGTAGCCCCCCCCTGGGCGGAGGGGGCTTCTTCCACCGCGTTGAGGTCCGCTGGGTTCATCTTTGAGGCCAGAAGATTCTGTTACGGCCGAGAGCCGGTGCGTGGGGCTTGAACCCAGAAGCAGACCAGGAAGCAGAGCAGGTGCAATTAGCAGTGGATTTATTGTAAACCAGGACGGGGGAGAAGAGGAAGTGGAGACTCCAGGATGCAGAGTACGCAGGCGGAAGGACGGCAGCAGGGAGGTGCTGCACGGCGAGGAGGCTGGCCGAGGACGCTTGGAGAGGGAGTTGTGGAATGTCTTCACTCCTGTTACTCCTCCAAGAGACATAATCTTCTGGCACCGGACCCGCCTCCCTGCAGGGTTTAAGAGGTGGAGCAATCAATCAGTTGATTACCTGCAGGAGCGTCAATGAAGGCGGATCCGGTGCTGGAGCGAGGTGTGGATCCTCACAGACGTGGTACTTTATGACCACGATAATATCCAAACTCCAGTTTGGATTCAGACTAGATCTCGGTTGGTCTCTTATTATTTTAAAGGTTAATATGAGGATATTTTTAAATGTATTTAAGAGGTCAATTGTTGTGACAGAATTCATTGCTGTAGTTGTTAAAATTATGTGAAGTGTGTGAACCCTGTATTGCTATGTCAACATTAGCAGAGATGGAAATGGTCAAATTTTATTGCTGAAATTCACGCTATGAATGCTCATTTTGGAAGAAAATAAACATATTTAATCTTTGCCCATGGTCATGTTCAAATTCTTCAAAACCATAAAATATATACAATATATAGTTGAAGTTCTACAGTATTTCTCACAGCTGCAAGTGTTGAGAGAACCATTGCATATTTAACAAAACCCTGATTTCACATTGACGCAGTAGGAAAAAATGATTATGGAAATGTGATCCTTCACAGAAAAAAACCCACTGTGGCATAATTGGAGCTTCTCAATAACAGACATCTGGTTTTGTGAATTTGCTTTTTGATAATGTACTTTCTACAAATGGGATGCAGTCAAGTGTTCACCACTGTTACCATTTTCCTTCATTTACAGTCTTTAAGTATGTGAGCATTAAAGAAACCAGTTGCTGAAGTTTACAAAGTGGATATTCCTCATTCAGCAATCATGTTTTAAGCAGAATAGTAATGTTAAGTGTGCTTGAAGCACCACATGGACTCAATCACAGGGAAAATGGGACTGTAGACAGGACATGTGTTGTAAAATGATGGACCATCCTGGAAGAGACATCTGAATAGTAGCATACATTATTCCAAAATGTGTAAATGTCTCATTAAGGGTTGGTCTGTAATATGAGTCAGGTCTGTATCTTAGGTCCAGGGTTGGGAAGGTGACTTAAAACATGTAATACGTTACAATTACAAGTTACCTGTCAAAAACGGAATCAATAACTTACTCTTAGTACTAAATATAAAAAAAATTATGTACCAGAGTACTTTTAGATACTTTTGGATTACTTCACCAGCAAACATAAAAAATAAAGACAAGAAAGAATAGAATGTGTCGTCTGCTCAGTGTATTGACAAATTGTTTACACAGTGGATAAAAATTGCACTGAACAGAACAAGTGTTGAACTAAATCAAAACTCAGTAACCAATCAGGTGTCTAACACTGATTTTTTTTTTTTTTTTTTAAAGAATTGAAACCACAATACAAATAAATCTTTCAATTATTCAAGCGTTAATCCTCAAAACTATTTCTATTAAAGAAAATGTGCTCATCTTTTTCCAACACACTTTCAAAACTCTCTCTCTCTCTCACTCTCTCTCTCTCTTTCCCTCCCATCCCGTTTCCTCATTGGTTTTAATGTTGTTTATTTTCCGGACTAAATATAAATGATTGATAGGTTTGAGAGGCTGTATCTAGCAGCATGAATCACTGATAAATAATAACTGAACAACCCGCTACTGAGTCAATGTGAGCAGACTGAAAAAAAGTTGAACCATTTAATCCCTAAAACATGAGGTCCTCTAAATGTATTGAGAATGTCTTCCTACCATCAGCACTAGTACTGGTACTGGCAGGTTATGAGCTATTGAAACTACTTGACAGAGTCCAGGTGCGTAACAGTGTGTTGTTACCTGAAAGTGTCAAGAAGTGTCGCAAAGCCAGTGGAAGGCGTATGTGACCGCTGCATTTCTACACTCAACAAAAATATAAACGCAACACTTTTGTTTTCACTCCCATTTTCCATGAGATGGACTTAAAGATCTAAAATTCATTCCAGATACACAATATTACCTTTTCTCTCAAACATTGTTCACAAATGTGTCTAAATGTGTGATAGTGAGCACTTCTGCTTTGCTGAGATAATCCATCCACCTCACAGGTGTGCCACATCAAGATGCTGATCTGACATCATGATTAGTGCACAGGTGTGCCTTAGACTGTCACAATAAAAGGCCACTCTGAAATGTGCAGTTTTGTCTCACAGCAAAATGCCACAGATGCCACAAGCATTGAGGGAGCGTGCAATTGGCCTGCTGACAGCAGGAATGTCAACCAGATCTGTTGCTCGTGCATTGAATGTTCATTTCTCCACCATAAGTCGTCTCCAAAGGCGTTTCAGAGAATATGGCAGTACATCCAACCGGCCTCACAACCGCAGACCAGGTGTAACCACACCAGCCCAGGACCTCCACATCCAGCAGGTTCTCCTCCAAGATGGTCTGAGACCGGCCACTGAGACAGCTGCTGAAACAATTGGTTTGCATAACCAAACAATTTCTGCACAAACTGTAAGAAACCGTCTCAGGGAAGCTCAACTGCATGCTGGTCGTCCTCATCGGGGTCTGGACCTGACTCCAGCTGGTCGTCCTCATCGGGGTCTGGACCTGACTCCAGCTCGTCGTCCTCATCGGGGTCTGGACCTGACTCCAGCTGGTCGTCCTCATCGGGGTCTGGACCTGACTCCAGCTGGTCGTCCTCATCGGGGTCTGGACCTGACTCCAGCTGGTCGTCCTCATCGGGGTCTGGACCTGACTCCAGCTGGTCGTCCTCATCGGGGTCTGGACCTGACTCCAGCTGGTCGTCCTCATCGGGGTCTGGACCTGACTCCAGCTGGTCGTCCTCATCGGGGTCTGGACCTGACTCCAGCTCGTCGTCCTCATCGGGGTCTGGACCTGACTCCAGCTCGTCGTCCTCATCGGGGTCTGGACCTGACTCCAGCTGGTCGTCCTCATCGGGGTCTGGACCTGACTCCAGCTCGTCGTCCTCATCGGGGTCTGGACCTGACTCCAGCTCGTCGTCCTCATCGGGGTCTGGACCTGACTCCAGCTGGTCGTCCTCATCGGGGTCTGGACCTGACTCCAGCTGGTCGTCCTCATCGGGGTATGGACCTGACTCCAGCTCGTCGTCCTCATCGGGGTCTGGACCTGACTCCAGCTCGTCGCCGTAACAGACTTCAGTGGGCAAATGCTCACATTCGATGGCGTCTGGCACGTTGGAGAGGTGTTCTCTTCACGGATGAATCTCGGTTTGCATTGTTCAGGGCAGATGGCAGACAGCGTGTGTGGCGTCGTGTGGGTGAGCGCTTTGCTGATGTCAATGTTGTGGGTGGAGTGGCCCCTGGTGGTGGTGGGGTTATGGTATGGGTGGAGTGGCCCATGGTGGTGGTGGGGTTATGGTATGGGTGGAGTGGCCCATGGTGGTGGTGGGGTTATGGTATGGGTGGAGTGGCCCATGGTGGTGGTGGGGTTATGGTATGGGTGGAGTGGCCCATGGTGGTGGTGGGGTTATGGTATGGGTGGAGTGGCCCATGGTGGTGGTGGGGTTATGGTATGGATGGAGTGGCCCATGGTGGAGGTGGGGTTATGGTGTGGGTGGAGTGGCCCATGGTGGTGGTGGGGTTATGGTATGGGTGGAGTGGCCCATGGTGGTGGTGGGGTTATGGTGTGGATGGAGTGGCCCATGGTGGAGGTGGGGTTATGGTATGGGTGGAGTGGCCCATGGTGGTGGTGGGGTTATGGTGTGGATGGAGTGGCCCATGGTGGTGGTGGGGTTATGGTATGGGTGGAGTGGCCCATGGTGGTGGTGGGGTTATGGTATGGGTGGAGTGGCCCATGGTGGTGGTGGGGTTATGGTATGGGTGGAGTGGCCCATGGTGGTGGTGGGGTTATGGTATGGGTGGAGTGGCCCATGGTGGTGGTGGGGTTATGGTATGGGTGGAGTGGCCCATGGTGGTGGTGGGGTTATGGTATGGGTGGAGTGGCCCATGGTGGTGGTGGGGTTATGGTATGGGTGGAGTGGCCCATGGTGGTGGTGGGGTTATGGTATGGGTGGAGTGGCCCATGGTGGTGGTGGGGTTATGGTATGGGTGGAGTGGCCCATGGTGGTGGTGGGGTTATGGTATGGGTGGAGTGGCCCATGGTGGTGGTGGGGTTATGGTATGGGTGGAGTGGCCCATGGTGGTGGTGGGGTTATGGTATGGATGGAGTGGCCCATGGTGGAGGTGGGGTTATGGTGTGGGTGGAGTGGCCCATGGTGGTGGTGGGGTTATGGTATGGGTGGAGTGGCCCATGGTGGTGGTGGGGTTATGGTGTGGATGGAGTGGCCCATGGTGGAGGTGGGGTTATGGTATGGGTGGAGTGGCCCATGGTGGTGGTGGGGTTATGGTGTGGATGGAGTGGCCCATGGTGGTGGTGGGGTTATGGTATGGGTGGAGTGGCCCATGGTGGTGGTGGGGTTATGGTATGGGTGGAGTGGCCCATGGTGGAGGTGGGGTTATGGTATGGGTGGAGTGGCCCATGGTGGTGGTGGGGTTATGGTATGGGTGGAGTGGCCCATGGTGGTGGTGGGGTTATGGTATGGGTGGAGTGGCCCATGGTGGTGGTGGGGTTATGGTATGGGTGGAGTGGCCCATGGTGGTGGTGGGGTTATGGTATGGGTGGAGTGGCCCATGGTGGTGGTGGGGTTATGGTATGGGTGGAGTGGCCCATGGTGGTGGTGGGGTTATGGTATGGGTGGAGTGGCCCATGGTGGTGGTGGGGTTATGGTATGGATGGAGTGGCCCATGGTGGAGGTGGGGTTATGGTGTGGGTGGAGTGGCCCATGGTGGTGGTGGGGTTATGGTATGGGTGGAGTGGCCCATGGTGGAGGTGGGGTTATGGTATGGGTGGAGTGGCCCATGGTGGAGGTGGGGTTATGGTATGGGTGGAGTGGCCCATGGTGGTGGTGGGGTTATGGTATGGGTGGAGTGGCCCATGGTGGTGGTGGGGTTATGGTGTGGATGGAGTGGCCCATGGTGGTGGTGGGGTTATGGTATGGGTGGAGTGGCCCATGGTGGTGGTGGGGTTATGGTGTGGATGGAGTGGCCCATGGTGGTGGTGGGGTTATGGTGTGGGTGGAGTGGTCCATGGTGGAGGTGGGGTTATGGTATGGGTGGAGTGGCCCATGGTGGTGGTGGGGTTATGGTATGGGTGGAGTGGCCCATGGTGGTGGTGGGGTTATGGTGTGGGTGGAGTGGCCCATGGTGGTGGTGGGGTTATGGTATGGATGGAGTGGCCCATGGTGGTGGTGGGATTATGGTATGGGTGGAGTGGCCCATGGTGGAGGTGGGGTTATGGTATGGATGGAGTGGCCCATGGTGGTGGTGGGGTTATGGTATGGGCAGGCATCTGTTATGGAGGAAGAACACAGGAGCATTTTATTGAAGGCATTGTGAATGCACATCAATGTGAAGGCATTGTGAATGCACAGAGATACCGTGATGAGACCCTGAGGTCCATGTTGTGCCAGACATCATGAACATCACCTCATGTTTCAGCAAGATAATGCACGGCCCCATGATGCAAAGATCTGGACACAATTCTTGGAAGCTGAAAATGTCCCAGTTCTTGCATGGCCAGCCTCCTCACCGGACATGTCACCATTGAGCATGTTTGGGATGTGCTTGACGGCGTATACGACAGCGTGCACCAGTTTCCACTAATATCCAGCAACTTGGCACCGCCATTGAAGAGGAGTGGACCAACGTTCCACAGGCCACAATTGACAATCTGATCAACTCTATGCGAAGGAGATGTGTTGCACTGCATGAGGCAATGGTGGTCACACCAGACACTGACTGGTTCTGAGTCCCCAGATCCCCAATAAAGCAAAACAATTCACATTTCAGAGTGGCCTTTTATTGTGACAGTCTAAGGCACACCTGTGCACTAATCATGATGTCAGATCAGCATCTTGATGTGGCACACCTGTGAGGTGGATGGATGATCTCAGCAAAGCAGAAGTGCTCACTATCACACATTTAGACACATTTGTGAACAATGTTTGAGAGAAATGGTAATATTGTGTATCTGGAATGAATTTTAGATTTTTAAGTCCATCTCATGAAAAATGGGAGCAAAAACAAAAGTGTTGCTTTTATATTTTTGTTGAGTATAGTTTATTCCATCTGATTTTCTATTGTAGTCCCGCTCAGTAAAACCCAGTTTTTGTTATCAAATATACCTTACACATTTTTTTGTGTACTGTAACGGATTACACATACCGGTACATTTTTTTGTGTTCTAATTACGTAACGCCGTTTCATGTGGTCCGTTACTACTACGGACCCTACTTCGGTCATTGGGAGGACCATGCATCAGATTAAACAGCTGAGGAAGGAACTGAAAGATGCGATGGCATGGACCCTGCTGATTTCTATGCCGGATGTTGTCCCACTTCTTTTCCCCAAAATAACACAAATGCAGATCATACTGCAGGTACATCATTTAATGTTTGACTTAATAAATGTACATACATTTTCATTGTCTCAGGGTAGGCGCCATTCTTCTTCACGGTTTTCATGGCAAGTTACGGTGCATGGTAGCTGTTTCATCACGTTCAATGGCGACATGTAATGGTTTGTGGACCTGGTCTGCCACAGCGCTCATGGTCTGGGAGGAAGCCGGGCAGTTTCAGTCCAGTCTGAGCAATCAACGGCAGAACACCTTCTACAAGCTATGGCACCGCAAAAGAAATCAAGAGGTATGTACACACCCAGCAAAGGTCTCAGGATACAATGATTACCTTCACTTCTGGTGGCCCTTTGGGGCATAACATGCTTCAAAATGGCCTGACGCCCACATTTCATATGGAGAAAGCCATGGCAGAATGTGAAAAATGTGCCACACCTTCCTCAGAATTCCCCAAAATCTCACACTATATAACACTATGGCACACTATGTTTGGGGCAAATGGGGCAAACAGGGCTGCCGGGAACATAGTGTAAACGTACCCTTCGGTATACATTTTATTTCTAAATCCTTTCCTGGTTTTCCCGCTGTACCCCCTCGTCCGTAATGGGAAGATCTACTCACATTTAAGACACCTAGTGGATGGGGTTATTTCGGTAATGTATGCGGTAATGCGGTTGCAGACTGAACCCCAGGGACCACTCCAACTCAAAAACGAGGACTGCGTAAGTCACAGGAGATGGGTCTTCAAATTGATGAAGATGGGGGGGGTGAGGAGATCAGGCACGGTCTCATCTTGCATCTTGTGCATGGCTGGCACTTATCCAGTTTAAGGTGATACACAGATTAAATTTTTCCAAAATAAAGTTGTCTAAAATCATCCAGGCGCTAGAGGATAGAGGCAGAGGACAAATGTGACCGTTGCTCAAACTCACAATGTCATTTAAGTCATATGTTTGTCTTTTGCCCACACCAGCATAACTATTGGCCCAGTTATTTTCATATAATGTCCACCATAATGGGAATGGATTTACAACCCTGTCCATTTATTGCTAGCTTTGGCACACCTGTTAAGCCAACACAACTAAATTTGGTGGCGTGAGGCATCTCATGTTTTATATCTATGGGCTCTTCAGCTTGTTCAAGTTTTTGTAGACGAAACACAGACAAAGTTGCTCATTCTGCATTAATTCCAGTTAACTCTGGTGCTATCTGAGAGTGAGATGCCTCATCCAATATGGCGACGACACTGCATCGCTCTCCAGCACGGAACCAGGCGGCTAACCTTTATAATGTCTGTGGTTAAAAGGGTTCAAATCAAACCAACATGGCAGCTCAGACACAACCTTCTGTTTTATTACTGAAACTGAAAATATTTGAAGCAAGACATAAGCTGTGCAGTTGAAAAAGTTAAAACACCACTTTACTGTGTAACTGCTGTCAGGGGGCGTGGCCTGCTGGGAGGGGGCGTGGCCTGTACGTTCTTCTTGGAGGATGAACTCTCCTGACAAACAAGCATTTTTCACAACCAAACTTTTGTTCTTGTTCTGATGGCTTCTTATGGCAAGAACAACACAGGAGTGTGTGTGTGTGTGTGTGTGTGTGTGTGTGTGTGTGTGTGTGTGTGTGTGTGTGTGTGTGTGTGTGTGCGTGCGTGCGTGCGTGCGTGCGTGCGTGCGTGCGTGTGTGTGTGCGTGGGGAGAGGGTGTCTTGGCTAGTTTGTCTTGAAGGCCTGTCTCCTGTGAAGTTTGCATGTTCCTCGCCACTGTTATCTGAAGATGAAAGGATCACACTGATTTTGTTTTTCATGTACGAGGAGACGAGAAACTCTCTGCTTCTTCACTACATCTAAATCAGATTCTCACCCTCTGAATGTCTCTTTTCAGCTTCTGCATCCTCACAAAGGCCAGAGCTCCGACTCTGGATCCTCTGCGTCAGAGGCTAAATTATGCAGAGGTGAATTCCTGCTGAGCTGCTGGCGGTTGTCCTAAATAGCTGTGTTTTCTGCCCCACATCACCCCACTGGGCAGAAACGCAGAGGTGGCGCATGTCAGAGAGTTTCCAAGGTGGGTCAGGGGTTTCATTAACCCCTCCTTGTTCCTGCGGAGCAGTGGAGGAGCTGCGCAGTTAAGCAGCAGCATCCTCTCCAAATGCAAGAAAATGGAGAATTAGAGTTCAGCCCAGCAAAGAAAAACAAAAAACAAACCAAGCTGGTTGCAAATCCTCTGCTGGGGAGACGGAAATAAAACACCAACATGAAAATGATCCTTTGTTTCCTTTGTTGCCTGAAGAGTAAACCAGCTTCTGCTGCATATTGTACATTGTTTCAAACACAATGCAGCACAGGAATGTACAGGACAAAGAGAAAGTACAGATTTATAGTCATAATTCATGTTTGTGTGTACAGCTGAATTGGCACGGTGGTGTAGTGGTCAGCACGGTCGCCTCATGGCAGTAGGGTTTGAATCCAAGCACCAGTATTTCTCTTTGGATAATCAACTTTAATGTAAAAATAATTTGGGTTTGATTTGATTAAATTTTTGTATGTGACTTTTATTCAACCAGGAAAAAAACCCATTGAGATTGAGATTTCTTTTACAAGGTGGCCTGGCCAAAAGCTCCATCACCATATTCAAAAACCAACAAAATTGATGGTATACAGTACAATCAATATGATAAAATACAGATTCTATAGACAATTTGAAAATATGAAATGCAGATTATGTAAAACAGGATGGAATCAAGTGGAATATTTAGACATTCAGATGCATTAAAAGACTTAAAAAACACAGACACTGATCGATCGAGACCACTTTGAACAATTTCGTTTCATGGTTTGGAGGATTTTCTACACCGAGTATGGAACCTTGATTAGTCTGGTGTGTGTGTGTGTGTGTGTGTGTTTACATTTTTACTGTCTCACCTGGGATTGGCTCTGTTGAATCAGATGATTTCAGAATAAAAAACAGGTTTCTGATTAAAACTCGTCACCACGGCATCACTGCTGGGTCGACTTAGGTTCAAATATATTTGGATTCTCTGCTGTGAGATTTTTCCGCCAAGGCACCTGAGAGCAGAAAGTTAAAGAAACCCGGCTCGGTGACCTGCAGCGCTCATGTGCAAACCTACAGAAATGCAGACTGCAGCTATGACTTAATACTCGGTTTATCACTTCCAGCTGCTAGGCCCAGGGTGAAATCCAGAAAACTCTAAACTCAGATGAAGGAAATTAGCCTTGCATGAAATAGTTTGAAGCTCACGCATGAGTCTCCGCTCCTCTTCTGCTCTGGAAATCAAAAAATCTTTATTGTACGAGAGCTTCTTCTGCTTTCAGTTAGAAAAAAATCCAATATTCAGACCAACACGGACCAAGCTGACTGGAAAACAATGGGAGTTAAAACAGCTCTGATCAAAACATTTTGACTTGACGGTGGCATACACTGGAGTTTTCTCACATCACTTTGGCATTCTTTATAGCATTTGATCATAATCACCAACAGGTATTGTGAGAAATTCTCTCTGCAAGTTTGATTTCCCTTTATTGGAAGCATTTTTAACGATTAAAAACATTTGGCAAAAATAAATATATTTATAAAAGGTCAAATGGCTTAAAAGTCAAATAACAACATAAATGATCTGAGATGATGAAAAATGGCTAAAAATTACTTTTTTTAAAATGCCCCCCAAAAACGATTGAACAGCTCTAATGTTTAAAAAAAGAGATTAGACAGCTTATAAGGGGAAAACAAACAATAAGTGAACAAAGGTAAAACAGCGAAGAAGTAAAATAGTTACAATGATTAAAAAGCTGAAAATGTCTCAAAGGGTTGAATAGCTTCAATATGTCAAAACAGATTTAAAAAAATACATAGGGCTAAAAAATTAAAAAGGCTAAGACAGTTTCAACGGGTGAATAACTAAAATGGATAAAAATCAAGCACTTAAAAACATAACATTTGCAGAAGTCATTTAAATGGCTAAAAAGTTATTAAACAACTAAAATGAAAAAAAAATATTAAAAAATGTTAAAAAGCAATAAGTGGCATTTCAAACAGCCAAAGCAGTTCAAAAAGAAAAGCTAAAAAGGCTAAAGAGGTGAAACAGTGAATATGGCTTAAAATGTGCAAATAAATCAATTAAAAAAAGAATCTGAAATATCTGAAAGGTTCTAAGAAGCTAACACTGTTAAAATGGATAAAATTGCTAAAATGAGCTTAAAATAATTAAACAGCTGTAAAAACTATCACAGAGAAAATTGTTAAGAGCTATAAAGGTAAAATGGCTTAAAAATATGGTTAAAACACAAAACTCTTAATATGGCTCAAAAGGGAAAACAGTGAAACATTCTAAATTAACTCACTAAACTGACATAGTAAGAACATGCAAACTCCACACAGAAAGACTTCAACTTGTAGTTTATGATGCAGTGTCCTAATAGTAATTGAATAAAACACAAACATTCAGTTAAAATATTAATAAGAAAAAACCCTCAACATTTAGCATTTTTACACGTTCAACCACTTCCTGCAGCTTTCAGGCTGGGAGTCACGGTGGAACAAACGTCTGATTCCTCATCTGTTTAAGACTGAACGTGTTGCATCACTCAACACAACAGAAGTTGTCTCTGGATGGCAACTTTTCCACCTCAGATTGGTTTTAGATTCAAATATTGTCAGCTTACAGAGCAAAAACAGTCCCTCAGGATTCCCTTAATGTTAATGCCGTGGCGACCGAGTAATCAATCAATCAATCAACCCATCCATTCACCCAATCCCACCAACCAACCAGTCAATTAACCAACAACCAACCGACCATAATCAGTAGCACAACTAATCCCAAAACCCATGATAGAACCAGCTAACCAACATCTAATACAGAAATCAATTAAGCAACCAACCAACATAAGCAACACAACTAATTACTATATATATAACACCAACAAACCAATCAATAAACCAACCAATAAACCAACTAACTAACCAACCAACATCGTGAACTCAAACGATCACTATACCCATTGTGCAACCAACAACCATCCAACATCAACCAACTAACAACCATCCAACATCAACCAACCGATCAATCAACAAATCAAACAACCAACAACCATCCAACATCAACCAACCAACATCAACCAAACAACAACCATCCAACATCAACCAATCAACATCAACCAAACAACAAACATCCAACATCAACCAACCAACATCAACCAAACAACAACCATCCAACATCAACCAAACAACAACCATCCAACATCAACCAAACAACAAACATCCAACATCAACCAACCGATCAATCAACAAATCAAACAACCAACAACCATCCAACATCAACCAACCAAGCAGCTTATGATGCTATGAGTTGGACAAAGTGATGTCGACGATGTTTGACTTTAAAATACAGCTTGAAGCCTCAAAAACAAGATCATATCTGAGCAACTGTCAAGGATTAAATGAGAAATTATAGTAAATTGGACTTATGAACAAATCTCCGCAAACTCCACAATGCAGGTGTTTAGAATACTAAACACAGGCGTAAAACAGCAATTGTCAAATTAAAACAAGAACATAGGTTGTTCATTGCAGACTAGAGTTTGGTTTAAGCTTCAGTCTGCGTGAAAATGATGTCAACAAGTGTGAATATGCTGCTCACTGAAGCTTCTGAAGTTCTTCTACAAGATTTCTTCAGAATTATTCCTCCCCTACAGGCTGTGTGACTAATTAACACATACAAGTGGTTTGAGGATTCAGCAGCTTCAACATGTTAAACCTCCAGATTCAGGTTTCATACCAGCCTTTTATTAACTCCATTGGAAACAGTGTAAATTAATTTACTGCTTTATGGGTTTCACACTCATTCCTCGGTTTAGCTCCTAAAATGGTTGATTCTTTTAATCCTCCTGATCAAGTTGGTTTCTTTTCTTTTTTTTTGCTTTTATACAACACCTTCCTGAGGCGGTGCCTGCAGCGTAGGTGAGCTGGGATTCAAAACGACGGCCCGATGGATCAAAGCCCGCCACGCCGTTCTTCTGGCTCCTCTCTGCTGGCATGCTTATTCTGATTCCTCCTGCTCAGACGCCACGCTGCTCCAGCTCCTCCTGCACGACATCCCCACTCTGCAAGTGGACACGTTCCTCCTCCTCGCATCTCAGGAGATTTCACACGGGTACTTTTAACACTAAAAGTTCATCAGCAGTGTAGATCATCAGCTGTGGTCCTCCAGGTCTGATTTATAACTCGTTTGCACAACGTTTCAGGCAAAAATGCATCTTTTTTGCTTCAGTAAAGTTTCAAGTTTAAACTTGCAATGAATGTTTTCAGTTTTCACATGAAAGCCTGTAAACGAGACCTTACTAGACAGACGCAGCACAGTAGCGTTTCAGGAAGGTTTCCATGGAGATGGAGCATTATTTACATTTTTCACTCTGGGAGCCTTTTTGAGAAAGTCCTTCAGTGAATGAGCAGCATTGTTGTGTAAACGGACCCTCAAAGGCAAGAATGCTTTCTGTTTTCACTTGATAATGTGTAAACAAGGCCTGAATTTCATGGTGGAAAAACATACTGTATGTTAATGTGGGCGTATGTATGTTAATGTTAACGTAAACATAGCCTAGCATACAGAGTTAGCAGTGTTTTTAAAGAAATCATATGCACGGGAAAAGCTTGATTTCATCCGTGTGTTAGTTTGTGTTGATAATGACACAATTAAATCATAATTACAAGGATGCTCACAGGTTTGAACTACAGACTGTTTCTTGATTTGTGAACTCTCCTGACTCAGAAGTGGGAATTTCCCAATTGATAATTTTCAGTTTTTCTGTTCCCTCAAATAACAACAACTCCAATAGTTTTGTGCAAAGAACTTTTGCACAAAACTAACACAACAAAGAACCTGCCATTTTTTCCATAAAAACCCCCAAAACAACTGCAAAAGTATAACTTCTAAACTTCTGTATGTTTTCTTGAAATCATCCTCATAGTATTCACTTCAAGCTAATGCTAATTACCTAGTTTTTTCTTCTGCATTCAGCCGTGGCTCTCTTTATTATTGTCACATCTGCATCTATCAATTGAGCTATGAATAACAGTAACTTATACTCAAACTCCTGCACGTCCTGTGGACCGGGTTGGACCCTGTGGCTGGTAAGTTCGTCTGTCCTGCAAACCTTTTGTTCAAGATTTCAAATGAAAACTCTTTTTTTTGCTGCCCAGATAAGTTGCATTATGTAACTTTATCTGTGGGAGATATCCACTGTATTGGTCTCAGCCAGACAGCTGCAGTTTGACATTAGATAACAAGCAGCACACATTGTTGCAGTGAGCACACAGAGATGATGCACTCGTAAAATCACCTGTTGGTATATCCCAGTGGCGAGCTGTGCATTTCTGACCCAGGCCTTGAGTCAATAACTCTTTTATGGCTGCAAAAACCATGTTATGCAGAAATGATGAACAAATTAAAAAATCTAAGTTCACATCTCTTCTCCTGCTGCAGCTGCATAAAAAAACAGCTGCTTTTCCTGAAACTTCTGGGGGTCCAGGAGGGAGACAAACGTCAGATTTTCGTGGTCTTGAAGATAATATGTCAAATAATATAATCCTGAATCCTGCCATGGAGTTTGTAGTGAGTGCTAGTAAATTGCACCAGAGCCACCATGCGGTTAGAGTGCTGCGGTGCGTTCAATGACCTCTTGGAAAAGTCATCTTAAAAATTGTTTTGACAATAAATCTGTAACCAAATGTTTTTATCTTCCCCTTTAGTCATTGTAAATTGACAAACCTGCTATTAAATAAACAACTATATTTATGTTCATGCAGCTGCTACAGATGCAGCCAGTTTGCTGGAGAGTGAACTCTTTGACCGTCCAATCAGAGGGCTTGAATACACTGACCTCATGCTAGGCCTTCTGGAAGGCCCAGCCTCCCCAATATCAAAATCTGATTGGTTGAAGCAGCCATGTGACCGACACTTGTTTTACACTGCAGACGCCTGCAGAATTGAATCTCAAGGCCTAATGCAGATTTCTTTACCTGGTGTTGGGCACAGAATCCCCCAAGAGAACAGGCTGCAAGAACAATGGGAAGGTAATAAAACAGCAGGTGGGAGGACAGGGCCACAAGCCCCAGGTTGGAAAAGCCCCGTCATTGATCGAGCCGGACCTGGACACCGCAGGTGTCCGAAATGAAACTTGGTCAAACCCAGCTTGCAACCAACTGAGCCCCGCTTCTCAAACTGGTCTCCAAGCAGGGAGCAGGTCTCTCAGGGAGCAGGTCTCTGCATCAACTGGGTCGAGAGCACAGTGGACCACAAGAATCAAACAAGGTTTCAGCCCACATTGTTTGGACTATCCTTTTTCTCTTTTCCCTTTTTCTTTTTGTGGATCCTGCGAGCCAGACGCTTAGCTGCACACCCCCCCACACACACAGCTGCAAAACTGAAGCTTCCTTGCAACGGAGCAAGGGCCGTATGAAAGCCCAGTCCACAGATGGTGCTGTACCACACAGCACAACGGAACCGTAAGAGAGCTTTTGTCTGGGCAACGCTGCTAGATTAGCCTGAAGCTAACCTGCAATTGTGTTTCATGTGCCGCTGATAAGCATCTGTTGTGTACGTACGTGAGCGCCTTCATGCGCACCATCGCAAGTTCGGGATTCTGGTTTTCCACCTCAGAACAGGACTTCCAGTGAGCCTCCGGCCCACTGGATCTCTGTGTTGAGAACCGAGCCACGGAACGGAGCCTCGCCAGAACTTTCCTCCTCTCTTCCACCTGTTGGTCACATTGCGCTCTCCCTCTGCGCGTCGCCGCGCGCCCCTTGTGGTCGTCACGGTCACTGCGCCAAACCAGACGCCTGCCTCCCTCCCCGTTCGAGATCATTACACCCACTCACACTGACCCTCCAAGGTCTGCCCCCACCTGGTGGACACTCGTGGTCATTGCATCCCCACTCAGACTCCCAAGACAGACAGACAGATCCTCTTTCTTTGTACATAGTGTTTGCTGTTTAGTAGATTAGATCTCCGTGTTAGATGACGTTTGTTACTTGATTGTGTTGATTTATGAGATGATTTCCAAATTATTTATGAATTAATACATTTTTGTTAATAAACGCCTGTTAGTTGAATTGATCGATTCCGGGTAATTGTTGTGTATTTATTGTTGACAATTCACTGGTTTGTAACAGTCTGTGCTCGAATCTCACACCTTCCTTGTTATTTAAGATTGTTATATTTTGCGCAGGAATAGTAACTAACTTAAATAACCCTTTTTACAAACGAGTCTGATATTTTGGGATTAACTATTTCCAGTTTAGCTGGTGGTACCTCAATTTCATTCTTATTTGATAAATAATCAATTTATTCAAATTAATAATTTTTCATTAATAAATTATTTTTGATAATTTATTAACTTTTGAGTAATTACTCAATTACTCAAGGAGTTGTTAATGAGTGGATGACATTTTACTTCCATTAATAATTTTAATTTTTCAGAAATTACTTCCAGTGATATATTACTCTCAGTAATCTATTACTTAGTCATTTTAATGCAAATAACCTGTTACGGTGGGACTTCAGAGGCTCAGGTGCAGAGAAACCAGCGGGAGACAGATGAGTGCGCTTGGAAGAGTTTATTCTTTTAACAAGAGTGGATTGAAGGTGTTGCAGGCTCCGGAGGCAGGAGGTGAAGGTGGCTAGCTGAGGCAGGAGCTACTGGGGCACGAGTCAGATCTGGTCACGGTGGGTCAGGAACCAATGAAGCTGAGGCTGGCGAGTCTTCAAAGGGGAAGCAAGGGAAACGACGTTAGTATAAGACCAAACTGGGACAACGCACACGCAGGTCTACTAACTCAGGGAGTTTTACAATCCAGCGCCGAGTGGAGTCGAGCACACGCTTAAGAGGTGCAGCTGATCAGGGGAAAACGAGCTCCACCCGGTCATCGCAGCTGACCTGAATCAGGAGATGAATCCCTCAGCAGCTCCACCTCCTGAAACACAGCCTGCAACCAAAAGGGAAGGAGAGACAAGAGAGGGAGAACACCCAGCCACGCCCCTAAGAGGCCTCTGAGGAGTGGGGCGTGACAGAACCATAAATCCCAACACTGGCAACAGGGGATGGCTGAAATGTGATTGGTTAAAAATGTTGACATGGAAAATACACGTCTGGAAGCAGCGCAACCAGAGAGAAGCTCTGATAAGAAGCGGACAGACCATTTGGAATTATTTAATAAGTATTCATGGACTATATATATAATCAACATCAGTCTGTGATTCAGATCTTTTTCTTAGGCCTGCAAAGAAGACCTTGAAGACCCTGATGGCCCACGACTGGTATATCTGAAGGAGAGCTTATTTCATGTGTGTGTGCGCTCAGCTGGTGGTTTTACTTGGTGAAACACACTTAATTAGCCCGAATGAGTTTGATGTGTGGCTTGTGACACATTGCTGTCACAGTGTGACTGTCACAGCTCATAAAGCCATGACCAAAAACATCCCAGGAGTCCTAAATCATGCATGAGCATCTTCCCCTTCTCACATAAGAGTTACTCAAGGCCTTCAGAAACATTGGCTATGTATTTATGTCCTAATATATGTTGTGTTTTCCCACTGGAGTGGCCAAATATCTCAAATTCACCAGTGATGAATTGGTGGAATTAGTCTCCAGCTGTCAGACGCTGGTAGCCCGGGCTCCTGCAAAGCCATCGCTCCTCATCAAGAGCAGCTCGCCCTTTTTAATATGTTGGAGATAAAGTAACAGGAGCAGCAATAGCCATTCTGCTAAATGAGCCGTTTGAAGGCACGCCTCATTTTTCATAATCACAACGAAGTCAATTAAGAGACTTGTGAGGCCCGGGGAGGCCCAAGGAGACAGGAGTGACTTTAAACCCGAGAGGAGGGGAAAAAAACAAGGCGGGCCACAAAGGAAAACACAATGGGCGAAATGTAAGCAGCGTCTGAAAAGCAGAAGACAAAAGACGCGGTATGAAAATGTCAGGTGCTGTGACAGTGACACCGTGTTATTTTGTCAGGCAGCCAGCTGCATTCATGGCCTCTGACAGCCACTGCAACTAAAGCCAAAATAGCCAAATTGCTTGTGGGTAAAAGGGAGACTATTGTCTCAGTCGGTGTGGCCCGGTCTGCTCCCACCAGGCCCAGAGAGCTGCGATAGCACATCCTGGCCTGACAGCGAGCCACAGGAAGAAATTGGACTTGAACTCCTGCTGGAAGGTAGTTAATAAACATTTAGCGTTGCATCTGTGAACAATGGGAGACATATGCACCATTACCTTATCTCTCTCTGACACAAAAACAAACCTCCTCTTTAGTCCCACGCTGGCTTCCAGACGAAGAGAGGATTTAAGATGCAGAAGTGTTGAGCAACAATACTTTGAGGACCTTTAATTTTTCCTCCTTAAATTTTAAGACAAATCATTGTACTTTCTCGTCATTCCGTACATACACAGCTCTCCCCCTGCCCACATGGAAAGAACCTATATGAGGATATATGCACATATATGAAACCTATATGCAGCATATATGCACATATATGATCATATATATGCTGCATATATGCACATATATGCTGCATCTATGCACATATATGACAATATATATGCTGCATATATGCACAGAAATGCTGCATCTATGCATATATATGCCACATATAGGCAAAATTGAGGTGCATATATGTGAATATACAGGCCATTTAGGTCTCCTGTACTGCTTCTTTATTTCCACATATAGAAATATATAGCCCATATCTCACTTTGGCAACTGTCATATCAAGGCAATAACTAAGAACTAACTAAAAAACAATTATGCAAGAAGAACTTATGTATGTGCGAACACGTGAAATTGGTATCACATGTAATTGGCATGTTATGTAATTTAACTATGGCAATTAAGTGAGAGGAGATGGAAAGCTATGATGTCTACATGTTTTCCAGAAACATTCTTTCTTGTATGAAGATAGTGGAAAAGAAGGAAATGTACAACAAAATGGTTTGTCGTTTTCTTTATTTTGTCAATCAAGCCTTTTTTACAATTTCAAGTCACTTCCAGATTCACATTCCAGCTCAGACACGTTCACCGTTATACCCACCAAATGGGTAGAGGCTTTAATATAGTTATGTTATAGAAAGAATGGAAATAGACACCCCACCCGTAAAACATATTTTTATTTTATTTGTTTAGAATCATTTGGTTCAAATACAAGCTCTTTTGAGTCAAGTGTAATTCCTATACTGTCCATTAGACGGCGCATGTCAGGAAGTAAACGGCTTCAACGCATGTGCTCTCTCTTTTCTTTATCACAGGTTGGTAAAAACTTAAGATTCACAAATGTAAAGCATATTATCTGGGTTGTACCATGTTAAGGATAATATTGTGTGCGTAAGGAGTCGTAAAACTAAGTTTTACCGGAGTTTTCGAGTGAAATGTGAACCGTGTTGATGCTAACCCACATGGAAAGAACCTATATAAACATATATGTTTTAATATAGGTTTTGAATATATATGACATATATACAAGTGACATATATGTGCACATATATGGGCATAAAATATCGGAAAACTGCCAATTTTATATATGTCACATATATTTAAAACTTAAAAAAAAGATGAGTAAATATCTTTATATAGGTTCTTTCCATGTGGGTGGAAGTACAGAGAGCAGATAGCATGTAGCATCGGTCCCATTACCCCGCACTCCCTAAACACCTCCTGCAAGACATCTGTTCTTCTCCAGGTCTTCCAAACACAAGTAGCTTGGATTGTGGAACTCCCATGCCGAGTTGATCTGTTTCAGGGCCAGGTTGGAAAGTGACGGTTCCTCCTGTATCAGAGGTTCAGCTATCAGTCCTTTGTTCCCAGGTGTGGACTGAGTGATAGTACAAGTGTGACACCTGAATAGTTGGCACACCCTCCCTGGACGTCTCCAGAAGTGACCAATGGGAGCGATGTCAGTTCTGTTTCCAGGCCCCGTTGTTTCCTTGATATTATCATCGCATGACAAAATACTATATCAAATTAAAAGTCCCTGAAGGAGCTTTTTCTGGTCTTTGGCTTGAATTTCAATGAGTAAATATCTTTCCTTGGACCCCTTGAAGAGTTGATTAGTTCATCCTTCTGTTGCACAATTCCATGAGTGACTCAGGATTAATCTTTTTCCATCTCAAGACCTTCTGTTTCAGGGATGGGTGAGATAAACAGAGGTTATGTACACAGATTCTGTTGAACGATGCCATCTCTGTTTTTCCCTTGTGAGTGCTTTTAAATAATGCCAAACTGTTCAGTCATTCCAATCCCATTTAAAAGTTCCATTTTTCAACAATTGCTTCGATATGCACAGCCTTGGGTGTTTGGCTGCTGCCCATTCAAAGTAGCTTAGAGTGTTTTCCTCGGGACTTCTTCTTGGACCTCGACACCGTAAATAAACAAACACACCCGTCCCCTCATAAAATGTCTCAATTAATAACAACACTGTTTATTCTTCTGGCAGGTTTACATTGTTAATTTATGTCGAGATTATCCGGCCTCCTCTGCAGCTCATGTGGTGGAGTGTGTTGCTTTCTAATCAGGCAGTGGTTCAGTCCACCATCTCAACCTTGACGTGTCTTTGTCTTGCTCAAAAACACATGATCAGGTATCAAACCTTCAACTTTGAGATTGGAGGACAAGCTACTGTACCAACTGAGCCTCATATTGGTGTGTGAGGTATGTGTGATTAACTGATCCTGTGAAAGTCATCGACAAGTTATAAAAATCGACAAATAATGGATAAATAATCCATTTATTCAAATAAATAATTTTTCATTAATAAATCATTTTTGATAATTTATTAACTTTTGAGTAATTACTCAATTACTCTAGGAGTTGCTAATGAGTAAATTACCATTTACTTCCATTAGTAATTCCAATTTTTCCTAAATTACTTCCAGTAATCTATTACTTTCAGTAATATATTGCTTACAGTAATTTTTATGCTAATTACCAACCATAAATCCCAACACTGTAATAACAATCCAACTTATGAATGCCCATGTACTCCCACTGTTAATTTTTATAGTGTATTGTTCTCTGCTGTATGTGTATGTGGTTTCATTACAAAAAGAACCATCAGCACAAATCAGTGACCCTACATGCTATCTACATTGCTTTTAGCAACTGTGACTTTTACAAGTAAAATGACATTGTTTTTAAAATGTTGCTATGTGTGTCATTTCTGATACCAAAACTTTAAAAACGATCATCTTGTGAATGTGACATAAAACTATTACAACAACACATCTTTAGTAGGGCAAAACTAACCTTTTGGTTCAGCACACTTTGTTCTGATGGGCTCAATGTAGGATGGGGCGGGGCTTACGGGGCTTATTTAAGGAGGTTCTTCGAGAATGGAAAGAGAACTGGGAGAAAGGGTACATCTGAAAAGTCCCTCCCGCCTCCTTATCTATGGACTTTACCTTAGCCCCCTGGATGACATCACGGGGTTAAGAAAAGGTGTTAGGAGACTTCCTCAAGGAGTTAGGAGAGATGTTGGAAGGTTTCTTAAAGGAAACCTTATGTTAGAGTGATGTCATAATAATGTCACGTGCTTGAACATTGGGAGCAAGTAAGTGACGTCTGCCGTGACGGGGAAAGAAGTACAAGTTTCTGAAAATGGACTATAAAAAGCACACTTGGGTTTTAAATGATATCAAGTTGTTCAATGCAGATTATTACTTAGGTAACTTACATGATCTGCTCCTTTTCAGTCATCCTGAGTTTCCCTGAACGCTCCGAGGAGCCGGCACTTTAAATGTTGTCGCCGCAAGAAATTGTGGGGCAGCATGATCTGATCTCCTTTGGTAAAGGATGCATCAGTGTTTCCTAGGCTAAAGGAGGCTCTAAAGGAAGCACCAGCGGTTCCTAGGCTAGAGAAGGCTCTAAAGGAAAAAATGAGCCTCCTTTCCTTTGCTTAGTGAGAATTCAGACAGTCCATCGGGCTGCTACACAAAACACAAGGAGAAGTCCATAGATAAGGAGATAGGAAGGACTTTTCGGACGTACTCAGAGATTGAGTCTGAGGGTGCTTCCGTATTGTCCCTCCTATCTCCTTATCTATGGACTTCTCCTTAACCCCATGGACGACACAATGGAGTTAAGAAAATGTGTTAGGAGGCTTCCTAAAGGAGTTAAGGAAATGTGTTAGGAGGCTTCCTAAAGGAGTTAAGGAAATGTGTTAGGAGGCTTCCTAAAGGAGTTAATGAAATGTGTTAGGAGGCTTCCTAAAGGAGTTAAGGAAATGTGTTAGGAGGCTTCCTAAAGGAGTTAAGGAAATGTGTTAGGAGGCTTCCTAAAGGAGTTAAGGAAATGTGTTAGGAGGCTTCCTAAAGGAGTTAATGAAATGTGTTAGGAGGCTTCCTAAAGGAGTTAAGGAAATGTGTTAGGAGGCTTCCTAAAGGAGTTAATGAAATGTGTTAGGAGGCTTCCTAAAGGAGTTAAGGAAATGTGTTAGGAGGCTTCCTAAAGGAGTTAAGGAAATGTGTTAGGAGGCTTCCTAAAGGAGTTAATGAAATGTGTTAGGAGGCTTCCTAAAGGAGTTAAGGAAATGTGTTAGGATGCTTCCTAAAGGAGTTAAGGAAATGTGTTAGGAGGCTTCCTAAAGGAGTTAAGGAAATGTGTTAGGAGGCTTCCTAAAGGAGTTAAGGAAATGTGTTAGGAGGCTTCCTAAAGGAGTTAATGAAATGTGTTAGGAGGCTTCCTAAAGGAGTTAAGGAAATGTGTTAGGAGGCTTCCTAAAGGAGTTAAGGAAATGTGTTAGGAGGCTTCCTAAAGGAGTTAAGGAAATGTGTTAGGAGGCTTCCTAAAGGAGTTAAGGAAATGTGTTAGGAGGCTTCTTAAAGGAGTAAATGAAATGTATTAGGAGGCTTCTTAAAGGAGTTAAGGAAATGTTTAGGAGGCTTCCTAAAGGAGTTAAGGAAATGTGTTAGGAGGCTTCCAAAAGGAGTTAATTAAATGTGTTAGGAGGCTTCCTAAAGGAGTTAAGGAAATGTGTTAGGAGGCTTCTTAAAGGAGTTAAGGAAATGTTTAGGAGGCTTCCTAAAGGAGTTCAGGAAATGTGTTAGGAGGCTTCCTAAAGGAGTTAAGGAAATGTGTTAGGAGGCTTCCTAAAGGAGTAAATGAAATGTGTTAGGAGGCTTCCTAAAGGAGTTAAGGAAATGTGTTAGGAGGCTTCTTAAAGGAGTAAATGAAATGTATTAGGAGGCTTCTTAAAGGAGTTAAGGAAATGTTTAGGAGGCTTCCTAAAGGAGTTAAGGAAATGTGTTAGGAGGCTTCCAAAAGGAGTTAATTAAATGTGTTAGGAGGCTTCCTAAAGGAGTTAAGGAAATGTGTTAGGAGGCTTCTTAAAGGAGTTAAGGAAATGTTTAGGAGGCTTCCTAAAGGAGTTCAGGAAATGTGTTAGGAGGCTTCCTAAAGGAGTTAAGTAAATGTGTTAGGAGGCTTCCTAAAGGAGTAAATGAAATGTGTTAGGAGGCTTCCTAAAGGAGTTAATGAAATATGTTAGGAGGCTTCCTAAAGGAGTTAAGGAAATGTGTTAGGAGGCTTCCTAAAGGAGTTAAGGAAATGTGTTAGGAGGCTTCTTAAAGGAGTAAAGGAAATGTATTAGGAGGCTTCTTAAAGCAGTTAAGGAAATGTATTAGGAGGCTTCCTAAAGGAGTTAAGGAAATGTGTTAGGAGGCTTCCTAAAGGAGTTAAGGAAATGTGTTAGGAGGCTTCTTAAAGGAGTAAATGAAATGTATTAGGAGGCTTCTTAAAGGAGTTAAGGAAATGTTTAGGAGGCTTCTTAAAGGAGTTAAGGAAATGTGTTAGGAGGCTTCTTAAAGGAGTTAAGGAAATGTTTAGGAGGCTTCCTAAAGGAGTTAAGGAAATGTGTTAGGAGGCTTCCTAAAGGAGTTAAGGAAATGTGTTAGGAGGCTTCTTAAAGGAGTAAATGAAATGTGTTAGGAGGTTTCTTAAAGGAGTTAAGGAAATGTTTAGGAGGCTTCCTAAAGGAGTTAAGGAAATGTGTTAGGAGGCTTCCAAAAGGAGTTAATGAAATGTGTTAGGAGGCTTCCTAAAGGAGTTAAGGAAATGTGTTAGGAGGCTTCCTAAAGGAGTTAAGGAAATGTGTTAGGAGGCTTCTTAAAGGAGTTAAGGAAATGTTTAGGAGGCTTCCTAAAGGAGTTAAGGAAATGTGTTAGGAGGCTTCTTAAAGGAGTAAATGAAATGTGTTAGGAGGTTTCTTAAAGGAGTTAAGGAAATGTTTAGGAGGCTTCCTAAAGGAGTTAAGGAAATGTGTTAGGAGGCTTCCAAAAGGAGTTAATGAAATGTGTTAGGAGGCTTCTTAAAGGAGTAAATGAAATGTATTAGGAGGCTTCTTAAAGGAGTTAAGGAAATGTTTAGGAGGCTTCCTAAAGGAGTTAAGGAAATGTGTTAGGAGGCTTCCAAAAGGAGTTAATGAAATGTGTTAGGAGGCTTCCTAAAGGAGTTAAGGAAATGTGTTAGGAGGCTTCTTAAAGGAGTTAAGGAAATGTTTAGGAGGCTTCCTAAAGGAGTTAAGGAAATGTGTTAGGAGGCTTCCTAAAGGAGTAAATGAAATGTTTAGGAGGCTTCCTAAAGGAGTTAATGAAATGTGTTAGGAGGCTTCCAAAAGGAGTTAATGAAATGTGTTAGGAGGCTTCCTAAAGGAGTTAAGGAAATGTGTTAGGAGGCTTCTTAAAGGAGTTAAGGAAATGTTTAGGAGGCTTCCTAAAGGAGTTAAGGAAATGTGTTAGGAGGCTTCTTAAAGGAGTAAATGAAATGTGTTAGGAGGTTTCTTAAAGGAGTTAAGGAAATGTTTAGGAGGCTTCCTAAAGGAGTTAAGGAAATGTGTTAGGAGGCTTCTTAAAGGAGTAAATGAAATGTGTTAGGAGGTTTCTTAAAGGAGTTAAGGAAATGTTTAGGAGGCTTCCTAAAGGAGTTAAGGAAATGTGTTAGGAGGCTTCCAAAAGGAGTTAATGAAATGTGTTAGGAGGCTTCCTAAAGGAGTTAAGGAAATGTGTTAGGAGGCTTCCTAAAGGAGTTAAGGAAATGTGTTAGGAGGCTTCTTAAAGGAGTTAAGGAAATGTTTAGGAGGCTTCCTAAAGGAGTTAAGGAAATGTGTTAGGAGGCTTCTTAAAGGAGTTAAGGAAATGTTTAGGAGGCTTCCTAAAGGAGTTAAGGAAACGTGTTAGGAGGCTTCCTAAAGGAGTTAAGGAAATGTGTTAGGAGGCTTCTTAAAGGAGTAAATGAAATGTATTAGGAGGCTTCTTAAAGGAGTTAAGGAAATGTTTAGGAGGCTTCCTAAAGGAGTTAAGGAAATGTGTTAGGAGGCTTCCAAAAGGAGTTAATGAAATGTGTTAGGAGGCTTCCTAAAGGAGTTAAGGAAATGTGTTAGGAGGCTTCTTAAAGGAGTTAAGGAAATGTTTAGGAGGCTTCCTAAAGGAGTTCAGGAAATGTGTTAGGAGGCTTCCTAAAGGAGTTAAGGAAATGTGTTAGGAGGCTTCCTAAAGGAGTAAATGAAATGTGTTAGGAGGCTTCCTAAAGGAGTTAATGAAATGTGTTAGGAGGCTTCTTAAAGGAGTAAATGAAATGTATTAGGAGGCTTCTTAAAGGAGTTAAGGAAATGTATTAGGAGGCTTCCTAAAGGAGTTAAGGAAATGTGTTAGGAGGCTTCTTAAAGGAGTAAATGAAATGTATTAGGAGGCTTCTTAAAGGAGTTAAGGAAATGTTTAGGAGGCTTCTTAAAGGAGTTAAGGAAATGTGTTAGGAGGCTTCTTAAAGGAGTTAAGGAAATGTTTAGGAGGCTTCCTAAAGGAGTTAAGGAAATGTGTTAGGAGGCTTCCTAAAGGAGTTAAGGAAATGTGTTAGGAGGCTTCTTAAAGGAGTAAATGAAATGTGTTAGGAGGTTTCTTAAAGGAGTTAAGGAAATGTTTAGGAGGCTTCCTAAAGGAGTTAAGGAAATGTGTTAGGAGGCTTCCAAAAGGAGTTAATGAAATGTGTTAGGAGGCTTCCTAAAGGAGTTAAGGAAATGTGTTAGGAGGCTTCTTAAAGGAGTTAAGGAAATGTTTAGGAGGCTTCCTAAAGGAGTTAAGGAAATGTGTTAGGAGGCTTCTTAAAGGAGTAAATGAAATGTGTTAGGAGGTTTCTTAAAGGAGTTAAGGAAATGTTTAGGAGGCTTCCTAAAGGAGTTAAGGAAATGTGTTAGGAGGCTTCTTAAAGGAGTAAATGAAATGTGTTAGGAGGTTTCTTAAAGGAGTTAAGGAAATGTTTAGGAGGCTTCCTAAAGGAGTTAAGGAAATGTGTTAGGAGGCTTCCAAAAGGAGTTAATGAAATGTGTTAGGAGGCTTCCTAAAGGAGTTAAGGAAATGTGTTAGGAGGCTTCCTAAAGGAGTTAAGGAAATGTGTTAGGAGGCTTCTTAAAGGAGTTAAGGAAATGTTTAGGAGGCTTCCTAAAGGAGTTAAGGAAATGTGTTAGGAGGCTTCCAAAAGGAGTTAATGAAATGTGTTAGGAGGCTTCCTAAAGGAGTTAAGGAAATGTGTTAGGAGGCTTCTTAAAGGAGTTAAGGAAATGTTTAGGAGGCTTCCTAAAGGAGTTAAGGAAATGTGTTAGGAGGCTTCCTAAAGGAGTTAAGGAAATGTGTTAGGAGGCTTCTTAAAGGAGTAAATGAAATGTATTAGGAGGCTTCTTAAAGGAGTTAAGGAAATGTTTAGGAGGCTTCCTAAAGGAGTTAAGGAAATGTGTTAGGAGGCTTCCAAAAGGAGTTAATGAAATGTGTTAGGAGGCTTCCTAAAGGAGTTAAGGAAATGTGTTAGGAGGCTTCTTAAAGGAGTTAAGGAAATGTGTTAGGAGGCTTCCTAAAGGAGTTAAGGAAATGTGTTAGGAGGCTTCTTAAAGGAGTTAAGGAAATGTTTAGGAGGCTTCCTAAAGGAGTTAAGGAAATGTGTTAGGAGGCTTCCAAAAGGAGTTAATGAAATGTGTTAGGAGGCTTCCTAAAGGAGTTAAGGAAATGTGTTAGGAGGCTTCTTAAAGGAGTTCAGGAAATGTGTTAGGAGGCTTCCTAAAGGAGTTAAGGAAATGTGTTAGGAGGCTTCTTAAAGCAGTTCAGGAAATGTGTTAGGACGCTTCCTAAAGGAGTTAAGGAAATGTGTTAGGAGGCTTCTCAAAGGAGTTAAGGAAATGTGTTAGGAGGCTTCCTAAAGGAGTTAAGGAAATGTGTTAGGAGGCTTCTTAAAGGAGTTAAGGAAATGTTTAGGAGGCTTCCTAAAGGAGTTAAGGAAATGTTTAGGAGGCTTCCTAAAGGAGTTAAGGAAATGTGTTAGGAGGCTTCCAAAAGGAGTTAATGAAATGTGTTAGGAGGCTTCCTAAAGGAGTTAAGGAAATGTGTTAGGAGGCTTCTTAAAGGAGTTAAGGAAATGTTTAGGAGGCTTCCTAAAGGAGTTCAGGAAATGTGTTAGGAGGCTTCCTAAAGGAGTTAAGGAAATGTGTTAGGAGGCTTCCTAAAGGAGTAAATGAAATGTTTAGGAGGCTTCCTAAAGGAGTTAATGAAATGTGTTAGGAGGTTTCTTAAAGGAGTTAAGGAAATGTTTAGGAGGCTTCCTAAAGGAGTTAAGGAAATGTGTTAGGAGGCTTCTTAAAGGAGTAAATGAAATGTGTTAGGAGGTTTCTTAAAGGAGTTAAGGAAATGTTTAGGAGGCTTCCTAAAGGAGTTAAGGAAATGTGTTAGGAGGCTTCCAAAAGGAGTTAATGAAATGTGTTAGGAGGCTTCCTAAAGGAGTTAAGGAAATGTGTTAGGAGGCTTCCTAAAGGAGTTAAGGAAATGTGTTAGGAGGCTTCTTAAAGGAGTTAAGGAAATGTTTAGGAGGCTTCCTAAAGGAGTTAAGGAAATGTGTTAGGAGGCTTCCAAAAGGAGTTAATGAAATGTGTTAGGAGGCTTCCTAAAGGAGTTAAGGAAATGTGTTAGGAGGCTTCTTAAAGGAGTTAAGGAAATGTTTAGGAGGCTTCCTAAAGGAGTTAAGGAAATGTGTTAGGAGGCTTCCTAAAGGAGTTAAGGAAATGTGTTAGGAGGCTTCTTAAAGGAGTAAATGAAATGTATTAGGAGGCTTCTTAAAGGAGTTAAGGAAATGTTTAGGAGGCTTCCTAAAGGAGTTAAGGAAATGTGTTAGGAGGCTTCCAAAAGGAGTTAATGAAATGTGTTAGGAGGCTTCCTAAAGGAGTTAAGGAAATGTGTTAGGAGGCTTCTTAAAGGAGTTAAGGAAATGTGTTAGGAGGCTTCCTAAAGGAGTTAAGGAAATGTGTTAGGAGGCTTCTTAAAGGAGTTAAGGAAATGTTTAGGAGGCTTCCTAAAGGAGTTAAGGAAATGTGTTAGGAGGCTTCCAAAAGGAGTTAATGAAATGTGTTAGGAGGCTTCCTAAAGGAGTTAAGGAAATGTGTTAGGAGGCTTCTTAAAGGAGTTCAGGAAATGTGTTAGGAGGCTTCCTAAAGGAGTTAAGGAAATGTGTTAGGAGGCTTCTTAAAGCAGTTCAGGAAATGTGTTAGGACGCTTCCTAAAGGAGTTAAGGAAATGTGTTAGGAGGCTTCTCAAAGGAGTTAAGGAAATGTGTTAGGAGGCTTCCTAAAGGAGTTAAGGAAATGTGTTAGGAGGCTTCTTAAAGGAGTTAAGGAAATGTTTAGGAGGCTTCCTAAAGGAGTTAAGGAAATGTTTAGGAGGCTTCCTAAAGGAGTTAAGGAAATGTGTTAGGAGGCTTCCAAAAGGAGTTAATGAAATGTGTTAGGAGGCTTCCTAAAGGAGTTAAGGAAATGTGTTAGGAGGCTTCTTAAAGGAGTTAAGGAAATGTTTAGGAGGCTTCCTAAAGGAGTTCAGGAAATGTGTTAGGAGGCTTCCTAAAGGAGTTAAGGAAATGTGTTAGGAGGCTTCCTAAAGGAGTAAATGAAATGTTTAGGAGGCTTCCTAAAGGAGTTAATGAAATGTGTTAGGAGGCTTCCAAAAGGAGTTAATGAAATGTGTTAGGAGGCTTCCTAAAGGAGTTAAGGAAATGTGTTAGGAGGCTTCTTAAAGGAGTTAAGGAAATGTTTAGGAGGCTTCCTAAAGGAGTTAAGGAAATGTGTTAGGAGGCTTCTTAAAGGAGTAAATGAAATGTGTTAGGAGGTTTCTTAAAGGAGTTAAGGAAATGTTTAGGAGGCTTCCTAAAGGAGTTAAGGAAATGTGTTAGGAGGCTTCTTAAAGGAGTAAATGAAATGTGTTAGGAGGTTTCTTAAAGGAGTTAAGGAAATGTTTAGGAGGCTTCCTAAAGGAGTTAAGGAAATGTGTTAGGAGGCTTCCAAAAGGAGTTAATGAAATGTGTTAGGAGGCTTCCTAAAGGAGTTAAGGAAATGTGTTAGGAGGCTTCCTAAAGGAGTTAAGGAAATGTGTTAGGAGGCTTCTTAAAGGAGTTAAGGAAATGTTTAGGAGGCTTCCTAAAGGAGTTAAGGAAATGTGTTAGGAGGCTTCTTAAAGGAGTTAAGGAAATGTTTAGGAGGCTTCTTAAAGGAGTTAAGGAAATGTGTTAGGAGGCTTCCAAAAGGAGTTAAGGAAACGTGTTAGGAGGCTTCCTAAAGGAGTTAAGGAAATGTGTTAGGAGGCTTCTTAAAGGAGTAAATGAAATGTATTAGGAGGCTTCTTAAAGGAGTTAAGGAAATGTTTAGGAGGCTTCCTAAAGGAGTTAAGGAAATGTGTTAGGAGGCTTCCAAAAGGAGTTAATGAAATGTGTTAGGAGGCTTCCTAAAGGAGTTAAGGAAATGTGTTAGGAGGCTTCTTAAAGGAGTTAAGGAAATGTTTAGGAGGCTTCCTAAAGGAGTTAAGGAAATGTGTTAGGAGGCTTCTTAAAGGAGTAAATGAAATGTGTTAGGAGGTTTCTTAAAGGAGTTAAGGAAATGTTTAGGAGGCTTCCTAAAGGAGTTAAGGAAATGTGTTAGGAGGCTTCCAAAAGGAGTTAATGAAATGTGTTAGGAGGCTTCCTAAAGGAGTTAAGGAAATGTGTTAGGAGGCTTCTTAAAGGAGTTAAGGAAATGTTTAGGAGGCTTCCTAAAGGAGTTAAGGAAATGTGTTAGGAGGCTTCTTAAAGGAGTAAATGAAATGTGTTAGGAGGTTTCTTAAAGGAGTTAAGGAAATGTTTAGGAGGCTTCCTAAAGGAGTTAAGGAAATGTGTTAGGAGGCTTCTTAAAGGAGTAAATGAAATGTGTTAGGAGGTTTCTTAAAGGAGTTAAGGAAATGTTTAGGAGGCTTCCTAAAGGAGTTAAGGAAATGTGTTAGGAGGCTTCCAAAAGGAGTTAATGAAATGTGTTAGGAGGCTTCCTAAAGGAGTTAAGGAAATGTGTTAGGAGGCTTCCTAAAGGAGTTAAGGAAATGTGTTAGGAGGCTTCTTAAAGGAGTTAAGGAAATGTTTAGGAGGCTTCCTAAAGGAGTTAAGGAAATGTGTTAGGAGGCTTCCAAAAGGAGTTAATGAAATGTGTTAGGAGGCTTCCTAAAGGAGTTAAGGAAATGTGTTAGGAGGCTTCTTAAAGGAGTTAAGGAAATGTTTAGGAGGCTTCCTAAAGGAGTTAAGGAAATGTGTTAGGAGGCTTCCTAAAGGAGTTAAGGAAATGTGTTAGGAGGCTTCTTAAAGGAGTAAATGAAATGTATTAGGAGGCTTCTTAAAGGAGTTAAGGAAATGTTTAGGAGGCTTCCTAAAGGAGTTAAGGAAATGTGTTAGGAGGCTTCCAAAAGGAGTTAATGAAATGTGTTAGGAGGCTTCCTAAAGGAGTTAAGGAAATGTGTTAGGAGGCTTCTTAAAGGAGTTAAGGAAATGTGTTAGGAGGCTTCCTAAAGGAGTTAAGGAAATGTGTTAGGAGGCTTCTTAAAGGAGTTAAGGAAATGTTTAGGAGGCTTCCTAAAGGAGTTAAGGAAATGTGTTAGGAGGCTTCCAAAAGGAGTTAATGAAATGTGTTAGGAGGCTTCCTAAAGGAGTTAAGGAAATGTGTTAGGAGGCTTCTTAAAGGAGTTAATGAAATGTGTTAGGAGGCTTCCTAAAGGAGTTAAGGAAATGTGTTAGGAGGCTTCTTAAAGGAGTTAAGGAAATGTGTTAGGAGGCTTCCAAAAGGAGTTAATGAAATGTGTTAGGAGGCTTCCTAAAGGAGTTAAGGAAATGTGTTAGGAGGCTTCCTAAAGGAGTTAAGGAAATGTGTTAGGAGGCTTCTTAAAGGAGTTAAGGAAATGTTTAGGAGGCTTCCTAAAGGAGTTAAGGAAATGTGTTAGGAGGCTTCCAAAAGGAGTTAATGAAATGTGTTAGGAGGCTTCCTAAAGGAGTTAAGGAAATGTGTTAGGAGGCTTCTTAAAGGAGTTAAGGAAATGTTTAGGAGGCTTCCTAAAGGAGTTAAGGAAATGTGTTAGGAGGCTTCCTAAAGGAGTTAAGGAAATGTGTTAGGAGGCTTCTTAAAGGAGTAAATGAAATGTATTAGGAGGCTTCTTAAAGGAGTTAAGGAAATGTTTAGGAGGCTTCCTAAAGGAGTTAAGGAAATGTGTTAGGAGGCTTCCAAAAGGAGTTAATGAAATGTGTTAGGAGGCTTCCTAAAGGAGTTAAGGAAATGTGTTAGGAGGCTTCTTAAAGGAGTTAAGGAAATGTGTTAGGAGGCTTCCTAAAGGAGTTAAGGAAATGTGTTAGGAGGCTTCTTAAAGGAGTTAAGGAAATGTTTAGGAGGCTTCCTAAAGGAGTTAAGGAAATGTGTTAGGAGGCTTCCAAAAGGAGTTAATGAAATGTGTTAGGAGGCTTCCTAAAGGAGTTAAGGAAATGTGTTAGGAGGCTTCTTAAAGGAGTTCAGGAAATGTGTTAGGAGGCTTCCTAAAGGAGTTAAGGAAATGTGTTAGGAGGCTTCTTAAAGCAGTTCAGGAAATGTGTTAGGACGCTTCCTAAAGGAGTTAAGGAAATGTGTTAGGAGGCTTCTCAAAGGAGTTAAGGAAATTTGTTAGGAGGCTTCCTAAAGGAGTTAAGGAAATGTGTTAGGAGGCTTCTTAAAGGAGTTAAGGAAATGTTTAGGAGGCTTCCTAATGGAGGTGAACTAAAATTGGCTTTAAATTGAGATTGTAGACATTTTCAGTTGCAGTTGTTTAGTTTTTGTTAAAATATCGACACGTCATCCGCACCACAACAAAGAAAGACATTAATGTTTAAATATAAAGGTTTTATTTTGGCAATGTTTCAAGATAAAATTAGGTTGAATGGGGTTCTGAACTGAAATGAGTTTGACACCTGTGATTTAAATGAATAAGATTCCAGGCCTTATTATTGTCTTCTTATTGTGGCTCAAGTTATCACTTGGAGAGGTGAAAATTCAGAATTAGTGACTGGAAATATTGTTATAGAGTAAGAGTAGAAAAGTCTATTGAAAAATAGTAAAGAAACATCAGGACCTTAAATTAACACTAAATGTTAACACAGTTCTTTTTCCACAGCAGGATTGATGATGAATGCTCATCTTCAAGCCAAACAAATACCCACATTGGATTCATTCTACATCCCTGCTTCATCGAAAACAACCATGCAGTGATTATGAGGCACACCCGACCTGAAATCACCCAACTGGATCTCTCACGGGGCCAAACTCATTTCAATTTCGTTTGTGACTTTAATTCTTCACAAAAACTCTTGGCTGGGTCGTAGTTTCTGCCATTTGAGAATGGCGCTGGTTCAAAGCTGCAGATTGCAAACAGAGTGGCATTATTCTGGAGGTTAAATTAATCACAGCATCTTTTAGTTCACACGCTGATTGGAAGCAGACTGTGGATTCTTGCATGCATACTGGCCACAGAGACCTTTGTTCTCACTAGAAACTGAGCATGAGCTCATCCCTGGCTGGAGGAATAATAATAATAATGCAGGGAAATAATAGAGGTTTTTCTTTTTTAAAACAGAGAGGTCAGGCTACTGTTGATGTGTATCCGAAGAAACACAGAAGCAGGCAGGCTATGAGATTTCCTGGTGTACAGGTGTCTGAGGAGCGATTCCTCCAATTCTGCCTGGAAACAATTTACTGCAACTGCAGCCAAATCTGCTCCTTAAAGGTACAGTGTGCGGTATTTTTATCCAACCAATCATCCAAGTGACCTCAGAAATGAGTTTGTAATGTGTTGCCAAACCTTGTAAAGTAGTCATAATCTTTAAAGGTGAAACTGATGAAAATCTGTGCACACTTGCATGTGGAAGCTGATCTGCTGAGAGAATGCAACGAGAAGAACTCGAACCGAGGCTCAAGATCACATGCAAACGTTAGCGATGGATTGCGTATGCTTTCAGGATGACGTGATATTGGGCACGTCTACCTAAATCACGCAAAACAAGGGAAGGAGTTTATGCTAATAGGTTCAAATTCAACACTCAATGTGTTGAATTTTTATGTTTAGGATTGTTTCTATTTTCCCAGCATTAGAGAAGCAGGTGAGATGCTGGTGTTATTGTGATGAGAGCCGGCTCTCCACCACTTCTAATTATGGCCTTTATTTTAAGATTCAGCATTTTGATCTTGTAACAGATCGGCTCTCATATTGCTTTTTTCTTTTCTTTTCTTTTGTTTTGTTTTGTTTTCTTTTAGAACCAAAATCAGACATGTCAGAAGAATGCAAGCAAAAGCCAACATGGAAGTGATATCATTTCCAGCAGTTTTCTTTTGTGCGTTTCGATGCCCTCACTGCCAGAGAAAGTGGCAATTATTCACTTAACGCCAAATAATCCTGAGTTAGACAACTGAATGTGTTGAAGGTTGCCGACCCCTGCACCAGATAAATACCCTGATGGTGGGACTTGAACCAGTGAACTTCAATTCACAAGCTTGCTTAAAGGGAACCGTTTCATCTAAGTAAGAGAAAACTGTATATATCAGAGTGGTGATGGATGATTTAAATTGAAATCAGCTTAGTCAGTGGTGTATCTCTCCATAAAAACCTAGCCTCATTTCTTGTGGATGAATGCTTGAAGCAGTTTCTCAGTGGAGCTTCATGGGTTAAGATCAGTTTCCTCTCTGCGGTTAAACACACTCAGTTTGATGAGAAAAACCACCTCATGACATGAGCTGTGGGTGGTGTAGTGGTCCTGACGGAGAAAGACCCAGTTTAGTCTGAGGTCAGGGCTTTGAGTGACGCGGTACGACTTGGACATGTGAGGTGTGGGTGGTCAGTGACCCTGATTCACTTCAACTGTGAGGGATTGCCTGTCTTGAACTGTGAGTTCTTGGTGCTCCTGGCAAATGTCTACTACCTGATCATGATGTCACGGCTGAGAGCCGGTGCGTGGAGCTTGAACCCAACAGCAGACCTCAAGACGGAGAATTGGTGCAAAAGTCAGTTTTTATTGTGCAGACAGGACACTGGGAGCTGGAACGGTGACGGGACCCGGGGGAACTCTTGGGGGCTTCTCGGAACCGGGACGGGACCCGGGGAATCGCGGGGGGCTTCTTGGAACCGGGACGGGACCCGGCGAATCTCGGGGGGGCTTCTGGGAACAGGGACGGGGACTCGGCGAATCTCGGGCCTCTGGGAACAGGAACGGGGACCCGGCCAATCGTGGTCTTCTGGGAACAGGAACGGTGAGTCTGTGTTGTCCTCCCCGGGGAGGACAACACAGACTCACCGGCGGCAGCAGCCAACAGGAGACTAACAGCACGGACTGGAGACCAAGACAATCCTCTGGCCCCGAACCCACCTCACTGCAGGGCTTAAGAGCTTGGAGCAATCAATTGCTTGATTGCCTGCAGGAGCATCAATCAGGGCGGGTCCGGAGCTGGAGTGAGGTGTGGATCCTCACACATGAGTGACGTCCACAGTAAGCATGTGGAGATTCATCAATATGAATCGTATCAAACGTGGGCGATACGAGTGTATCGGTTCCTTCAGTGTGCATCGGTACAATTTACAGGTGAAATGAAGATCCATCGGTCACTGCATTCCTGCATTGGCAAAATCCAGGGTTGTATCGATTTTTTCACGTTGTACTTTTTCCAAAAAATACCTGAAAATTTGTTTTGCAAGTTGTATTTTTTCAGGAGGTTACAGTATAGCAAAGCGTACCCAGGACCAACTCTGTCTCTGGTTCCACAACAGGAAGTACAGTAAAAATGTAGGCGGCTCAGAGACACTCCAGCGAAAAACACGGAGGCAGCCGGCAGCTGTCAAGTCGTTCTCTTGTGACTCAGGTTCAACTTTCTCATTGTGAACCGCAGCGTCCAGCTCCTGTTGAAGCTCCGCCTCCTGTTCCTGAGAGGAGCAACACAACATCACAATCTTTTAACGACCTCGTTAAAAGACTGTGATGTTGTGTCACACCAACCTTTCAATAAACCCAGTTAACAAATCAACCAGTGAGCAAAGCAGTGCATGTAAACATCAATGGGGGGTTTATGGCAGATGAAATAATAATAATTAAATTGGTCACTGACCAATCAGAAGACGGTGGCGCCGTCGCTCCTCCTCACAGACCTGTTCCTCGGTGTTCGATACCTCAACAGAGGGGTAGTGGAAAATTGTAGCCGGCGGTCCCAGGTTCTTTCTGTACCATCCACAACTTTAAAGTTGGACCGCGCGAAAACCTGAACTGCCCCGACGCTCCGCGACAGAAAGTGCTGTGGAACCGCACCTATACTGTCCATATTTGTATTCTTGTGTACCCATAAAACGTCATCAGTGGGAGACCAAGCACTGACCCAATTCATAGGCCTTTTCTCACTGAGTACCCACGGAATACCCAGATGTGTCCTTGCACCGCCCACTTTATCGAGGATGCATTGACACAGACCTGTGCATGCTTGGGAAGACAAATTACCCATAATGCTTATGGCAAGAGATGTCGGAGGAGATCCTGGAGGAGAAAACACACAGCGGTGAGTAAAAAATCTGAAATATTACCGTCATTGTTTAACAGAGTGTAATTTTAGAGTGTTTTAGGGAATAATATGGTTGGTTAAAATGTTGCGATGGCTTCCGGTGAGCGAGTGGAATGGAGTAGACGTGGACTGGATCTCGCTCCTGTGGCTCTTCTCATTTACCCTTCTAAACAACCCCTATCTTCAATAAAAGTATAATGTAAGTGGATGGTAACGTTGTTGCAGTATCCAGCGTAAATATGGCATCGAAGGCGAACAGACAAGGGAAGAAGGACACAACTACTAAAACAGACCCCTCCGAATCCAGTGGAGCCGATATTAGCATGGCCTCGATAGCATCCCTTCTTGAGGAGCATAAGGCTGCCATTCTCACGGAAATAAGGGCGACATTTGCGACTTTTGAGACTAAGCTTGGTCGCATTGAGGCTGCTGTAACGGAACAAACCCAACAAATAAACATGTTGGAGTCGAATTCTGCCCTACATGACGAGCGCCTCGAGGCTCTGGAGTCACAGTTCACCACGTTACGGGATAGCAATGCTAAGCTACAGGCTAAAGTCACTGACCTGGAGTCACGTAGCCGCCGTAATAATGTCCGAATTGTCGGTATTCCGGAATCCATTGAGGGGCCCCGGCCGTCTACCTTATTTGCTGAACTGCTTGCTGAGGTTCTGGGACCCGATATCCTTCCCGCACCACCCGAACTGGACCGTGTGCATAGAGCGCTAACTGCAAAGCCTAAACCGGGGGAAAGGCCGAGGCCCGTCATTGTGCGGCTGCACCGCTACCAGCAGAAGGACAAAATTATACGGGAGGCCAGGACCAGGAGAGGCAAACTACAATATCAGGGATCGCCGATTGCCATCTACGAGGATTACGCTCCGGAGATAATGGAACAGCGCAGCAGGTACCGTGAGGTGCTTTCGGAACTTTATAAACTCGGCCTGAAACCAGCTTTGCTCTTCCCTGCTCGGCTAACCATTACGACCACGGAGGGGGGTAAGAAGAGGCTTTCCTCAGTCGAGGAAGCGAAACAATTCATCGCTTCCTTTCGTCCCGATAATGATTGACTTTATTTTATTTACCTCTTACGAAGTGTTGCGTTTGCTGTGCCTTATTTACTTAATGTAATGACTGGGTTGCTACACTGATGTTAAGCCTGATGCGGATAACACTCTGACGGAGGTGGCAACCCTTCATGACTGAGGTAACACTGTTACTCGTTCTGTTTCAGCAGCGTGTGAGTTTACGCATTTTATATTATATAATTATATTTTTTATTTTCTCTCTCAGGGACCCGTTTTGTTTATTACGTTGGGGATTATTTAGACTTTTACAATCCCTGTTTACAGCTTTAAATACTGTTTACGTTGGCCTTTTGTCCAACTTATCTTGTTATTTTTCATGTTATTGTTATTCATGTTACCCAGTTCAGTGACAATGTTATATGATTCCTCTTATATAAATATATATATTTACTTATTTATTATTATTTTCTTACTTTTCCCCTTACATCTACGTTTTGATAGCTATTAATGTTAAAACTGAATACTTCAATCATTATTTGGTCTTTTTTGTCTTAAGTTTTTATTTTTTTCTTCTTCTTTTTCATCAATGTCCCACATACTAGTTTATTGTATTTTAAAGGGGCTTTGTTTAGCTATTGTTTTGTTTTTTCTATAATCGGGTAAGCGAGATCTTAGATTCGTCAGATGCCTGGAAGTCTTGAGCTATGTGGCTCAGATATGGTTTGTATGGAGATTTGAGTGTTGATTTGGCCATAATCAGGAGTGTGAGCGTTTGTATGTCTTTTTTCAGTTTGTTGTTGTGCTTTTTTGTTTGTTTGTTGTTGTTGTTGTTGTTGTTTTTTCTTTCACATCCTTCTCAGAAGTGGAACAACAGAGAGCACCTCATTACTATTATCTTTAGTCTATCTCCATGACTCAGCCAGGTGACGGACTTCGCTTGATCTCCTGGAACACAAAAGGCATGAACAGGCCGACCAAAATAAATAAGGTACTGACACGTATAAGAGAACTTAAAGGAGACATTATTTTTCTACAGGAAACCCACCTCAAATCATCGGAGGTCTCCCGGGCCAAAAGGTCTTGGATGAGTCACATATTTCACTCAAGGTTTTCGGATAGGTCGAGGGGCGCGGCTATCATTATCTCTAAAAATGTCATGTTTGATCATTCTTCAACTATTTCTGACACAGATGGACGCTATGTTATTGTGACAGGCATACTGCAGAACCTCCCAGTTATTCTGGCTTGTATCTATGCACCAACTTGGGATGATGATAAATTCTTTCCTATCTTTTTTTCTAAAATCCCTAATTTAGACAACCACCATTTACTGATTGGAGGTGACTTCAACTTAGTTCAGAATGTCAGTTTAGACAAATCCCACCCTGGCAACCTTTCACTCTCTAAAGCAGCCAGCATGCTAAAATTCCACATGACACAGCTAGGTCTCTCAGACCCCTGGAGATTTAGGAATCCTGACATTAAAATGTACTCTTTCTTCTCACATGTTCATCATACCTTCTCCAGGATAGACTTTTTTCTAATGGACAATAAACTATTGCACCAGATCAGGGCCTGTGAATATCATCCTATAGCAGTGTCTGACCATGCTCCTATCTCCTTAGACATTTATTTTCCCACTCCCAGACTCTCCCCAGGGCCCTGGATATTTCCCTCACAGAATTTGGCTGATAAAGAGTTTAAACATTTCATGGGTGAGCAAATCAAGTCTTACCTTGAGTTCAATGATACAACTGATGTCTCCGATGCAATGCTTTGGGAGGCCCTTAAGGCTGTAATCCGAGGCCAGACAATCTCCTACATTGCTCGGTTGAGAAGGGGTGAGAGGGCAAGATTGCAGGCGATTGAGGTCGAGTTAGCGAATATTGATATGCTTTACGCATCTTCCCCCACCCCAGACATGTACAATAAACGTGTTTTATTGCAGGCAGAATATGATATATTGACCTCACATAGGGCAGAAAAACAGCTGAGGCAAACAAAACAACTGTTTTTTGAGCATGGTGACAGGGCAGGGAAGCTTCTGGCACACCAGGCTAGAGCTGTGGAGGCCTCCAGGCTGATAACTAAAATCACGGCGTCCTCTGGGACTGTGGTGTGCGACCCAATTGATATCAACTTAGCTTTCCATGAATATTACTCCAAACTTTATACTTCTGAATGCAGTTCTGGTCTGTCTCTGTCTTCTAGCCCTCTCTCATTACTTAATTACCCTAAAATTGACAACTCCGTGGCGGAAGAAATGGGTCGTGCCATCTCCCCCTTAGAGATTCAAACTGCCATTCAATCGATGCAGAGTGGAAAGTCACCAGGCCCAGATGGCTTTGGGTCCGAATTCTATAAAGCCTTTTCTACCCTGCTCGTCCCAATACTAACCAGAGTTTATAATGATTCTTTTTTCACAGGTAAATTACCCGACACCTTTTCACAAGCTTCAATATCACTACTGCTTAAAAAAGATAAGAACCCAATTTGCTGTGGCAGCTACAGGCCAATTTCTTTGTTAAATGTTGATCTAAAAATACTTTCCAAAATTTTAGCTATTCGTCTCCAGCGGGTGATGACAACGGTCATCTCACCTGATCAGACGGGTTTCATTCAGGGCAGACACTCTTACTCTAACACCAGGAGGCTTTTCAATGTTCTGTATACAACCCCATCACACTCTCCAGAGGTAATTGTATCACTAGATGCAGAGAAAGCCTTCGATAGGGTGGAGTGGAATTATCTGTTCTATATTTTGGATAAATTCGGGTTCCATCCAAACTTTATCTCCTGGGTCCGGCTTCTCTACACATCCCCATGTGCATCTGTTCGAACTAACAGCACCCTGTCTCGACCTTTCCTGCTTCAGCGAGGAACACGCCAGGGGTGCCCTCTCTCTCCCCTGTTATTTAACTTAGCCATAGAGCCCTTAGCCATCTGGCTTCGTAGCGATGCCAAATTTGAAGGTATTATACGACATGGCCTGACACATAAATTGTCACTATATGCAGACGATCTCCTTTTATACGTGTCCAACCCTCTTTCTTCCCTTCGCGCAATACTTGACATTTTAAATCAATTTGGCCAGCTATCAGGCTATAAACTCAATTTACAAAAGAGTGAACTTCTCCCTGTTAATGCTTCAGCCAGAGCCCTCTCACTGACAGCCTTTCCTTTTAAAATAGCTTTGGACGGCCTCAAATATTTAGGAATATTCATTTCCACTTCTTTTAAAAGCCTTTTTATTAAGAATTTTCAACCACAGCTTGAGAGGTGCAAACTAGATATCTCCCGGTGGGCTTCACTCCCCTTGTCAGTCGCCGGTCGCATCAATCTGATTAAAATGGTAGCGCTACCAAAATTTTTGTACCTCTTTCAACATGTCCCTCTCCTGATTAACAAAGCCTTTTTTACTAAGTTGGATCAAATGTTCGGTGCCTTTATTTGGGATGGCGGGCCCGCTCGTATTAAGAGATTGACACTCCAGTTAGCTAAATCAGAAGGTGGCTTTGCCCTGCCAAATTTCCGCACATTTTATTGGGCCTGTAATATTGTGAAGCTGCCATATTGGTTGAGCTATCATTCCGCTCTTGATTCCCCAGCATGGGTCCAAATGGAAGTTTCTTCACTCAGGTACTCCCCTGCATCTGTGATCTGCTCACAACTCCCCACCCCAACCTCCCACAGTACTGACAACCCAGTGGTTTTACACACCATTAAGATCTGGCTCCAATTTCGCAAACATTACGGCCTGCACAGAGCCTCGCTGCATGTACCTATTCTGAATAACTCTTCATTCCCTCCTTCTCTTACAGACTCTGCTTACCGTGTCTGGTCGACTAAGGGCCTTGTAACCCTTGACAATTTGTATGAAGGTGGGATCTTCCTTTCATTTTCTTCACTCTCCGCTAAATTTAACTTACCCAGTAGCCACCTTTTTCGTTATTTCCAGATTAGACATTTTGTGCAGGGGCTGTTCCCTCATTTCCCCAATCGTCCCCCCGAATCTGGAATTGACCAGTTTATTCTACTCTCACCAAACCATAGGCGAATCATCTCAGTTGTTTCAGGTAGAATTGATTCTCTGAACCCTTCACCTGTAATCTCTCTTAGAGAGTCCTGGGGATGTGATCTGGGTATCTCTATTTCAACTGAGCAATGGAATAAGATTCTCCACCTAACGCACCCCTCGTCCATCTGTGCCAGACATGGCTTATTGCAATGTAAGGTTCTTCATAAAGCACACTACACCAATGAGAAACTGGCTAAGATATTCCCAGGTAAAAGCAGTGCATGCAATAGATGCAACCAAACCCCAGCCAACCATGTGCATATGTTTTGGACCTGTCCTGGGTTGACCAAATTTTGGTCTGACATATTTGAGACTCTCAGCCAAATTCTTGCTACCCCTGTCCTCCCTGATCCACTGACTGCTCTTTTTGGCCTGTCTCAGTCTCCTGACTTGTCTTCTGCAGCAAAACATCTTGTAGCTTTTACTACTCTCCTGGCCCGACGGGCCATTCTTCTTAAATGGAAGCAAGCCGCCCCTCCTTTACACATTAGGTGGGTCCGGGAGGTCTTAGCCTGTGTCCGTCTTGAGAAGCTCCGATATTCTTTGAAGGGATCTCTCGAAACCTTTCGGGAGATCTGGAATCCCCTGCTGAGTCATGTGAAAAATATTGACCTAACCCCTGTAGTTAGCAATGTGACCTCTTGAGATGTCTCTCTCTCCGTTCCTTTTACCATTATTATTATTATTGTTAATTTGTTTTTACTTTATTTTATTACTATTTTTGTTTATTTATTTTTATTATTTTTATTTTTATTTTTATTTTTATTTTTATTTTATTTTTTTTTTATTGTCTAAGATTGTGTGTGTGTGTATGTATGTGTGCGCGTTATGTTGTGCTGTGTCGATTTCTGTTGGCCAATACCGGGTGGGCTGGGGGGTGGTGGGTTAAATTAAAGACACTTTACCTTATTTTATAGACATTATGTCAAGCTGTCAGTGTTTTGCCTACTCCTATGTACCCTTTTATCTTTATTCCTGTAACTGTTTGGCACTGATTGTAAATTGTTGTTTTTTCCCCCCCGTTTCTTTCTCTCCTTGTTGTGATGCTTAGAATTTGTCTGTTGAAAAACCTAATAAAAAAAATTGTGAAAAAAAAAAAATGTTGCGATGAGGTCGATATTTAAAGATCACGCTTACTTGAACATTTGTTCTGACATTGCATTGTTTATCAAATAACACAGGAAAAAGTTAGTTCTATATTTTACAATCATACAAAATGATTTATAGTCATATGGTTCAATTTGTCAAAGCAAGGAGAGCAGTGTTGCAAAAGATGAATAACATGTTTCCATCTCTCTGTCTTAATCCATCTATATACATATTTTTAAACATGACCAGAGAACATGGCTCGAGAACATGGCTAGAGGACATGACTCGAGAACATGGCTAGAGGACATGGCTAGAGGACATGACTAGAGGACATGGCTAGAGGACACGGCTAGAGAACATGGCTCGAGAACATGGCTAGAGGACATGACTAGAGGACATGGCTAGAGGACATGGCTCGAGAACATGACTAGAGGACATGGCTAGAGGACATGGCTAGAGGACATGGCTAGAGGACACGGCTAGAGGACATGACTAGAGGACACGGCTAGAGGACATGACTAGAGAACATTGCGAGAGAACATGAGAAGAGAACATGTGTAGAGAACATGTGTAGAGAACATGGCTAGAAAACATGGCTAGAAAACATGACTGGTGTTTGGATCTCACAAGAAAATGTGTTCATTTCTCGGGAAAGACAATTTTCATTTTCACTTACTCAATCACAGGAATGCGATTGAGCATCACAACCAGTGAAGGGGACCTTTTGCCACTGCAGGCCCATGCATTGATTCTATTACAGTGATTGAGTTCTATAGATAATGATATTAGGAGCAGTTATCAACCTGTAAACCAACGTTAGCTCTGCCACAGACACAGGGTCTGCATGCTAAGTTTTGCTTTCCTAACTAGTTAACTCACAATCCTACACAAATCACATCAAAGACAACATCATACAGTCACTGAAAATCATCTGACCACTCCTGACGTTTTACAAAGCAAATCACTTACGCATCAACTCATTCAAGAAATGGTCCTTTAACAGAGACACACATGAAGTAGACGCTAAAGACAAGCTTCCGAGGCAGCTGTACTGTGGACCCTGTGCTGGTAGATGCTCTGCAGAGAGGGCAGTGGTGTTCTGGTGATCTTCTCGGCCGTCTTAACCACTCTCTGCAGGCGACTGCGGTCCGCAACAGTAGTGTTGCCGTACCAGGCTGTGATGCAGCTGGTTAAGGTGCTCTCAACCACACAGCTGTAGAAGTTCTTGAGTATCCTGGGAGACATGCCGAATTTCTTCAGCCTCCTCAGGAAGTACAGCCGTTGTTGGGCCGTCTTGACCACCTGTGTGGTGTTGAATGTCCAGGCGAGGTCCTCGCTGATGTGGACGCCCAGGTATTTGAAGCTGCTCACCCTCTCCATCTCAAGCTCCCGGATAGACAGTGGATGATGAGGTCTCCTCTCCTTCCTCCTGTCCACTATCATCTCCTTTGTCTTGTCTGTGTTAAGGGAGAGGTTGTTGTCCTCACACCAAGCCACTAGACCAGCCACCTCCCTCCTGTAAGCCGCTTCATCATCCCCTGTGATGCGTCCGATCACAGCGGTGTCATCTGCCAACTTCAGGATGATGTTGTCCTTGTGGGAGGCGACACAGTCATGTGTGAACAAGGTGTAGAGGATGGGGCTGAGGACACGTCCCTGAGGGGTGCCAGTGTTGGTGAGGAGGCTGGCTGAAGTCCTGTTTCCAATCCTGACAGACTGGGGCCTGCCAGTCAGGAAGTCTAGGAGCCAGTCAGGAAGTCTAGGAGCCAGTCAGGAAGTCTAGGAGCCAGTCAGGAAGTCTAGGAGCCAGTCAGGAAGTCTAGGAGCCAGTCAGGAAGTCTAGGAGCCAGTCACAGAGGGAGGGTTGCAGTCCGAGTGTGTGTAGTTTGTGTGTGAGTTTGTGGGGGATGACCATGTTAAATGCTGAGCTGTAGTCCACAAAGAGTATCCTGATGTAGGAGTCTCTGTTCTCCAGGTGAGAGAGGGAATAGTGGAGTACAGCAGTGATAGCATCTGAGGTGGACCTGTTTGGTCGGTATGCACATTGCAGGGGCTCAAGTGTCTCTGGTAGGCTGCTCTGAATGTGGGCCTTCACCACCCTCTCAAAGTATTTTGCGATGATTGGAGTGAGTGCTACTGGCCTGTAGTCATTCACACAGGTCGGTGGTCTTTTCTTGGGGAGGGAGACGATGGTTGTGGTTTTGAAGCAGGTGGGCACAACGCTCTGGCTGAGGGCTGAGGGAGAGGTTGAATATGGAGGTGAGAACATCAGCCAGCTCATTTGCACATGCTCTGAGCGCCCTCCCCGGGTCCTGGGGCCTTCCGGGGCTGAACCCGGTACCGTTAACGACGTTACATGGTTTTTCAGCATTATTGCATATTTTTGATGGCTTATTAAAGGATTTTGTCATGTTTTCCTCCTCTCAAGATCTATCGTGGTCGCCGCCATCTTGGATGTTTTGTGCTCTCCTATTGGACCAGCAGCTTACATGTGACTCAAACACAGCAAGCATGACAAGAATATCATTACACTAGTAAAAATAATGCCAATTTTAAACACTGGTTTAAAAAAAACTGCAAGATAACACATGGAGAACTTTTGACATCTAGCTCAGAACTGATATATCTTTGTAACAGTGTAAAGACATTGTAGTGTCTCGATGTCTGAACGGGATAATACCGCTTTGTAGCCGACCGCTTTAGCCGTGTTTCCACCGCACAAAAAGTGCAGGGATGGAACGGAGCTTTATGGAGAGGAATGGCAAAGCGTACCCAGGGCCAAATCCAGTACCCGTTTCCACTGCAGAAGGTAGGTTAAAAAGTAGGCAGGGCTTAGAGCTCCGCAGATATGTGACGTTCCAGCAGTCGTCTCAACCAGGCAGCAGATCTGGACATAAGGAATTCTCTGTTGTTGTTTACATTCTCCACTTTGCACGAGTTGTGTTGTTAACTTTTATCTTTTGCAGACACAGCTACAACTTCCATCTTGGTCCCCAGAAAGCGAAAGCCCTCAAACCGTTCAAACCGTAACGGACTATACCTGTCCATTCCCGCGCTTTTTGTGTTGTGGAAACAGGGCTTTGGAGTGATGCGTTCAGGTGCATCACGTAAGCGTCAGGGACAGGAGGTGGTGTGTTGTTGATAGACCCAATCGCAGGCTCAAAGAGTTCCATGAAAACCAGGTTTATTGCAGTCCAGAGAACACAAGGAGACACAAGGGTGACAAGAAGCGTGACAAGGAGACACGTTGACGAGATGAACCAAACAAGACAACAGAGGGAGTGGGTTTAAATACACAGTTAATGGGTACCAACACAGGTGGAACACAATAGGAGCACACAAAGGGAGAAGATCATTGGTCAATTGGAAACACGAGGTGAGACACACAGGGGCAGACACAGAGACTTGACAGCAAGAAGACCTTCCGATAACGACTTTAAATGATAAACATGATTAAAATAGGACTGATAGAGTCATTAGCAGCTGCAGTGAAGCACAAGGCAGTGCTGAAGTTTCGGGTGAGGGGCATCATGTGAACAAAGACCATTCATGAGAATAAGCCATATGATACCATACTAAATATATATATATATATATATTAGAATAATCTTCCTGCTCTCTGGTAACCACCATTCTGAATGGAGCCGATTGTTTTTCTTTTTTTTTTAGTTCCATCACACACACACACACACACACACACACACACACACACACACACACACACACTACCTAGTGATCCTTATGGGGTAAGAAATCCATACAAATGCAATATAAGATGCAGTTTTTGTTCATACCTCAGAATGTATGATGTATATGTATGAACCTTTAGGGTTCCGTCAGCCTCACATTTCAAAGGTTCAGTATTTTTTTGCCGCTCCAGTTGAAGTTGATTTTGGTGACAAACGGCTCTTTTGGTCCTAAAGCTTGCAGAGTCCAGATTAAGGTGAAGCCCTGGAGGCTTTCTGGATGTCCAGCAATGAACAACTGTATGATTCATGAATGTGAAGTTTGTTCAGTGCAGGTGGGCGACAGTGAAACCTCATTCATTTATTTACCAAAGAGACTGACAATAGACACTGACAATAGACAACTTTCATGAGCAATAAATACAAATTCCACTGTTTGAAATTTTTTTTTATTTGAAAACATTTGACAGTTTGTTCTTTTTGTACAGAACAGGAACAATAAAACCCAGCGCACCACAGCGTGAGCCACGGAACCGGAGAACACGACCTTTTACAAAATCAACGGATAAAATAGTCACAGTGTAGAAGGAAGGAGCCTGAACGCACTGCACCGAAGTATTTAAGGCAACACGTCCAAAAAGGTAAAAAACAACCTTTTCTGTACAAGGAGAGAGAAAGAGAAAGAAAAACAAGCACCAGGAAAAGACGTTGCAGAGCCGAGGGTTTAGAAACGTTCTGCTTCTGCTACAACACAAACACACAAAGAATAAGGAGAAAAACTTGCAAAGTGACAGATGTTTTTCTTTCGCCTTGATGTGTTGTTGTTTTTTTTTTTTGAATGATTTGTCACAGCTCCAGTTTTATCCGTGGAGGAGTGCGTGAGTCTTTTTCCCTTAAGGTTCCGTCAGTCAACTGGTCATTTGGCGTAAAGACACGTGCTGGTGGAGGAGGAGCAGCTGGAGATTACAACACTGATGGCGGGATGGAAGCCTCCCTCACCTCGGGGCATCTTTGCTGCTGTTGATGCAGTTTCCTGCTTTAGTGTTGGGCATTTTTCAATAAATACTGACAGGCTGCTCAAAAAACAAAAACTCAATTTTTCAAATAGCTAATCTAAATAAAAATAGTAAAGTAAAACTCAAAGCTGTCACAGATTGACAGTATCGACTATAAACAACCAAAAATGCTTCCAAAATGCTTCTTCCTCAGAAACGGCTGGCTGGGTGGCCGAGGTCCAGTCCAGCCCGCTTCTCTGGCATGCATCCAATCCTCCACAAGTCGGTCACATGCTTTTGCATAATATTCATCTTGAGAGGGCAATAGTGCGTAATGTGAGTACCTGGCTCTCATTGACGGACAGTTTCACGGGTTGTTTAACAGCGCCGGGCTGATAGAGCGTCCCCAGGTGAGTCCCGGGTCCCCGGCTCGCCCTGGACTCAGCGCAGCCAGGCCCGCTGATTGGCTGACGGAGCCGCCACATCTCCACCTTTTGACTCCCACATCTTGATACTCGACTGGAGTCTGTTACATTCTGAGTGTCCAGAACGACGACTGGTAGAGAACGGGCGACGCCAAGGACAACGTGACATATCACACCACCTGCATAAAACAGTCCGTCATGGGAAAAAATAAAACTCAAACCGATCACAAACAGTTTGTTTGCATCAAAACAAACGTATTCACAATAGTACAGGAAATAGAAAAGGAAGTGACGATGCATGAAGCAGTTGTATGGCGTCGAGTTGATAGACAAGAGTAAACACGGAGTCTGTCTTCGGTTCTTCTTTGCAGCCGTTCAACCATCCATCGCCACGGTTACCAGTTTATTTACATTTACGTTCTTCGACGGACGAAACCTTCCTCCGATCGCCCCTCGCCTCCCTTTTCTCCTCGTCTTTGTGCAAGATTCACTTTTTAGGTCCTTTGTCTTTAAGTGACATCGTTGTCTGTCCTCCCGACGCTGTCAGACGGAGACGAAGACGTCCAGGTAGAGGCGGTCGTACGACTCCCTGAAGAAGAGGATGAGGACGAGGCTGAAGAGGCACGACCCGGTTAGACACCAGTTCAGCCACGACAAGTCTGAGGAGGAGACGCAAAGAAGGAGAAAGAGACGAGGTTAAAATTTCACTGACGATAAAACAACCTCGTCTTTTACATTCCATATTTGGAAAAAGGTTTTACAGACTGCCGTTGCTCAAGATAGCACAAATGTATTTTCATATCAACATTCACAATATACCCATACCTGTACACACTGACAGAATGAGTTTGTATTTATTGTCAATCATACTCTTCTAACAAAAGTAAACATCATGGTTGTTAACATATCATGTGGCTCTAAAACACAATCTTTCAAATTAACACCTGCCATTAATATTTGTAAAATACACACATTGTGACACAGAGTGTGCATGCACTGAAACAACTTGTATGCTTCCACCAAAGGGCCAAACTGTAACCAGGGATTGAAGGGACTAATTGAACGTAAGCTAATCGGCTAACTGAATGTCTGTCAACTCATCCAGTGATTTCTATCTTAAAACGTCTTGGCTCACAGAGTTACGGCAAAATTCTCATTGATGTTTGGTTGAAATGTGATTAACTGTCTTTCTTAATTGAGCTAGCTGCCTGTTGTCTGGTCTATAGTTGTTATTGTTCTGCTCTGGTTTCACCGGCTCCTCCCATAGTGTGACATCTTCAATGTCACTCTCTTGTTTTTCTTTTTGACCGATTTATCTTCCTCTTTCACCTGACGATCTACCATTTTTCTTCCGCTGCCTACACTTTTCATGAAAATGCTTAAATTTAGTAGCTTTGTCAGATTTACCAATAAAATGCTGACTCCGCTATTTTCAAGACATTAAAAAAATGTTACACAAATGGAAATCAAGAGGGCTTCCTGACACCCCATGAAACTTTGGGTCTGACTCTCCTGGAATCACTGTTTTACAAGACATATAATCATCGACTTTTATTATGGACTTTTTGTTACAAGACCAAAAGTCATTGTACATGGAAACTCTTGAAAGCAGATGACTATTCAGAATAAATTGAAACTTATCGTATACGACTTCTTAATGTTTTTGTAAAATGGGCAACAGAGAATTTGTTCTCCCAAAGTGTTGAAACAGGATGCAACAGGTGGTGTCAAGCAATGCTAATGCTAACGGCTAGCACTAGAGCAGGACAACAAGACAAAAGCTCCACATCTGTTTTCAATCACAACAAAAGTAATGAGAAATGAGTTCACAAGAACTTTAATGGCAATAAATGTAAAATGGGATTTTCTAGACCAGGGGTCGGCAACCTTTAATGCTCAAAGAGCCATTTGGTCCCATTTAACACTGAACACAACACCCAAAGAGCCACACACTTTTATTTTGACAGTCCCACAGGCAGACCATGCCAGGAGGACACTACACACAAAACCTTCTTCACTGCTGGTTGACAACTTACAACTAATAAACTAAACTACATGAAATAAGCAACAAAAACACAACACAACACAATTATTACCAACACTACAAACCTAACATAACCCCCAATTATTACATTTAAAACACCACAAACAGAAACTCCCATAATGCATTGCAGCTCTCAGCTGGGATTTTTAGAACCATGAGTGTGAGTGGTGTGGCTTTCAATGTCCTTGAGTTGTCGTGTGATTCACTATAAATTTCGTCACTCTCAACAAGTTCGCAATAAACTTGCAGAAAACTGCAGTTTTCCTGTGAAAGGTACAGGAAGCTCCCAGCTTCAGGTACCAGTTGAGCCGCTGTCCAGCAATTCTACGTTCTTCATGCTATTATCGTTGCGTAATTGCTGCGCCTACATTTGTAGCAGGAGTGCGCTCTGGGTGGCCTTGCCTCCTTACGTCTCCGGGATGAACTGCAGTGGGACGGAGGCGCAAGGAGCCGCAGTGGGGGGACCAAAGAGCCGCGGGTTGCCGACCCCTGGTCTAGACATTGTGAATCACTGAACCAGACAAATCTGAGCTCTCATGTCATCTTCCACAATGAACGAGTCGAGTCGTCCATAAATATACAAAAACCTGATGAGATTGACTATGAAAAGACACTGGATGATTTACGTGTAACACGGCGCGTAATGGCCAATCAATGGGGCCTCCTGACCTAGCAAACGGGAAGCAAGAGCACCCCTCCCGCACCGTCTTTCATAATGATTCTGAATCACTTGGAGAGATTGGCAGGGTTCCCCGTCATCATCGACCCACACTTGAACCCAAACATGGCGCAGAATGAGCTGTTCCATTTTCTCAGCTCTGTTCGAGCTCCATTAACCACAGGAGAAGCTCACTGGCCGGTGGCGGCGGCGCTGAATCTGGGAGGCAGATGGGAACCGACGGCATATCAACTCATCAGCGCTCACACTGACTCCTGCCTCCCCCTCGCATACGCCAGATTCCCCCCGTGAGCGTCTCCTGACAACCAGTTACACCTGAAGGCATGTCAACTTCGGACAAAACACCAAACAATAAGCTGCATTCAGATGTATGAAGCCTGCCCTCGCCATGAAGCCACCCCTCGCAGGCCCTCGCCATGAAGCCACCCCTCGCAGGCCCTCGCCATGAAGCCACGCCTCGCAGGCCCTCGCCATGAAGCCACCCCTCGCAGGCCCTCGCCATGAAGCCACCCCTCACAGGCCCTCGCCATGAAGCCACCCCTCGCAGGCCCTCGCCATGAAGCCACCCCTCGCAGGCCCTCGCCATGAAGCCTGCCCTCGCCATGAAGCCACCCCTCACAGGCCCTCGCCATGAAGCCACGCCTCGCAGGCCCTCGCCATGAAGCCACCCCTCGCAGGCCCTCGCCATGAAGCCACCCCTCACAGGCCCTCGCCATGAAGCCACCCCTCACAGGCCCTCGCCATGAAGCCACGCCTCACAGGCCCTCGCCATGAAGCCACCCCTCGCAGGCCCTCGCCATGAAGCCACCCCTCACAGGCCCTCGCCATGAAGCCACCCCTCACAGGCCCTCGCCATGAAGCCACCCCTCACAGGCCCTCGCCATGAAGCCACCCCTCACAGGCCCTCGCCATGAAGCCACCCCTCACAGGCCCTCGCCATGAAGCCACCCCTCACAGGCCCTCGCCATGAAGCCACCCCTCACAGGCCCTCGCCATGAAGCCACCCCTCACAGGCCCTCGCCATGAAGCCACCCCTCACAGGCCCTCGCCATGAAGCCACCCCTCACAGGCCCTCGCCATGAAGCCACCCCTCGCAGGCCCTTGCTATGAAGCCACCCCTTGCAGGCCCTCGCCATGAAGCCACCCCTTGCAGGCCCTCGCCATGAAGCCACCCCTCGCAGGTCCATTAAGCTGCGCCCTCGCCATGAAGCTGCGCCCCCGCCATGAACCCGGCCGCCCTCACCGTGCAGGCGGCCCATGCCATGAACCCAACTGACCTCGCCATGAACACTGCCCTCGCCATGAAACTGGCCCTCGCCATGAACCCGGTTCTCGCCATGAACCCGGTTCTCGCCATGAACGCGGCCCTCGCCATGAACCCGGTTCTCGCCATGAACCCGGCCCTCGCCATGAACCCGGTTCTCGCCATGAACCCGGTTCTCGCCATGAACGCGGCCCTCGCCATGAAGCCACCCTCGCTGTGAAGCCAGTTGCCCTGGCTATGAAACGCCCCTCGCCATGAACCCGCTCTCGCCATGAACCCGGCCCTCGCCATTATCCAGGCCGTCGCCATTATCCAGGCCGTCGCCAAGAAGCCAGCTGGCCCTCGCCATGAACCCGGCCCTCGCCATTATCCAGGACCTCGCCATGAAGCTGGCTCTTGCCATGAAGACGGCCTACTTTGCTGGGACAACGAGTCACATTTCAAACCTGCAGTGTGATCTGCACACTTCTCAGATGTGGTAAAGCAGCCGTCCCCGATTGATGCGTGAAGAGACCGTCTGGATGGAACCGGACGGCCTCTTGATGGTAAATGACCAGCCTTGGCTCAAACGCCTGATGCTTCACCTCATTTAAGGGGGATGTAGGACAAGAGGTGTGAGGATGAAAGCAAATGCTAAACTGGGGCAAAGAGGAGGAGGAGGAGATGTGAGGAAGTGTTTGTGGAGAGAAATCCAGACTCCTGAGGCGGACTCGTTAATCAGGGGAGAGCGAGGCAGACGGCAGGAGACCCGGCATGGAGGCAGGTTAATGGAGTCCTGTTTATCTGACCTGCAGTGTCTGTGTGTGTGTGTGTGTGTGTGTGTGTGTGTGTGTGTGTGTGTGTGTGTGTGTGTGTGTGTGTGTGTGTGTGTGTGTGTGTGTGTGCGTGCGTGCGTGCGTGCGTGCGTGCGTGCGTGCGTGCGTGCGTGCGTGCGTGCGTGCGTGCGTGCGTGCGTGCGTGCGTGCCCGTTGTCTCTAAACACACCAGGAGAAAAGTTTAGAGGCACTAGAAGTTGACTGAGGAGCAAACAGACATGTGAAGGAAGATGAGGTGGGGGTGGTGGTGGTGGGGTGAAAGGGGGAGAATTAAAGGTTTGAGCTGAAAAGTAGCTGTGACTGCTCCGACTCCTCTGATCGCCTCTGATTTTAAAGCTCATTAGAAGATTTTAATGATTCCTCTTTGTAAGATGAGTTTATTCCTTGAAACCTTCCTGGGATATTGAGCGTCACATTTTCTCTGGTCATCACGACTGGATGTTTAGGAGTTGAAAGAAACATAACGTCTAATAGCCTCAAGAAAACACACATTACTTCCAGTTCTCAGGTCTTTGCTTCTTGTCATTCAGAGAAGTGACTTTCATACACTCCTAATGGCTTCGAGCGGCAGACTTTCCTACGTAATGAAGCTTCCAGACGTTTGAGGTCGTCTGGATCCAACCTGCTTTCTGTCTCCAGAGTCTGAACTAAACAACAACAAGCTGCTCTTGGGTTTTATGCAGCAAATATTTAGAAGACCTCAGGAGAGCTCCAATAGCTGTTCAAATAAACCTGTTCAGAATTCTGCAATGTGTCTTTAAATTCTCATCCTTTTTAATATTTTTATGTATTTATCTTCCCTCATGTCTTGTACATTCTTGTATTCTACACTATGTTTTATTCTTATTGTAAATTGATGGCTGGTTACATAAGTCATTTTTACTTCTGGTCCTTTTCATTCATAAATTGGAATTTTTTTATTTCTATTGTATGGATTTTTGTTTATGGGATTTTTTTTTTTATTGTCAATGAATTAAATGAAAATAAACTAAAACTAGAAACCATTTGTTGTAGAACATGTTTGTTGATGTAAAGTGAAACTTTTCTGAAACGAAAAGGCAGAAAACTGTGCTTTTTTTACTTGAAATGTTGTCGTATGAACAGAGCCCGAGTTTCCTTGTTGCTGAATTGTAATTATAAGATAAATGTGAGGAGAGCAGTAACCTTCCTCCCAGCAGGGTCTTCGATATGAGCATCATAGACGAATCAAACGACGACCTGTTGATGAGAGCGACTCATCAGCAGGTTGTCGTTTGATTCGTCAGATGTCTGAATCTCTTGTGTTCCTCTGTGAATGTGACTGATCACCGCTTGGATTCTAAAGTGGCATCAATGTGCTATTTAGTAAAATGGTAAACACTATTTATTGATAAAGAACCTTTACTGCTTTAGCACTCACCTCCAGCCAACTATTAACACTGCTGATGCATGGCTGTGAAAAGTGTTTGCACAACATTGACTCTGGGTTCTGTGGACATTTCGCAATAGGGTCACTATATTCAAGCCTCTCATAAAATATATCACATGGTTGGTCATTTCTTCTGACACCGTGTCCTCACGCAAAACAAAAATTTCAAATTTTTTAAATGTTTTAATCATTCACTTCAGGCATATAACATTCAAACATTTTGTGCATTCACAAACAGAACCATATACATACACACTCCAGGTTCTCCAGGAACCGGACTTTCCGGGTGATGTCTGTGTTCATCTTGGTCACATGTTCATTGATGTTCATTGATTCACATCAGACCCTCTCAGCTTCCTCCCTTGTTTCAGGAACTGCATTTTGTTCTTCCTGTTGACAAACCTTAATGTGACGGCTGGTTTGTGGTTGTTCCTGGGCAGCGGTGACAGGCCTCCACAGTGTTCTGGTCCACCTCTAGTCCCCTTGGACCGGAGAATAAATGTCCCTTGCCACTCCACGGAGTCGGACAGGTTGTCCTCTGTGGTCCCAGCTGGATCCACTGCCACCGTCTGAGTGTAGGAACCAGGTTTAATATGCAGGAGGTGATGATCACATCATTGATCGGCTGGACTGCTTCAAATCAGACACTCAGTTCTCCAGGAAGGTGATGAGCTTTTCTTTTTCTGCAGTCTTGACTTTCAGGGTTGTAACCTCCTCCATCAAGCCCATGGTGGTTTTCTGCTGGAGCCTGACAGCTGAAACCTCCTCCGACAGGGAGTTCAGGGACTTTTTAATGTCCTCCAGATCTTCTGCCACCTGCTTTTTCAGCCCAATGGTGACACACGCACTCCTGCACTGTTTATTTCTGGACGTGGGCTCCCGGTTGGAGGACGGTTGGTGCAGATCACCGCGGCGTGAGGAGGAATGCAGCCGCCAGCCACAGCCAACGCCGGTTCTGCTTTTAGCTTAGCCACAGGCTAGCTAGTTTAGCAAACTGTCCATTTCTATTTTCAGGAGTTGTCCGGAGACCATGTCAAGCCAGCCAGAGTTCAGGACCGAGTCACATATACCAGAGCCCAGAGTCCGTCGTCAGAGGAGAAATAGTCCAAAAACCCTGCTGCATAGCACCAGGCATGCAACCCTTCCTACAACGCCTGCTTCCACTGGACGAAGGTCTTGGTTTTGTTCTTGATGAGGGATCTTTCAATCAGGAGTTGATGGAAGTTGACTGTTAAGAGTTTTAACTGAAGCATCACTGATGTAGATGAGCCACAATCCAGGATCTGGCCGATGAACTACAAGCGGTTCAGACGACATCGGCATGAACGGTGGACACTTTGTCATTTTTACAGCCTATTACTGCAGCTGCCACCATCAGCAGAATGGTGGCGCAGATGAAGACAGACGTGTGCCGACAGGCCTCCTATGGCCTTAATCAGTCTTAATTGAGGTCAATGCTGCGTTATATTTGATGAAGCTCCCTTCTTCTTTACAGCTGCAGCCTTTGTTTGAGGACCGAGGTCGAATCTGCAGATGTACGGACCAGCAAGGTGTAAAGAACAAGACCATCCATCACATGACTACCCTGTTCTCACTATTGCACACACAGAAATATGTGCTTTAGAGGAACAAGTGGGTGAGCACGAAGGGAAGATCACTGACGTCTACACCAGTCAGCCACATCATTATGACAGCTGACAGGAAGTCATTCACTGTGATGATCTGTTTATCATGGCTCCTGTTAGTGGTGGGTTTTTATCAGGCAGGTCATTTAAATATAGACCCTTTTCACATGACGTCATTCAACCTCAACTTCCTCACATGACCTTGTACCGCTACATCCTGTTGGACCATCCAAAGTGAACATATGGGACGTCATCTGAAAACCCTCAACAAAACTAAACATAATTGCTTAACTTATCGTTCTGAAGCTGTGCTAGAAGTGGGAAAGTAACGTCATGATGTGCACGCTAACCTGCAGGCTAACGAGCAGCTACTTTAGCTCTAGACTGACTGTGATATAGTGTTTGAGCCAGCGGTGTAGTGGAGGGTCTGCGTGGGCCAGTCTACCACCCACATCCTCTACAGTGGACACATGAGCATCAGAATTGGCCCAAGGAGCAATGGAAGGATGCGGTCTACTGGTGGACAGTGGTCTGACTGATGGGACACATTGATTTGTGTGTGTGGTTTACTTTATGAACTCATGGCACCAGGATGCATTACAGAGAGCAGGCAAGTCAGGAAAAACAGTCTAATGCTTTGGGCAATGCTCTGCTGGAAAACCTTGACTCCGAAAATCCAAGTGGCTCAGGTTTGTTGTGATTGGTGGTTTACTTTTTCTTGCTGTCCCACATGTACAGTGAATGTTGTTAAAATATTTCCATCTACACATTTTGGGAAAAAACCCTAACAGATTGTTCTCAGGAAAACAAGACAAGACCACGTCTGTGTGTGTCTCAGAGAAGGACGAGAACCAGGAATTCTAGCAACCTCTGACCATCGATGCACTTCGCAAAGTAGCTTGTAGGATCCTGGAAAAATTGTGGTACTTTGAGGGACCAACAACTGGAGTTGAGTTGTTGATTTGGCCTTCAATTTACTCAGATCTCAATCTAATCAAACAGGAAAATCCAGCTTAATCCATTGAAACCTCATCATATCTGATGGAGATAAGGAGATCTGCAGCTAACATCCAGGCCTGAACAGTCCGGCTGGTTTGGCAGGACAAAATGAAACCCACAAAACTGTTGTACAAAGATTTGCACATTTGTTTCAACACAAAACACCCAGAATGCAACAGCTACAGGAGACATTTTGTGGACATTTTGCATCAGAAGGTTTCAAATTTCCTTCATGTTGAAATTGTAGCGTGTTTCTGTAGAAATTGTTCAGTTTTGTGAAAATATAGAGTTTACATATACTCTGCGCCACAAGTAAAGAAAAATGTACAATTTTAAGTTTAAAGGTCATTATGGCACCATGTCACTGGTTTGGCCCATACCAGGTAAAACTGGACTGAATGCGGCTCCTGAACAAAAACGTGTTTGACACTTCTGATCGAAACATTCTTTCTCAACTTATCAGGACTCTGAATTCTCCTTTATATTACTTAAGACTAAATGAACTAGGGATGCATCGATATCACTGTTTTCCAAAACAAGTCATGTATAAGAACTTGCATTTGACTGTTCACCAATACGGAGTACTTTATTTTACTTAAAAAAATACAAATAAAAAATTTCTGGCACTGCTAGAAAACTGTTAGAATGCTTGTTATAAAACATTGCTGCATGACCCCTTTACCTGCTAGCTTGACTAGCGTCTACAAGAGAGCGAGCATGTTACGCGAGCGGGTCTGACACGAAGCTGTACATAAAACTAACTCGCAAATAAATACAACAAGTGATCATCTCAAAAACTGAGTTCCATGTCCTGCTTTCCACTGGCTGTGAGGCGGGGGAATTAACCGCTCCTCATTGCCCGTCCGCAATGTGCGTGCCTTACCGGGCCTTGCAGTGATATACCGTAACCCGCGCTGTTATGTCTTCAGTGCATCTTCCTACATAACAAGGCTGGGGACTCCAGTAGCCGATTAACCTTTTATTTATGTACACACTGAACATACACGTAGGAGCTGCGGTCTGCTGCAGTATAACTCAACACTCACACTACCCACAATGCCTTGTGGCCATCTTGACTACGGCAGCCCGAGTAGGTCTAAATACACAACATGCGCGCTGCCGTAAAGCGGTATTGGGTGTTGTGGTATCGGTGGCGGTTTTATGAGTATGAGTATGAGTACTCTTGCCTGGTATCGAACAGATACCAGTATATTCGAATAAAACCGATATCGAATATCGATGCATGCCTAAAATAAACCCCCTCTTCCTCAGCTGGTGGACACAGGTTGATAACAAATTCAATGCAGACTTCGCATAAAGGTGGAAAGAGTGATTCCACTTTATGCTAATCTAGGTTTTTCATTTCCTCTGCTGCCTCTCACTCATGATTCAGAACGCTTTCTGAAACTCTGAAACAAAAAAAAGCTTTTATTCTCTGAGGAATGATTGAGAGCTACAAAGAAATGCTGTTTGTTTAGTTTTTTACCTCTCCTTTAAAGACACCTCCACACTCTTTACAGGGGGTTGAAAAAGTTAGTCTACAAAGGCATTTTCACTTCAGAGGATGATGCAAAGTTTAAGGAGAAAAGGGGAGGAAATCCTGGAACGGTGACAATTATTTCTCAGGGCTGAATAATTTGGGTTTCGGCCCAATACGGGAGACTACCAACTCAAAGCTCAGTGGAAACCCAACACCACCTTTCTCCTGTTTCCTCATCTTCGTCCTCCACAGGCGCTTCGGCTCTACAATACCTCTTCTCTGATTTGTATTCTGTGCGGTGCTAAATGACACAAACACACCGCCGATGAAATCGAAAAAGAATGACAACTGGAGATTTATAGCCCAGAGGCTCCATTCATGTTTCTGAGCCACATGGTTCACAAACTTTGGGGATTTTTTTTTTTTTTTTTTTAACACGACAGAGTCAAGAGGCCAGTTCAGAGCTCACTGATCCAAGACCGGCCCTCTCATGGATATTAAAATGGACGAGGAGGTAAATTCATAGACGCCTTCCTGCACTCGGGGAGAAGGAGCCGTAATTCAGCAGGCATAATGAGACGGTGGGCAGTCAAAAGGAAGAAAAAACCCCAAATGAACTGTAAACTGGAAATAGATGGGAATCTTTAAAGAAGGTCTTTCAAAAAGATTTGGAATTTATCTGTTTTGAAAATCTGCAGATTATTTACCACATCCATTACACGACTCCAGGGTGGAAATTAAGAGTAATGAGACGGCCCATGAAAGGTCTTCCAAAGGGAATGTACATAATAATCAAATTAATCTGTAGAGGAGTGATCTCTTCAGGAGAACACAATTACACTCATTTGCAAACAGGACAGGGAACAGTGCTACCGAGGATAAATAAATGCTTTCAGACTTGGGATTGGATCTGTCTGCCACCTTATTACTATATTCCGGGACACAAATATGACAAACTCTTTCCATAAAGTGGAAAAAAAAAACACCACTTCATCAGCTTTAACAGTACTGGTAGATTTAACTTTTTTCAAGGACAAATTATGATAAAACTACAAGAATCATTTCTCACCATTCAAACATTTATGAATGAGAGCAAAACCACTGGACAACAAAAGGCAAACCTTCAATTTTCTTCATTTAGCCAAAGTTATTTCTGTAATTTTTTTGTTCATTTGTTTTAAACTGCAACTCCCATCTCCAGGAGCTTCTCACGGATCCCGGGGTAGGCTGGAGATATTGAGTCTGAGTGGACCGTGTTCTCCACCTCCATTGTTGAAGCTGCTGCTCAGAGCTGTGGTTGCAGGATCTCTGGTGCCTGTCGTGGCGGAAACCCCCGAACCCGGTGGTGGGAACAGGAAGTAAGGGATTCCGTCAAGCTGAAGGAGTCCTACTGTTGTTAGCTCATAGGACTCCCGAGGCAGCTGACAGGTACCGGCAGGCCAGGCATGCTGCAGCACAGGCCATGATGGAGGCAAAAACTGGGGTCTGGGACGAGTTTAGTGAGGCCATGGAGAAGGACTATCGGTTGGACCCGAGGAAATTCTGGCAAACCGTCCGGCACCTCAGGAGGTGGAAGGAGTTTTCCACCAACACTGTTTACAGTGGCAGTGGGGAGCTGCTGACCTCAACTCGAGAGTTATTTGGGTGGTGGAATACTTTGAGGACCTGCTCAACCCCACCATGACGTCTTCCGTTGAGGAAGTAGATGTTAGGTTCTCAGAGGTGGACTCATCCATTACCCAAGCTGAAGTCACCGAGGTTGTTGTGAAGCTCCTCAGAGGCAAAGCACCGGGAGTGGATGAGATTCATCCCGAGTTCCTTAAGTCTCTGGATGTCCAGGGATTGTCATGGCTCTGCAACATCGTATGGCGGTCGGGACAGTACGTCTGAACTTGCAGAACGGGGTGGTGGTCCCTCTTTTTAAGAAGGGGGATTGGAGGGTGTGGTCAAACTACAGTGGATCATACTCAGCCTCCCCGGGAAAGTCTATTCCAGGATACTGGAGAGGAGGATCCTGCCGTTAGTCGAACCTCGGATCCAAGAGGAACAATGCGGTTTTTGTCCTGGTCGTGGAACACTGGACCAGCTCTATACTCTCCACCAGATGCTCAAGGGTTCATGGGAGTGAACCAGTCCACATGTGTTTTGTGGATCTGGAGAAGGCGTTTGACCACGTCCCTCGGGACGTCCTGTGGGGGATGCTCTGGGAGTATGGAGTTTGGGGACCACAGGATCTTGTCTCTGCTCTTTGCAGATGATGTGGTTCTGTTGGCTTCATCAAACCAGGACCTTCAGCGTGCATTGGTGCGATTCGCAGCCGAGTGTGAAGCGACTGGGATGAGGATCAGCACCTCTAAATCCAAGGCCATGGTTCTCCACCGGAAAAAGGTGGCTTGCCCCTTCCGGTCGGTGGAGTGCCCTTGTCCCAAGTGGAGGAGTTCCAGTATCTCAGTGTGTTGTTCATAAGTGGGGGGAAGATGGAGCGTGAGATCGACAGGTGCATCGGTGCAGCGTCTGCAGTTATGTGGTCGTTGTATCGGTCCGTCGTGGTGAAGAAGGAGCTGAGCCAAAACATAACGCTCTCGACTTTCCGGTCAATCTTCTTTCCTACCCTCACCTATGATCATGAGCTTTGGATCGAAAGAAGGAGATCCCGGATACAAACGGCTGAAATGAGTTTCCTCCGTAGAGTGGCTGGGCGCACACTTAGAGATAGGGTGAGGAGCTCAGTCACCAGGGAGGAGCTCAGTCACCAGGGAGGAGCTCAGTCACCCTTAGAGATAGGGTGAGGAGCTCAGTCACCAGGGAGGAGCTCGGAGTAAAGTCGCTGCTCCTCCACATCCAGAGGAGCCAGCTGAGGTGGGTCGGACATCTGTCTGGGATGATCGCCTCCCCAGGGAGGTGTTCCGGGCATGTCCCTCCGGTAGGATGAATTGGGACAGACCTAGGACATGCTGGAGGGACTATGTCTCTCGGCTGGAGTCCCACTGGAAGAGCTGGAGGAAGTGTCTGGGGCGAGGGAAGTCTGGGCATCCCTGCTGAGACTGCTGCCTCCGCGACCCGGCCCCCGATAGTGGTGGACAATGGATGGATGGATGGATGGATGGATGTTCTAAACATTGTTAGCAGGGCACACACACACACACACACACACACACACACACACACACACACAGCAGAGAACATCGACATTCTCGTGGATAAACCACCAAGTTATTACAGTGATTGTCAAAATAAAAGTACCAAGTCCAGGAGAATATGGACTGAGTAATGACACTGGAGGAAAATATTGTTTTGATTGTCTACTGAGCATGTGCAGAAGAAAAAAGTTTGGTTTTACTTCGTTACCATGGAGACAAAGCTGTCTTCATAAAGGTTCTTTTCCAATGTCTCTGAGAACCGTTAAGGTGTAAATACTGGAAAACATTGTCGTCTCAACAGAGCCTCAGGCACTTGATTGACATGAATACTGTCCATTTCTACATGAGGGATGGACTGACTTTGATACTTTTATAGGTACCGACTGAATTCCTTCGGTTCTACCAAGTATCGAATCATGTAAAATGAAACAGTCCCATGTTACGGTACCTAAACACATCCTTGCGACTGTGAGGGAGTGGAAGAGTTGGCAATTTTCCGAGCTGGATTTTAACATTTATTAATACATGGACACACACAAACCTAACACAAATTAGTAGAGTTGATTACTGGTAGTGATTGCCAGCTACAGGTATTGGTACCCTATTGTTGACATCCCTAGTTTACACCACTGACTTCACAGTGTCCAATCAGGGCCTCTTAACAAAACATAATGGGAGCATGATGCAATCATCGATTTATTATATTGAAAATGATTTTGTGTTAAAGAACAGTGCAGCTCAGAGGAGCGATAAAAGCAAAGAAAGTGCCATTCTTTATTTTCATTGCAGCTAAATCCATTAAAAGCACCAGTAAATTTAACATATTAAGGATTTTCTGTGCATACAAAGGCTATTAAATCTCATTCCCCTGTGCCATAACACTGGCTGATCCTTCATTATCATGTGTTTTATTTGGGTTGAAACACACACGCACTGTGTCCTGCTGCAAGAGGAGCTTAACAATGCAGAACGGTTCTATTAATTATTGTCTAAAACGGTCCCAAACAAAACTGTAATTTAATCCTGTTTCAGCATTTATGGTTAGAACTGCAGTATTTTCGGAAAACTACTGAGCAGGATGACAAAAGAAAATGGGCTGAGATGCTTTCAATACATCTCACGAACACTGCAACCGCAGGATGGTGTTCACATTAGGATGTGCTTGTGACACACATTTATGTCTTTGTTCTGGCAGCACCAGCCTAAAGACGGCGGTGGTTCACTCTGATGTGGCTGCTGCAACGCAGCACCTTCACTCTCTTTATACCTGCAGACGGTTTTGTAGCAGCGTGGCGCTGAAGTTGTTGTGTGCTCGCTTGCATTGCGGAGCCGGCGGCTGCGAGATCTCACCGACAAGAAAGAAAGAAAACTCTGACGCATCACTCTCCGTTACGCAACTTTAGGATGGGAAGTGGATGGAAAATGGAGCAAAAAGCTTCCATCATCTCAGCTGTCATGCGCTCACACACACACACACACACACACACACACACACACACACCGCAGGCAGGCACGCACGCACGATGTATCCCTAACATTCCTCTGTGCAGTCTAGAATGGTTTGGTGTGTGTGTGTGTGTGTGTGTGTGTGTGTGTGTGTGTGTGTGTGTGTGTGTGTGTGTGTGTGTGTGTGTGTGTGTGTGTGTGTGTGTGTGTGTGTGTGTGTGTGTGTGTGTGTGTGTGTGTGTGTGCGTTGCTCTCGCTCCCAGCCTATCCACAATTGGTTTGATCAAGGATTTATCAGACCTGTACAGAGAATTAAATATACATCACCTGTTGCCTGGATCCCAGTTTACAAACATCTTCATTGCAGCCCGAGTTCCCCTGAAATCACTCTCCTGTCTTTATTGTGAAAATAATACACCTTAAATGAAACTAATCCACTCGTTAACAGTGTGTGAGCTTCTCTGCCAATCCTCCAAACTCCCCCTGTTGAACACACTGAGCCAAATGGGAAGATTATACGATTTACTGCACTTTTAACTTCACAAAATACACTTCATCTTGCATGGATTGCAAGATTGCAAAATTGGATTTGTGTCATTCTTGAAACAGGAAGGGCATACATACATAGTTATCCATGTTTTGGTCTGGTGTTATTCCAAACAGTCAGCTCCTCAATAATGTTGGACACCACCATGTCTGCACTGGCAGCTGGTAGTGACCTTACCAGGCACCTTGGTAGGAAAACAATCTCAGCTCAGAGTTTATCTACCATCTGAGGAAGACTGTGGGACCAGCGAGAGTTTAGAAATTACTTTCAGCAAGCTATACTTTTTAATCAGAAGTGCTGCACAAACCCAGATGTTTCCATCTAAACTGCATTGAAACTTCTCACTCAACAGTTTCCTTTAACGTTGCATGTAAATAAAAATAAATTCTCTTTTGTCAGCAGTATTTTTTTATTGGAAATAAGGCCCCATTTTGTATTTGAACAGCAAAGTTTTGAAAACGGTCTAGTTAGCATGATGGGCCACCAGTGGCTGCCGTTTGTTGTTTTTGTAATGAAAACACATGCTTTGAACGTTAACAATGGTGAGTACTGATATTGCAATTACTTTCAGGCCAGTGACTTTAATTCTCAAAACGTGAATCTGTTTGCACCTAAATAGAGCCGTGGACATGAGACAACTGAGACATGTGTGATGCTTGGTTTAGTGAACATACAGATATTTCCGTCTGCACCACAACAAAGAAAAACTTTAAAGCTTAAATTTAAAGGTTATTCCGGCACTATTTGACTGATCCGACTCATTACAGATGAAATTGTGCAGAATGTGGTTCTGAACTAGAACTTCATTGTGAATGAGACAGATGTACAGCCAACCTGACAAATACACACTCTCATGCTGTTGTAGATGCAAAACAAAGGTTCCTCCTTCCCCGACGAGGCCAATTTATTTTGGGATGAGATTGTCAGACATGTTGGCGGGTCCCACGGCTGTTTGGGTCAGACAGCATTGATATTATCCACCTGCACTGTCAAACCAAACCCACAAAACACCATGGAGAGAGAGTCGTCAAGCAGCAGCTGTCAGTAGCCTCGCAGCCGTTTAAGAAACTACTTGGCAGAGGAGGATGAATATGTAGTCCATGAATATTTATGAGAACCTGAAAATATATATCTTTTTTACTCTGACGAACAGGGGGAAGAGGGTGTGTCTGAGATGGATCCATAATTGCAGCTGATCGAAGTCTGAGTGAGGGAAGATAACATGGAACAATCTGAACGTTGTTAAATCTACCTTCTATCACATGCAGTGGCCTGCATGGACGAGTGAGCCCAGTCCACTGCTGTGAACGCTGTGCAGGCAGCAGAGGAGCTGACATGCCATCATCTCCGCCGCGGGGCCAAATTATCCTATCAAACTCTGTCACGCCACCATTTCAGAGATAAAGCTCTGGCTAAATTACAACGGGAAGTTTTTCCTTTCTCAGTGCTCAACGTGTCAATTTCACTGGAACCTAATTTGCCCACTGTCCGCCCTTTATTCTCAGTAACTGCAGGGCTCGGAATGGATTTTCTTTTTTGTGCAAACAACAGAGTCCGTAGTTTTTAGGAGGTTAGTGGAACCAGAGAGGGACAAACAGCTTCTGAACGCTGCAAAACTTTCCCAGGAAAACACTGGAAACATACAGTCAATTCATAATACGTGAAGATGTTTTCACCCTGACATGGAAACACACAAATACATTTGGCGAGATGGCGTTAATGTCTTTATGCGTTGCGATGTGGTCAGTCTTACCTGTGCAGTAAAAGGTGAGGAAGAAGAGGAGCAGGCCCGTGACCAGGTTCCCCAGGAAAGTAACGACCCCGCAAGTGATGCCTTCAGGGACCGGGTACACTGTCTCGATGAAGAGCTCAAAGAAGATCGGCACGCTGCTGTTGATGAAGATGCCCACCAGGATGCAGGAAGTGTACAGGATGGCTATGAAAGGGCAAAGAAAATGTACAGGAAATCACTTTTTTAGTTTATTAGAAACTTTTAATGCAATGAAGGATCAACATTTCATCCCAGCAATTTTTTTAAAAAGATGTCACGTCGGTGAAAATTATGGAGGAGCAGTGCAGATTTATGCCGCTCCCCAGCACGGTTTACTCAACCGATTATTTCATGCGGCATGGAGATTTACGGCAAACCTTCACCCTTGAATATTTCTTTCAAAATGCCATCTTTCCAAGGTGGCAATTTACAGGAAACAAGACCAAACGGCAGTTTGTGCACGGATGGAAAAAAAGAGCCAAACACACATTTTCTTTACCTGGTCTGTTGTTTCACTCTATAAGTTAGTTTCACTTCTGTTCTATAAACGGCAGCTGACTTGATGGAATAAACTTTCAGTATAGGTAAAATAGTCATGTTTTCAGTGGCTTCGTGTAAACAGACCCCCAGAATGCAACGGATGAGTTGCATCGTTAATGGGAACTTGTAAACGGGACCTAAAGATGGATCTTGGATTTTATTTTACTTCCTTCATTATAAATGACCTAATTATTGGTGGAAACAGGCTGTAAGTCAAATACACCAAAACAGTTGTCTGGATGTGATATTACAAGAGGAAATAAAAAGTTAAAGTTTCAGAAATTGAAAAAATGTCACAGTCAGAAAATAAACAACATCTGATGGAAATCTAAAAGTAATTTAAAAAATTGCACTTGCAACATTAGAGATGTATAAAAGTATCCCATATCAGCAAATACCCAAATGTCCCCAAGAGTGCGATATCGTAAACATGGGAGCATTTCATTAAACTACCCAATCAAATGTGCTCTTAAAGTACAAATCTGAGCAAGAATTAATGTTGCACCTCTGGACATATCCATGCTATAAAACCTTGTTGAAGTGAGACACCCAGCTCGATGTACAACTTTCCAGATGGAGGGACTTTCCTCTAAGTTGGTGACTGTGAGAGAAACAGCTCTGCCAATTCCATTTCAATTTCCTTCCTAATATATTGCAGTTTTTAGTGTGCCTGCATGCTCCATATTGAGATGCAACTCATTTCATGGATTCTACAGTATATTAAAATCTTTTTTTTTTTTTTTTTATGTTAAAGCCAGACTCCACAAGTGTTCTCACAGTGAACAGCTTGCCTTCATTTATTTCTATCGCTTGATGAGAATTTTAGTGTACTCACAGGCTGCAGCTGGCTTGATTTGTATGTACTTCATCGAACTTAATGGAAAAAAAATTACAGAATAAAAATATATTTCTCATACATTTGTGTAATGCTTGTCTATTTCTATTAAACATACATTTCACAGTCAACAGTGTATGTGTGTGTGGGTGTGTGTTCACGTTTGCAGAGTAATCAGATACTTTTGGGATGTGAGGGTAAAGCTCAGGCGAGTCTCAGTTCTTGGTGTTTGGCTGGAGCCCAGGTGAAACGTGTGAATGTGTATTTAGAGTGAATGCGCAGGGAGATTAAGCCATCACCCCTGGAGCATCGCAGCACCCTCCATCTCCCTTATCACAGCAGATTGCTCCAAATGAGCTCCCATTAGCCTGCACGTCCCTTTAATCACGCCACCTCCGAGGACGTCTGCATGCCTGTGACCGGGACACCGCTCGGCAGCTCTCAAAGCCCGCCGTCTTTCTGCTCGTCTTCATACAGTCCTAATGAAGCCCTTTTATCAAACACATCGACCGCTATACTTTACAGCTCGTGGAATAAATGTGTTGCTGTGCTACCACTTCCTACAAGGTAGAACGAAGTCCGTCGTTGGGGGGACATCTGGTATTCACAAATAAAGACATACTTGGCCATTATGTGATCACTGGACCACAATCCACTGCTTCTCTTGCTAAATCGGCTTCACTATATTGATAGTTTTTACCGATTCAGCAGGCTTAAACCCTTTGATGCTTACCTACAGCACCTCTTTGAGGTACAGGTCTTAATAAATCGTGAACAAAATCAAGCTGTTGTGAAGAGATCAGCGAGGTCGACCTGATAAATGGCAAAAGTATTGCTATGGCAATATGATTGAAGGACATGATGTCAATGTCTTTGGCTTTGGAGTTCGAACTTCCATTACTCTAGGATACATCTTTTCTCTGTTCAAACTAAAGTAAAAAAGAAGATCAATCATGCAGCAGAGAGAGTTCAGAGTGTGTGAGAAGCTTGTGAGGGACTGGGGAAAAGTAGAGAAACTGTTCCTGAGATGAAAACACAAGAACAAAGAAGGCTAATCCTGGGCTACGTGTGACTTCAGTCATTGTCGACTGTCCCACAGAGCTAAGAGGCGTGTTTGGCAGGTTTGTATAATATCACACAATCTCCCCTTGGGTGGGTGAACAACATTCGCTGACTGCCAGTGTCTGGGATCAGAGGACGCGAGCTGGAAAGAGAGCAGTTCCAGGGCTTGGAGAATGATGATGGATGATGATGACTAGAATTAGTGGCTTTAAATGACATGCTGGTATGCTTATTGGTTTGGCTTTGGAAACGGCAGCCAAGTCCACTAATGTCCCTAATGGGCTTATCACTGGCATCAACTAATGGAGTGATTGAACTGGATATACTCTAAAAGACACCTCTCATTCCAGCACTTCCTATGAAAATGAAACAAGATTTAAGTGGTCACTTCAAACAAGAGCTCTCACACAAAGAACTAACGTACACAGGAAGATTCACGATTTTGGGATTTCTAGAAAGGTTTACGTCAAATAATTGTCTTAAATAAACACTCAACCAGGAGTCGTGCAATCCTAAATAGCTGTTAGTCCCATTTTATTCCAGCAGATCACTTTGGTGTTAGTAGAAGCAGAAAAAGAAGCACAACTTTGAGTTTTCAGCTTTCTGCTTTAGTGAGAAAGGTTAACACAGCCTTTACCTTTAAGATTACCCGATAAACTTTTCTATTTGATAAAGTGTGAACATTTTCTCGTTAAGCTGCTATAGGTTCAGACTGCCGAGAGACCTGGATTATGAGTGAGTGAGTGGTCTTACATTTCCATATGTGGATTTTTAACATATATGTGAAGATATGAATTCATATAAAGATCCTAAGATGTATTTTTGAAAGAGATCCACGTCCGTATCAAGATCTTTATCAGACAAAGTCACCCTGAGGGTGGTGCTGCAGTGGGCCTACCTGCAGTGGAGGGGAGGTGGGTGACTCTGCTCAGACAGGTGAGGGTGAACCAGGTGGAGGACAGCGAGGCTCCTGCCAGCATCAGCACCAGGATCAGCTTCAGCATCCCACGGATTGAGTCTGCAAATCTGAAAGTGGGTGGATGGAGAGTGTGAGACGGGCAGCATAAATATATAAAAACACAAATGCAAAGTAAACAAAAAACAAACAAACGGGAGAGTAAAGGCAGCTGCTGTGAAAAAGAGAGGCATCATTCACAAACAATGAGCAGTGATGCAGTTCCTCATTGTCAGTTTCTTCGGTGACTTGTGTCATAATCTATTACTGGAGACGTGCATTGTTTCGCAGAGAGGGCAGATCGTTTCCCTCTCTCCTACTCGTTTTCTGAGTGTATCACTTGTTCTTGTCACCAGACAAGAAGACACTATTCCAAAAGCTGACTCAATTTGTCTCACCAGCTAAGCAGGCAGACTTGAGATCCACACTGTGTTATATTGTGGGAGACAAGCCATTGGCAAATCCTCTGGAGTTCTGTGGTTTTCTCTTTGTAGCCTTTTCTAAACTCTCATCGTTCATGAGCTCGCCACTGCTCCTGTGGGTATGTGCATATGTATCCTCGCTAAAAGATTAGATGAAGCTACAGATGCCCGTAGCACAGACAGACATTAATTACTTTTGTTTTGTTGCTCAGAGACAACATGTTTGAGAAAACAGGGCTGAACTCGACAATCAACCTAACGCAGGAGAGAAGAGACGGGCTGGAAATGGCTGATTAGTTCAGCTGGGGTTGTGCAGCCCTGTCAGCGTGCTGAGGGCCAGGGGATGAGGGGAAACAGCCTATGGATGGATAATGAGAACGTCTCCACTTGTACTGATCCAGGGTGACATTTCTAGATGACATTCAGCTCTCTGGGGGCTTCATGAGCTGTCATTCAAAGACCTGACACATTAACTGCACGCTCACAGGACATCAGATCTGAATTCCTGCCTTTGAAATCTAATCCCCAGACACAAAGTTACACAACCCCATCCGTTTAGTTTCTAATGATGACGACTGAAGCACTCACTTTCCTGTTGACAGGAAGGGGCTGGCTGTGCTGAATGAGACCTTACAGTCTGAGGAACAAGCACTTGCCGCCACACCGACATCTCATTTCTTTGGCCACTGAATTGTGCGTCACCCATCTGCCACCAACTCGCCCGAGTTTGCAACCCTTTAACCACTCAGAGTGCCAGAGACCCACAAAATCCCTCGCCTGCACCCAGCCAAGCCCTCATTTCGTTGCCAAAGAGATCACAGGCTGCTTTTCTGTTATTTCCACTCCGATTCGGGAAGAAAATAGACTTTGAGTAGTTCATTTCCTACAATTTGGATTCAGTTGATAAAGTTATTGATCACCAGTGGAATTGTACTGAGAAAGAAATTGTACTGTGACCACACGTTTGCTGATTGTAAAGAGGAAGTGTAATGATATCCGTTTCTTTCTTCTTAGATCTACTCTATGAAATCAAAATCCAAGATCATTCATGAACAAAGGATGAATATGCTGTGAAAGCAGCAGCACCTTATTTCCCTGAAGAAGTGTGGAATATAAATCGAGCACAAAAAGTGTTTGATGGATCCGTTGTGTTCTTGTAACATTGTTTCTTGGCGATAAATCTCATAACGTTAGAAAACCTGCTTCCAGCTTCCAAATGGAGCCACATTTGTTAGGAAAATGCATTTTTTGTAGATGAGCACAAGAGATTAGAAGAGCTTTTACTGCTGCTTTTAGGTTTTTGTTTGTTGGATTGGATGATTGAAGTGTGAAGAAACAAGAGATATTGGTAATGACTTCATCCAGCAGACAGCAAGTGGAAGAACCACAGAGCCAGAAGAGGCTGCCACCTCCTCCACACGGTGAGCGCAAGCCTGCCAACACACTGCTACCTCCCCGTCAGCAAAACAGTGTTGTCATTTCAGCACAAATGGCCCGCCCAATAGAGTGGAGGTCAAGATGGCTGGCAGGCCATGCCGACATCGAAACATGCAGGTTGTGAAGTTGGCCTCTCTGGGGTTCGGTTCAAGGTATGAGATACGGGATGGTCACTATCTGTGATCGCTACCTGTGTCGTCAGGTGCCAATCAGACACCTGAGTGGACCACAAGCTTAAACGGAGACGACGGTAATTCTTTTTGTACGCCCACATATTGAGCTCTGGTACTCTTCCCACAAAAAAAAGCACAACTGATGGTAAAATGGTAAATAGATTTCACTTATATAGCAAATTTCCACTGCTTGAGCAGTGCTTTACACTATTGATCATATTCACCCATTCACACACAGACACAGACACCCACACTTCCTGAATGGATATTAGAATACAGCTCTGGCCCTGCTGTAATGTAACTATTAGACTGCTCAATGAGTAAAGAGGGTCATGTCATCTCATGAGGTAATGTCAGAATTAAAAGCCTATCTCTTACACTGCTCTAACAGGATTTATTGGTCATAAAGATAGCATCGTTTAAGTCATGTAGAATCAGATTTCATTTTCTGCTCTCTGGTGCCTGTAGGGAATGATGAAATATCATCATTAGTATGATATTATCATTTTGTCTACATTTGAGTCGGGGGACATGCCGCAAATATCTAAACAGACGGTTTAATACGGTGACCAACATGCAGTCGCAGGTTGTCCCTGTTTGCAGGCAAAACAAATTAGACAGTGGCTGATACTGATTTGTGTTAGCTCCATCTCATCTCATTAACCTGGAGTATTGTTGAGCTCAGACCTCCGTGATGTGGAGGAGAATAACCTGGTTCTGTTTTGTGCCACCTCATTCTCACGCCCCTCCTCTTCTCCACGCTTGTAATGGGAAGATAACGAGTGACGCTTGTTACTTGTGCTTTCCACCCTTCTCTTTCTGTGGGAAGAAAGAAAACCACTCTGCCACTGTCAGCCAGTCAATGTCTGTCTGGGCCACACAATTAAGCAGATGCCAGATTGTTTGTCAAATGTTTTTGTGATGGGCGCCACGCCTCGGAGCGTCCGCCGCCGCTAATTGAACCTGCAGCATCAGGGTCCCTGCCACTCAACGATCCGCTGCCAAGGCACAGGATAGAGTGTTTTCCAGCCGGCATTATTCTTCCCTCTGGCACACGCATAGTGCTAATTCTCGAAAAATGAGCCTTGCTGGAGAATGGCCGACTTGAAATGTGAAACTACAACACCTGCAGCACAAAAGATTTGTTTTTTCCACCTCAGCATTGACAAGGGATTACTTATATTCCCACTTTATATTCCTGCATCTTTGGGGTTGTGAGTGAGATGCGGGACAAAGATCGTGCTCTGCTTGGTTCATTACCACAAGCTTTACGGCGATGGACTGTAATGGCACCGCGTTGCTGCAAGCTGATAAAGAAAGGGAGGACAGTAGAGGGAACATTCAGCTTTAAGTGAATGGAAAAACTTTGAGACAAAATTAGAGGAAAATGCTTTGTTATTTCTTTTGTCTGCTGTGGTAAAATACTTTTCATTGAAGACCTCTCGCCCCATTGGATCGAGGGGAACATCATAATCACTGGTGAATGGAAATAAAGTCATTTTGCAGAGACTATAGGCTCCAACAGACTGCAGCTTAAGTTTTATGAGCTGCTGCACTGTGAGACGTATGTCTGATAAAATCAGTGAGTTTGACTGCAACGCTGCTGTTCATTCAGTATGGCAGTCATAACACTAAGAATGTTAACCTGTTGGTAAACAACGTTTGTCATCAGTGTGAAAAAGATAAATCCAGGAAAAGAGTCGTTTTTGGACCATTTTACACTGGAATAGCAACCTTTTGAAAATAGCTCCCAAGGTGGAACTTTTTGAACAAAATTTCCTCTGTGGCATCATGACTCCCAGTCCAGATTCTCTTGGGACTGGGATTTTATTTTGACAGTCACCGTAATACCAACCCAACTTGGTAGTTATATTTCGACAGTCAACGTAATAACAACCCAACTTGGTGGACTATCCACTAGAATGTCTGTGTTCTACCAGTGTTGATGTTTATAGTGTTTTCTTCTCTGCTGTGTGTGTGTGATTGGTTTCATTATAACCAACAGTGCCCACAAGTGGCCAAACATACTAATCACACCATTTTTTAGCATTTCAACTATTGCAGTGTAAACGGACATTGTTTTTCAAAACGTTCGTATGTAAATGTAGAACTTCATGAAATGAAAAACGCAGGATGCAGAAAACAGGACCGTAGTCACATTTAGATTCATGGAAATAAAAAGTTTGATATAGAAGTATATGGATGAGGTGGACGTGGTTTGTCATTTTACCTCCATGGGATCTGGTATACTTTTGCTTTGGTGCTTCAATCAACTTTGAAAACACACATACAAATAAGCCTATATGAGACTACAATACATATATACTGAATATATAGTCAAGGGCTCAAAGACTACACATCAGGAAAACTCTTTTGTATTTTGATAGATTTAGTTTTTGTATAAGGGTGAAAGTTGGTGCGTCCGATATGTTTGGCTTCCCTGTAACAATTATGCAAATCAGAAAGTTAAAAATGAGAAAAAGAAGCGCTCACAGCCTTTCTTAGAGGAAATCTGGATGAGCTCCAAACATTAAAAACAAGGGTTGGGAACCAGGCCAACCGGAAGCTTTCTAAATCGTCCCCCATCCATCAAAGGAGAAATTTTTAACTTTCACAATCAGAGCCTCTCACAATGAGACAATAAATCTGAGTAGCTGCACATTACCTTCAACTTCAGAGTACATGAAGATATCAGAGTGGCAAAAGTGTGCTTGGATGCTCGCTGAGACATTCTGTCAATCTGCAAGTTGTTTGCAGATATTGTCTTATCGTATCAGAAAATATTAATATGATATCAATAAAATGTACCTTGCGAGATGTATTCACGATGAAGTCACTGAAATTATATAATGTCAATATTCTATTTAATCCAGTGTGGTTCGCACTCTCACCTCACAGCGAGAAGGTTGTGGCTTCAAGTCTCTTTCTGTATGGCGTTTGCATGTTCTCTCCATGTATGTGGGTTTCCTCTGCGTAGTCCAAAAACATGCATGTGAGGTCAATTGGCGATACCAAATTGCCCCTGTGTTCGTCAGGGTGTAGTAGGTTGGGATCGGCTCCCGAACTGGATCAGCGGGATAGAAGATGAATGGATGGTGAAGTAGCGGGAGTAACTATAGAGGAATATGCGGTATAGGAACTACCACCCTGGCCACCCTCAATGGGATGGTGAGAAAGGCAGCTAAGTAGTGGCTCCATTTGGCACAGTCGACGTGCAATGGACTCACGAAACAAAGACGGAGGACTGTGCATCGTGAAGCTGTCTGATCTTATCCCATCAATACAGGCAAGACAAATACACCGGCCGTCCAGGTCCAAGGACCAATGGATGAGACAAATGACTGTCAGGACAGTAGAGAGATCTAAATGGCAATGGCTGTTGTAACTGGTGGTCGAGGACCTCAATGAGGTTCCTTGTCTGGGAACTGAGAACAGTCCCGATGCTGCTGAGAGCTCTCTGGCCCTGAAGGATTGGAGATGGGAGGAGAACAAGGTCTAGTCAGAACTGCAAGTCCAGGGTGTGGGCGCGAGTCAGTTTCGAGGTGACAAGATCAGTAACCTGTGGCTGTTTGATCCAGTAAAAGCTGGGTTCAGGCAGAGGCACTTCATTGCAGGCTTGGTGCTGAGGGTGGGCACGAACCCAACCAGGGAATTCCTATCCCGAGGGCAGACTAAGGATGGAGCAGCCTGTAGGCACTGTCAGGCAAGGTTGGAATCCTGCTCGCATATCTTGAGGTAATGTCCCTTCGTTAAGGGAAGCCGGGTACGCCGGCACCACAAGATGTGTGACCTCTTGGCCATTGAGGCGGAATGGACCGGATGGAAGGTGACCAGCGAGTTCCGAGTGATGACACCTGAGGGCGGCCTCAGGATCCCCGACCTGGTGTGCACGAAAGATGGCACGATATTTATCCTTGATGTCACCGTGAGATACAATGTAGAGACAGACACCCTACAAAAGTCCGCTGAGGAGAAAGTTGCCCCATATTGACCAGTTGTGTCTCAGATCTCAGCTGCTTTCGGAGGAGGAAGTGTGAAGGTCAGAGGTTTCCCGGTAGGAGCCAGGGAAAAGCAGTCAACATGCAATGATTACGCAACGAGTGACAGTAAGCCAAAGGGCAATGTTCGTGAGGTTGGTGAGCCGCAGAGCACTCTTGTACTCCTTGGACGTGCTAAGTGACTTTCTGCGTGAACCAACTTCGTGGGGGTCCTCATACCCACTGGCTGATGGTAGCCGGTAAACATGGGGGTCAGTGGGGTCTCGTAATGATTACTACAAGCCGAAGCCACCCGGTATTCTCGTTTGAATCATGTCGCAGCACCTATGATTACACATGATGAGCACATATCAACTCGGAATGCCAGTAGGCTGAAAGAGCCAGTGACTCCTCTTGGGGTGGTCGCCTGGGGTCTGCCTCCCTGTGCCCCTCTCCCCGTCGCCCCATTCAGCGACCTAGGAGAAGCTTTTTATAATCGTACACGTGGAACAAGCGTGGCTGCCGGTTCTCCGGGGGACCGTAGTATCTGTGCGCCTCGGCCCGACCCAGGGTGGGGTGGTGTGGTGTGGGGGCTGCCGGCTTTCTACTGTCAGCGTGCCGCCACTCCTGTCCTGGCCGCTTCGGCGACCGGGGGAGCCCTGCTAAGGCAAGATTTGCATGGGTCGAGCACGTCTGTCATGGTCTCATGGAATTCCGCGTGACGCGTACAGGTTCTTACCCTGAAGGTGGGGTAAGTGTGGGGGCGGCCGGGTACGTCAATGAGTCATTGGAAACTCTGCCCCTCGGGGTGGGAGAACAGGGAATATCTTGGAAGCTCACATGGGCAAGAGCCGACCAGGCCCCAGTAAAATCACAGTGAGTCCTTACCTCCAAGTGGTCCCGCTGGAAACTTGCCTCCCTGGTTGGGTTGAGGCACGGCTGAAAGGATAAGCCCATGGGGGGGGGGGGGGGGGGGGGGGACCACCCCATTCAGTCTGGTCACACCAGGTCCCATCTGGTTGACCAAAATGGGATGAGCCCGATGCAGTAAGGACAACGTCTGCAGGCGCGGCAGCATGTGATCGGGAGCGCTGGTACGCCGAGGATGTGCTGAGGTACTGACCAGACGTCTGGGCTCGCAATCCGGGGCTGTGCGTAGTGGTTTCTGTGATCGAACTTGCAGGGGTCCCCGCACCCACTGGTTGATGGGCAGCTGGCAAACAGTGGGAGTCAGTGGGGTCTTGTAATGATTACATTACCACTGGCAAAGCTGTCTGGCTTAACCTTGGGTGATCATGTCGCTGCCCCTCAGATGACATGTGATGAGCATGTTTCAACACAGAATGGCCTGAAGGCCCTAAGGTAGACGCAATTCATCCCCTCGAGGTATGAATAGTTTAGCAGAAGTGGGGATACGTAGACCAGAGGGGTGTATGTCCTTGCAGGCTCATCGCTGAGCCTATAAAAGCCTATATATCTCAAGATATGCTCAGAAAGTCTTTGATCTTAAAAGTCTGAGATGTGTTATCAACATGATCGCTGCCAAAAATAAACCCAAACTCATTGAGCACCTTTCAGCAGCTGCAAATGAATCAAATGATGTTGTGGGGGAGGGGCGGGCTTTGTTAAAGCTGAATTTGATTTAACTACCAACTGTCGCACCAGAGAAAGACTAATCAATCCCTCCACTGACTCACAGACTATGTAATCAACACCAATAATTCAACGGCTCTGTTTACATATACTTCCATCCACCGCTGCCAACGGCCTCATTGATTAACAGTGGGAGTTATGGGCTCATTTCCCTGATTACAACTTAAAGAAAACACCGGGCCTGCCTGGATAGTGCTGATTGGGCTTCATCCCGAGACAAACGTATATCCACCAGAGCAGGAATGGATCCCTCGCTTTTGCAGACTCCACACTTTGTCTTGGCGGTGCGTCCCCTCATCCATCAGTGGAGGTAAAGTGGCGCTTGCATTTGCATCAGGTCCCTCCCCCACTCGCTCTATTGCCACGCCACGCACCCCCACCCTTTACCTTAGGTCAACTCCCCACTGCTCCTGACAGGATATTTATTAGTTATTAATACATTTACAAACAGTGCAGCTTCCCAGTGAACAGATCTGATCTGCTGCAGGGAAAATTCAAAGATACTTCATCTACATTATTGGCTAGGAAGCACAGACTGAACCGGGCTATTGAAGAGAACAGAGGATGAGTGTTTTGACACTGTCAGGTAAAGAAAGCCTTTGTACATCACAGCAATATGTTTAGTCGAGCTGTTCTGACAACATATCCCCTAAACTGATGGTGTTGAAGTGTTGCAAGAAAACAGACCTGTCTATTTTTCAGATAAAGGACAAAAGCATCGTCGTCTTTATTCTCTTAACTCAAGTTGGAACTATACCTTAATCAATGCAAACAATTTATCTTAACTTCTGTGCAGTCCAGTGGTTCCCTATTTCCGTCCAGTGTCCACATCTTGTGGTGCAACACCTCCTGCTATTTACAACTATGTATAAAGTTCATAATCATCAACATTATTCATGTTCTATGTAATTTCTTCTTTTGCAGATCACTTCAACAAGGATCAGGTCGTGACATATAAATGATTTTCCAACAGTCTCAAGGCAGGAAATACACATAAAAACCTTAGATTATAAAATAGTGCCGCTATATATGCAACTTTGTATTCTGCCATACCATGCTCATCATTACACACCTGCCCCGTTGATTATCGGCACCAGAGCGCAATTGTGGTTACAAGGCTACTTAACTGTCATGCAGCCTTCTGCCACATGTCGGCGGTAGAGAGGCATCAGAAAGTGTTTTAAAACTGTGTGGCAGTTAGAAGTTGTACCCTCTTCTAAAAAACTGTGTTGGCATGTATGCAGTAAAAAACAATCACTCTTATTGGTTTACATGTATGAATGCCAATCACATGCCAGCTCACTCTAACTAACTTTTGTGTGTTCAAATCAGGAAAAGAAGGGCAACCAACAGAACATCATTTAACATTAATATTGCAACAACGTGAAGCAATTCAAACGACCAGGACAAATGATGGAAGGAGTGGTGCGGTGGATATTCTAATTGGTTTACTGATAAAAAGATGAGAGGAAACTCACCTTGCCATTGCCACTCCAAACACACAACCACCGATTATCGACCAGAATCCGATCCAGCCGGCGTCCACCTGTGTGAAAACAAGAAACAAGTGAGATGGTGGGTTATGTAGAAAGAGAGGAGTGAAGAAGCTGAGGCGAGTCCTTGTTTGACATGTAGTCCATGACTGTGAGGACAGAGTGAGACAGAGCGGCCACTCAGCAACTGACACCTATCAATCACTCGTTCCTGCTAAATCACCAGATGTGCCTGTGCTGCATGGGCAAAAGAGAGAGAGGATGCGGTTGTCCTTCCTCATTTACGCGGGCGAATGCCAACACAAATATCTGCCCCTAACCTCGAGAGAAAGGACGTCACAGCCACACGGCCGCCAGTGAAGTGAAGCACATGTCACACCAACAACCAATCACCAAGTGACACCCAGACGAAAACTCCTCCAAGTGCCAATGAAGGTGAATGGTTCTTATTAATCTTCCTGGAGCAATAACTCCCGTTCAACCAAATCTAACCAGATGGAAGATGACACAGGGAAAGCGGAGGAATCCAAAGCAGGAACTGATGCTTTTTGCTTAATCATACCCTGAAACAACCTGTCAAGAAAGTCCATAATGAAGAAAAGTGGGCAATCAAAGTTATTAAATGCAAAATGTACTTTGGCTTAGTAAGTGATGAATGCCAAAATGCCATTATATTGGATGTAGATTACACTCTGGAATGTTCTGTGTGGGCTGAGACAGTCGGAGATCATCAGAAAGGGACACTCGATCTGGTTGCAGTTTGGAGCAGCAGGACGAACTGCACCTTCTAAAAAGACCAAAAACATTCAAATCTCTAGAGAATTAAGCACCGGGTGCCTCGCTGGGAGAGTAGGTCGTCTTCCAGACAGAATTTTGGAATTTACAGTTTCGAGCCCAAATCTTAGCCTTTCCATCTACAGACCCAACTTGTTAAAGAAAGAAAAGAAGGGAAAAAAAACAACAAAAAAAAGTTGTTTTGTGATAATTTAATTATACCTAATGCATGATACACAATGTGATGCATTACCTCTGAAAATATTAGCATTTCTCTATGGTTGCAGTATGAAAACATGCGTGTCACTCATCCAACTGAACATGTTGTGCTGGTGGACCGTTCAATCACTCTGCAGCGAAAACAAAGCAAAACAATGAACAAGAAAACAATATAATTTCCAGTAGATCTGTCCACAAACCCTTCATTTGAATAGTCCTGTTTGCAGGTGTTGCTATTTTTAGTAAATCATCAGCAAACTGAAAGCACAATCAATTTGCTTGTGGGTGCAATTTATCAGCTTGATACAGGATCTTTGTGAATCAGACCTGAAGTGGCTCGAAATTGTCCCCCACATAACCTCCTTTGTGTGAAATGTCTTTTTTTTTTTTTTTTTTTTTTTAAACAGATGTAATGTGAATAGCTCAACTTGAAGGATTTCCTAGTGGTCATGACACATCAGTATATGCAATATTTTAGGAAGTTGAACACAAATTCCTTCCCGAACTCTTTAATTGCAAACATATGAATAACTGTGTTTAACGTGAGGAAGAAGGACTACTTAGCTTCTGTAATCTTAGTGGCTCGGAAGCCTAATAAAAGAAAGATCTGCAGCTCAGTCATGTCTGCTATATTGTGATTGTGTCATTAATCTGAAGCCGATTAGAGTTAAGCCTCGAAAAGCCAGAAATATACATGCTGGAAGTGTTTGTTTTGACACCGTTTTTTTGTTTCAATCTTATTTCACAAGTCTCTTAGGCCACAGTCACAAATCTTTATCTTTAAGCTTTTACCTCATCTCAGTTAATTCATGTAATCCAGAAAATCCACGGTGTTTGATAGCTACAAGTGTCTATCTGAAGGCAGAGCGTGTGTTCCGTTGAAGTTAAAAGATGCTTCAGGGCTGTCTAAGTGGTGTTGTAATGGAAAGGGGAAAAAAGGGTAATCAAACTAAAAGAAGCAGGACTCATTGAATGAGCCATATAGTTCAGTGCATTCTAAATGGCTCTCCATTAAATGAACAACTACATTTGACTGATGAGCACAGTAAAGCACCTGTTTTCCAGGACGCACTCATTATAGTGCTGCTGAGCCGGGCGCTCCATCCTGCTGCCTGCGTGTTTAGCAGATTTTCTCCAGCACTGAGCTCACACAGTGGGCAGTCAAGCTCCAGAGGTGCAGGGCTTTTATACAATCTCACTTCCAAAGAAAGAATTCTGCACCTCAGCTTCAGTCTGTCCATCTCTACTCTCGACTTTCCTCTGTGTTTCAATAGCTCTTGTTGCGGTCACACTCCGCCGCCTCGTGAACAATCACAGTGGAGAGTTCCATGTCACAATAATGAAGTGGCACACACGGTAGCCTTACTGCTTTTTCAAAATAATGCCCAATTTCAGACAAAACTGAAAGCAGAAGAACCTCTGAGATTTGTTTCCATTACAGGAAACTGCCCAATTCGGCTATTTGCATTCGTTTTTTATTTAAGTGAAAGCAGAAGCTGAGTCATGTAGAAATACATTCAGAGACTTTACTTTTAATAAGTGCACCATGAGGCACTCACCACATAAAACTGGAACCTGAGTGATGTGAACTCTGCAGTCACTTTTAACAGTGGTTTGATCTTTCTATGATCTCCTCTGATCTATGTTGCTCTTTCAGGGCGAGACTCAAGGATTCAACAATAACACTTTTTATAAAGGGGGAGTACGAACCTTTAGCTTCATACCAATAAGGAGTACCGATATGAGTACTTATGAACTGCCAGAAAGCAGATGGATGGATGATATATTTCAGATATAAAGAACAATAGACTACTGAAGTGTTGCGTTTTGGTGACGAACTTGCAGACTTGCATTGCGAGTACATGGCCGTCGCTCTGATTACAAATGTCATGACAACAGAGTGACACAGTTACAGTCCACTCTCGAACACGACCTGATCTGTTTGGGGTACCCCTGCCAGCCCACAGCGGCAAAATAAACAACAAGTCGTTTCCATCACTATTTAGTGTGTTGACCTGCAGCGATCCCAGTGAGGGACAACAAAAACAGACCAAACTAATACTACAAACTCTCTTTTCATTAAAGAAAAAAAAAGGCCTACAAAGATGACTTTTTGATTGTTTTTAAGAAATGCTTCCAGAACAGCATTGTGTGTGCTGTTTCTGACAGAATCAACAAAACCCTTACACTTGATAGGGTCAGGCAAAAATAAATAAATAAATAAATAAGTGATTGTTGTTGGGTTTTTTTTTACAGTTAAACTCGACTCTGAACAGACATCTTCTAATCCAGAGTCGAACAGAAAGGAAAAGCTCTGCATTTAACATCTTCAGTCCTTCGTCACTGCGACGCGCCGTTAGTAAGGAGGCCGCTTTGATTTACTTCCATTCAATCGCTGTAGAATTGTGGAAAACTGTGCGAGTGAGTGCTTCTGCTCTTTTTTCCCCTCAAGATAAGTTCAACTTTAAACATGTGGGAGTTCTTCAATATCACTGGGTGAAAATGTTTGACACTTGTACCTCATCTGGGATTGTACCGCCGTCTTCACGGTAATGAGTACTATATGTTCCATTTCTCTGGATTCTCATTGTTTTTTTATACTATCCACACGTCGTGTGTGAGCCAATAAAAGGGTTAACGAATGTGAAAACTCTGGAACAGAAAGAAACCTTCAGGATAATGATGACATCTGAGGACAGTTTGATCTGTGCTGTACAATGTCTCCATATAAAGAGGAGGTGTGATGAGAAACGTCTATTCTCTGGCGGCAGCTGCCTGATGATAACCTTGGAAATATCTTCATTTCTCTGGAAGATGGAAACCACCCAGTTTGCATCAGTTCCTACTGTATTAGGAATACACTTGACAAAAAGAGACACTAAACCTCAGTAAATGGAAACTTTTTGTTATGGATGCACCGAAGCTGATACTGATACTGATGCTGATACCGATACCGATACCAACAACCCACAGCCCCCACTAGTACACAATAGAACACGAGCGACTTGTGTGTGCTCCGGCGGCACAGAGCCAGTATGCACAAAGTGTGAGGAAGTTAGTTTGTGCGACACCAGCAACTTCATCACGAGAGACATTTGGACCAGCAGAGTGAGCCCGATGTCGCTCAGGAGTGTGACTGCTCAGTGACTCAGGAGGATTTTACTCCGAGCCGAGCGACATGCTAAAGAGTTTTGTTGCTGACACAGCAGTGATGCTACATGCTAGAGTTTTGTTGCTTACACAGCAGTGATGATACACGCTAAAGAGTAGGGATGAGCAAGTACACCACTATCTGTATCTGGATATAAAAAACTATATATCTATACTATATCTGTATATAGAAAACTATATACTATATACAGTATATAAAGCTTAATTTGTAATATTAGATTTATTTTTATGAACATCCAGATACAATAAACATATTAATATAGGCTACTTTGTGTGTTCAGTTATGTGTGTGTAAGTGGTCTGTAACACTGTTTATTTGTTAATGATGTGTGTGAACCTGGTGATTCATGTAAACATCCAGTGGTGGCAAACAGGGAAGTAATGTCAACCTTGTTCACCGTCTTCTTCTAAAAAGCACCGCGTTCAGTATGAGCAAAGTTTTCCAATTGACTTTACACCACCGAACTAAGAGCAGGCAGATTGTAAAAAAAGAAAAAGAAAAAAAAAAACGTAACCAGAGTGGAGGCAGTGACCGACGCGACACAAGCCGTTTTCAGCTCCGTCTTGTCAAATGCACCGCGTACATTATGAAACAAGTTCACCCAGTAACTTTAAATATCATACAAACCGAAATAGAGGCGAACTGAAGAAAACCTAAGGAGTACTGAAGAGGGCAATGTGTGTGTGTGTGTGAGAGAGAGTGGGGTACAGCTCTGGCTGCAGAGATGTGTGTGTAGGGGGGGGGCAGGCGCTGTGTGTGACGAGCCAATCACAGAGCGTGAAGATAGTCAGTTACCAAATTACGATTTTCCTTTAGCATGAGCACGGATATTGATGACTTTTACTCGTATCACGCTCATACTCCTCATAAATGCTTTATCCGTACCGGATACTCGTCTGTAACGACTATCCGGCTCATACCTACGAAAGAGTTTTGTTGCTTTCACAGCAGTAATGCTACATGCTAAAGAGTTTTGTTGCTTAGACAGCAGTAATGCTACATGCTAAAGAGTTTTGTTGCTTAGACAGCAGTAATGCTACATGCTAAAGAGTTTTGTTGCTTAGACAGCAGTGATGCTACATGCTAAAGGGTTGTTGCTTAGACAGCAGTAATGCTACATGCTAAAGAGTTTTGTTGCTTAGACAGCAGTGATGCTACATGCTAAAGGGTTGTTGCTTAGACAGTAGTAATGCTACATGCTAAAGGGTTTTGTTGCTTAGACAGCAGTAATGCTAAATGCTAAAGGGTTTTGTTGCTTAGACAGCAGTGATGCTAAATGCTAAAGGGTTTTGTTGCTTAGACAGCAGTGATGCTACATGCTAAAGAGTTTTATTGCTTAGACAGCAGTGATGCTACATGCTAAAGGGTTTTGTTGCTTAGACAGCAGTAATGCTACATGCTAAAGAGTTTTGTTGCTTAGACAGCAGTGATGCTACATGCTAAAGGGTTGTTGCTTAGACAGTAGTAATGCTACATGCTAAAGAGTTTTGTTGCTTAGACAGCAGTGATGCTACATGCTAAAGGGTTGTTGCTTAGACAGTAGTAATGCTACATGCTAAAGGGTTTTGTTGCTTAGACAGCAGTAATGCTAAATGCTAAATGGTTTTGTTGCTTAGACAGCAGTAATGCTACATGCTAAAGAGTTTTGTTGCTTAGACAGCAGTGATGCTACATGCTAAAGGGTTGTTGCTTAGACAGTAGTAATGCTACATGCTAAAGAGTTTTGTTGCTTAGACAGCAGTGATGCTACATGCTAAAGGGTTGTTGCTTAGACAGTAGTAATGCTACATGCTAAAGGGTTTTGTTGCTTAGACAGCAGTAATGCTAAATGCTAAAGGGTTTTGTTGCTTAGACAGCAGTGATGCTAAATGCTAAAGGGTTTTGTTGCTTAGACAGCAGTGATGCTACATGCTAAAGAGTTTTATTGCTTAGACAGCAGTGATGCTACATGCTAAAGGGTTTTGTTGCTTAGACAGCAGTAATGCTACATGCTAAAGAGTTTTGTTGCTTAGACAGCAGTGATGCTATATGCTAAAGGGTTGTTGCTTAGACAGTAGTAATGCTACATGCTAAAGAGTTTTGTTGCTTAGACAGCAGTGATGCTACATGCTAAAGGGTTGTTGCTTAGACAGTAGTAATGCTACATGCTAAAGGGTTTTGTTGCTTAGACAGCAGTAATGCTAAATGCTAAAGGGTTTTGTTGCTTAGACAGCAGTGATGCTACATGCTAAAGAGTTTTATTGCTTAGACAGCAGTGATGCTACATGCTAAAGGGTTTTGTTGCTTAGACAGCAGTAATGCTACATGCTAAAGGGTTTTGTTGCTTAGACAGCAGTAATGCTACATGCTAAAGGGTTTTGTTGCTTTGACAGCAGTGATGCTACATGCTAAAGAGTTTTGTTGCTTAGACAGCAGTGATGCTACATGCTAAAGAGTTTTGTTGCTTAGACAGCAGTGATGCTACATGCTAAAGGGTTTTGTTGCTTAGACAGCAGTGATGCTACATGCTAAAGAGTTTTGTTGCTTAGACAGCAGTGATGCTACATGCTAAAGGGTTTTGTTGCTTAGACAGCAGTGATGCTACATGCTACACGTGATTAGAATATGACTGATACACTCGGATGTGGTTCGTACTCGTTTTTGCCCTCGGTATTGGCAAGTAGCTAAAGGTTAGTACTCATACTCGTACTTTAAAAAATGGTATCGGCTCGTCCCTACATTGTGTGTTTTGTTGAGGATTTCTTAATACACAAACTATTATATATGATGAAAGACTGTGTTTTTCTAAAGTTAATTCACAAGCGGCTCTGAACGAGTCGATAAAGCACTGCAGCAAAGTTCAGCTGTCAGGAGGCGCCCGGCACTGAAATGCACTCAATGTTCATACAGCAGCTCTGGGATTAATTATTCCTCAACATCTTCACCTTTTTCTGATTTACTTTTAAACGCGTGCTTTTTATAGTGTGACATTCAGGAGCTTCATCTGGACAGTAACAGGCTCTCTAAAGGCAGAGCGAGGGGTTTCTCCAACACATGTGCTCTAAGAGAAACACTAACAACACCTCCCCGCAAACCTGGCTGCAATTTGCTCCCCAATACCACACAACTCAAACGGGGCTATTAGAGGAGCTGGAGGATTTGTGCAGCATTGTGTGTGGACTGATGTATGTTCCTCTGCAGTCATATTCATACACATACACAGATTTATTTGTTCATATCAATATGTGTAGATGTGTAATACGATCAGTATTTGTGGTGCTCCCATCGAACGGCCACCGATAATTATCGAACGATCTCCGTGGAAAATACATGATCGGCGTTTGCCGATTAATGCTTTTCATTTCCGACTACAAAAACCCCGCCCCCTTTCCTTCACACAGCAGGCGCGCGGCTGCAAACATCAACAACAAACATGTCGGCCGTGTGGAACTTTAATATCTGTGAGAGTGATGTAAAGTTGAAAATACCTGCCATGTTAAGTCTTCAACACAACAACCTTGATCCGACATTTGAAGAAAAAACACTTGACGGAGTTCGGGAGTTTTGGAGGCTCACAGCGACAGTCAGACAGCGATTAACACAGCCCACGCTAGGCAACACTCGTCCTCATGAGCGTGACGTCAGAAGGCTCAGCAAATAACCAGCAAAATCATAGAATTCATGGGACTAGATAACCAGCCTCTCTCAGTGGTGGAAGACACCGGGTTCTGCTGACTCTCTCTCACCTGGAGCCACACTACGTGCTACCGGGATGTAAACAATACACTGACGTAGCCCCTCCAGTGCTCCACACAGTGTACTGACGTAGCCCCTCCAGTGCTCCACACAGTGTACTGACGTAGCCCCTCCAGTGCTCCACACAGTACACTGACGTAGCCCCGCCAGAGCTCCACACAGTGTACTGACGTAGTCCTGCCAGAGCTCCACACAGTGTACTGACGTAGTCCTGCCAGAGCTCCACACAGTGTACTGACGTAGCCCTGCCAGAGCTCCACACAGTGTACTGACGTAGCCCCTCCAGTGCTCCACACAGTGTACTGACGTAGTCCTGCCAGAGCTCCACACAGTGTACTGACGTAGCCCCTCCAGAGCTCCACACAGTGTACTGACGTAGCCCCTCCAGTACTCCACACAGTACACTGACGTAGCCCCTCCAGTGCTCCACACAGTACACTGACGTAGCCCCGCCAGAGCTCCACACAGTGTACTGACGTAGCCCCGCCAGTGCTCCACACAGTGTACTGACGTAGTGTACTGACGTAGTCCTGCCAGAGCTCCACACAGTGTACTGACGTAGCCCCTCCAGAGCTCCACACAGTGTACTGACGTAGTCCTGCCAGAGCTCCACACAGTACACTGACGTAGCCCCGCCAGAGCTCCACACAGTGTACTGACGTAGCCCCGCCAGTGCTCCACACAGTGTACTGACGTAGTGTACTGACGTAGTCCTGCCAGAGCTCCACACAGTGTACTGACGTAGCCCCTCCAGAGCTCCACACAGTGTACTGACGTAGCCCCTCCAGTACTCCACACAGTACACTGACGTAGCCCCTCCAGTGCTCCACACAGTACACTGACGTAGCCCCGCCAGAGCTCCACACAGTGTACTGACGTAGCCCCGCCAGTGCTCCACACAGTGTACTGACGTAGTGTACTGACGTAGTCCTGCCAGAGCTCCACACAGTGTACTGATGTAGTCCCTCCAGAGCTCCACACAGTGTACTGACGTAGCCCCTCCAGAGCTCCACACAGTGTACTGACGTAGTCCCTCCAGAGCTCCACACAGTGTACTGACGTAGTCCTGCCAGAGCTCCACACAGTGTACTGACGTAGTGTACTGACGTAGTCCCTCCAGAGCTCCACACAGTGTACTGACGTAGCCCCTCCAGAGCTCCACACAGTGTACTGACGTAGCCCCTCCAGAGCTCCACACAGTGTACTGACGTAGCCCCTCCAGAGCTCCACACAGTGTACTGTCACTTCCAATGTCTCCTTAAAGAAGGTCTCTCATCCTCTGTAAGTGTCACCACTGATATGTGAACCTCAGACGTCAGTCCTCTGTCAGTGCTGAGTTGAACAGTCACTGGATTGATGCAGATTTAAACATTTCCTTTGTAAATTATAAGAAAGGTCAGCATTAAGTATTTTTTTCATTATTTTGAAATTATATTGTTTTGTCATTATTTGATTCAGGCAGTGTTGAGATATATTGCCTTTTATTTATTAGATTTTTTTTTTCACTATTCAACCTGTTGAGAGCCTTGATATTTTCAATCTGTTAAAGATTGTGTTACTGATAGCAGGTTATCTTAAGTGTTTTTCACTTGTTCTTTATAAGGTTTTTGTATTTTTTCTCTTGAAAAAGTGAAACCATCCTTTTGTCTAAATTAAGGTGAATGGCATTCATCATAACTAAATTGAAACATTTGCAGCCAATCCATGTGATCGGTATCAGTGATCGGCAGCAGAAAACCTGATCGGAGCATGCTTTGCATGTAAATGTCAGTTTTCACCTTCATTCCATGAATTGGGTTTATAATCACACTCAGTTTGGACTCACGGGTTTAATTTCTTCTTATTTGTTATCATAAAGCTCTACTGTAGACATGCCATTCTTATATCATCCTTCTATCAGTTTTTATACTCTGTTACAGGCAGTTAGGGTTGGTGGGTGTGTGTATGCGTGTGTGGGTGGGTGTGGGTGTGTGCGTGTTTAGATTTTATTTATATTTTTTCTATTTTTATTTTATGCGAAGCACTTTGAGTTGCATGTATATCTGTTTGAAAAGTGCTCTATAAATAAAGTTTGATTTGATTCGATGTTATGAAGGCTTTTTAGTGAAGGAGACAAAAAAAAAAAAACTAATACAATACAATTTCCAGCCTGACAACCATGAGCCTGACAGTAGACGATGAGGGAAAAAATTACCCCATTTCAATCTCTGTCAAGGAAGTTGAGCAAAGTCTAGAAGACAAAGGTAAAGCCAGATATTTGCAGGCCCATGTAGGCACACAAGCCTAAAAGTGGAAATAAGATTTTTTAACAAGACCAAACTGTATTACACATGTAATAGGGTCACATGCTCATATATTTTTGACACAGGCACACAAATCTGTGCACGCACACACAAATGTCACGAGCCACAACACTCCACGCACATTACACAAATAATAGCACTGTAAACTAAAGTGTTCAGCAGTGGCGATGCTGGCTTCGTCTGTAACAGCTCACGAAAAGCAGCTTACTCACATTTGCACACTGAAGAGAAAAACAAATTTTTATTTCAGTTGTCGTGGCTGTTGTGTTTAAAATGATTGATCTTTTTCATGTGATAAGAGAATACCCTCTATACGGCTAAATTAAATCAAGACAATAACAAACAAGTCCATATTCTTAAATTTAAAAAAGACCCAATGCCTGAATGCAGTTCTGTAAAAGTACAATAAAGCCTGAGCAGTGATTCTAAAAGCTGTTTTAATAAGATATGGGCAGTAAAGTCTTCTGGTCTTGTAACCGGTGTCATAAGTGAGTTCAGTGTCACCAAAATCCAACAGACTCAGGTGATTTAGCGCCCGTCCCCACGAGAACGCCATTTTACGTAAACGCAGCGTTTTTGGCCGGTCATCCACATGAGGCGGCATTTTTGTTTTGGTTTTTTTTTAACACGGGTTCCAGAAAAGGGAAATTCTGAAACTCTAGCTCAACTTTGACGTGTGGCCGATCAAAGACGCATATCTGTGTAAAACGGTGATGTCATCAGCCCCACTTCCCTCCACTGCAGTCTGTGATGTCACCCAATAACCACAACAATAAACGTGCTCCAGGTAGTGCTGCAGAAACTACCGACACAAGCAGGTTTAATAAAGTCCCATTTCCACCGCACAAAAAGTGCGGTAACGGACAGATATAGCCCGTTATGGTTTGGGATTCCACCGAAAGAATTTGTGATTTTCCAACAACAACCGCTCCAAAGGCGGTCGCTTTTCCACTACCCTTCTGTCGGGGTACCCGGGACCATGGAACGGGTAAGAGCTCGACTAGTGCAAAGTGGAGGATGTAAACAACAACAATTGAGGATTCATGAGGTCCAGATCTGCCGCCTGGCTGAGATTGCTGTTGCGACTGTAAAGTCACATATCTGCGGAGCTCTAAGCCCCACCTACGTTAAAACGTTTTGTTTGGGCGACAGACAATCCTTCTAGCGGGTGGGGCAAGAGGACGTGATGTAGCGCTCAATGCATTCTGGGTAGTAAACAAACAAACGATTCAGAAGAAACACATGCAGAAAGAAAAATGTGTAAAATATGTCGTGGGCAGACATGGAGTAGAGAGGAAGAAATAGTGAGGAAGACTCTTATTGATACCTGGTCTGAAGACTATATATCACTTGTTTGTGGCTACCCATTAGCCATGAGCTAACTAGCCTAGCCACCACGGGCTAAAGCAGCAGGACTTCCTCTTTCGATCTGGACCAATCGATGAGCCGTGTTTCTTCTTTACGTCCTCTCTGATCAGTGTTTGTTTCAGGTGACAGCGCCCCCTAACCAGCAGCTCGTGTAACTGTGACGTCAGTGTGCGTGCGTGTGCCCACCTGGCTGACTTTAGCGGGGGTGAGGACCATGTCCAGGACTCCCGACCAGCCGGCGATCACTCCTGTGGGGACTGCATAGGCCAGCGCAATCATCAGGAACCGCAGGTTGCTAAGTGGAACAAAACCAGATTAGTGATTCAATGCTGTACTTCCAAAAAGAATCTTATCAGCTAAACTGACCATGTTTTGTTTTCCCAGAATTGTGAATATGGATGAGGGGCAGTGTTTACATGCGGAATATGTCCCTGCATCCTCCAGAGTATGCGCGGCATAAACATGAAGAGTTATCATCTTCAGACTTTTAATCCCTCATCAATGTTGCTTCTAATCTATGATCTTGTATCTGTTTACTTTGTTTCAATGTCTATAATGTGTGTATTTTATTGCATTACTGTTGTATTTTTAAATACATTTTGGTCATAGTAAGGACAACAAATAAACTTCTCTTCACTCCCAGAGAGCTAAAATGTGACAGAGTAATTCTTACGTAAAGACAAAGACTAGAATTATAGTTTTATGTCATTTTTCATTTAGTTTTGACATTAAGAACAATTTAAATTATTTCAAATATGGTGAAAATAACTCCTGTCTTTTCATAACCTGTACAAAGACTCATCATTGAAATTGGTTGTACAGAAAGAGATGAATGAAATGCATTATTACGACCATTATAATTACTAATATCATTATTTCAAGTTTGATTCTATATAATGCCATGAAGTTGGAAAGTTGAAGAAATTGAGCGCAAATGCCACATAGAGGATTTGAAAATGAAGTAATTCCACTTCTTCACTGGCACTAAAAGGATTCCACTAATATGAATTAGTTTGGTGGTTTGGCCAGACTGAGCCTCTTCCAGGCCTTATGTCTGAGTCCCCTGCTCTTTTTTATCATTAATAATTAAGCTTCTGTGTCTAAAATGACCTAATATTACAAAAGCAACAGTTACAATGTGTGTAAACACATTAAAGAGACGAACCCCCCCCCCCCCCCCCCAATTCTGTACTTGAGTACATTTCAGAAGTAAAAAGGTTGAATCAGCACTTTTACAAAAGGTGGAGATTGGAAGTACTTTTATAAATTATCAAACACAATCTTGAAATTTGCCTGAATGCCTTTGGATTGCACTCCACATCCTCACATAAAACTATGGAATAAAAGTGAATTGTGTCTTTTTATTATTCTCTATTTCAGTTGCGAGGTGTGCCATCTTTATTTCACGAGCCTTTGTGAAAACTTTATCCAACCTTGAAAACCCTGTAAAACGATGACTGGATCAGATTTTTCTTTCCTTTCTTCAGCAGGTGTAAGGGTCCGCCCCCCCAGGTGTTACTACAATACAGACTTTTCTTGTTTTATTTTAGGCTGCAGGTCGCAGGTGGTCCCATTTTTGGTTTGAGTTCTGTTTCTGAAATGAGTTTAGCAGCAGGTGAAGAAGTCCTGTGACTCATTGATGGGGTTTCTTTTTATTCTGCCTTTTTTAATACACAGAGACCTTTATTATTTATTTGCCTTTGTCTGGATACTTCAATGGTTTGCCTCAGGTGCAATGAAACTGTTGTTGAACTTTACATTCCGTGTTTCATCCCATTCTTATGTTAGGACCTCTTTTGAGTTAAACTGTTCATTTAATTTTAGACTTCGTCAACATGATGAGGCAAATAAAAAAACATTGTTTTTGCCTTTATGTTTCAGAAAGGTTTCACAGTTACATGGCAACATTTTGAAAATGATGTCAGTTTACATGAAAACAGCAGAAACACTGAAAATAATGTACTTAAGATGTTGGTTGTTTTTAGGGCTGCAACTACCGATTATTTTAATATTCATTTAATCGGTCGATAATTTTTTCGATTAATCAATGAATCGGTTAAAAAAAACCATTTCAAATTGAAGTACCAGTTGATATTGAACAAACCAAACATCAAATATGTTATGATTTTTTAAAAGCACATAACCAATACAAAGATGTATACACTATATACACATGTATATAATATGTATACAAGATAATTATTAAATCAGATTTGATGTACTTCAGTGACCACATACAGTCCAGTTTCATCCTGAGTGACCAGACTGGTAAAACATTGCTATAATAACCTTTAAATTTACACTGGTCACAGTGTATGGAATGAAATTGTCTATATTTTTGCAAGGTCAAACAGCGGTATGGAGAGGTATGGAACAGTAAGGTAAAGACTAATCAGAGCCAAATCTGCTGCGTTATCTCAGCCGGGGCGGCAGACCTTAGGAATCCTCTGTTGTTGTTTACATCCTCCGCTTTGCACTGGATGTTTTGTTTGTCTCCCCGCATCTGAGCGTGCTCCGTTGACGTCCCCCCCCCCCCTCCCCCTATTGGAGCGCGCTCCGGCAGTGAGCCGGGCAGCTTGAGTGCCACGCCGCAACTTTGATGTTACCAAGAGAGCGAACGAGTGGTGCATAAATGGCGCGACACAACGAATCGATAATGAAATTCGTTGCCAACACTTGCCAAATAATCAAATTTAATCTATTTTATCGATTCGTTGTTGCAGCCTCGTTGTTTTTGTAATGAAAGCACACACACATACAACAGAGAACAAAACACTATAAACATCAACACTGGTAGAACACGGACATTCTCGTGGACAAATGACCAAGTTGGATTGTTATTAACCGTAATAACAATTGCCAAGATTGTCAAAATAAAACTGCCAAGTTGGATTGTTATTATGGTGACTGTCAAAATTAAATTAAATAAATAAAATATGGACTGGGAGTCATGACACCACGAAAGAAACTTTGTTCCAATTGTCTCTACTGAGCATGTGCAGAAGAACTATTATTATTAAAACACAAAAAACGTTTTGTGATTTCACTTGAGAACGTAGTGTTAATGAGTCCTGAAGGTTAGGGTATGGTAGGTTTATTTATACAACACCATTAAGTCACAAGGCAAATAATAGTGTTTTACCAAAAAGACATGAACCCAGTACATTAAAATAACCTTAAAAATAGAGTAACACTGAAACATAAAGTAAATCCAATAGTCTCAACTACGTTTTCATCCTCATTATGGTACTAAATGGCTATTATCCAAGCCGTCACCACAAAATCTAACATGTTACGAGATACAAACCATCCTTTTTGTCTCCCAAACAAGACCATATCTACGAAATGTGAGCATGTCCCCACAACATGAGCAATCTGAGTACTCAACACACAGTTCTGGCTCATCTTCCTCTGCCCGTCAGAGCAGAAGATCTATCCTTGTGTTGAACACAGTGGCAGAGATATGAGCAGGTACCTGAACCCAGTGGGAAGTGGAAAGTTATCACAGAGAGCATCGTGCCCTGGAAGCCCAAAATTATGGCTGGATATGATGACTCAAAATACTCCAAATGCTTGGCCCCTTGCACAGCTCGATAGAGTGCTGCATGAAGTCATTCAATCAATTCTAAATTATGCCAATAAGCTAATAAAACTAATGGCAACAATTCACTCAGGCTGCAGCTGTAATCAGACACTTTCAATCATAATCATGGAAGTGAACTTGAGCTGCTGGTGGCTCCTTTGAAAACTCAAATATCTCTTACCACAGCAATGTTTTGAGTGTTTGGTATCACCCTGCAACTCTGAAACAAGAGAAATCACTCTATTAAGTTTCTGTAGGAAAATAAGGGGACAAATCTCACAGCGTGTGACACCAAACAACCCAGGTTCAGATCACAGGAGATGCTAACCGGTTCTGTGCCATTCTGGGTTGATTTCAAACTAAATATTTGGGAAGTACCAATACCACTTTTAGTGGTTGAATACAATTAGCGCCGAGGCCAGGGGTCGGAAACCTCGGGCTCTTTGGCCCGTCTGCTGCGGCTCCTTGACTCTCCGTCCCATTGCAGGTCATCCCTGAGCGGGGCGGGACGGTAAGACGGTATGGTATGGTAAGGCAGTACAGTAAAGCGGTACAGGCGATACAGTAAGGCAGTACGGTATAGCGGTGTGGTAAGGTGGTACGGTAAGGCAGTACGGTAAGGCGGTACAGTAAGGCAGTACGATTAGGCAGTACGATAAGGCGGTACGATAAGGCGGTACAGTAAGGCGGTACAGTAAGGCGGTACGGTAAGGCATTATGGTAAAGTGGTACGGTAAGGCAGTACAGTACGGCAGTACAGTAAGGCGGTATGGTAAGGCAGTACGATTAGGCAGTACTATAAGGCGGTATGATAAGGCGGTACAGTAAGGCGGTACAGTAAGGCGGTACAGTAAGGCGGTACGGTAAGGCATTATGGTAAAGTGGTACGGTAAGGCAGCACAGTACGGCAGTACTATAAGGCGGTACGATAAGGCGGTACAGTAAGGCGGTACGGTAAGGCATTATGGTAAAGTGGTACGGTAAGGCAGTACAGTACGGCAGTACAGTAAGGCGGTATGGTAAGACGGTACTGTAAGGTGGTACGGTAAGGAAAAGCGCACCCAGACCAACTGTGCTGCGCGGTCGCACTACAGAGAGTACGGTAAAATGTCGGTGGGTTGTGAACGACGCAGGGATACGACATTGTTACGTAACAACAGTGGAGCAAAGAACGTGGAAGGTGTGGCCGCGGCCGGAGCTTCCTTCCTCTGTGACACAGTGAAAACTTTCTCAATCTGAACTGCAGCGTCTATCTCCCACTGGTCCAGAGTGTGTAAAGCAGCGTACGTGAACATTAACAGCAGACAGACAGAGAAGACAGACGAGATATTTGAATATTGCCGACTTGTTGAGAGTGACGATCGTCTCGACCAGTGAGCAGACGAGTGGAGGAACGACGCTTCATGCTGACTGCCACAGAGAGAGGTCGTTATTACCTTCACGCTAAATAATCCTGAATTACACAACAACTAAACGACACTGAAAGCCACACCACTCACTCACTCGTTCTTAAAACCCCGATCTCCCGCGTATATCTGCCAATTTAATGATACAGGGATGATGTGTGTGTGTGTGTGTGTGTGTGTGTGTGGGGGGGGGGGTCTTCAAATGTGCTGTGCTCAGTGGCAAATGAGTCCAAAAGGCTCCGAGTGTTGCCGACCCCTGGTCTCGGCACTGCTCTCTGTGTATTGTAGCTTCTAGACTGAGGGACTCAGCTCATCGTTAATGAATGACTCCACATTTTCAAAAAGTTGCGTTCCCCTGTATTGTTCTCTGCACATGTATTATGTGTGTGTAGTTTCATTCTAAAAACAAACGGCAGCACCCACCAGTGGCCCAACAATAACATTGTTCATTTTCAGTTTCTGTGTCGGCTCTTCCATACTGTCCATATTGGACGTCTGCAGGTCGATGACAGATGTACGCGTGGTTCCATTTAGATTACAATTCAGGGTCCATGTCAGGAAGATAATGACCCCAAAAATCTTTCCACTTCTGGTGGCTAGTGTTCTTCTCACTTTCCTCAAGTTTTTGATATTTCACACTGGAAGTTCTGTGCCAGGAGTTCAATCTTGATATTCAGTCCGCATGGTCACAAAAATCGTGCTGCATGGGGTCGACCAGAGAGGTCCGCCATGAATGATGATACTTATGTCACTTGGACCTGCGGACATCCACACACAGAAAGTAGGAATTGGCCTTAAACGGAAACCGTTTTCTGTAACAAAAACAATGCTTTTTCACTTGAAATGTTGTCGTGTAAACGGGGCCTCAGTGAAGTAATATTAATGACTGGAAAAACAAAGAGTTTCTGGGCAGTCAATCAGTTTATCTTCTCAGCCTTACCGAAGTGCACTGTGAGGGAAAAAAGGCTTTGTTTGGCTTTATTAACTAAAAACCAAACTGCACAAACAACCACCAATTCCCAGCTGTGATAATCAGCTTGAGGCTACAGATACTGTGCTGCTGGGTTTAAAGCATGCTGTTTGCTTTGCTCACAGTGAACTAGGTAGAAGAGGAGGGGAGAAAAACGCTTCTCTGTGTCTATTAGGTATGCACTCCCCGTCTAACGCAGAGAGGAAACCACATTAAGGTATACGGCACTCTTCCAATCACATGAAAGCTAAAGACAATCACTTGGGGCACAAACACCCACGCTAATCACCTCCATCCAGAGAGGTGGCATGCTGATTTAAAATCAGTGCCACCTCCTCAACCCCTAACAATGTGATTAGAATCACTGGGCGGCTGACAAATGAGGCTAGTTTGGCAGAGCAGGCTACAGATTCATAGATTGCTTTGTATCCCTGCTCTTTGCTTGTGGACACTGTTTAACTCCTGCATTTATTCTGCCACCACTTTATTAAAACGCGGCCGGCATCCTGAGCGCTATCGTGTAGGGACATCTGGAGAACACCTCGGGGCCTTGCGTCCCTTGTACGGCTTCAAACGCTCGACACGCAGCGAGATAAAAGTTCACACACAAATACTTGGAGGAACTCCCCGGGACATGTAACCTGTGCAGCCAGAGCCTTTTGTTGCTATGAACACATGCACACCTTTTCCCTTTCCTGACACGAGTGCACTTCAGAAGATGAATCACTTTTATTTTCAGAATGCTTGGACTACCCAGAACACCAAACGCAGCCCGTCTCCCTGCTTCAGGCACAGTCTTGTCCCACGCAGTATGAAGCTACTTGGCCTTGGAGAGCGTATGGAGGGCCGCTCGTAAAAGCCCTGTGATGGAGCAGTCGCTCGGCTTTTTTTCTTCCTCCCAGCACCCCTTTCATTAACCTTGCCACAACAGCAAGAAATCAATATCCGTGCACTTCTTCCCTACCCTGCGCAGGGCCGTATTTAGACAACCAAATGTAAGCAAACAGATGCTAGCTGCTGGGTAAGAGGAGGAACAATTTTCCCACTTCACTGCTCGCCGTGATGAAAGATTACCAAAGAAGTCTAAAAGCTGGCGGTGTCATCAGCTAAGTGCCATTTGTCCTTGGCAGACCGGGCTGGAGAGCGATGCATCACAATGACAACTTCCCCAGCTAAAGTGAGTATGACTGGGGAGGGAGGGATCATCGATACTCGGGCTCCGGGTTGGTTGACGTTGCCTCGCAGAGTGATCCAAATACAAGGAGAAGTCTGCGCCATGCACGGAGGCTTTCGGGCTTCTCATTAGACTGCTGCTGTGGAGGCAGATGTGAACAGCTGGAAGCACTCATCATGCTGAAGATCATTAACCAGTGCTCAGACCCTGACAGGCTGAATGGATGATCAGATTCATCAATGGGGATGCGGCGGGCAGAACGGAGTAGTGCCTTGCACCTGCCAATGTGGGGCAGTGTAGCTCGGTTGGTAGAGCGGTCGTGTCCAAAGGGAGACGGCTGCTCTCCCAACCGAGCTACAATCAAACTGCTCCCACTGGAGTGACAGCGCCTTGCATGGCTGCAGCCTCCAATGGTGTGTGAATGGGTGAATGTGGTGAGCTATGTAAAGCGCTTTGGGGCTGCTCACACAGCTAAAAAGCGCTATATAAGTGAAATCCAATAACCATTGTGCGGAGGTCAGAAATGTGCAGAAATCGAACACCGTCCAATTACTTTACAAAGAGATAGCATGTCAAATCCACCAACTCAAGTCATGACACACATCAGCTTTCATCCAAACACGGCCAATACTAATGAAGAGAAATAATCGAACAATTCCAAATCAATTAGAGACAAAAATACATTTTGATAATGTCACATTGTGAGAGAAGCTGGTCATCAATCATCAGTCAGCAGGAAGGTCTAGTTAAGTTGGCTGCTCCGCATGGAAGCATGCATATTCATCTGTCTGAAACTATGCGGCGGGTTGATATGTGCTCGGTACCTGATAACACAAGGCTTGAAAAATGAATAGCACCATCTGATAATGTATATATAAAGCTCCAAACTCGGTCCCCAAGGGCTCCTGTCCTGCAGGGTTTAGCTCCTCCCAGTTGCAGCACACTTGATTGCAATGAGAGGCTGTTATTGGGCTTTTTCACAACTAATGGTGATGACCTCATTAGATTCAGGTCTGCTGAAGCAGGGAGAGACTAAAACATGCAAGACAGGGGCTCTCCAGGACCAGAGTTGGAGACCTCCGATATATAAATAAATAGCCTTTAGACATGCATTTTTCACACATCAGTGTTTCCACATATGCAGTCCACCCTGGACCATAGACTGCAGGGAGACCAACACTAAGCTTCTTTTCTTTCCCATTCACCATGTTTCACATTACATGTTACCAACATTCTGTCTCTCCTTCTTCCTCTAACTTTTCTCACAGGTTGCTCTGGTGGTACGATATCCATTTTGATATTTTTATTATTTGGTTTCATCTAATTCCCTACTTGCACAGAGAGAAGGTCTTATAGTTTCATTGGGTATAATGACAATACCAGTTAATCTCACAAGGATTCAGTAGTGGTGTTTTTCCTACTTGGTGTCCAGTCCCTGCAGGAGGACTCTGCTGGACTGAGATACAACATGTTGCCTAAACAGGTCACTGGAAAGCTGCCTATCACAAGTGGAACAGAAAACCCTCTCAGCAGGACGGCCTAGTTAAGTTGGCTGCTCCGCATGGAAGCATGCATATTCATCTGTCTGAAACTATGTGGCGGGTTGATATGTGCTCGGTACCAGTCATCAATCTGAGGGGACGTTTTGAGAGTTTGAGCCTCTCTGTGTTGGTCAGAGGCCTGAGGAAAGCCTGGCAGTATGGTGGAGTCATTTCCTCCCGCAGGAGGCCAAGTGTGGCCGACGGAGCTTGGCCAACTCTCCGGCTGCCATCACCCGGCTTCTCCTCTCCCGTCTCCAGCCTTTATTCCCTGGCCACCGCCACAGGTCTGTATAAGCCAGGCACCAGGTGAAAGCACTGGCGCTGCTGCCCCGTGGCTTTATTGGAGACATGAAGGCGTGAAGGGATGAGCTGTCCAAGGGTTATAGTGATGTTCAATCAACATCTTTACATCACTAGTGGGCAACTAACTTTCCAAAAGGATCACATGAAAAACTGGCACTACTATTGAGGGTCTCCACATAAGCTACTATCGCCCTCCGTCACTTTTTCTCTTTCCCAGCCTTTGTCTGGAACTGGTGGATGTGAGAATATGTTTCATGTGAGGTAGAAGCCCTGGGTGTATTACCAAACACTTCCACACATGTACTGAGTGAGGTGGGGGCTTGAATGACCAGCAACAACTGAACTCCAGCCACCTTGGTGGTGAAGATGTAGCTGTGTCGACATCGCTCTAGCAACGATAGAATGCACCAAACAAGTGAAATCTGTTTAGACTTTCTCTCAGCTCTTAGCTTTCATACCTTTCAAACTAAAGACAAAGACAAGAAATCTCTTCTTTTGAAATTCAGGACTTCCTCTAACCACATCCACTGATTACTGACATTGATGGCGTACAGGCAGGGGGTGATGTTTTCTTTTTTCTTCTTCCGACCAGCACATTATAACTTAGTAATTAATCTAGAGGGAAGGCTGGGATTTCTTTGATAACAACCCAAGCAGATGGTGAGTGGCAGACCACTTCATTAAGATTCTATATCCTTCTCCCGTGTTCCATTCTGTCACTTTAACTCGTGAAGACAAGAAGCATCCACTGCATCAGTAAATAAGAACCATAACTAAGCAGAACGGACAGAGGCAGTGCTGAAGGTCTGCTTCTGACTGCTCTCATAGTGGCCGATATTGTAAACATAACAGCACCCGAAACCAATTTCAACGACACATCTCGTCGCTGGTTTGAATGAAGGGCACTTCAAGTGAGGAATACCAAGAGAATGGTCTGGACAGAAGTGTTTGTCTGTGGTCTTACCTAAGGAGCCTGCAGATGCTGCTCCTGTAGCTGAGTCTCTGGCTTGCAGCGGCCACACTGGGAGGCATCGGTGGGCGTGATGGGAAATAGAGCAGGACTGCTGCAAAGAGCACTGCGATCGCAGCCAACTCTGCCAGAGCAGATGAAAAGAGACACACGTGTTATTTTCGGAGATGAGACAAAAAGATCAATGTGACATATTTAAAAAAAGAAAGAAAAAGGTCACACTGACACCTACAGAACCTCTGAAGCTGTTGGTATAACCATAATGCTACTACTAGATATAAATCTCTGACAAAAATCAAACCATTGATCACAACAGACTTTTCTTTAGAGTGTATCACAGTTTGCAACACCACTGAAGAAGTATGTGTATCCCAATTCATTACGTCTTACACGGACAAATAAGAAAGGTAATTTGCAGCCTACATATTCCAATTGATGACCTTCAGAACTTTAGATTAACAAATGGTGTTGTCTTTGTCCTTCAAGAACTTAATAACAATACTACCTTGAGTTGAACAACAGCTGCTGCCTCAATCCATTACAGCATGCTTGTTTTTTTTCCCAGCCTGCTTTTAATTTTCTGAATCAGTTAAGCATAACAGCCTGAGCAAGCTATAGTTCAAAGGCTTGGTTATGAAGATTATAATTGGAGTGTGTGTGTGTGTGTGTGTGTGTGTGTGTGTGTGTGTGTGTGTGTGTGTGTGTGTGTGTGTGTGTGTGTGTGTGTGTGTGTGTGTGTGTGTGTGTGTGTGTGTGTGTGTGTGTGTGTGTGTGTGTGTGTGTGTGTGTGTGTGTGTGTGTGTGTGAGAGAAATGTGTCGGTCCTTTCGCTGGACTGCCTTTCTGTCCCTTGGCTGAGCTGACATGATGTGGAAATGATGTGCCATCGATCCTCCGTGCCCTCAGAGGGCCTCGCTGTCCGTCAGTACCTGCATACATAACGAGCTGGATCCTGTCTCGGATGGTGTTGTCGGAGAGCGCCGCCGCCGCCGCCACCGTGGTTACCGCCTGTGTGTCGTTGGGGGCCGGGACCACCAGAGGTCCCACCACGAATGAAGCCGCGCCTCCCAGGTAGCAGAAGAGCGAGGCCACGGCCGTGGCGGTGGCTCTCTGGTCCGGGGCGAACCAGGTGGTGGAAAGGAAAGGCCCGGCGCTCATTATGGTGGGGCCGGCTAAACCGTTCAGGAGCTGACCTCCATGTATCAACCTGGAACACAAACCATAGTTCCAGTTACAAAACCTTTAGAGAGGACTCTTTGAAGGAAGTGCTGGAATAGAGCAGTGATTCCCAACCGGGGGTACGACCCCCACGGCCTCCAGAGATTAACAGGGGAGGTGAAGCCCTCTTGATTTTAGAGGCAATACTTATTTTTTGGGTTTAAACTATAGGTGACTCAGCACTTAATTCATTTATTTCACAAATGTATTCAGTTTAAGCATTTCCATGAAAAGTGAATCATTTATTTCAAAATATTGCTAAAAGAATTATCTAGGTGTCTCCAATATAAAAAATGAGACGCTTGTAAGAGCTGATCATCTGCAACTGGTGCATGTGTCACATTTTTTATGGTCTTATTACATTTTATTTACATTTGTTGCATTAATATCTCAACAAAATATGAGATGAATCTTTGTGATTTTCTCACTTCCTCGTCATCAAAAACAGAGATAGAGAGTAAAATCAAAAGGAATCATAGCACAACTCGGCTGTGGCCAAGGAGGCCAAACCTAAATAAAAAAATACCAAACACATTTTGAGGATCAACAAGAAAGATCACTGAAGAGAGCAAGCATTTTGAATTAGTTTAATTAATAACAGCATTAATGACACAACGTAAGACAGAAGCTGCTTTAGCATAGCAGATAATGACATGATCCTTATGTTGATGGCTGAACTATACCAGTCCAATGGGAGAGATAGTTTCAAATCTTGAATATTCATCATCCCTTCTCGAAATAAGATGACAAGCATAAACGTCTGCAGTGTGTGAGACGAATGAAACGAGTGTGAGAGTCATCACGGCAGTATGAAGAAAGGGAACTGTGGCCCCCATGTTCATGTTCATTTGGCCCGCAGCCACTTCTAAAAATATCCTGGAATATGTCAAACCGCCGAGATTTAACAGGAAACAGAGTTTGAACAAGACAGCTCAGGGGCCGTTAACCTCCTGAAACACGGGAGATACAAAGAGCCTCTTGACGACAGACGTCCCGAGTGATATGGTTCAGTGGTTAAAGTTCGTAGTGAACTGGAACGCGAGGCTAAACAAGTGAAAATGATGCTGCTGGTGACCAATAATGGCAAACAAAAAGCTAGACAAATCCATCCTCGGTCAAGATAAAGAAATGGTGTGAGCAACGGGAGGAGAGCACCAGTGGAATTTTCCAAGGGACTTAACAACCTGCTTCTTCGCCCGGTTTACACTCGCCCGGTTTTTATGTGAAAGCGCAAAAGTATTGCTGTGTTTTGCCAGCAGCCCCCTCAGTGACAGCAGTCCCCCCAGTGCAAGAAGTCCGCCCAGTGCAAGAAGTCCCCTCAGTGACAGCAGTCCCCCCAGTGCAAGAAGTCCGCCCAGTGACAGCAGTCCCCCAGTGCAAGAAGTCCCCTCAGTGACAGCAGTCCCCCCAGTGCAAGAAGTCCCCTCAGTGACAGCAGTCCCCCCAGTGCAAGAAGTCCCCTCAGTGACAGCAGTCCCCCCAGTGCAAGAAGTCCCCTCAGTGACAGCAGTCCCCCCAGTGCAAGAAGTCCGCTCAGTGACAGCAGTCCCCCAGTGCAAGAAGTCCCCTCAGTGACAGCAGTCCCCCCAGTGCAAGAAGTCTGCCCAGTGACAGCAGTCCCCCCAGTGCAAGAAGTCCGCCCAGTGACAGCAGTCCCCCCAGTGCAAGAAGTCCGCCCAGTGACAGCAGTCCCCCCAGTGCAAGAAGTCCCCTCAGTGACAGCAGTCGTCCCAGTGCTCGCAGTCCCCCCAGAGACAGCAGTCCCCCCCCAGTGCCAGAAGTCATCCCAGCTCTCGCAGTCGTCCCAGTGACAGCAGTCGTCCCAGTGCTCACAGTCCCTCCAGTGCCAGCAGCCCCCGCAGCGCTAGCAGCCCCCCCCCAGTGACAGCAGCCCCCCCAGTGGCAGCAGTCCCCCCAGTGACAGCACCCTCAGTGGCAGCAGTCCCCCCAGTGACAGCAGCCCCCCCAGTGGCAGCAGTCCCCCCAGTGACAGCACCCTCAGTGGCAGCAGTCCCCCCAGTGGCAGCAGTCCCCCCAGTGACAGCACCCTCAGTGGCAGCAGTCCCCCCAGTGGCAGCAGTCCCCCCAGTGACAGCACCCTCAGTGACAGCAGCCCCCCCAGTGACAGCAGTCCCCCCAGTGACATAGCCCCCCCAGTAACAGCACCCCCCCCCCAGTGGCAGCAGCCCCCCCAGCGCTAGCAGTCCCCCCAGTAACAGCACCCCCCCCCAGTGGCAGCAGTCCCTCCAGCGCCCTTCAGGAGTGTCTGGGTGAGACAGCCTCCCGCCAGACGGCTCACAGCTGACTGATCGTCTGTACACTCGGCCCGGACGTGGCTCAGAGCGCTCTCACTGGGTCTGAGCCGGCTCAGCGGGGAGCCAGAACCAGAGGAGGAAGGAGGGGGCACAGGAAGGATGAGGGCCAATCATGAGGTCATTCCAACCTCACCGCATTCGAAAATATTCCCAATACTTTGTGTCAAATTGACAGTTAGGAATGGTCGCTGAGTGAGTGCACACTTTAAGGCGAAACCCAAAGATCTTGTTCATTTTAATTTGAATGAAATCAATCCCCCTTTGGGGGAAGTTAAGAAAATCCAAAATAACTTCATCTTTGAAGACGCCATCAAACCAAAGTATTTAATGTAAAATCTGGTGTTCATTTCATGGCACTTTGGACTGTTTATAGACTTTTCAATCTACTTTTGAGGCCCCATTTAAATGACAACAAAAACAACTGTAGCCGCAAAACTTTCTTCACTTTCAGGAGTTTGTGTTTACTGGACAATGGTGTTCCACTGCATCCGTGAAGATTGTTCATCTCGGCTGCCAAGGTGAAACTTCTCTTTCACTGGAATAATTCCCCTATGCAGAGACTGCCGGAGGCGACGGAGCCTGTTACTGCACATGCGCATCTTCCCCCCGTGCTAAATACTTCCTTCTGCTCATGCACCAGTAAACCAGCATGGCCGACCATTATCTACTGCATGTGTGTGTGCTTTCATTATAAAAACAAATGGCGCCAACTCGTGGCCTGGCATGCCAACTACATCATTTTTAGCATTTCTGATATTTCTTTGTAAACGGACATCATTTTCAAAACGTTGCCATTGTAAACGCGAAACTTGTCTGAAACAAAAACACAGAAAGGACACGTATTAAAAAAAAAGACCTGAATTTTACCAAGATATTATTTATTATTGTACTCACACAGAAAATGATATGTTTCACTGGATTAATGAGAACTTTTTCTTTTTTTTTTTAACAGGTATGTAACAGCAAGTGCTTTGATGCTTCAAAATTATACTAAAAGCTACCAAAGTGCAGTGCTGGAAAGAATGGTGGCCTACAAATTAGAAAAGCTGAAAAATATATTTAAATTTGGTCTTGATTAAATACTTCACATAAATTCAGGTAAAAACATAACCAAGTAAAGATAATTATGAGCCACACTAGACATGTAAAAACAGTTCAATAACACTTGTAAGTCAATTGCGTTGTCCGTTACACTAACAATGGATCAATTCGAAAAAAGGAATTTTCAAAATAATGCTAATTGTGAAGATAATGGATTCAGGTTAAACACAAAGAGAAAAGCATGTAAAATATTCTATCTTTTGATTTCCATGACAAATAAGATACAATTATACAGAAGACAGAAAAAGGATTTCAAATTTTATGTGCAACTCTATTTTTTCCCAGGGACTCCTACTAATGTCTTTGATACTTCAAAGGTGTTTCATGAGGTAAGATAGCAGGTCTTTCTTTATTTGAAAAAGTTGAAAGGAGGGCTAAGAAAGTTTGCTTAATCTTCGGTGTGCTTTCACTCCTCTGCCCTCTAACTGTGTGACTTTGCTGTCCACTGCCTCTGGGCTCCACAGATAAATGTGTCACGGCAGAATACAAAGTGCTGTGGTCAGTGACAGACTGATTGGAGAACTGGTGCACCCTATATCTCCGTCCTACATCTCACTCGTCCCAGCCTACACACCAACACCTTCGAAAATGCCTCTCTGGCCTGTAATTTCTTCCTCCCACTCACTTTTTTCTCAGAACATTTCTTTTACATTTGATTCGAAGTTGTTTTATTCACATGTAACACGGAATATCAATTTCCTTCTCAAGGTTTTTGATCATGTCGCCGACATTAGCGCTTGATGTTTGAGCCACCTCAGCTTGATGAATGAAGCCATCATCAGGACGCCACTGTGTCAGGATTTTCTCTATCTTAATATGCGGGGCAGGAGAGGAGCGCCACAAGCGATAAAATTCATCCCACACATTATCCATGACACGTTGTCATTTTTACTCTGCAATGTAGGTCATCATTGTATTATTTATCAACGATACTTCATACTGACTCGACACTGCGATTTAGATCAATGATGCACCAGGGGAGACAGCGGACATGTGGCTGATGTGTTTTACATGTGGCACCAATCTTGACTTTAAACTAATACTTCCTTCCAAATTCCAAAATCACAATTCTTTCCAATGGAAAAGAAACGTGTCCTTTAAAACCATTAGATTAAAAATCTGACTTGTTTTCAGCAGATCAATTTAATTCATTTGTAAATGGCATCTTTAACATGACTTTTTGGTGAAGCACATATGAAATAAATGTTTTGTTTTTTGTTTTTATTTTAAATACGATAACATCATTAGATTGAATACAATATCAGAGCATCTTAAATCACTATTAAATTCTCCATCAGGCTTTTCTCCTCCAATATACACCCTTTATTTAATGAGAAATTACTACACCACAATTATCAAGTGAAAACCCATCGTTGTTGATTTTTCACTTCAGAAAACTTCACGTGGTAACATTTTGAAAATGATGCCCAAGTACGCTATAAACATGAAAAATGGGAGAAGACTGGATGCAACTCCAGTGTAAACTAACCCAATCACAATGGTGTAATAAGCTGCAGTTGTCAATAACAATTAAGTGAAACATGTCCACCAATTGCAGCGTTCATTAAGGGAATAGTTTCATTTGTGAGATATTTTAGGATGGTTGCTTACTTCAAATTACACTAATGCTAAGTGGCCAACATAAATAGGAGCTGATAACATCATAATCATGACTGTCAACCCCCCAGACCAATCACTGGAAAGCCTTCTAAAAGTGTCACTTTTATATCATGGTGTGATTTTGTACAAGCCAACAAAGCACCTTTTCAATTTTTGCATGACTAACTTTAACTTTCAGCAACATTAAGCCCTGGAACCCCAAATCTTGGCGCCTACACACTCAACCCAAGTGATCCAGAAAACGAGGTGTGCATAACGCGCAGGAAGAAGGAACCTAGGGTACATGGGCTGGAAGGAAACAAGAGGTACAGGTGACTGAGCAGTGATAAAACTTTGTGATGTCTTTATAAATTACAAACATAAGTCACAAAGGGTACTTTTTCCTTTTGACGTCGCCTGTCATCGTGCTATGAAGCATGTCGCTCCAGCTTCAGGCCTCTCAAATCATGAGAAGCTACACTTTTAGGTCTGATGAGACAAAGATCGACCTGTTTGGCATCATGTTTGGAGGAAAGCAGGCATCGCTCCACCACACCATCCCTGCAGTGAAGCATGCTGGTGGCACCAGCACACTGTAGGGTGCTTGTATACGTTTTTCAGGGCCTGGAAGACTAGTGAAGATAGAGGTGAAGAAGAATGGAGCAATGTGCAGAGACATCCTGTACCCCGGAGCTGACTGGTGTGACGGTTCATCTATCAGCAGGACAACGACCAGAAGCACACAGCTGGGATATCAAAGGAGTGGCTTCAGGACAACGCTGAACAGCCGCTATAATATTAGCCGCTATAAATATATCAAACCAAACACTTAAAGCAACAAAGATACCAAGCAAGAATAAAAACCATTTGTTTGACCTCGAATGACTTTGGAGAAATATTTAAAGCGATGCAATATTTAAAATTTCTTATACTCGATCATCAATTTTGAATCTTATTTTGGGCACATTTTCTGCAATCTGCCAAAAGCACAGTGAACTCACTTCAACTACGTGTTTAAAAAATCATTATAAAACTGCAAAAATAAAATAAAATGAGGCAATTTGATCAATCAATGTCAGCTTTTCAGTCCTTGGCAGCTTTTTTTTCTTTTCTTTTGAGTTTGGGTAGTTGCCAGTGTGACTGCTGATTAGATGAAAGAATAGATGTGACAAAAAAAAGTGTCTGTAATATGACAGGTGACGAGGACGGATGGAGACTAACGGGAGGAAGCTGCACTGTGGCTGTCGAAGGAAAGTAGGGAGGACGGAGTGGCTTCTTCACCGAGAGATGATTAATCACAATGGAAGAAATCCGTCAGGCTGCAGTCTGAGAATGAAACAAAGAAAGCTGCAGTACGGTGGAATCGTTCCACTGCTGCTGGCCCGCCTGCTCTGACGGACCAAATTCTGCCATCGCACAAAGGCCAAGTCAATTCTATCTGGAAAATGGCAGTGCAGCGACCGTCACGGTAATATGACAGCCTGCTGCGGATCCACAATGTGCTCTGGTGGCCAATCAGACAGTCGCTGTCTGAGTGAGTCTGAGATCTGCCTGATAGACACTTACTAATCACACAGCTCGTCTTTATTTAAATACATGAGGGAGACAGACCGAGAGAGAGATGGGGACTGAAATGACGACGCCACACAGGATGAGGAGGGGGGAAATGTGATGTCTGTGATTGGAGAGCAGGCCTCATCACCACAGGGTGTAATCAGTGACCCATGATGCAATGCTCCTCTCCACGTCTGAACTTGGAAAAAACAAACACTTTTTGGGCTCGGTTCTGTTTCAAAGCTCCCGGGGGGTAAAGGTAGAGGAAGTTCCAGTACTCACACGTTCACAGCCTCCTTTGATTGACTTAAATACAAAGGATGGTAAAGAGTGGAAACAAAGAGGCAGCGTACTTCCTCAAGAGGCTGTCACAAAGGGAAAAAAAGAAGTAAATGGCTTTCTAAACATGAAACAACACATGAAACAAACCAACATCTGTGGGGGGTTGTTGAGGGAAGGTCCCTGTTTTTCTAAAGCTGAGGAGGCGCCGTCGCTCGTCTCCTGATCAGGGGAGGGAGCCGGAAACTCAAATGCTGCCTTTGATTGCTCCTGCGATGGCCTTGAACTAAAAGAAATCTGACGGTTTTCTCCAACTTCTACATCTAGACACTGTTTTTCTCGCCTTTATTTTAAGTCTTTATGCTTGAAATGGGCGGGGGAAGCATGAGGCGCCACATGTGACTAAACAAAGCCCTTGGACTTGGTCCTCACTGCTACAAAGGAAAGAGTGACACCTACTGGTGATTTTAGAAAATATGAGCTGACTTTCCTCATGCATTTAAAATGTTGTGTAAGATCCATGCTTGATTCTGTTGGGATGTGTTGTTTTGTTATTTTTATTTGTTGACCACCTCTTTGGATTTGTGACCTGAATGTCACAGCTTTGCAGGCATTCTCCAATCATGAAATAGAAGAACCCTAATTTGACAAATCGTCTTCTACGAGCAATTCAAAGCCACCAACTAATTTAAAATCCACAGGGAGAACATGCAAGGCCACACAGAGAGGCTCTGAGGACTTTCAACAATCAACCTTTGCCAAGCAGAAATAAATTATTGAAAAGAAGAATCTATTGTCTTTGACCCTGATGAGGGAAAAGATTGCATTACGTTTTAATCTTTAAAATACACCAAGAACCTCATACTGCGTTTTAGCAGGCAATTCTGAAAATACGATGAAAGAATAACTAAAAGCTAGACTTCAGCAGGACTCAGGACTTAAGTGGCCTGTAGAGCAAATGGCTCTGAAAACACGAGTTTTGTGGTCCCGTTTATACAACGACATTTGATTTTGAATCATACTTTATTAATCCCGCCCTATTAGTAGGATGCGGTGGGCCGCCACAGTTAAGTGCTCCGTCATGCACAGGGACCCACAATGGTGAGCCGTCTGCTCTGGGACTTCAACCTGCAAACTTCCAATCACAAGTCCGCTGCTCCGCCTGCTCAGCCACCACTGGAAAACATTTGTTGCAGTTTGGGTGTCTGTTTAGGGTTTGCACAATAACCGTGCTCAGAGACACTGAAAACACAAAGTTTCAAAAACAGCTCCCAAGGTGGAACTTTTCATAAGAGACTGTCTCTGTGTAAACCAGTGGTTCTCAATTATTTTCTGTCATGCCCCCCCTAGAGGACAACATTTTTTCAGCCCCCCCCCCCCCCCCCCGAATTGTACTACCATTGAGAACCTGATAATATTTATTTATTTATCTGTATAAACCACTGTATGAGTTGCTGCACCAGCATTCTGCATACAATCGCCTGATTATCAAAATAAATTAATAAAATGAGCTGGAGGCCCTTTTTTTATCGTTCAAGCATGAATAAAGACACTAATACTGAAAGTCGTGCCTGCCTCACGCCCCCCCTGACACCCCACCACGCCCCACCATTTGAGAAGCACTGGTGTAAACGGAGGAAATTGCTACTTTTCTGAAATGCCACTACTGCACATGCTCAGTCGAGCCACTCAAAACAATGTTTCCTCCAGAGTGTCATGACTCTCAAATCCATATTCTCCTGGGCTGGGTACTTTTATTTTGACAGTCACCATAATAACAACCCAACCCGAGAATATCCGTGTTCTCCCAGTGTTCATGTTTAGAGCTCCTTGTTCTCTGAACACGTGTGGTTTCATTACAAAAACAAACAGCACCCACTAGTGGCCCAACATGCCAACTGCAATCTCTGTTTCTTTCGTTTTAAAAGCGTTGCCATGTGAACACAAACATTTTCTGAAACAAAAATTTAAAAATTATGCGTTTTGACGTGAAACACTGTAAATGAGGCCTATAACAAAAGGAAGATGGACAGAATAGTCCAAAAATTTGCATCCAAAGTAGGATTGTGCATCATTAATTTAATCCCACTTTTATTTGGGGTTTAAATTTTGTTTGTTTGAATTTGCAGAAGAAGAATGCACATTGTGTGGAAACCTAAATGACTTATTGTTGCACATGTGGCTATCACGACACGCTAAACTTGCAATATATTGTGCCGCCCTATTTCAAAGTGATGTTGCTACCAAATGTTCTATGTCGATCCGGCTGGGCTGAATGCACTCACCCTGGACTAACAGGACTTGAATTCCTCTGGATGAAGCTGTTGCCATGGAGTAGCCGGGGGGCAGTGACCGATGAGAAGTGTGTACATGTACCAAACACGACAAGCACACGGTATACTCGTGTACAACGATATCACTGCAAACCGTGGACACTGCCACGTTTTAATGGGGTTCATAGAATTGCTTCTTTCTGGAAATCTTTGTGTGCAGAGCAGCTTTTGCTTTTATTTACACGTGGGCTGTATCACTGTAATACGAGCTATTCATTCTACTAATAGCTTCCTTACTGCTGCCTCATGAGACCCAGCCAGAAAGACACTGAGAAACTAAATTGATTTATCTGCCCTTTGAAAGGAGAAATTATAGTTTAAAAAATCCCCAACTCCATGGAGTGAAAGCGATGCACTTCATTCTGTGGAAACACAATTTCCCTCTTTGCATTGATATTTTATGATGTACTGGCTCATTGTGGAGCCCAATTGAAATCAGTAGACACATTACCACTCAGAAATATTCAATGAAATTATATTTCTAAAAAGGCACGGTATAATTGAAATGACCTTTCTGAGCTCTTGCACTTTGTAAAAAGAGAAAAAAGTGAGCTCATAAGTAAAACTGCAAATGAAAAAAACTAAATATAATAGGATTTCTTTTGTGGTGAAGGCCTGTCAAAGTGCTGTCTGATAAAGGCAGTGAGGACACGCTGCAGGATTCTCACAGCGCTGCGTTATCTGTGTGACTCCTGTTCTCTGGCAGGCTGCTGCTTCCTGACTGGCCCTTTATGCAGTTTGACCCGGTGTAACTGGATGTAGCACAAGAAGCCCAGAAGTTACAATCACATTCACCTTTGCTGGCTTTCATTCTCAGTTACTTTTTAACCGCCACCGCGAATGAAGATGGGACTGTACTGAGCTTTAATTTAACATGAGGCCGACACTTGTGATTTGAAGTCATGTCACTATTGTGGCTCTTTTAAACTTTAACCCCCCTTTTCTTTTCGCAAAATACTCATATTTTCACTTCAGATCAAAGGCCTGCAAACTTCCTACATTCCAATGATTCAGTGATACTGTAGGATTACCCGTACTGAAATATTAGAATTGTTGCATGGTGGTGTAGTTGGAAGCACTCCTGCCTCACAGTAAGAATACGATCGTTTGATAGTGAAAATATCCATATTCACGAGTTTGCATGATTTCCATGTGTATGCATTGTAAAGGTAGCCTGGATTTCCCCCACAGTTTGAGGTTGATCGGTGCCTATAAATTCTCTGCAGGTGGTTTGGCGCTGGGATGGACTGTTGGTCTGACCAGGACACAGAACCTGTCAAGTTAGACCGGCTCCAGCACACGATGATCATTGGTGGGATAGATCCAGAAGACAGATTGACAAGAAGGCCGTTGCTGGGCTAATCCCCCGCCGGAGGGCTTTATATTTTCTCACAAAGCAGCTCTAAGGCAGCACACTTGGTACACTAGAGGGTGTTCCATGGGTCCTAGTAGATAATTATGTAGAATCTGAAAGGTCTTCTTCATAAGCTATGTCAAAATACGTCTCCAGAGCCCAAAAGGTGTTTTTATGCACTTAGTGACCCTGTAACCTGATATGCAAATTAGGTCCTGGTCACCATGGTGCCCCTTCTCCCCAGGTGGAGTGTCCATGTGTGAAGTTTGGTGACTGTGGGCCCAGGAACTGCTGAGAAATGAGGAGAAATGTTTATATGAAAATACATGAATTGTGCAACCATGACGAGCAAACTTCAGACCCTACCAATCTTCAAGGTCAAGGTCAGGTCACTTGGTGTACTGGAGGTTATCCCTGGAGTGTGTATCGTGTGTGTATACAATTTCAGAGCCCTAGCTCAAAAACCTAGGCCTCCAGAGCCCAAAATGTGTTTTTAAGCACTTCGTGACCCTGTGACCTACTTAATATGCAAATTAGGTCAAGGTCACCATAGTATCCCTTCCCCCTCTGAGATGTATCCACATGTGAAGTTTGGTCACTGTGGGCCCAGGGGTTGCAGAGATATAGGTAGAAACGTTCGAACGGACGGCCGTACGGACGGAGACTGTTTCAAGATCCCCCTTCGGGGCCTATCAGCCACGGCGGGGGATAAAAAATCATTGCGAGGCTAAAATATGCTAAAACTATTGTGATAATAAGTAGGGTTGCACCAATACTACTGTTTAAAAGTACAAGTACTAACATTTAGCTACTTGTCAATAAGAGTACATATTAAGTCAAATTTATACTCCATATGCAAACGATAGTGTCACTACAAATGTTGACTTGTACATAAAATGGAGAGCAGAAAGTAATAAGCCAAAACATTATTACCACCAGGCTAATATTGTGTAGATCCTCTATTCTGACTCCTGCCATTGAGGGAGTACTGCTTCCATGAAACAGAGTACGGGCTTCCACAGCCATGAGCTCCTTGGTCAGTTTCAGATTAACATCCACATGAATGGACGACCTAAGATTTCCTCACAGAACATTTTCATAAACCTCCCTTTGCCTACACTGGCTTGTTTACTTCACATAGCGCACCTCGCTGCCACGTGCTCCTCGGGGTCAACACGCCAACACCAGACCACCTTCCATCACACAGTTCTTCTCCTCGTGTGACGATTGTGGTGCTTTCAGAGAGGACTGGCGTCCGTTTACACAACACACCGCATTCTGAAGTTTCCATCTATTACCTACTGAAGAGGTTCTTCTTCTAACACATCAACACTAAGACAGAAATGTTGACTTTCTAAAAGAATCATCCCACAAAGACTTTGACTGATTGGAAGCTGGCTGCGGCGCAGCCCTGCAGTCGCCCCCCTGCTTCTCTTCCAGGACCTTTCATCAGACCATCTGTTGGCGTAATGTTTACAGGGGATTCTCACCATCGTCTGAGAGGCTTGTCTGCCAGTGGGATGCTTCGCAGAGCTGCTCCGAGCAGCATGAAGAATACGGAGAGGAGGAGGGACGCCCGTAAACCTGGAAGACACAAGACATGATCATAAAGACGACGGGGGAAACAACATGGGAAAGACAGCAGATGGGAAACGGCACCAACAGGGAGAAGGTCGTCATCAAGCTCACAGTACGAACACAAGTTTCTTTATCATTAGGCGTGTATCGAAATCACAAGCATGAAACGTTGTGATATTGAATGTATTTTCCTGGTTCGAGTCGGAGCGTAAAACATGCATTTGAGGGTAAATTGTGAATTAGAGCTGTATAATAAAAGTTAAATATTTTATATGTAATAATGCAATAAATACAAACATTGAAGTCGAAGATGTTAATCTCTGAGCCCTCTGATTGTTATTTATAATAGTGCTCTTTCTCTTGGCCCTAATTTACACCACTTGTGACTGGGCCCCATTTATTCTCTTGCAGTTTGCCGACTTCTCGCTCATTTATCCTCAAGTTTGTGCTTCTTTGTGTACATTAATATCGCCATAACAACCATAATGTACCGTGCAGCGCTAACTCTGAGGCCCAGTTCACACGACAGGGTTTCAAGAGGAAAAAGCATAATTTTTATGTTTTTGTTTCAGAAAATGCTTGTGTTTCCACGGCAACGCTTTGAAAATTATTTCCATTTGCAGAGAAAACAGCAAAAAAGCTGAAAACGATACAGTTATGGTTATTATTGTGCAGCTCTAATCAGAATCCGATTTTCACAAACAAGTGAAATTTGTGATACGAGACGAGGTTAGTTATTCCGTCCAAAAAGACAACAGGAATCCCAGCATTCGTTCCTGTGTGACAGCAATCGTCTGAACAAAGTGGGGTTTTTTTGTTGGGTTTTTTTTTTTATCAACTCGTCACGACTCTCGGTTTCAACCGCATGACGCTGATTCAAGGAAACTCTCCTCACTTCCCCGTTCCACTCTTTCTATGCGTGTTATCATTTCCTGAGGCTTTGACCAGCAGGCGATAAGCCGAAGAGAGTGGATCCGCAAAATAAAGCCAGTCTGTTACGGACGGGTGGTAATTTATCAATACCAGATAGAGAATGTGTGTGTGTGTGTGTGTGTGTGTGTGTGTGTGTGTGTGTGTGTGTGTGTGTGTGTGTGTGTGTGTGTGTGTGTGTGTGTGTGTGTGTGTGTGTGTGTGTGTGTGTGTGTGTGTGTGTGTGTGTGTGTGTGTGTGGGGGGGTCACAACATGCCAATATGCTTGTATTGTGTGAGCTGCGGTATTTAAACGTTGAGTGGATTAGTCATTTGTGTCTGTGCTGCTCCTGAATCACACAAACTGTTCATTCAGGTCTGTTCCTGACAACTCACTCAACTATGCTGATCTGGGCAAAAAACTAACAAATGACAGTGTTGGAAACATTGTTAAGTTAATTTCTGAGATGATGGTATGATCTTTGACTTTTATTACAAAAACACAAAGGTGTTTCAGACCTCCTTTAAACGCAGGGGTGTCAAACTCAGATCCTCGAGGGCCGAAGCCCTGCACGTTTTCTACGTCTCCCTCCACTGAATGTCCTGATGCTTCATCACCAAGTTCAGTGCAAAGCCAGATAACCAGCTGCTCATTGCAATCAGCTGTGTGGAAGCAGGGAGACGTGCAAATCGTGCAGGGCTGCGGCCCTCCAGGACCGGAGTTCTACACGTGTTTTAACGGCAATGTTTCAATCTTTTTTTTGGTAGTAATTGTTTAGTTTTGCAAAAATATAGACATTTTGATCCCCTCTCTCTCTCTGCAAACAATGTTGGTTGTATAAAATCCTTGTTTGAATAAAAATATTGTTAAAATATCAAAAACTCTTTATCCACTCTAAATCCAACTCTCTGTGTATCTGTCAGTTATTCTCTCTCTCTCTCTCTCTCTCTCTCTCTCTCTCTCTCTCTCTCTCTCTCTCTCTCTCTCTCTCTCTCTCTCTCTCTCTCTCTCTCTCTCTCTCTCTCTCTCTCTCTCTCTCCTCTCTCTCTCTCTCTCTCTCTCATCTCTCTCTCTCTCTCTCTCTCTCTCTCTCTCTCTCTCTCTCTCTCTCTCCTCTCTCTCTCTCTCTCTCTCTCTCTCTCTCTCTCTCTCTCTCTCTCTCTCTCTCTCTCTCTCCTCTCTCTCTCTCTCTCTCTCAGCTGCTTTGTATTACATGAACACGTGAATGAAGCATTCAAAGTAGCAGGTAACGTTCTGTCTCACTGCTCCAGGTTTGTTTTAATGGGTCTTAAATATTTGAAAATTAGCGGCCATGGGAAGTTCTCAAAACATTGAGCAGCTGCGCACACACACACACACACACACACACACACACACACACACACACACACACACACACACACACACACACACACACACACACACACACACACACACACACACACCACACACACACACACACACACACACACAGACAGACAGACAGACAGACAGACAGACAGACACACAGACACACACACACAGACAGACAGACAGACACACAGACACACACACACAGACACACACAGACACACACACAAAACGCAGCTTCAAGAACATGTAAACACATGTAGTGATCATGTCACAGTGCACAGCGACGGTGTAATCTCAAACCAGAGTCCACCGAGTTCTCAGAGTGCAAACTAAAGACTTCCTATTTAAAACTTGATAGCTCTGCAACTGTGTTCCCATCAGTGACGTTACTTCTGTATTTCAATGACGAGAACATTAAAACCAACCAGCAACACGAGAGGTTTATGTGTAACGTCCAAATGTCTCCAGTGTCCACACAGACTATCTTTCTCCTCCTCTTGATATTTTGTCAGAACATAATTCACAATCTGTCTTGTTTGTCATTAATATAATTGCTCGCGCTCTCTTGTCCGCTTGCTACTGACGGATGATGTCACGTTTTTCTCGCCAGGTTGTATTGAGGATGTTTTATGAGTACTGTGTCGTGTCAGACCCAATACCAACATCGGTGTCAGTGCATCCCTAAAGAATACTTAAAAGTGCTATGCAAAGAACTATAAAACACTGCTAATGAGTCAAATGTGTGCAGCTATGGTGAAAACTAGGAGTCCTTTAAGTCGTCCCAGTTCAAACTCAAAGTTGAAATGCGATCGTAGCTCTACTACGATCACACACTTACACAGGTGGATCACTTTCACACAAGCACTGTTGATCATTAACACGCTTTACTTGTGGGGGAAGTGAACCTCCCAAAGCGGAGCCGAGCATTTCCCCAGCAGGCAGGCTGGAGCGTGGTCACACAGGAAACTTAAGTGTGTCGTAACCTCTGAAAGCGCCAGGCTTGTAAACAAGGTCACACCTGGGGTCAATGCAGCTCGTCACTGCTCTATGTGTCGAGTCAGACGAGCAGGATATAAAGTTAAGTATTGACTTTAAAAGATCAGAGGGAAAAGTTAAGTTCATTTCAGAGTTCATTTGAATTTCTGCAGCCTCGTCAGTAAGAAGCTTCCGCCACACTGAAAAAGTGGATATATGATGTTGTGACCAATGATTTAATGATGCAGACAAACCCACAGACCTCCGAATGGCTGCTGAATCAGGATCACGGGGAGAGTTACGCAACGACTCCGCAAGATATAACTTGTGTTTGATTCATCGGGAGCTGGCTGTCATTACGATGCCGTGGCATTGTTGTGGTGAGTCATGTGACGGTTTGGCCTGAGCGTCTGTCAGGTGATGGAGAGGAACTGGTGAGGTGAAACACACACTCAGAAAGGCCACTCAGTAGCACTTCAAAATACAAACTATGCTCTTAAGTCCCACCTCTCTTGGAACAGAGAAGATTTAAAAACCTTTCCAGTCTTGGTTGATCTCGCGTCAGGATTTTTTTTTTTAAACCATCGTAGAGATTCCAGTTACTTGCCCCACACACACATCGTCCCCACTAAGTGGTTTCTGTCCTTTATGACCAGAAATAAAATACTTTCAGAGTTGACAATTATGATAATAACATCATTATTATTGGTTAATTATCAGTAAAACGTGTTGAATAAAATCTTATTTCTTCTTGTTATAATGGTGACTGTCAAAATAACACCACCAAGTTGGACTGTTATTACGATGACTGTCAAAATAAAACTACTAAATTCGATTGTTATTACGGTGACTTTCAAAATAAAACCACCAAGTTGGATTGTTATTATGGTGACTGTCAAAATAAAACCACCAAGTTGGATTGTTATTATGGTGACTGTCAAAATAAAACCACCAAGTTGGATTGTCATTATGGTGACTGTCAAAATAAAACTACCAAGTCCAGTAGAACATGGACCGGGAGTCATGACACTCTGGAGGAAACTTTGTTCTGATTGGCTCTACTGAGCATGTGCAGAAGAACTCGTTACTATGGCTGTGGTGAGCATGCACAAATGCGTTTCCTAGTTTTCACATAGATGGAGTTCAACCTTGGAAGCGGTTTTCCGTGTCTCCAAATCACAACAAAAGTTTTCCATTTTCACTTGAATAGTTTAAACGGCCTGAAAAGACAAAATTCCTCCTCCTCCTCTCATATACACTTGGAGCCAGACGTCATCCACTCGTGTAGTGTCAGTTCCTCCATGTTGATTCATTTCAATAAAGTGTGCGGCCCACTCGGTACCCATATCAGGTGTAGAATGTCAGGTTTGTTGCTGACAACCAAAGAGGTACTAGCATACTTTAAGTTTAATTTAGATCAGGGGTTTTAAACACATTTTAGTTCGGAGGCCACATGCAGTCCAACTTCACCTTGAGCGGGTCGGTCCATAATAGTGTTATGCTACTATTTAAAATAGTGGCATAACACCCTTTAAAGGGTGTATACTTCAAAGTTGTTCTTTGTTGTGGTGCAGAACATACGTGATAGAAACCTTCTGGTGCAAAATACAGTGACATGTCCCAGAAACCTCTCCTGTCGTTGTTGCATTCTGGAAGTTTTACAAGTTCACCTTAACAGCGTGGCTTTGAGGCTAATGCTAGTTGACTAGCTTTTATGGCAGCTTCGCTAATATCTTGGCTCAGGTCTCACTGTTGTGTTGTCGCTACACTGAAGACGTGTTAGAACAATATGTTTTCTTTGAAATTTTTACAGTTTGCTTGTTGGGTTGGCCAGATTGGAGCCAGATTGGAGCCAGATTGGAGCCAGAATGGAGCCAGAATGGAGCCAGATTGGAGACAGACTGGAGCCACATGGGAGAGAGATTGGAGTCAGATTGGAGCCACACTGGAGACAGATTGGAGCCACATTTGAGACAGATTGGAGACAGATTGGAGCCACATTGGAGCCAGATTGGAGCCAGATTGGAGCCACATTGGAGCCACATTGGAGCCAGATTGAAGACAGATTGGAGACAGATTGGAGACAGATTGGAGACAGATTGGAGACAGATTGGAGACAGATTGGAGCCAGATTGGAGACAGATTGGAGACAGACTGGAGCCACATTGAAGACAGATTGGAGCCACATGGGAGAGAGATTGGAGTCAGATTGGAGCCACACTGGAGACAGATTGGAGACAGATTGGAGCCACATTGAAGACAGATTGGAGCCACATTTGAGACAGATTGGAGACAGATTGGAGCCACATTGAAGACAGATTGGAGACACATTGGAGCCACATTGGAGCCAGATGGGAGCCAGATTGGAGCCACATTGAAGACAGATTGGAGCCAGATTGGAGCCACATTGGAGCCACATTGGAGCCAGATTGAAGACAGATTGGAGCCACATTGGAGCCACATTGGAGCCAGAATAGAGACAGATTGGAGCCACACTGGAGCCAGATGGGAGCCACATTGGAGCCACATTGGAGCCAGATTGGAACCACATTGAAGACAGATTGGAGCCAGATTGGAGACAGATTGGAGCCAGATTGAAGACAGATTGGAGCCACATTGGAGCCACATTGGAGCCACATTGGAGCCACATTGGAGCCACATTGGAGCCAGAATAGAGACAGATTGGAGCCACACTGGAGCCAGATGGGAGCCACATTGGAGCCACATTGGAGCCACATTGGAGCCAGAATAGAGACAGATTGGAGCCACACTGGAGCCAGATGGGAGCCACATTGGAGCCAGATTGGAGCCAGATTGGAACCACATTGAAGACAGATTGGAGCCAGATTGGAGACAGATTGGAGCCACATTGGAGCCAGATTGAAGACAGATTGGAGCCACATTGGAGCCACATTGGAGCCACATTGGAGCCAGAATAGAGACAGATTGGAGCCACACTGGAGCCAGATGGGAGCCACATTGGAGCCACATTGGAGCCAGATTGGAACCACATTGAAGACAGATTGGAGCCACATTGGAGCCAGATTGAAGACAGATTGGAGCCACATTGGAGCCACATTGGAGCCAGAATAGAGACAGATTGGAGCCACACTGGAGCCACACTGGAGCCACATTGGAGCCACATTGGAGCCAGATTGGAACCACATTGAAGACAGATTGGAGCCAGATTGGAGACAGATTGGAGCCAGATTGGAGCCAGATTGAAGACAGATTGAAGACAGATTGGAGCCACATTGGAGCCACATTGGAGCCACATTGGAGCCAGAATAGAGACAGATTGGAGCCACACTGGAGCCAGATGGGAGCCACATTGGAGCCACATTGGAGCCAGATTGGAACCACATTGAAGACAGATTGGAGCCAGATTGGAGACAGATTGGAGCCACATTGGAGCCAGATTGAAGACAGATTGGAGCCACATTGGAGCCACATTGGAGCCACATTGGAGCCACATTGGAGCCAGAATAGAGACAGATTGGAGCCACACTGGAGCCAGATGGGAGCCACATTGGAGCCACATTGGAGCAAGATTGGAACCACATTGAAGACAGATTGGAGCCAGATTGGAGACAGATTGGAGCCACATTGGAGCCAGATTGAAGACAGATTGGAGCCACATTGGAGCCACATTGGAGCCACATTGGAGCCACATTGGAGCCAGAATAGAGACAGATTGGAGCCACACTGGAGCCAGATTGGAGCCTCTTGTGACTGATTTAGAGGGAAATGATATATATATAGAATTGATGGTATTGCCTCAGAGCATACGTGTCAAACTCAAGGCCCGGGAGGGCTTATACGTCTGATTGTCTTAAAATAAATACCGTAATGTTCCTAACAGATGCTCAGTGCCTGCGTGCAAGTTTGGGGTCTATTGGGGACATGTGAGCGCAGGTTCAAACATTCTATAAAATACAGCAATTACAAGTGCCTTTGTTGACGCAGAAGTAGTTCTGCACTTCTGTATATGCAGATTAACATGTTCCGCTCACTGACCCCTGGACTGACTGTTGTTTATGCACTTTTGCAGCCACTGCAAAATATCATTTTATCAAGTTATGAGGTTTGTTTCTTTGAGCTCGCCACATCTTTGTAAAACTGCATTGACCATAAACTACACTTCCCACAATTCATGGTGATTGTATTTTTATAACACTAAAGATTTAAATGTGCAGCTTTGCTACAATCTGGCACATTTGCAATTTGTATATGATTGTTCATTAATGTGTGTTGTCCAGATCAAATGAATAAATAAATAAATATTAAGATTACCCGTGAAGATTCCAGTGTATAAGCATCAATGTAATTTTCAACAAGGAGAATTGAGAAATGATCCCAAAATGTCCAGGAAGAGAAAAATTGATGCAGATGAAGGGTTGTTTCATGAAGATGGGAAGGAGTATACATGTTTGTGCTTCAAGGAACATAATGGTTTATCTTTCGTGTTATGAGGTGGGTCGTTTGTCAAAGAAACCAATATAAGACCACATTTTGACACCGAGCAGTGACCTATGTTAAAGTTCGACTTAACAGAGCAACTGGCAATATACAGTATACATTTATATTTTTATATATATATATATATATATATATATATATATTTATGCAAATGCACATGGAATACTTTTAATATGAAGAAGTAATAAAGTCAGAGTTATTTATAATAGAAGAGCAGTTACATTTATTTTACATTATATTCGCTTACATTTACATTTATACTGTCTTACAGGAACCATTACACTGATGTGGCCCGAGGTGGAAATGAGTTTGACAGCTCTGGTTGAGAGGGATCTTGTTAACAGGCCGGTGTTCCCAATATTCTGCCCATCCCACTGATCATGTGAATATAGGAGACCTTCCTGTATGGAAATGTAAAAGCCTGCTCAGTTTAATGGTTTCTTTACTGTGAAACAATATTGACTCTTGAAATACTGTCACATCTATAGTCTTCAACTTTTAAGGAAATTAAAGAACCAGTGTTAAAGTGTCCCTGAAATAATTCTATTAAAATACACCAGTATTTAGCATTATTTTCCCCCTTTCGAATGATATATGACACACCAATGACAATCACACCACTATCTTGCGCTTGAGCGCCGAACGTCTAAATATGCCTTTAAATCTCCCGCCCTGTGAATCTGACCTAGTTTTCCCAACTTGCCGTAGTTTTGCGCTGTGACGTATGAGGGGTTATTTACTTCCGCCCACAACAGCTGATCGTAGCGTCTTGTTTACATGTGCTCTGCATTATCGCGTTATTTAGCAGTTTTTTAGAGTCATGCCTAAGCGTTGTGTTGCGGCTGGGTGTTCCCAAATGCCCAGTCCGTCTGTAAGTGTCCATAAATTCCCAAAAGATCAAACTTTGAGGAGATTATGGACAAAACAAGTGCAGCGCACTCGCTCCAACTGGACACCAACAGAGGCCTCCTATCTCTGCAGTCAACATTTCACAGATGACTGTTACGAAACAGCACCCGCAATCCGAGAGTCACTTGGTTTTGATGTGAAGAGGAAACGTATCCTGAAACCTGGTTCTGTCCCCACCATTTTTAAACGGCTTTTTAACGGATTTTTAAACCCAACCTTCAGTAAGTCTTTTTAAAACCTGCTAAAACTTAAGACAAATAGACCAATAAACTTTGCAAAACACCCACTCTGACACAAGGGTAAATACCCGGTCACACACAATATGTGCACACGGGTAAATACCCGGTCACGCACAATATGTGCACACGGGTAAATACCCGGTCACGCACAATATGTGCACACGGGTAAATACCCGGTCACGCACAATATGTGCACACGGGTAAATACCCGGTCACACACAATATGTACTCACGGCTCAAACATGTATGGTTGAACGCCTTGATTTTCTTCTAATTCTTCCTCCGATGATTCCTCTCCTTCATCTTCGTCCAAAACCAACGATACGTCACTTAAATCTTCGCTAACATCGCTCCTAGGTGCTTCTGTATCGCCAAACCCCTCCATTCTTCAATCAGCTGATGTTGTTTTGGCTGGGACATATAACCCCTCGTACGTCATATCCGGTCTAGCTCAGGCGGCTCACATTTATGGCCCGCAAATATACCGTCGTCTGCTGCATCATGTAAAGTCAATTAAAAGGGTCGGAATTCGGACTTTTATCTGGGAATGTTATATACCTTTCGAAAGCATATTTATTCTTCTTTCTAAAGATGAAATATGATAAACATTTCAGGGACACTTTAAATATGTCCTTACAAGAATGACAAATGGACGTCGAAACAAGAGTAGCAAGGCTTTGAAGACCAAACTGTTTTGATATGAACCTGTCCACGTCCCAAATATCAGAAGACCAATGTGTAATTTCCATGAGTGCGAAAAGTAGAACACAAACAAGCAGTCAAAGTCCTGAAGGCAGAACCAGGACATATTGTTCCAGGACTTGGACGACTCACCCTTCTTATCCATGAGCCACATAAACAAGAACCAGGGCAGGAAGCCCACCGGGCCCCACAGCACCAGAACCGCGATGTCCGACTTGGTGAAGCCGAACGCGAGGCCGGCAGAGTTCTGGATGGGACCCCAGAAGTTCCACACCATCCCCTGCATCAGGGCCAGCAGGGAGAACAGGGTCAGAACCAGCCATCTTCTCCCGTACACTCGGCTGTTTACAGGGGGACTGCCAGCCTCGGCGGAGCTCGGGGCGAGGAGGGGTTCCCTTTCGGCCTCGGTGCTCGCAGCGGCACCCATAGCAGCTGCCCCTTTTCTTGGTTTCACTTGAAAATCCGGGAACGAGAGATCCACTCGAACCGCTTCGCTTCTTCTCGACTACAAAAACAAAACCATCTGAGACTGTCTGCTATTCAACTTCACTGCGCATGCGCCACCGGAAGTGGTTGTAGTTGTGGAAACTGCTGTCCTTGGGAGGCCATTTTAGGTCTTGTGATGCCTTATGTTCGACGGGTTGCCTGCAGTGGCATTTGCGCCAAAATGGAGCAGATTCACAGTGAAGCGTTTCTGGCGTATACGTTAAGAACATGTGACTTTTGTTTACATCCTGCAGAAGCTGGTCCACACGTGTAGCGTAAGGTGAGTTGTTTCTGTCCATCATTTCGCGAATCCAGCTGGCTTTCCTGAGCTGTATGGGTCACAAAGTGGAGCCTACGACAGCGACACGTAATTATTTACTGAAACAAAGACAAGTTAGCGTGAATTCCTGTGTCGGTTTTGGGTTTTCAGACTGGAATCACCGAGATAAATCACAAGTTAAGGGAAGTAGCAACATATCACATTATTGAGCAACAAGAGATGGCATACTTTATACTTCGACTCAGGGAAAGTCCTTTTCTGCATTCAACCCACCCTATTCAGATCATCTGAAGCAGTGTTTTTCAACCTTTTTTGAGCCAAGGCACACTTTTTTCTTTGGAAAAATCTCGAGGCACACCACCACCCGAAAATGTAAAAATGTTCAACTCTGAATTTCGACTCAGAGCAATTCTTTCGCGACGCTCGCCACAGTATTAATACACGATTACTCTGCACACTGCTCTCACAGCTGACAGCGGCTACGAGAGTAAATGGGGTTTTTTTTTAGAAAAAATGTGAAATTGGATCATTTCCCACGGCACACCTGACTATATCTCACGGTGTTCCGCGGCACAGTGGTTGAAAAACATTGCTTTAATGTATTTCATTCACTGTGATTGGTGTCACCAAATATCACGTGTTGAACGGAGGTCGCTGGATTTTTTTAATGTGAATTTGACTGGGGAGAAAAATACATTGTGTAAATGCAGGAAAGATGGTTAATAGAAATGTCTGAGATGTAAAAACTTGACTAAGTTGAGTGTGAGTTGAGGAATGAGATCTCCTGTGTTGGGACATATAATTGTTTGGTGCCACCAATATGGAAAATTAATTTACAGAAGGTTGCGTTGTATCGGTAACCTTTATCTTGGCTTTATCTAGTTTTGGTTAAGTTTAAAGAAGGCAGCGCTTTTTAGCTGCACGTATAGCTTAACTTGTAGTGACTGCATTTACCACAACTACAGAAGCGACATAATTCACCTGAAGCCAGAGATGGCCTTGTTTATAACATGTGATTTACATGCATGGTGGACAGGACCACGAGGTGGGCTGAGGCTGTTCATCAACGACCGCGGCTGACGTGGCACGCGCGTTCATTGGCACCTGGGTCGCTCGTTTTGGCACTCCGTCGGACATTTCTTCTGATCGTGGAACACAGTTCACCTCTGAACTGTGGAACACAGTTGCGGAGAGCTTGGGAGTGAAACTGCAGCGCACCACATCGTATCACCCCCAGGGGAACGGGCTCTGTGAGCGGTTTCACAGGTCAATGAAGGCCTCTCTCAGGGCCAGCCTCAAGGACAGCAACTGGATCGACAGACTCCCATGGGTTCTACTGGGCATCAGGACGGCACCCAAAGAGGATCTGCAGTCGTCGTCCGCGGAGCTGGTTTATGGCCAGCCACTGCGGGTTCCCGGGGATTTTGTTCCTAACACCACAATCCCATGGTCAGCAGTGAGTCAGCGTTCAATGCTGTTGGACAGCGCCAAACGAATTTCACCTGTCCCCACTTCTTACCATGGCGTTCCACACTCACACGTGCCCAATGGCCTCCAGTCAGCTGACTACGTGTTCATCCGGATCGATGGACACAAAAGCCCCCTGCGTCCGCCCTACGAAGGCCCTTTTCGCGTTTTGGAGTCTGGTCACAAGCATTTCGTTGTGGACATGGGTGGTAAACCTGAGCGCGTTTCGGTGGATCGCCTCAAAGCGGCTCACTTGGACCCAGCTGGGCCTGTGGAACTCGCCCAGCCCCCACGACGGGGGCGTCCCCCAAATGGGCCCTTTGCTGTCACAAAAACCTTTCCTCAGGCTCCTTTTCCTGTTTCTCCTCCGCCGTACCTCGGTGGAATACCACAACCTACAGCTGTGGGTACCAGCCCCAAACTACATGTCCAACGCACCCGTTGTGGTCGGTTGATTCGTCCCCCTAACCGCTGACTGTTTTTCTCTGTTGTAGTGAATTCTGGGGGGACGTGTGTAGTGACTGCATTTACCACAACTACAGAAGCGACATAATTCACCTTAAGCCAGAGATGGCCTTGTTTATAACATGTGATTTACATGCAATGTTATTGCTTACTGCTAAACCGACAGGGTGGCATTTAAAGCAGTTTAGGTTCCTGTTCATTATTGTATGTATGTCATTGGAAGTTGCGGTCCCTTTAAGGACCTGAAGCCTTGCGGGTTATGTTGTTTATGGCAGTCGCCATATTTGTTTTAGCACTTTACTGTTCTAGAGTAAAATAAACGATGCACACACTTGTGTGATCAAGGTTAGAAATTGTCGCCTCTCCGGTTCTTTTACAATTTCTACAAACTCATGTTTATTGAAGCCGTGTTGACTCAGTTTAACTACAGAGCTTCGAAACATTCAGAGCCACGTGCGAGAATCAAACAGACGTGCTATGTTGCGCTAGCAATGGAAGGTTTCATTAAAAACCTGTCTTCTTCTGGACTAGTTTGAGTAAAAATTGGGTTTTACACCTTCGTCATTACGCAAGAAGGTGAAAGCAGGTTAAAGCGTTAAATAAAAAACTGAATTTCTCTATTGGGGGCAAAAAAACTGTGTGGCCCGAACGGGGATCGAACCCACGACCTTGGCGTTATTAGCACAACGCCCTAACCAACTGATCTAATCGTTTGTTTTTCACATGTGGAAAAAAAAAAGAGTTTTTCTTTTCTCTTGTCTTTGGTCTCGGACAGGCATTGGTGGGTTGTTTATATTACCAGCTGTAGTTAATTATTTTGTCTAGTTTGGTTTGGTTTGTTGGATGTTGGTGTGCAACCATGAGTGAGAAATGTGTTGTGTGGAGTCTCATCCTGTTATGAAGTCCCGGTTGCATGTGTTCATGTCAAAATAAAAGCCTCTGGTGTTAAGCTGGCAGACTAGAATTTCCACTCAGAGCAATTCTTCCGTGGCGCTCGCCACAGTGTTTATACACGATTACTCTGCACACTGCTCTACCAGCTGACTGTGAGAGTAAATGTTTTTATTAGAAAAAATGTGAAATTGGATAATTATATCTCGCGGAACACCAGTGTGCACAGTGGTTGAAAAACACTGATCTAAAGCACATTATTGTCGACAGTGGTAGTATGTCAGCAGGGGGAATCGAACCGGCAAACTTCAGATCACAACTTCCGCTGTGCGCCCTGTGCTGATTTGGTTAGGGTAAATGGTCTTACTTTTACTTTGATCCTTTTTTTTACTAGAGACTAATGCAACAATTGGAGGTCAAAAATTGTAAGTAAAATATAGATTTTTTTGTTTTTTTTTTCAAAGCACAACCCTGAGACCCCAGCTGAGATATCGGTTATGCTGCCTTAAAAGTGGCAGACGAGCGTCAAGGCCAGTGTGTCATGTAAAAACATGCATAAAGCAACGCTCTCGGAGAATCCTTTTGAGACATTTTACTGTATTTTACAACAGAAGGTTTCATTAAAGTTGGCTTTATGTTAAAATTGTGGACATTTTCTTTAGTAATTGTTTGGCTTTGTGAAAATATGGACATTTTCATTATGTAAACTCACGCCGTAACAAAGAAAAATGTTCAATTTATAGGTTATTATGGCACTCGTTTATCTTTCTGTCTGTTTGACACCATAACACATTACAAGACTTTGGCAAGAAATGTTCAGAATGAACTAACAGTATTGGCAAGTTATTATTATTATTAGAATGAAAATAAGTTTGGAATTTTCAGTGTGATTAAAATGTTTCAGCTAAAGTCCTGCTTTGCTGTAACCCTTCTCTGGGGTGAAATTCCTCAGATTTGAAACATAATCCATCATCCAGGCATTTTTGCTATTGTTTATGTGGCTTTTTCATCTGTTTCCGCAAAGTGAAATATGTTCACACACATTTTGTCAATGTCTGTCTACCTAAGATGCAAAACAGTTTGTCACAAGACTGTACAGCAGATGCTGGATAGAAAGTCTCACCTCACAGCAAGAATATTGAGTACTCAGTCAATTGGGGTTTTTACTATGTGTGGAGGTTGCATGGTCGCCCTGTGTGTGCATGAGTTTGCTCCACTTTCCTTGAAAAAAATAAAAAATCATGCATTGGAGGATGATTAGTCTCTGTAAGTTGCCACTCGGTCAATGTGTGAGTGTCAGGCAATGTAAACAAAGTGATTGATGGATAAAGTCATTTGATTGAACAGGAAACACTCATGCATGTAAAATGGTTCTTTGGCTGAGAAGATCCAATAGTTCCTACTGGAAGACATCAAATCTGTAAGGAGTAATCTCCTTTATTGTGATAATGATATTTTCTGTCTTAATTCAAGTGTCCAAACCAGCAATCATTGCACTCAAGATGTTGAGTTATAGGTGTGAAGCGATGCACTTCACATACGACTCACAAGATCTGGACTGAGCTGAATTCCTTCAAGAGACTGAAAACGCTCCACCACCATCGAAAACCTCCCACATTAATCCACTCTCATCGAAAACCTCCCACATTAATCCACTCAATAGTTTGTAAAACTTGATGAATCACTGCGAAGGAAGACGGAAGCTTTTGTGCCGGGACACAATGACTCCGAACATTATGAACTGTCCTTGATAAAAGGTTTTTTCTTTTCTTTTTTTTACGTGTTACTCATTTGTATCTGTCACCTATCAGCTGCGGTGTTAAATATGCAGCGTCAATTCTTTTCAGCTTTTACCATTATTCATTGTTTTCACACCAACTCTTGTTAGATGTAAAATGTATGTAAAATTGCATTTAAAGGGTTCTGACAAAAAAAACAACCTGCTATCATAATAGTGATGCTGTTCCTGAATTAAAAGGATGTTGTAGAATTTGTTCTTACTCATCGACTCAATTAAGAATCCTGAGCATTTCTTTAAAAGACATTGTTGATACAGTATGTCAACGTACACAAAGTTGATGATGCATATTGTAATATTTTGGTATCTGTAGTATGAAGAGCTTCTCCTTCTCTATGGCGACTGCTGCAGCAGCTCGATGCTTTTGAAGTCACTCTAAAACTCAACCTTCAGAAATAAGCATCGACTTCGGGAACCTCATTCTGTCAAACGGATAAATATTTGCCTTGAGCGGTGATCGATCGCCTACCGGACGCCGTGAGGGCTTTTACTGAAGGTAGTTCCAAATGTGCTGGGAAATAAGGACAGTTTCCTTTTCTCTCCCGATTCTCTTCAGCTTTCTGAGTCACAGCCCTTCAGTTGACACCACTCTGTTTTTAAGGTTGTTTGTGAGTGTGGGGGGAGAAGTAAAAATGATTACATGAGCATATCCATCTAAGCAATTTGTCCAAGGTAGAGTCGCATTGGGGGCTTATTGATGTGGAATTTTCCAAGTTTCCATAGTATTTCTATTGTGTAACTCTTATATTGGAGCTCTAGAAACAAGAAGTATATCTGCTCTTTATTGACAGGGTGGCTCTCCCTTTTGGCCCAAATATCAGAGTCCTCGCCAGTAATTCATATCTTAAAGGATGATTTGCTGACCCAACAACTGCAGATAATGTTCAACATGTACATAAAGTATGATTCTTTTTTAGGAGTATATCCATCCACATCATCCAGTCACACACACCCACGTTCAAACCTGTGGACTGTAGCCTTATATGCATGATTCTGGACTGAGGGAGATGACCCATGCACAGGAAAAAACATGCAAACTCCACTCAAGGAAAAGGTCCGATCAGGGTGGGCGTTCCTGGTCCTGGAAGGCCGTAGCCTTCGACCTACAAAAGTCTTGCTATGAGGTGAGAGTAGTGACCGCTACGCCGAACCTTCAAAGTCGAGATTGTGTCAGCCTCCGTACTGAAACTGGTTCCTCATGAGGGGAGCCTGAGAGCTGAAAGCTCCGCCTCCATCCGACTTCTACAAAACCGAGGAACCTCCAGGAGGCAGCACTCTGAGAACCAAGTTTTCTTCTGGGGAGATATGGGACTAACGGTTCTTTAAGATATAATGGAGTCGGGTTGTTAGGGAAGGATTTTTAATTCTATTGTAGATTTGAAGAGAAACAGATATTGGAGTGATGAAACGTTTTGTGAACGAGGCTGAAGTATTTATTAAGCTGCCTATTTTTGCAAGTTTTCCTACTTACAAAGACCGGAGAGGTGTGTAGTTTTATGTACATACTGTGAGAGACGGAATCTAAAAAAGCTTTGGTTTGACTGACTTATCTTGTTGAAGACTGTACATTTCAGCCTGCATGCATAATATCTGTGTAAATGTCTAAAAAAGTCTGAATTCACAATACTGAACTAAACTATGTGCACCACAGGTCATGGCCGCCTCCACCTCCACCTCCATTAAACCCTTCGGCCCCGAGGAGGCCCGCAGGATTCTGCATCATTTGCAGCAGCCAGCAATTTTCCCGAACATGACCGGCGGCTGGCCCGTCCTCCGCTGGAGCGCAGAGCATCTCTCCCAGTGTCTGCGTGACAAACTGGTCCCGTTCAGGCTGGGAAGCAGGGAGGAGGGAAATGGTGAGGGCAGAGAGATTGGTTCAAACGGAGCGCGGCAGAAATCATTCCCGTGTAATTAATCGCCACATGAACAGAGAATGATTTGTGTTGTGAACATGGAGAAGGACTGTAGACAGAGGTGTTTTTCTACAACAAGAGATTTGTATATGAAATCAAAACAAAGGAAAATGTGTGGTTTTTATTGTTTAATCCACCACTTCTTAAAAATAGATAAGAAAGAAAAAGCCCCCCACTCCTCATAACGCTGCAATCCCTCCTGTTTTGTTAAATAATTCAGGAGAAAATTTTTATGATCATTCACATTATTTGCTAAAGCTATAAATGAACATTTAAAAGAATAAATCCAAACATAATTGTCCACCTCCCATTTTAAAAAGGGTCTAATCTGACAAGCCTTTGCTTTTAATCTGATTTAAATCAACATTTAAAATGTATCTGGAAGTTTATAGCCAACACAAGTATGAACCGTAGATTGTTTTAGATTAATAAAAGTTAAATAATTTGATTTATAATGTCACATTAAACAATACCACTGAGGTCTTTTGTCTTTTTAGTTCCTGGATTGTTTGTCGACGATTTGATGAGCGACCGTGAGCGCGTCCTCAGATAAAAGCCTGCTAATTACATTTCTACATCATCTTCTGGCTGACAGCAGACAGGAGGACATCAATAAACCGCCGATTATAAACACCATCACTCAGTTTGTTTGCAGAAACAAAAGACGCAGTAAATCACAACAACTGGGTTTAATTTTTTTATGTTAAATCGTGTGAAAAAGTAATTGTAGCGATGATGCATGGAGCCGGGATTTATTGATCGTACATCACTTGAATTGTCTCACTTTAACTTTATCACCATTTTGTGGTGATTACTCTCTTTTCCTCCCGCTCTGTAGCTCCTTTGTTTGAGACGCAGTGCTCGTACGTGGAGGCCACGCTGGCTCAGTTCCTCAGCTGGATTCGGGGTCAAAGCGGGGCGGATGTGGGGACTTTCTCTCCGTATCCTCACTCGGAGTTTTGGGCCTACGCCGACTACAAGTATATCGCCACTCTGTTGGCGGATCAGCCCGTCATGTTCGAGGTAATTCCTCTGCCGCTGAGTGTCAGCTGGGTTTTGTGATGCTCCCTTATCAGATTCACGCTGATAAGAACAGACAGCAGTGTGCAATCACGTTTGAGTGTTTTGGAATGCTGGCGCATGAGGACCAGTGTGAAATCTGACAGTGTGCACGGCTGCACCTCAGCAAAAGCTGAATATCTTTCAAAGCCATTCAAAGTCCATTATTTATAAATGATGAAAGATATTAAATCCCTGAAAAAATGGTTCAGTTTTACTTTGTGAGCTTTAAAAGAATAAGAAAATACAATAACATCGGGAAAACATCAGACTTTATGAATATTGTAATACTACTGTGTTTTTAACTTTGGTGATGAAGAATCAAACAAAATACACACACACACACACATACATATATATATATACATATATATATATATATGTATATATAGCCATATATTTATTGTATTTTTTAAAGATCCACCCATAAAAAGATATAGAAAACATACTAGTATCATGATAAAGTATGTTTAGTTTAAATTACCTGAGAGTAGTGGTGAAACTGATTGCAGCAACTTTAAAATGAGTTATACATATTAAAAGATATAAAAGAAAGAATTGTTTTACCTAGAGTTCTAACTTTTGTTTTCACATTAAATCTTTTACCAGGTTTTGTCAATAAGAAAAATAAATATTCATGAAGTATATTCAAACATATATTTATTAATATATTAGTATATGTAATGATGGTTTGTGTTATAAAAGAAGTTATGTTAGTAAAGTAACGAAAAGATTAAATAAGATATGATAAGTTTAGTTACAATAAGATACAATCATTTAAGTTATGCTCAAATGCGATAAGCTAGTTTATGGTCAAATACGATGCTATAGGAGCCGAAAGGATAGGTTATGAAAAGATACGATAATCCACTGTTTGTCCCACAATGGGGAGATTTGCATTGTTGCAGCAGCAGGTGGACTCGCACATGTGCAGAAGAAGTATTTACTACGGCTGTGGTGCACAGTGGCAGTATTTCAGAAAGGTTTCCCCCATTTCCACGGAAACAGAGTCAGAGCAGTTTCCAAAAGTTCTACCTTGGGAGACATTTTCAAAAATCTGTGTTTTCAGTGGCTTCGAGCACCATCCCCGTTTCCGCTGCACAAAAAGTGCTGGAATGGAACGGTATAGTCCGTTACGGTTCGCGTTTCCACCGCAAGAATTTGCGGTGCGGCGCGTCTGAGGTTTCTGTTCAAATGCGAAGCAGCGGCTGTCTGCGTTCTGTTCAATGCTGTCAGCGCCGCTGCATTGCATTCGAACAGAAAGCTCGGCGTCCGCGCTGCCGGTGGTCGGGCAGAAGACGCGATTCAAAGAGACGTTCGGAGCAGCCTCCGTGTCCGGCGTTGAGCAGAAAGCTCAGGGCTCCCGTGTCTCGGCGCGGCTCTGTGCCAACAGCCAGCCGGGGTGCTCGGGCGCGGGGCAAGTCACCGGAGCGTTCGCTCTCTCTGGACCAACACGGAGGTTACAGCTGCAGCTCTGCGGCTGCAAAAAATAAAAGTTAACAAAACAACTCGTGCAAAGTGGAGGATGTAAACAACAACGGAGGATTCATAAGGTCCAGATCTGCCGCCAGGCTGAGACGACTGTTGTAATGTCACATATCTGCTCTAAGCCCCGCCTACTTTTTAAGCTCCTTTCTGCAGTGGAAATACGCTTTACCGCACCGCTCCGTAACGCTCCGTGCCGTCCCTGCAGTTTTTGTGCGGTGGAAACACGGCTAAAATGTTCCAAAGGGTTCCATTTTCACTTGAAAACATTGCGTAAATTGGGCCCACGTCAAGCTTCATGAAAATGTGACATTGCAAAGCTCTGTGTTTTAATGTCCGTTTCTCTTAACTGCATGACATTGTTCCTACTGTGTAAGCAGTGAAAGTTTTATTTAGCCGGATAATGAAGTCATTACAAAGCCTTAAACTTCAACAAAAATTTGATTTACTAACAATTACCACACGCTATTGTTGCAACAAATTCCAATTATCATCAAATGAAAAGTGATGGAAAAAAACAAATTGAAAGACCAAATGATTCCTCAGTACTTTTCATTACTACTTTTTTTTTCTTGTTTTGACACATTCAATTAAAACGTTAAACTTCTTCTCTGAACCAACTTTATATTAACTGCTATTCTTGGGTAAAAGACATAAAAGTGTCTTCCTTTTCTGGAGTCACTGTGACTTTTTTTTATCTCGCCGATGCATTTTTATTGGGCATCTGAGCGCAATTATTACCTGCTGACATTCACGCCTTTGAGAGGGGATGAATAGCGCAGAGGAAAAACGCTGCCTGAAGGTGAGATTGACCAGTCTGTCACTCGCTCGTATAGTAATGGCTTCATTATTCAGGATGCTGCGCTTTTACGTTCTCGCAATGCATGATTGACACGGCAGTTTCCCTTGTAAAATGACAAATTACCATGTCCCAGTTTCTACACACAAAGATTTCATTTGGTGGCCCTGTCAGGGGACGGGTAAGGTGGGGTCACAGGAGTTGTGACGGTTGTGAAAATGGCTTGTTTCTATGTCATGCAGAAAGAAAACATGAGATTTTGCCTTAAAAGCTGCAATTTAAGTGGTGTTGTTACTCCGAGATTGATTTGTGTGCCTGTGCTGCAGGATGTGAAGTGGGACGACTTTGGTTTCGACGGCCGCAACGGGAGAGAGAGCACCTTGTGGGTCGGCACGAAGGGCGCCAACACGCCGTGCCACATGGACTCCTACGGGTGTAACCTGGTACTGCAAGTGCAAGGACGGTGAGAAGCGTAGAAAGCGGGGGGGAAGGGGGGGGTTGGTGGTGGTCAGAGGGTGAGAGTACCTCCATCCAGCATGGAGGGAATGAATCATGCAATGTAAAGCGTCTTTGAGTGTCTTATTATTATTGTTGTTGTTGTTGTCATCATTATTTCACATCTTCATAAGCCAGTTAACTAAACCAGTGAACACAAAGTGGTGAATGTAAACAACAATGGAAGGGTTTGCGACAGTGGAAGAGATGTTTCTGCTCGTCCAGAGTGACGATCGCCACTGACCAATCAGCAGATGAATGTGCTGTAGCTCCTCCTTTATGGAACCGTACCGATGTGCTATGTTGTCCAACGGAGGGGTTATGAAAAAACGTATCCATTGGGTATGGTTCTTTCAATATCATCCACAACTTTTGTCAGTGAAGACGCATGAAAACCCGCCCTGCCCAGTCACGTTCTGCGATTACTGTTGGGGAATGATGTCATATACGTGCGTCGTTATGTGGCGTTCACAACACTGCTTATATTCTAACTGTATTCACCAGAGTTGGGTCTGTGTACGCTTTACCTTACCTTACTTTTTTTTATTTTTATTAAAAAAAGACATTTTTAAATACATTACAGTCATTCCAATGTGCTTTTATAGAGAAAACAGAAAAGCCCAACATATCCACATGAGCAAGCAGGTGTGTTTGTAACTGTGGAAAGAAAAACTCCCTCTCACAAGGACAAACCTTTGTAGAAACCAGACTCAGAGGTGACGGCATTCTGCGGACCGGTTGGGAGGAGAGGAGAGGAGAGGAGAGGAGAGGAGAGGAGAGGAGAGGAGAGGAGAGGAGAGGAGAGGAGAGGAGAGGAGAGGAGAGGAGAGGAGAGGAGAGGAGAGGAGAGGAGAGGAGAGGAGAGGAGAGGAGAGGAGAGGAAAGATAGAGATAGACTGGGTGGGGAGATACATACAATACACTTGTTAGTGCTACATATATTTATCTTTATTTCTCTTTTTTTTCCATTATAATACAATAATCACAGTGATCCAAATATTTTCCAACTGCCATGAGATTAAACCAGCCCAAGCAAAAACCAAAGTGTGTGTGTGTGTGTGTGTGTGTGTGTGTGTGTGTGTGTGTGTGTGTGTGTGTGTGTGTGTGTGTGTGTGTGTGTGTGTGTGTGTGTGTGTGTGTGTGTGTGTGTGTGTGTGTGTGTGTGTGTGTGTGTGTGTGTGTGTGTGTGTGTGTGTGTGTGTGTGTGTGTGTGTGTGCGCACGTGCGCGGTTTGTCCTGTGGATGTGAATGGAACTGTTGTGGAGGGACCTTACCTTACCTTACCTTACCTTACCAGCCCGGCAGGTACTGCTCAGTGGACCCACGGCTTTTCACATCCCAACATGCCTGTCACTGTTTGCTTTGTTGTTCAGGTCTAGTGAGGTAGTCACAGCGGGGGGGGGGGGGGGCGATCAAGTTCACTAGATCATTGCTCTGATTGAATATATATATATATATATATATATATATATATATATATATAGTGTCTGTGAGTTTGTAGCTGAACCATTTAAAAGGCAGAGAGGCTGACCAGCTTCAGTCTATTTGAAAGAAAGTGATGATCGACTTTATTGAGTCACACTTACATCCAGAAGCACAAAGGCTGAAAATAGTGAGATTTCAGTTTGTTTTAGTGGATCTTCACCCAAGATTAAAACTATCTGTGTATTGTGGCTCACATATTGATATTTTCCGTAGTTTCTCATTAGAAAGTCCTTAGAAAGTGACTTTAATTTGCACCTACTTGTGTCTGTGTGTTTGTGTGACTGTCGGTTATGGAAGACTTTGTACTTTGCTTATTCTTTTAAAAAAGACGTTTGTGTTCAGTACCAGGATACATACATTGTAAAAGGAGAGGTCGTCACTGAGCAAGGTGAGATTACAAGTGACAGGGCCTTGTCAGACTGAGCAGAGAGAAGCTGCACTGCATTTTAGCAGTGTGCCGTCAGTTGCAGAGTTTTTTTGTTTGTATTGTTTTAGTGCCTGTTAAGCACCTGGCTCTTCTTCCATTGTGAAGGACCCTGTATCTGCAGAGGCACAGTGTGATCTGTCCTCTGCCCTCTGGAAAAGAGTTGATTTGTCACAGATCTCAGCAGAGAGGGGAAGGAAATGGAGACAGAGTGCGAGACGCCACACGGGGTTACAGCGAGCAGAGGAATAAAAGAGAAAAGGTCTCCCTTATCTCACTCTACTGTTCCCGCGGAGAGCAGGCGTTATATCTCATTGCTTGTAATTGGCTCTCAGCTTCTTTTATTTGGTATCGATCTGGAAACGGAATGAAATCCCACTCAGGCAGTCCTCTGACACTGCTGATCTATGATAATACAGCCCTGCTCATTGATGCCACCGCATTTGTAGGTCAGAGTAACAAAAGAGAATGATAGTGGCAGAGCTTTTCTTTTGAATAAAATTGTTAGGGCATTGCAATTTAAATTTTTAAGGCATAGAGAAGAGGACTGATGGATATCGAATTGGTCCTGTAAGCCAAACAAATCTGCAAACAAAACACAGATTTGTAAAAAAATTTAAGTAGAACTTGCAAAACAAACAAATCTTGTTGACCATAATGGCCACCGAATGATAATAACCTAAGATTGAAGGATTGGCGTCCCTGAAGGCAACGCCGGCGTCCACTTGTCAGAGAGAAGTGAGCAGCTGTCACACCTGCTGAACGACACGTATTCTTCGTGGGCATCAGAAGATCCAGTCCCAGCAGAAGAACGCTAAGAAGCAGGTAGAGATTAAGAAGGCAAAGGGCCATGACCAGAAGACGGCTGCCAAGGCGGCGCTAGTGTTCACCTGCAGATGCCTGACCCAAAAACCTTCAAGCAGCACTTTGAGAGCAAGCATCTGAAATCCCCTCTGCCGCCCGAGTTGGAGGGAGTGGAGGCATAACTCTGGACACAAAACTCTTGGCAGCCCTGTATCAACTCTGCACTTGTCTCAGTCTGACAGCAATGGGTGATTTCGCATATCCCAACCTGAAACCGATAACCTTTTATTTGTACTTCACCAGGCCAGGTTGCCTTTGACATAACGCCCCAGCATGTGTTTGAAAACAAGCAGTTCAGGACCCACAAGTGCTTTTGATATGAGATCCACTGTAGACCTGTACCGTCTAAAGAAGGAAAAGTGATGGCAGAAGACCCCGCCTCTTTTATTCCACACAGTCCCTCAGATCAGACTCGCTACTCCGACGTGCACATTGGAATCTGTTTGTGCTTAGCTTTCAAACCTCTTCTCTAAAACTGGTGGATTGTTCAGATCATGACATGCAGCAGACCTACAAATCATAGTTGTTTCCTGGGGGAGGCGACTGACTTTTAGGTTTGCTGCAGTTAAAGCAGACAAGTGACCTCATCTGTTCTATTAGTGTTGAGTTAATAATGAATAGGGAATTATGACATTTGTCACTAGTGTATTTCTTCAGCAGGGACGTCCTGCTGTACTACAATCTTTATGGGCTAATCCTAATTTTCTTGGGTTAATAATAATAATAAATTTGACAATTTGCAAGCCGGTCGTGAGCTGATACACAAATTGTTTGTGCATCAAGTGTTATGGGAGCTTGCCAGCAACATTTGTGTGCTTGTAAATGAATGTCTGCTCCGATGTAATTTACCATTTTATTAAATTTTACTTTGTAGTAAAAAAAATAAATAAATAAATAAATTGAAGGATTTCCTATATTAGTGTGAGGATACAGAGAGAACTCTTACCTCTGGCAGGATCATTTCTCCAGATGTTATTTCCTCTACTGCTTAGATTTAATTGTCGTACCACATCTCATTGAAATCTATTCATAACTTCTGAAGCTTTTGGAAGGAATGTTGCCCATTTTTAAAAATCAAAATCAAGTACTCAAGTTTTTAAGGCCTCATTTACACGTTTTCAAGTGAAACCACAAAACTGGCCTTTTCGTTTTCAAGCGTGTCCAATTATGTTGTGCCTGTGAAGACGGTGGAGCCGCTGCGGCGACTGCACAGGCACACTACAGCCGCCATAGACGGTTGTTTTAGACATGCATAACTAGATGGACAATACCAACAATGCGTCAGGACTCCCAGTCCATTTTCTCCTGGGACTTGGTAGTTTTATTTTAACAGTCGCCATAATAACAATCCAACTTTGTGTGTGTGCGTGTGTGCGTGCATTACTAAAACAAACAACAGTGTTATGTTATATAAACAGGGCTATCCTGTTTATAAACCTCAGGCTGGAGGTAGGCTCTGCTCTGATGGCTGACAGCTGAAGTGACACTTCTTGCACTTACTTTTCGTGGTTGGGTTCAGTTTTACTGTTGCACTTTGAGTTGATGTGTTAGTGTGAGTCGGACAAAGACCAAGTTCTGATCGCTGCAACATACTGTCTGTGTTGAGACCCACATTCATCTTCAGAGGTCTTCAAGAGTCCGAATGTCAAAAGATCCGGACATGTTTCAGCTTTAAATAGCTGAGGAGCTAGCCAGTGAAAACCAATGGTTTTTTTTCCAAAGAATTGATTCTAGTGTTCTTTAACCTTGATGTTTCCTCCATGCAGAAAGCGCTGGTACCTCTTCCCTCCAGAGGACACAGCGAAGCTCTACCCCACCAGGATCCCATACGAGGAGTCAAGTGTGTTCAGCCAGGTGGATGTTCTACATCCGGACCTGAGGAGATTCCCCGCTTTCCGAGGCGCCGCTGTCCACATGGTCACCCTGCAGCCCGGACAGGTCAGGAATCAGACTGCAAGGCCAGACGCTGTCATCCCAGCTGTTCCTCCCAAAGGGTGTTGGTGTTTTGGGTAAAGACGTTGGATTCAGGCGACCACAGATAAAAAAGCATTGGAACTGTCAGTGGCGTCAACTTGCTGTATTGTGACGTTAGAATGTTGGCTGATCCATTAGCAGTGAGCGATTTAGGGCTGCATGCTGATGAATTCAGTTCCGACAACTTTATTCATCCTTTATTTCCTTATTTCTTCCCAAAAATGACCTTATTTAAAGTATTAAAGTAGAACTCTTTCAAACGAAGTGATTCAGAAAGGCATAGAAAGAAGAACAGATAAAGTAAAACCATTATTAAGACAAAGGTAATAAAATATATTATTTGTTGGAAAGTCTGAGCAGATAATGTTTTAAGTCCTGATTTAAGAAAGGTGAATGTCAGCAGGAAGTTTGCTCCACAGGTGAGGAACATTGGAGCTAAAAGCTGCTTCACCTTGTTTCTAAGTAAACCTCTTCTTGAGGACCGCAGGAGTCTCGATGTTTCAGATTCTACAAATAACGGTGAGATGTGACTTCATGGAACAGAAGTCAGTTTTTGAAGTGGATCCTTTGACACAGGGGCAGCCAGTGCAGAGAGTGAAGCTCAGGTGTAACATGCTCCACCTCCTGTGTGTTGGTGACGACTGAATGAGCAAACACACCATTGCAATCATCCAGCCTGCCGAAAATAAACACATGAACAAGTTTCTCAGAATCTTGTTGGCTGAGAAATGTTGTTATTGCCCTCATGTGGTTGTTGAATTCCCGGTCTGAATCATAATTACACCCAGAATTCTGCTTCATTTCATGTCCCGAAGGATGTGGAGTCAAGGGGGCCTTTAACCTCTTTAAGGCCAAAAACCATTACCTTCCTTTTTTCTGGCTTGGATTGCAAAAACAGTGTCAGATTTAACCAAATCTTACAATTATTTCTCTGGATTCGGTCAGATAGATTGGATTCGATAGAATCAATGCAGCCAGGAAAGATGAGCAAATCTGACAGGAAATAGGCCCTGGCTCATGGGACTTAACTACCTCGTCACTGTAGATTCATCCATCTCATGTAAAGCCCTTCACACATTAAGGGTTTGTGGTGTTTGAGCATATCTCAGCTGCCTGCAGGGGCGACTGGTCATTAGGGGCAGGTGGGGCTCAGCGCCACCTGGTGTCATCAGAAAGGACTGCATGCAAAGTATGATATTCATTCTTTTAGATGTTTCCTCCTGATCCACACCGATGGTGAAGTAGTGTAGCTCGCCCCTCTCTCACCATGCAGTGTGTATTACATTAGTGTAGCTCGCCCCTCTCTCACCATGCAGTGTGTATTACATTAGTGTAGCTCGCCCCTCTCTCACCATGCAGTGTGTATTACATTAGTGTAGCTCGCCCCTCTCTCACCATGCAGTGTGTATTACATTAGTGTAGCTCGCCCCTCTCTCACCATGCAGTGTGTATTACATTAGTGTAGCTCGCCCCTCTCTCACCATGCAGTGTGTATTACATTAGTGTAGCTCGCCCCTCTCTCACCATGCAGTGTGTATTACATTAGTGTAGCTCGCCCCTCTCTCACCATGCAGTGTGTATTACATTAGTGTAGCTCGCCCCTCTCTCACCATGCAGTGTGTATTACATTAGTGTAGCTCGCCCCTCTCTCACCATGCAGTGTGTATTACATTAGTGTAGCTCGCCCCTCTCTCACCATGCAGTGTGTATTACATTAGTGTAGCTCGCCCCTCTCTCACCATGCAGTGTGTATTGCATTAGTGTAGCTCGCCCCTCTCTCACCATGCAGTGTGTATTACATTAGTGTAGCTCGCCCCTCTCTCACCATGCAGTGTGTATTGCATTAGTGTAGCTCGCTCCTCTCTCACCATGCAGTGTGTATTGCATTAGTGTAGCTCGCCCCTCTCTCACCATGCAGTGTGTATTACATTAGTGTAGCTCGCCCCTCTCTCACCATGCAGTGTGTATTACATTAGTGTAGCTCGCCCCTCTCTCACCATGCAGTGTGTATTGTATTAGTGTAGCTCGCCCCTCTCTCACCATGCAGTATGTATTACATTAGTGTAGCTCGCCCCTCTCTCACCATGCAGTGTGTATTGCATGCTGTAAAGTGTTCATGCTCAGGCTGTGGCTCAGTTCATTTAGATCATGATTATGATGCCGTGAAGCCTGAAGCCCCGCCCACTAGCAATGTCATTTAGAAGCTCAGAGCTGATTGGCTGGCGCTGATTGAGGCGGAGCTTCACAGAACCAGAGCGAGTCATCACAAATACCAGCTTGTTGGCAGCTAAAGCTGACAAACACTTAAGAATGAATATTAATTTGGTCGATTATTTACGAGCTTGAAACTCTTACTTTTTCAGAGAAACTTAAGGTAACTAGTGGTAAGCTGTGTGACTTATGAAACACCATGACCTGGTTTGAATCTTATCATTCTTTTTTTTTTTTTTTTTTTTAATTTATTTATTTCGATCAGCTATCATCAAGGCTCAACATTTTTATGGGAGCAGTGCCTGTACGGTTGTTACAATGTTGTAGCTAAAAGGTTGTTGGAATTCAGTAATGTCACTAGACCTGAAAAGTCTTGCCCCAGTAAGTATTTACATCTAGAAATGCCACTGGATGACTGTGGGTGAAAGAGTAGTGGTCAGCAGTACCGCTACACCACTGTGCCTCCCAACCTTCAACCAGCATATTTCTCGTCTCGTCATTCAGGAACTCTGAACACAGAGTTCTATATTGTGCAACAAGGCGGCTCCGCGCTGACGGACAGCATGTGACACACAGTCCTCTCTCCATAAAATATCACTTTATTGGTTCTTAAGCTGCGAACATGTAAAAAAGTGGGCTCAGCTGTGAGATTTATTTGTCGTGTTGTCCTCCATAAAGAAATGGTGAAGCGCAGCAGCGGTCGTGACTCGCGTCGCGAATAAAACCCGAGGCCCACTAAATTACAGTGCGTCACCTTCGAGCAGACTGAGGTTTTTACTCCGGGGTTGGATGAAGGTGAAGTGATATTAAAATAAGCCACATTGTCATTCCTGACATATTGACGGTGCCGCAGTAACGTGGTGGAGGTGGAGGCGGATGGTCGAGTGGCTCCTCGGTCGGCTCCCTTTCATCTGCCCAGTTAGCAGCGGGATGGAGTCGGCATTTCCATTATCCTACGTGTGTTTGTCCTCCTTCCCCTTGTTTTACATTCCAGATGCATTGGGGTTGTTTTCTTAAAAGAGTCAAAATGGCGACAACGCAATTAAGCATCTGTCTCGTTTCACCATCTACTTAACACTGGAGCGTCGGCAGCATGCTAAGTACCTTCTGCTATCAGCAGCACACAACCAAACCGTCAGGTGAGCCTGCAAGCTGCTTGTGCAGTGATTTACGAGTCAGGGTCATCGCTGACCACGCTGCCTGATTTGTTTAGTGGCCATTTGAAGTGACTGTTGTTCAGAGTAAAACGTTTATAAAATGTTTATTGACCTTATTCCGGAAGTTTGCGTGGGCGCCGCCATGCGCATAATCACACTTCCGGTTTAGCCCCGCGCTACTTGATTTGCGATACCAGTCTCTTGAATTGTTTCCAATTTTAAGGTACTTTTAAGCTAGTTTAAAGCTATCAGAGATGGCCGGCGTTTATTGCGCAGTGCGTGGTTGTCACAATAGCTGGATAAAAAGGAAGCTAACTCTGTCGCAGCTTTGTTTTGAGCACCAGAAGAAGAGGTCTGAGTGTTGTGGCCCTTTGTTTACCTTGCACTGCCCCCCTACCAAGGACGAGGATCGGCGAGCTTGGCTGAAGGCACTGAATTTAAAGAATCCGCCGAAGTTTCCTTTCGTCTGCTCTTTTCACTTTGTGGATGGTAAACCTCCACCTGAACATCCTTACCCAGAGAAATGGTTGGGCTACGTCGCTCCTCTGAAGAAACCTCGTCGGGTGCTTGTGAGACCATCAAGTAAGTTGATATCGACTTTAAACAAGCCGTTTGACGAGGCCTGATCTCCAATCAAAAACAATAACGTCATTCTTTGATTTGTTAAAATTATGTTAAGTAACTATGTGATGTGTTTTATGTAACATTTTGTTAAATTATGAAAACCAGAGGTGGGCAGTACACTGTTAGCTAGCTACATTCACACGAGTTCGCTACAGTTAACTTGAGCAACATTTTCATAAACTTGTATGTTTATGAGTCATTTTCTGACACCCTAAAGTAATATACCTGTAATGCATTTGAATAATATTTTTCAACTGTCAACGTTTTTGTTAATTTTTGACAATATAAAACCACTTCTGTGTCTTGCACTGCTTCCAAAATGATTGTTTTTCTTGCTTTGGTGGTGGTATCACAGTGAGTAACCCCGACTATTGTTTTGTATTAACGTTACTCTTAAGCATACATTTTTATACTCTACCCTATCCACCTCTGGTAAAAAAAATAAAAAAATGTTGAATGTTGTATAATTTCTTAAAAACTAATTGAATTTGTCTGTGTCTTCAGCTGCATCTGCCACCTGTGCTGTGGAAGACGATACACATGAAGAAGAAACACCTTCACTTCCTCCTGACCATGTGGAACGGGTCATCCGGCGTATGAAAAACTTCAGTCATTTCACAGACTGTACCGATTAACCTGGCTCCCAAATTTGACAAAATCTTGAGAATTTGCGCCGGTCCCAAAACAGGACAGACTGCGGTTTCATGTTTTGCACATCAGATTGAGTTTTGACCTTCATATCTTCTGCGTCCTGATTCAAATTGCAGTTGAAGCATCTGGTCTGAAAAGCTGCCAAGTTTACTGACTCGCTGTGATGATTCCTGTAAAACACAACCGCTGAAGAGACTTTGTCAGTCAGATGTACCGAACACAGCTGACTTGGTCAAGTCAGGAACCAATGGAGACCCACTGGAGAACCACTTGAGACCCAATGGAGAACTGCTAGAGACCCAATGGAAACCCACTAGAGAACCAATAAAAACCCATAGTAGATCAAAGAGAGACCCACGAGAGAACCAATGGAGAATCACTGGAGACCCAATGGAAAATCAATAGAGAACCAACGGAGGCCCAATGAGGACCCACTAGAGACCCAATGGAGACCTAATGGAGATCCACAAGAGAACCAGTAGAGAAGTAATGGAAACTCACAAGAAAGCTATGAGAGAACCAATGGGGACCCACGAAAGAACCAGTGGAGACCCAGTAGAGAACCAATGAAGACCCGCATGAGACCTACTAGAGAAGCAGTAGAGAACCAGTGGAGACCCCCTAGAGAACCAGTGGAGACCCACTAGAGAACCAATGGAGACCTACTAGAGAACCAATGGAGACCCATGGAAGACCCAATGGAAACCCACTGGTTGGTCTCGGAGCAGTTTGTGGTCATTAGAATACTATCTCCCAGGACCCATCTTTGATCAGATGCACTGTTCACATAAAACACAGACGAGTGACATACACATTACATGTTAATTAAGTAGGATTCACTCCATTTGAACAATTCAGAAAGGTTTAAATTTGAGATTTTGGTCAGTTTGACAATTGCTATATTTTATGAGAAATAAAATGGTAAAAAGTATTGAAATGGGCTTTCTATGTCTAAGTGAACATAAAAGGTCAGGGTGGTTTTACTGTAAATAAGTCTTGTTCCGGCTGAGTGGATCCCCCACATCAGCAGACTTGTAGCACATTGCATGGCCTTCTTTGCTTGACCTTTGGGAAGAGTGAAACAGTTGAAGCAGAAAGGTCAGCTTCCCATTATCGACCGTGTCTCACAATCATCACTGCTTCAGATGTTATCACATGACCTTGATCCGGTCCTTCAGTCACACTCGAACAGATGCAAATCATGAACTTGAGCTTTAATCAAGGCCGACCTTTTAGAAATCGATCGCTGTCATTGGTCGTCCAATGGCTCCAACAAGGGTGGAATGGGATGTTGGTATACACATTTCCCCTTTGTCTGTGTATTCCTCCCATTTTTCTATATCATTTAGATCAAGGGTGTCAAACACATTTTAGTTTAGCCACAAGCAGCCCCATTTCATGTTGAGTGTGTTAGACCGGTGAAATGGTGCCATGATAATCTTTCAATTTAAACTTGAAAGTTTTTCTGTTGTGGCACAGGATATACATGATGAAATTGTCGATAGGTGTGCAAAACCAAACTATTACAAGATCAAAGGGTTAGTACTGAAAATGACTACATTCGCAACATAAAGCAGATTTTAATGAAACTTTCTGTTGCAAAATACAATGAAATGTTCCAAAAACATCGCCATACTGTTGCATTCTGGGTCTTTTAACAAACTCGCCCTGACAGTGTGGCTTTGAGGCTAATGCTAGTTTGCTAGGTTTTGTGGCAGTGTCACTGATATCTCAGCTCGGCTCTCAATGCTGTGTTCTGCTACTATGTTTTCTTTAAAAATGTTTGAACTTACTTTGGTTGGTTTGGCCGGATTGGAGACTCTTGTGGTTCAGTTTTGGGCGACAGACCTTGTTTGATATCCTCGCATTTTTTATCATTTGAATTTTTCAGCATTTGTATTTTTCGAATAAACTATTTACTTTTACATTTCAGATGTTAAAAACAGCTGAAATGGATTAAACATACATTTAAAACAGTGTGAACTATTACAAAAACAGTGAGAAAAAAGCTCAAAGCAGAAAAAGTAGGGATCAGCGAGTACACCACTATCTGTATCTGTTTCTGTATCTGATCAGCCATCTGAATTATCTGTATCCGCATCTGTACTCGGAGTGGGCGGGACCAAAACCAGAAGTGGGCGAATGGTCGAAGCCCTGCACGTTTTCTACGTCTCCCTCCACTGAATGTCCTGATGCTTCATCACCAAGTTCAGCACAAAGCCAGATAACCAGCTGCTCATTGCAATCAGCTGTGTGGAAGCAGGGAGACGTGCAAATCGTGCAGGGCTGCGGCCCTCGAGCACCGGAGTTCTACGTGTGTGCTCTATATTGTATGATCAAAAATTTGCATCATATTTTGTAGAGGAATTCAAACAGTTTGGGTTTTTTTCAATCAATGCAGCATCAACAGACGAGCCATCATTGTTATAGGAGACATCTAAAGCTTACGCCAGAGGTCTAATTTCCTCCTACACTAAAAGTAAACGACCAAGACAAGCAGAACAGAGTTATATAAAAATCCAAATTAAGGAAAGCTGAACAAGACTACCTTATAAAATCTCCAAATGGCAAACTCGAAGAAATCTCTGCTCTTCGATTGGCACGAGACTGTTTGTTTACAAATGACGCAGAACGTCAAATGAGATTCGATAAACAAAAATTATTTGAACATGGTGATAAGTGAGGCAAATATTGGGCCTATTTAATGAAAAAGAAGTCAGACTCACAAAACATTCCTTCAATTTAAGACATGAATGGCACATAATTTTTTGACAGAAAAAATAATTGACACATTTCGAAGCTTCTGTGAGACACTATATGATTCACAGTTGCACACTAATGCTTGTGGTTTACTGGATAGCTTTTTCTCACATCTTGATCTTCCTAGATTATCAGAAGATCAAAAATCTACCTTGGACCCTCCAATATCGAGGAATGATGTTTTGGATGCTATTAAAGGATTACAGTCTGGGAAAGCAGCCGGACCTGATGGACTCAGTTCCAAATTATTAGTGGATCCACTTCTAAATATGTATAAAGTATCATTTGCAAAAGTTCTTTTGCCCACGTCTTTGAAGGAAGCCACTTTCACTCATTCTAAATAAAGATGCTTCGTATCGGCCAATCTCCTTATTTTAAGATTCTCTCCGAGGTGCTAGCGAAATGTCTGGAAAGACTACTCCCTTTGCTCATTGACCAAGACCAAACAGACTTCATGAAGGGCTGCAATTCATACAATAACATGCGTAGACTGCTGAATGTGATACAAATCTTTCAACAAAAATCTATGCATGGTCTGGTGGCTTCTCTTGATGATGAAAAGGCGTTTGATCGTGTCGAATGGCCTTTTCTTTTTTTCACTTTAAATAAATTTGGTTTCAGAAACACATTTATAAATTGGATTAAGCTTCTCTATAGTAGCCCTTGCTCGGCTGTCCTAACAAACGGTTTGCGGTTTGCCAGCTTTCAGGTTCAGAGGGGTACATGCCAGGGCTGTCCCCTCTCTCCACTGATTTTTGCCTTTAGCAGAAGCTGCACAGGCGGACACACACGGTCTAACGATTGGCATCATAAAATTAGTTTGTACACTGCTGATGTTTTTATTGTCTTGACTAAGCCTGAGGTGTCCATTCCCTCTCTCATTGAGAGGATCAGTAGATTCAGTGCCATCTCAGGCTCCAAAATTAATTTTAACAAATCAGAAGTGATGCCTATGGGCACTTTAAAAGAAAAACCTAAAATCCGCTCTCCGTTCCCTTTCACATGGTCACCGGAAGGATTTAAATACTTAGGAATTAAAGTAATACCCAATTTTGACAGAATGTACAAATGTAATTGTATCCCTCTCTTTGATCGTATGAAGAAGGACGTTGAGGTGGATAAACGTACCGGTACCTCTGTCCTGGCTGGGCCGTGTCTCCTGAAGGGGAATGTCCTGCCCCGACTGTTATACCCAATTCAAATGATTCCGATTCTTTTCACACATAAGATGATACGAACTTTAAATGATTGGATGAGTTCATTCATCTGGGCTGGAAGGAAACCACGTTGAAAAATCTCAGCATTATACCTTCCATCCTCAAAGGAAGGCCTTGACCTCCCAGACATAAGAAAATACCAGCTCAGCACTTGCACGCCTGCTGTAACTGACTGGGTTCAAAAGCCTGTCTCTCTCTGGCTCGATCTAGAGGGCTCCATGTCCAAATTCCCTTTGAAAATGTGTTATTTCTTAAAAGGTTTAAAAATCTGAAATTGTCCTGCAGTAATCCACTTTCAATTCTCACTGTAAAGGTATGGAAAATAGTTCAAAAACTGGAAGGGCGATCTCAACTGACTTCATTATTTATACCTCTGTGTGACAACCCACTCTTCCCACCGGGAACAATAGACTCTGGATTTCAGATTGGGGAATCTAAAGGGATCTCAATTCTTTCAAACTTAATGAACGGACCCTCTAATATTGTCCTTTGACCAAATGGTTGATAAATATCACCTCAAGAGAAAGGATTTCTTTCACTATTTACAATTGAGAGATTGTGTTCAAAGGAAAACATCATTACTTTCAGACCAATCTGTTTCTGATTTTGAAAAGCAAATATTCTTACCCAGGTTTAAAACCTCTATGAAGTCCTCTTATAACTTACTTAAAGAGTATCCAAACACTAATAACTCCCATTTGCGAGAGCTGTGGGAGAAAGAATCGGAATGGAAATCAGTAATGAGGTTTGGGACAATGCATGGAGTAATGCTAACTCCCTCAGTGTCTGTAATCAGGCAAAACCTCACACTTTACATCGTGTTCATACTTCTCCCTCCCCACATCATACATTTAACTCTGACCTTTCTCCATTATGCCCCAAGTGTCAGATTGTAGTGGGCACTCTTACACATTATTATTTGACCTGTACAAAAACATAATATTTTATGTATGTTGTAAAATGTGAACAAGGGAAAATATTTGTACTTTCTACTATGACAGAGTGTAATCCATTGACCATGTTACTTGGAATAACTGATGTCAGTATCACTGGAAAATATGAAAGGAGACTTTATAGAATGCTTTTACATTTTGTACAAGGAAATGTGTTCTTCTGAACTGGATTCTGGATAAAGCACCATGCAAAAATCGGTGGCAGTGGACAATACTAGAATATGTGTCTCTGGACTACTTAACCTGAAAATTGCATAGTAAAAATGATGTGTTTCACAAAACGTGGGACTTTTTTATGTCATACATTGGTGTGGACATTTCCACCCTTTCTTATAGAGGTGCAGTGTGAACCTCTAAGACAGCTCCTACAGTGTGTTTTAACTGCATTTTTCTTTTCTGTGTTTGACTATCCCACCTGTCTAAACTGAGCTGGAATGTTTTGTTCTGTTTGTTTTGTTCTGTTCTGTCTTGGGTTTTTGAAAACAAAAATCCAATAAATATATTTGGGGGAAAATACAGCATTTGACACAGTTTTTGTAGATGTGGCAAGACTTCACAACTGAATGTGCTGTGTTATCCTTATTCTATAACATGTTTTTTCAATTAATCTTATTTGGTGCAAAGTTACAAAAATGTCTCTTTTGGTCAAAACGGTTGTAGATCTCTGCCGTCGATTGACCTTTGTGCTCACATTTGACTTGTATGTTTTATAAATGATCTCTTTAGGGTCAGAAAATCTCCAGAAATATCCTTCAAAATGTGTCTGAGCTCATTCGTCCTGTGACCATGAATGAATGGAGACTTCCTGCAGAGGCCTGGATCAATGAGTTTTCTTCTTTTTGATGGAGCCACTTTATGAATGAACATTTGAGAGCATCATGGGGAAGGTTATTGCCGCCACCTAGTGGAGCATTGCTGCAGTTATGACTTGTCGCTGCTTCCTGAGTTTGACCCCAGGTCCTCTGAATATTTAGAGGCAGAATGGACATTGGTAGGAGCTATAATTGATTTTCAGCCTCTCAGCACATGTGATCTCCTGTTTGCACAGGTGCTTTACGTGCCCAGACACTGGTGGCACTATGTGGAGTCGATGGATCCCGTCACTGTCAGTGTCAACTCTTGGATCGAGTTGGTAAGCAGTGCTGTCATGTATCGTTCAGAAAAAGTGAAGATCCCCTGTTCTTGTTTATCTTAAAATCGCCTCTTCTTAGAAGAGTGTGCTTGCTTTGAAAAGCGCCGTTCCTGCCAGTGTTTATTCAGAAGGTGGATCTCTGCGGTTTTCCCTGTAGCGTCTCTGTCACGCCTTCTGCTCTCTGTTCCTGCACAGGAGTCGGACGACGTGGCGAGAGTCAGTGAAGCGGTGACCAAGACGATCGTCTGTGCGCTAAAAGGTGTCCCGAGTGACGACAACACAGACGACTGGCTCAACCCCACCGAGGTGCATACACACCTTCTGTTTATGTCAGTGGGTCACCACCTTTGATGAGATTGTGTGTGCCTCCGTTATCCTGACCTGATTTACAACTAGTGCAAATGAACAACATGGAACAAACATAACTAATAGGGCAACAGAAGAAAGCATCGTTCAAATAGGTTCACAGTTCTTTCACAGTTTATTGTAGAGGTGTCTGTGGCGTGCAGAATGCGTGTGAATCAGTGTAAAGCGGGCTGTGATGTCATGTGCTGCAAACCTCCAGTGAAGACAAAGACGAGCAGATACACCCACATTTCCTCAACTTCAAGCTCTACTTCTATTCTGTTCTCATTTTAAGTAGATATTATGCACAAAGATTTAGTCTAATATAAAAGTAGGATATTTTATTATGTATTAGTGCTTTATTTATATATAATTCAATCAATTTTAAACTAATTATATTGTGTAAAAATACTTACTACTGTGTTGTTGTAAACATTCGAATCTATCAAATTACTATATATAATCATTTTACTGTCAAATCAATGGCTGTTTTCAGTTCTCAACTGCAGAAAGTTCTAATTCATTCAATTTTAATCATACAGATATATGATTAAAATGATTATAAATTGTGTATCCTATAAATTGTGCAACATGGAGAGACTCTTAATCTCTTCCTATTGCAAGAGTAAAAACTGTTCTGACATCGGAAGGCTCTCAATCACATCCTGTTGTCTGCCTAAGCTGCCGAACAGGACAAGGGGAGAAGAAAAATAAATTAATTAATTAATTGTGTATCCTTTTAATTATACATATTCAAATATTACATTTGCTCAAAAAATAAAAAAGAGGATATATTAATGTTATATATGCAAAGTGCCTTGAGATGACTGTGTTGGATTTTGCACTATAGAAATAAAATGTAATCTATATTATGAATATAGATATCATGTTGGAAAAACCACAACTTTAATTCCAGCATCTCTCTCTCTCTCTCTCTCTCTCTCTCTCTCTCTCTCTCTCTCTCTCTCTCTCTCGCTCTCTTCTGACTGGTTTCTCTCCAGACATGTTTGATCAATAGACTATTAACAATGCTGCCTCCCACAGTTTCCTTTCCAGCTGATGGTATTTATCCCACTAACAGTAGGTCATGACGGCCAGGGTTCGGAGCTCCTGGAAGCTTTAAACAGAGCAGAGCGGCTGAACATAAACCTCTCTCCCAGGCTGTTAGTGGCTGTTTATAGTGCCACACTAAAGCTTAAAGAGTTCAGGGACTCATCGGTTTCACTCCTGTAATGCACTTTATCCCACATGAGCTTTAATGACACAATTAATAGAATAAATGCAAAGTGCAGATGATTGACCGATTGACTGAACACTTTGACATAAGATGTTCATCTTATGTCAGTGAGAAGGTGTGAGAAGGTGCCGATCCTCTGGAGCCGTGTGTGTGTGTGTGTGTGTGTGTGTGTGTGTGTGTGTGTGTGTGTGTGTGTGTGTGTGTGTGTGTGTGTGTGTGTGTGTGTGTGTGTGTGTGTGTGTGTGTGTGTGTGTGTGTGTGTGTGTGTGTGTGTGTGCGTGTGTGCGTGCGTGCGTGCGTGCGTGCGTGCGCGCGCGCGCGCTCGCGCGTGCGTGCGTGCGTGCTGTCTGTGTGTGTGCGTGCTGTCTGTGTGTGTGACACTTTGAGGGATGTACTGACAATTATCACTAAAAATGCAAACTGTTCTTGCTGTAGACATTTCAAACACATTTACATTTTTAAAGCTTTCAAATATTTCTCCATGCTGGAAGTGGCCATGTGATAGAAATTCCTCACACAGGTTAGTGTGAAGTTGTTTCCTCTGGCAGTTTCAAAGTTGTAAATACTGTTTGAATGTGTGCAGGAAGGAGCGGCCCCCCACAGCGAGAACATGCAGCTGGTGAACATGGCTGTGAGTGCCTGCGCCCGGAGGCGGGGGTCCCGTCCATGCAGGGCGGTGAAGCGGGACTCTGACAGACGCGTCAGGAAAGACGGGGACTCTGCGGCCTTCCGTGTTCCCTACGGAGCTGATCTGGTCGCGGTGTCCCGTCACGACGAGGCGCCTGGCTCAGCAGAGCAGCTCCCTCCGGGAGCCGCTGAGGTCTGGGGACAGACCACCATCACCACTAACCACCTGCTGGACTGCCTGCTGCATCCTGACATCATGGGCCGAGTCACTCAGCTCCTCCTGGAGAGGCACGCAGACAAGCACAATATCGCCGCACCGCACTGACCAAACAACTGACACACTGCCTGGGGGCCCAGGAGCACCGCCAGAGGTCCCAGACCAAGGCTTAGACTCCACCCGGAAAACAGATAATGTGAATTTACTGCGGGCGATTCCCCATACAGCTAATGGTTTATCTAGATCAAGATGCAGATAGATTCCATGTGGTTGGAAAAATTCAAAAGTACCTGCTGTTAAAGCAGACCTTCACAGGTATTTTTGAGACCTCGTCAATATTGGGTTGGTCATAATGTTATGGCTGATCCCTTTAACACTTTTTGAGATGTCCTCTTAGACATTTTCTTTTAGATCTGTAATTTCTGAAGGCAAATTCAATGCGTTAATCAATGTGAAAGTTTTAAATCTTTGAGTTTTAAAAAAATCTCTATAAAAGTTCTCAAATTTTCCAGTGTTTCTCACTGAATTTCTGTCAAATGATTTTGATTGAACTTTCTCTCAACCTTTCTGATGCTTGAGAACAAATGTAGGAGTTGATAATAATGAGATTTTTGAGCTCTTTCTGTCTGTTTTCCAGTCAGTCTGGATGAATGTTGTCGACATCTGTTATTAAAGCATCATTTTATTTATTTATATGATGCCATATCTGAAAACAGTAAATATAAGAAGACTAGCTTCACATCGTCATATTAACTGGATTGTGTAAACGAGCTTCTATATTTCCAGCATAAATTCAGTATTTTCATCAAGTTGTTAAAATATCTCTGTATATTTCAAGTTTTTGAAGAAATCGAGCCTCCAAATGGCCAATCGTGTTAGAAAGAAGCCTCTTTCCCTGCTGGTGAGTCCAGGTGCTCCTGACGTGGACACCAGATGTGACGCAAATCATTACTAAAACTAATTATAATTCAATAAGCGATGCATTCAAGGGACCCAAGCATTTCCTTGTTGGGCTGTCCCGAATATGGTAATCCTGTTTGTTTCTTCCAGTAGAGGAAAAATTGCCTCCTAAATCAATTTCATATGCTAAAATGCCAAATAATTCAAACTAATATTCCCTTCCAAGCAAACATTAGTTTTCTGTGTACGGTTGCTGTGTGGTTTAGTAATGAGAGCTGTCAGTGAGGAGCCTCCCAGGGCCGATGCTAATGCTCCTGATGGATGAAAACTGTGCGAGCGCCCCTTCATCTACCCGCAGGCTGTGATGAATACAATATTTCACTCTAAATTCTCTTCCGAGATTCATTTTCTGCTTTTGTTCTTCACCAAACATGCAACGGTTTACTCATATGAGTTTATGTAGCCACAGATTTCTTGTTTCCCTTGGTTTTTACATTGCACAGTTGACTTAAACAGAAATGTGTGGAAAAACACTTCATGTTTATGCTTTTCTTTTTTGTATATATATTGAAAATGTGAGGGGAAAACTCCACTTTTATTCATGCTGTGGCTTGTAAAAGTCTTCATGCCTCTTGACCCTTTCTACTTTTTGTCACATTATAACCTCAAATTTGTGTTATTAGTGTTTTATGTATGTGGCAGAGAGGCGAGGCGGCGCACCGGATTCACATCAGTGGCTTAATCAGCTCTGCCCATAAAGGAGGATCTGTTTTTGTTACGGAATGATATGTGACAGGGGAGCTTAGTGGTAGTGATGGTGATAGCAGCGTTGAATGAGAGTAGAAAGTGATCAGTTATAGGGAGTTCATCAGCTTTACAGTTAAGAGGGGTGACACCAGAGCAGCAGATTAAATCAAGAATGTGGCCTTTGGGTGGGAGTGTTAATATGTTGCTGAAAACCAAAACTATCTAAACAGAATGTAAAATCTATGGTAAAAGGGTAATTAATATTGTCCATGTGAACGTTAAAATCTCCCAGCGCTATTATTTTGTATGAAAGGGAGGATAAATGAGTGAGGAAGGCAGCAAAGTCATTTAAAAAATAACTGTTGGATTTAGGAGGGCAGTAACCAGTTGCAATGATGGTGAGAGTAGGTCCGGAGCCTTCACATACTGTGGATTTGAATGAAGTGAAGATCGGGACAGACACAGATGAGACTTTGATAGTCTCGCGGTGAATCATCGCCAGACCTCCGCCCCGGCCCGAGTCACGTGGTTTTGAGGTGGAGTGGATTCAATCAGTTGTGAGAAATCATTTCCTTGTTGCCATGTTTCCATTATACAGAAAAAGTCAAGCTTCCAGTCAGTGATGAGTTCGTTGATGAGTTGTCCTTTACTGGTGAGAGAATGGATGTTTAACGGTCCAAAGTTGAGTACAGTGGAGCCACGGGCGGCAGCAGCACCAGCCGAGCGAGGGAGGCTGGTCAACAAGGAGAGCAGTTCGACCAGCATGGTGAGGGGGACTTTTTTGTGTGACCCTCAACACAAGTTTTGAAAATCCCAGGCTTAAATTATTATGACAACTTGACTACCATTGCTCATAATAATCATGATAATAATAACAATAATAGTAATAATGGTAACATCAGCCAAAGGTCTGCAATTAAAACAACATTTACTGACCAAGTGGAAAAACCCCGAGACTGTTCCAGCCATTGGTTTGGCATGCTGGTCTGATTTTGGCCCTGAGGGGGGGGGGGGGGGTAGTTGAGGAGCCCTGTTCCATGACATTTACCCCAGGTCCTCAGGTCACGACGCACACAAGTTATGATGATTCAGCGTTAAGAGCAGGATCCCATAAGATTTTATTTTTTTTTAATCATCGGCTCTTTGAAACAACAGACTATATTTCCCACGCGGAGAGTAACTCACGCCATCGCCTGGCCACGGGAGAAGTGCGTTATGCAGCCAGAAGGTTGTGCTTTTTTCCTTATGTATTAAGGCTTAATTAAGGGATAATACATAAGGGAAAAAAACATAACCTCCTTAGCCAATCACAGGTTAGTATGAGGGCCCGTCCAGAACCAAAGCTACGTACGCTACGGTAGCGTTAGTTAAGAGGATATGCTAAAACTCATTAGCTTGTGAAGTTCAGATTAGAAATGAATGCTTGAAATTAAGCTAATGTTAAAAAAGAAATTAAGGAGATAATAAGCACAGCTACACAAAGTAGAAGAAAAAGAAGAGGACGACTTGACAACATGGAGAGATGGCTCAAATTAAAAAGACTGCTTGTTTCGGACAAAGCAGACTCTGGGCCACTGGGGGGGAAAAAGACAATAGACATCAAAAACAGACTTTATAAAGAAGAATACATCAGTCTGGGATGTACAGCAACTGATTCAGACCCTCAACAGCCTCTGTGTTTCTTATGTGGAGAGGTACTTTGAAACCGTGCCATGAAACCGACACACCTGCAGCAGCATCTGAGCACCAGGCATCCGTCATAAGGAGGCAGGACTACTGACTTTTTCATGCGGAAATCATCCGAAATCAAGGCCGCGCAATATCGCATGTGTGCCGCAAGTCAGACTTCAGCAACTTCCCTTCAAGCTTCCTAGCAGGTAACCTTGCTTACTGCCAAGGCTGAAAAGCCAAACACAATAGCTGAGGAGCTAATTGCACCAGCTGCAGCTATCTCAGCTGAAATCATGGTGGCTAAAAAAGCGGCAGATGCAGTCCGTTCAGTACCACGATCTCACAACATTGTATGCTGCAGGGTAGATGAGGTGGCATTGTTCAGCAGGTGACTGACAAACTGAAAACGGCGGGATCTTTTGCAGTACAGTTGGACGAGTCTACTGACGTGAATGGAGAAGCCCAGTTGGTCATGTTTGCTCGTTTCAAAGATGACACAGTCAACGATATAGTTGAACACATTGTCTTCTGCAAGCCACTACCTGAAAAAACCACAGGTGAGGACATATTTAATTTGATTGACTGTTTTTTCACGGAGCATGAGTTGGACTGGAAGCGCTGCTCGCATCTATGCACAGACGGGGCAGCGTCTTTGACAGGTCGGCACCGCAGACTTGTTGCTCGCGTCAGGCAGGTGAACCTCGACATCCAAAGCATGCACTGCATAATTCACAGAGAAGTGTTGGATTCCAAATGCATGAGCCCAGAACTGGACAGTGTTTTGACAGACGCTGTCAAAGTGATTAACTTCATTAAATCACGACCTCTTAATGCAACTGTTCCACAAGCTGTGCGAGGAAACGTGCAGTGACCATCATCAGCTGCTGCTGCTACATACAGATGTACGTTGACTATCGAGGGGGAAAGCGCTGCAGAGACTATTTGACTTGAGAGAGCAGGTGCACCATTTTGTCTCAGAGCATGAACATCCTATGGCTGCTAAACTTGAAGACCAGAACTGGTTGGCTCAACTGGCTTACCTCACTGGTGTTTTTGGCCATCTGAATGGGTTGAACACAAGCTTACAAGGCAATGACAAAACTGTTCTTCAGATGTATGACAAAGTGGCAGCCTTCATGAGGAAAACTGACCTTTGGTTGAGAAGGTATGAAAAGGGGGATGCCAGTAGTTTCCCTCAGTTTAACTCTTGGATAGTTAACATGTCACACATCACGAAGCAGAACATTTTGAAAACTGTAAAAATGCATCTGGCCAAACTGACAGCTGACTTCCCAGACATTGAGGATAAGTCATTCATGCACAGCAGTATGGATACAGCACAAAATGGGCTCCACACTCCACTCGACGTGTAATCTCACTGCAAGCCGTCCAGTTCCAGCACTTTCCAAGCTCCTGCTCCGTTCCAGCTGAGTATTATTTCAGTTTTAATAAATCCTAGGTTTAAACGTTCACTCTGTTTCCTGCACTTGAGCCTCCATCCACCCCATGTAACAGACAAACAGACTTCAACCGGAGAGAAGTACCATTACAGCTGTTGTCACTATTCAATCCAGGTTACAGAAACTCATGAGTGGCAGACAAGTGCAAGTGTCTCACCAGCACACTTCACCACACCATACCCAAGTGACACAAAAAACAAGTGAGGATGTGTTGCTTTAATAACACACACGCACACACCATCTGCCTCTACTGATAAAACTAAGATTTAATTATATGAGTCATTGAAATTTCATACAGTTTGTTTTTGTTCTTGATGAGTGCATAAAAAATCCATTTCATGACATTCATATTTCTGAAAACTACTGTCTGAAAATTCAGTTCTGCTCTAGTATCTGAGTATGATTTTTTTTTTGTTCTCAAAGTTGCTACTGAAAAATCATACTTGCCTAAAAGGGTGAATAAAGGCCAAAATGCAATTTAAAGTGCAGTCTCTGCAGTTTCTATCAAATTGCACCCTCATCTCCCAGATCGGTTTGGGACCCCAAAAAAGTTGACAATCATTGATTGAGATAGAGCTGCTCACGCTGGTTTAACCTAGAAAATCATGTTACTGTCTAGACAGAGCTGCTGAGGCTGGTTTAATCTAGAAAATCATGTTGCTGTCTACAAGGTGGGCTTGCATCAAGGGCACGGCAACACCCTCCTCCTGGGTGGGGAACAGGGGGTGTTGGTAGCCGAGGGCCACCATAAACGGGGACATACCAGTGGCCGAGCAGGTGAGGGAATTGTGGGCATACTCCACCCATGGCAACTGAGAGCTCCAGGAAGATGGATGCCGAGCAGTCACACACCGCAGCGCCGTCTCCAGGTCTTGGTTGGCCCTCTCCTTATGATCGTTCGTCTGAGGGTGATACCCTGAGGAGAGGCTGGGAGAAGTTTCGAGAGCTTTACAGACTGCCTCGGTCAGACACCACATCCAGGGGGATCCCGTGCAGCCGGTACACATCCCTGACCAGCCAATCCGCTGTCTCCGTTGCCGTGGGAAATTTAGGGAGGGGGACAAAGTGCACACACTTGGAGAAGTGATCCACAACAGTCATTATCACTGTGTTACCTTCAGAAGGGGGGAGACCGGTAACAAAGTCGACGGCAATGTGTGACCAGGGTCGACTCGGGATGGACAAGGGATGGAGCAGCCCTGCAGGAGGTTGGTAGGATGCCTCGCTCCGGGCGTCCCGGGACATGGAGGGCCACCAGAAACGTTGCCTCAGGAAGGACAGGGTTCGCTGGCAGCCTGGATGACAGGTCAACTTGGAAGAGTGCCCCCACTGCAGAACCTTAGACCCCATAGGCTCAGGAACAATGAGACGGTTAACTGGACCATTACCCGGATCAGGATGAGTGAGGTGAGCTGGTCTGACCTGATTTTTGATGTCCCAGGAGGCGGACGCGACCATGCAGGGGGAGGGGAGTATGTTCTCCGGTTCCCCCTCAGACTTCTCAATGCCGGGACAGAGCGTCGGGCTTCGTGTTCCTGGAACCTGGCCGGTAGGAAAGGGTAAAGATAAACCTCCTCAAAAACAGCGCCCAGCGTGCCTGCCAGGAGGTTTAGTCGCTTGGCAGTCTGAAGGTAAGACAAATTCTTGTGGTCTGTCCAGACCATGAATGGTTGGGAAGCACCCTCCAGCCAGTGCCCCACTCCTCCAAAGCCAGTACCACTGCCAACAACTCCCGGTTACCAACATCATAATTCCGCTCAGCCGGAGTAAGGCGTCTTGAAAAGAAGGCGCAGGGGTGCATCTTAGAGTCCTCGGCACGCTGGGATAACACAGCTCCAACGCCAGTTTCCAAGCCGTCGACCTCCACGATGAACTGCTTGGTGGGATCAGGATGGCACAGCACCGAGGCCTGAGTGAACAGCTGCTTGAGGATGCTGAATGCCTGTTCAGCTGCTGGTGTCCACTGAAAAGAGGTTAAGGTGGACGGGAGTTGAGTGAGCAGGGTTGCAACCTTACTGTAGTTCTGGATGAACCATCGGTAGAAGTTGGCGAACCCAAGAAACCGCTGCAGCTGTTTACGGGTAGTCGGTCTGGGCCAGTCCACCACCACTTGAACTTTGGCTGGGTCCACCTTCACCTGTCCCTGTTCGATGATGTACCCCAAGACGCTCACAGAGGTCGCATGGAAGACACACTTCTCCGCCTTCACAAACAGCCGATTCTCCAGAAGATGCTGGAGCACTGCCCGGATGTGAAGGAGCCAGGAGGAGCATGCATGCTCCTCCTGGCTGCGAGAAAAGATCAAGATGTCCTCCAAATACACAAATATAAACTGGTTCAACATGTCCCACAACACATCGTTGACCAGGTGCTGGAATACTGCAGGGGCATTTGTGAGTCCAAAATCACTAAGTATCGAAGTGCCTGAGGGGAGTCTTAAACGCCATCTTCCACTCATCACCCTCGAAAGCGTTCCAGAGGTCGAGCTTGGAAAACATGGTGGCGTCATGGAGAGGCTGAAAAGCAGAGTCCATTAGAGGCAGGGGGTATTTATTCTTTACCGTTAAATTGTTAAGACATCTATAGTCAATGCACGGCCATAACGTACCATCCTTCTTGGCCACAAAAAAGAACCCGGCCCCCACCGGAGACGATGAGGGACGGATCAGGCCAGCAGCGAGGGACTCGTGAATGTACATCTCCATGGCTTCTCTCTCAGGACGGGACACATTATACAAGTGGCTGGAGGGAAGGGACGCCCCCAGGAGAAGCTCAATGGCACAGTCATATGGTCGGTGAGGGGGAAGAAAGGTAGCTCGCTGCTTGCTGCTTGCCACCTTTAGGTGGTGATACTCAGGAGGAACAGAACCCAGGTTGATCTTCTCCTGGTCAGAGGAGGGAGGTGTCAGGGAGCGTCCCAGAGCCGACTGGACACAGTGAGTGTGGTAATAAGTTCCCGGAAATGGTGCACAGGTTCCAGTCAATGTGCGGGTTGTATTTCTGAAGCCAGAGGAGACCCAGGATCAGTGGGACGTGAGGTGATGACAGAACCAGGAACCTAATGTCCTCACTATGGTTCCCAGAGACCAGTAGACAAAGGGGAATGGTGCAATGGGTGATGTGAGCCAACCTCCTGCCGTCCAGGGCACTCACAGTCCAGGGGTTCGGAAGATGTTCCAATGTTAGGCCGGCTTTCACAGCGAACTCCCGGTCCAAAAAGTTGTCATCTGCTCCAGAATCCACCAGGGCGTGCAGGGAGAAACTGCCGTTCTCACCAATGATGGAGGCTGGGAGTTGGAGGCGAGAGGGAGCCAAAGTCTGGGTGCTGGGGCTATGGCTCATCAGGACCACCTCCAATCCTGATGAGCCTAGGCTCTCATATACCATCTATTGAGATCAAAGACTACATGGACGTGGGACCACCCACAGAAGGAGGCGTTTCAGAGTACCAAAGACATCCTGTCTACGTCTCTTGTTCTGAAGTTCTATGATGTGAACTGGCCTACAGCTGAATCAGCTGTCAGCCATATTCTCGCCATTTGTCTGACGCCAAGACCAGGTATGCCCAGATAGAAAAAGAATGTCTGGCAAGCATTTGGGCATGTGAGAGGTTCAAGAAGTACCTGGTCAGGCTAGGGAACTTCAAGTTGGTCACTGACCACAAACCTTTGGTGCCACTGATGAATAAAAGGGATATGGATAATGTCCCAATACGTTGCCAAAGACTCTTGATGAGGCTTATGCGGTTCAAGCCTACGGCTGGATATGCACTCTCACCGTGGCCAACACACTGTCTTGCAGCCCAATAAGGTGCACGACAGAGGCAAGTGACACACATTCAGATGTAGAGTGTTACTTACAGCTTGACTGCATCCCTTACTTCCGGTTTCCACAACTGGGTTCGGGGGTTGCTGCCACGACAGGCACCAGAGACCCTGCGGCCACAGCTCCAAGCAGCAGCTTCGACAATGGAAGTGGAGAACATGGTCCACTCGGACCCAATGTCTGTAGCCTCCCCCGGGATCAGTGAGAAGCTCTTCCGGAGGTGGGAGTTGAAGACTGCATGGACAGAGGGCTCGGCCAGGCATTCCCAACAGACCCTCATAACACGTTTGGGCCTGCTGAATCTGTCTGGCCTCCTCCCAGTCCAGCGCATCCAACTCACCACCAGGTGGTGATCAGTTGACAGCTCTGCCCCTCTCTTTACCCAAGTGTCCAAGACAAGTGGCCTGAGATCAGATGACACAACCACAAAGTCTATCATTAACCTCTGGCCTAGGGTGTTGTAGGGATTTCTTACCTCATAACGAACCATTTATGTTGTGGTTGGCTATCGATAATGATTAATAATTATCAAAGATAGTTATTAATTATGTTATTGAAATTTAATCTGATGTGTATCAGATACCTCGGAGCACCACCTGTCTTAACAGGAAATGATAGCCAATTCAGTTATATCAGTCTCATAAGATATACTAAACAGTTAATCAGGAATTTGAATTAATAGTTAAATTAATTACAATTACCAGAATTAACAATAAAGCTTGAAGGATTTTGGAGACTTGACCAGAAGAGGTCGACATTTCATTCTCCCTTGTGCACATTAATAAAAGTATGATTCCAAAAATTATATTTATTTACAATGAAAACAAATAAAACACAGATTCTAACTATCTATATACAGCTTGGTGTGTGTAGGTGCATGTGCGTATGTGTGTGTGTGTGTGTGTGTGTGTGTCTGTGTGTGTGTGTGTGTGTGTGCGTGCGTGCGTGTGTGCGTGCGTGCGTGCGTGCGTGCGTGCGTGCGTGCGTGTGTGTGTGGAGAGAGAGAGAGAGAAAGAGAGAGAGAGGTGGAGGGAGTGTGTGTGTGAGACATGTGATGGAACTACAAAACAAGATGGCGGATCCTTCAAGAAACTACATTCAAATGGAGGTTATCAGAGAGCAGGAAGTCTGTCCTGGGTCTCGACCGTGTGCTGGAGAACAATGGAACATGGGAGTTAGTCTTTAGCGTCTGCTTCCTGTGTGTCTCAGCTAATGGACCATTTCTAGCGTAGGGATTTACTACCTCATATGGATCACTATTTATGTTTTGGTTGGCTATCGATAATGATTAATAATTATCAAAGATAGTTATTAATAATGTTGTTGAAATTTAATCTGATCTTTATCAGATACCTCGGAGCACCACCTGTCTTAACAGGAAATGATAGCCAATTCAGTTCTATCAGTCTCATAAGATATACTAAACACTTAATCAGGAATTTGAATTAATAGTTAAATTAATTACAATTACCAAAATTAACAGTAAAGCTTGAAGGATTTTGGAGTTCTTGACACAGAAGAGGTCGACATTTCATTCACCTTTGTGCACATTAATGACACAGCAAGTATGATTCCAAAAATTATATTTATTAACAATGAAAACAAATAAAACACAGATTCTAACTACCTATATACAGCTGTGTGTGTGTGTGTGTGTGTGTGTGTGTGTGTGTGTGTGTGTGTGTGTGTGTGGAGAGAGAAAGAGAGAGAGAGAGTTGGAGGGAGTGTGTGTGTGTGTGAGACGTGTGATGGAACTACAAAACAAGATGGCGGATCACAAGAAACTACATTCCAAATGGAGGTTATCAGAGAGCAGGAAGTCTGTCCTGGGTCTCGGTCATGTGCTGATAGCAATGGAACAATAGAAGCTAGCCACAGCATCTGCTTCCGGTGTGTCTCTGCTAAAGGACCATTTCTAGAATGAGTTTATGTGAATGCGATTTGTCAAGTACCTGTACATGAGCATTTCTTTTTCTGCAGCATTTAATTTTTACTCTTTACACACGAACACAACTTATTGATTCTTGCATCCTATTCACCTTGTTCACCATAGTAGGAACTCGCTTTCTACGGTCAACAGGGTTGACAATGTATCTCTGAACTAACAGTTTTAAACATCGCTCGTCGATTGACGGTCCGTGGCTAACTGCGGCTAGCTATGTGTAGCATTACACGCTCCGTGGCTAATTGTGGTTAGCTATGTGTAGCATTACATGCTCCGTGGCTAACAGTTGCTCGCTGTATGTACACACTCATTCATGCAAAAGTATTGAGTGCATAGAAATGAGCATACTTTTCAGAAGCCTTACATTTTTGTTTCAAATATCCTTTTTTCTTGATCTTATGTAATATTCACTGCATTTTGGGTTTTCAGGTAAGCCATAGTCATCAACATTTCAAGAAATAAAGGCTTGAAATGTTTCACTCTGTCATGAGTCTATATCATATATTGGTTTGACTTTCTGAAATGAGTGACAAAAAATATTGAACATTTTCATGATATAAAATAGACACATTTTTAAGTAATAAATCATGAAATATGTGCAATTTTGATCAGTTTCACAACTGCTGTTTCTCATAACGTGTTTCTCATAAATCAATAGTACATACACTCATGGTGATCATATTTCAGTTTTATGTCTTATGTATTATTTATTAAACAATTGTTGCATTTTTAGACACCAACTAAATTTAATTTGTTCTTTAAAGTCCAAAACACAAGTTGCAGCATCACAGTGAATGGTTTATTTACAGGACTTAAAAAGGCGTGTCATCTGCGTTTTCCCACAAAAACTAAAACAGCCACAGAACAGGATCACATTGCTTGTTTTTTGTTTTGTTTTTGTTTATTCCATATTATAGTACATCAACAACTAATCAAAGACGTTTTCAATGGCAGAGCAGCAAATATGTCACAATAAGAAAAGCAAAGGAGTGGATAATGCAACCTCGAATTTAGCATATAATCATTTTATATGGAGATTTTTCTTCCACAAATGATCTTAAAGCGACTGGTGTGTCTCAATATAATGTAAATAAAATGGAAAAGCAGTGAAACTTCAATATCTTTTCAATTCAAATTATCAGTTAATTTAGAATTCTGGCTTCTAATGCATCAAAATCTATATGTCTAAATGACTTTTTTCTATTTCTTTTAACCAGAGGCCATAATTATTTCAATAAAAACTAAAAAATGCTTGAAACCTGACATCTTATTAGTGTAAAAACAATTACCTTTACGATAATGATTTTTATGATAGAAGTCTGACAGCACAAGCTAACAAATTAATGTCATTTCATCACACACTGTCAGAAATAGTGTTAACAATACATACACAATAGTGATTTTGGTATATGAATTGCACATTTCTATCTCTTGCAGTTACTTTCTTCTTAGAATATGTTCAGTTTCTTTGAGAAAAAAAAAATTGCTGTACATCCTTAACAGAAGCTGGATGTACCGATGCCTACAGGGACCTGCGAATGTCTCCTCATGAGCTCCAAGTTGGATTTCAACACTTTTTTTTTTTTTTTTACCTCAGTAGAGAATCATTGATGATTTGGGGTTTTTTGCCCTTGGTTCAGACTGGCAGGTTCATATTTCTCTAGCCTGATCATATCCACTTCCTGTTTTACTTGCAATCTGAGCCGTCCTGCAGAGCTACTTAATAAGGAGAGACTATTCAAACAACAAAAAAGAAAGAACCTGCAAGTCAACTTCAAGAGAATATAAAACCCAAATTGATTCATTACTCTGTAATAGCAACAAAAAAAAGCTATATGCAGCTGAATGAGATAAATGTCCGAGGTGGGATATTCACAGGTTCTTGTGAGGACACACGTCTCAGTATACATATACCCAAACACATCACACATGATCAGATTCAGTTTACAAACAAATGTCCTTACAAATATTCACACACATCTATGTGCTTCTTGGCTAAACCTATACAGGTCAAACCCAATGGATTTAACATTTATAAAGGTCAAAGAAATGTTTTCATATACAGTACTTCTATGCATTAAACCTGTCTTTGCGAGGCATGATTGATGCAAAATGAAAAATGGATCATTTATTGTGTTTACAACACAATCAGACCCAGCAGTTAAACTCATTGCAAAACAAGAACAAAGTAAATTAAAGTAAATCCTGATTACATTCACTTTTGAATTTATCCTTTCGAATTGAAGCTAAAGAAACACTGAGGTACTTTAAACTGAAAATTCGTCCTCTCTTTATCCGACATTACCATAACAGTAGGATTACACAACGTCCAAAACACTGAACTTTAAACCGTATAAGAAATGCGGCAAGCTTCATTTCCACAAAGACAAAATGAAAAAGTGGCTCAGTTACAGTTTGCTTTGCTTCCCCGCTTGGTCCTGGTGTGAGTTGTACTCCTTCATCTTCACCAGATCATCGTCATCATCATCATCATCGTCCTTTTTACCTGAATTGCCCTCCAGGTCGAGCTTATCCAGCTGCTCAGGGTCCACGTAGGTGTAGAAGTGAGCCATGATGGAGAAGATGACACAGACACCGAGCAGCAGGCCGACGAACAGGATGAACTCTTTCCACTGAGACAACAAACAGTTTTCAAGTTATTTCACCATGACTCAACAGGTTTTCAAACATTCTTACGACATGTTTCCAACGCTGAAATTCGAGGTGAGGCTGCTACAGGTGGCACCACCCCTCAGATTGTACAATCCTGGAGAAAACGTGCAGAGTCAGCATTATTCACTGTTTCTAACCAATGGAATTATCCTGCCACCTTCTTCACGTCATTGTGGTCATGCGACATCATAATCAGGTAGCGAGCCGTCCAGCTGTCATTTAGACGGTCAATTTTTGGAAAAAATAGTGTCTGTCTTTCTCAAAGCCTCTAAAATATGTTATAATATATCACTACTTGTCACCCTCTAAGTTTGCTTAAAATCCTTTTTTTTTGCAAAATATAGTGAATTATCATGTCAAGTACACAACTGGTGACTGACTTCCTGTTTCTATTGACCTTATTCCGCCCCGCCCACTTTTACTTCTGTCCCACACTCCCGTTTGAAACGCACTTCCTGTTTCAGCGAATTCGCATTCATTTCAACGGAAAACTACTGGGAAGACTTGCATCTAAAATATTATATAAGGTAGGTTATTTTGCGCCAAATGTGCTATGATGATGTACACCAATGAGTGAACGATGCATTTCTTCTGTTGATAGTTTGAAAACGACTTTGTTTCTAGAGCCCGTTTCCCTTTTGTGTCTCAGTACGGAGCTCCTCTTCACTGAGGAGAGCAAAGAGCAACAGTCTGGAGGATTCTTCAGTGTGGAAACACAACATTCCATATAGAGCTGACTTTATTACAGACTACAGTCTAAATCAGAGTGTGTCCAGTGCTACATGCTGTCATTATAGTGCCGCAGTGCGGACTTGGCAGTGTCTACAAGACGACAGGCTAACGTTGTTAACTAGTTAGCTTCCAGCCGGTCTAGCGATTCTTAAGCCGTGTAAGAATGTATACGTATGGTTAATAAAGCTATTTGCTATTAGCAGACACAACAAAATCAATATGAAATAGCAGATTAATACAAAAAGGCCAGTCGAGTAGCAGGGTTAGGGTTAGATTTTAATTAATGCTCACTACCATCACCTTAGGCCCATACATTTGATGATGATAATGTAGTCTAGTCTATTCTAAAACTGAGAACAGTAAAGCATGAATGTAAAAACTAAAGTACAGCTACTTTATCTCTTATTATACTTTCTGTTGCACCAATAGTCTGTTATATTGTATTTCCATTTGTAAAAATTAGTTTTTCTGCCTCTGCTAATGACTTGTCTTTCACTGTGTGTCACAGAAACATGGAGAGAACGACATGGGAACAGACCACACATGCACTGAGGAGCTCAGGAGCTCAATTTACAAATAAACAAATACACAAAGCCTACACTGGCCTACTTTTCCTCCATGATGTCTTACCACAGCCATGTAATCTTGCTGACTTGTGACTGAGCTTTAAATTGGAAACAATTAAACAGACTCGTATCGCAAATCAAGTAGCGCGGAGCTAAACCGGAAGTGTGATTACGCGCATGGCGCCGCCCACGCTAACTTCCGGAATAAGGTCAATTACACCCAGTAACGAGCAACTTGTTTGGTCAATTGATACCATGTGGTCTATACCTTTTGAAAGGAAGCCTCTGATTGGTTCATAATTCTCTGAGTCATCATAATGCGTTCAAATGCTGAAGTAGAAAGGAGGAATTTAGAGCAATTTCCTTTCCAAAATGCTGAGGAATTCTATCTGCAGAATATCTATAGACCTATGATTGAGCTAATATTTCATCTCTAAAATGTTGACACAGGTTTGAATAACTGCACATCATTCATGTTTATTTATTGAAGAACAAAATGTTCTTTGCTGTGAAAATGTAGATTTTGATCTAAGTGTTGACAATCATGCTTGTTCTCTCAGCAGCTGAATTCAGTGTGACAGTGACTGATTGTAAAGTGTTGGACTGAGCTATAGGAGGCCTGCAGAGAACTAATGAGAACTAATATTCTATTAAACACTAATAAGAGCAGAATAGAAACTAGTTCACAGTTCAGAGTTGACAGCTGCTCAGTTTAGGCTGCAGATAGAAGCAACATAAAACTACTGGGGAATAAACTAGTACATGGAGTGAAGTTTGGAGTGGCGGGAGTCTGGTAAAGGTACAAGTACAGGTGGAGACCCTCACCAATGAAAAGAAGCTATTACTTTCAAAGAAAAAGGAAACAAAGCAAGAAAGTATATTTGATGCATTATCAAAAATGTCAAGGAGAAAAGGAAATATCTTACTGTTAAGAAGTAAAATCTACACATCACAATGCAGTATTTAGTCCAGAATACATTAGAATGCATCATCCAAGGTCTATCTCTATCATCAAGCCTTTTTTTTTTTTTTACTTTACATGTTGGGCCCGGATCCATGCTCTCTCCCAAGAAGCCCTCCCCCAAGGAAACAGGCTGCAAGAACAATGGGGAGATAATAGAACAGCAGGGAGGAGGACAGCAACCTGAGAGGGCCACAAGCCCCAGGTTGGAAAAGCCCCATCATTGGTCGAACCCGACCTGGACACAGCAGGTGTCCAAAATGCAACTTGGTCAGACCAACTGCCCCCGCTTCTCAACCTGCTCTCCTAGCAGGCAGCACCGGGGCAAGAATCAAACCACGGTTCAGCCCACTAGCAAGCAGGACACACCATTTGGACTATCCTTTTTCTCTTTTTCCTTTTTCACACACACACACACACACACACACACACACACACACACACACACACACACACACACACACACACACACACACACACACACACACACACACACACACACACACACACACACACACACACACACACACACACACACCTGGTGATATGAAGACATGGGAGGGCACCAAGGACTAAGGTGATGAAAGGGCCACATTTAGGGCCGTCTACACTGGGAGTGGCACAGTGTCTAACCACAGGGGGCGCTGCCCCACAGATCCCCCCCTTAGCCGGGCAGACCAGCGAATCCCTCCACATACTGGGGGACCAGCCAGGTGCCGGGGGCCGGGAAACCCACGGGACGGTACCACCAGCGGGGAAGCTGGCCACCACCAGTGTAGCGACCCCTGAGAGGAACCACTGCAGATAAAAGATTAAGATAAGATAAGCCTTTATTGATCTCACAAAGGAGAAATTTACTAAAGACCTAACATGCACCCAACATGGGGCTTGAACCCACGACCCTGAGATTAAGAGTCTCATGCTCTACTGACTGAGCTAGCTACGCTTTAGTTAAGAACCTAATAACCTGCATACATATATACATGTATAAAAATCAGTTAAAAAGATAAGTTTTTAACCTTTTCTTTAAAAACCTCCATGGTCTCTGCAGCCCCGAGGTTCCACGGCAGGCTGTTCCACAATCGGGGCCGGGGAGCTGAACCAGCCTCCCAGTGGGTCTTGGTCCTCATTTGAGGCAGAATTAAAAGGCTGGCGCCAGAGGACCTCAGGGCCCGTGAGGGTCAATATGGTAAAAGCAAGTCAGATTAATAGGAGGGTGCAAAACCGTTAAGACACTTAAAAACTAATAAAAGAACCTTAAAATGGATCCTGAAGAAAACGGGGAGCCGATTAAAACAGGCATGATGTGGGCCCGCCCTCTGGTCCTCGTCAGCACTCGTACAGCAAGTTTTACAATAGTTGTAGTGTTGATAAAGTTGTTTTGAGGAGACCAGACAGCAGGGCGTTACAATAGTCTAACCGACAGGAGATACAAGCACCTCTGTGCTTGCCTGAGAAAGAGGTGGGCGGAGTCGAGCAATGTTCTTCAGGTGATGAAAACAGCCGTAAAAAGTGTGTTGCTCCAACCAGCCAATCAGAAATCAAACCATATACAGTGTCATTGGGGGTTTAGCCAATTACAATCAAGGTAGGCTCCTCCCCTTGACTCCTCCCACAATCAGGCAGCTCTGCTCTGGCACATGGTACCAAGAGAGGAAGTACTTCCTCCTCTTCCCAAGATGGGCGTGTGTGGGCAGAGCCAGTCCAGCTCACACAGACACAGCAGATTCTCAATGCAGCTCCTATGATCCAATATTCAAATGTGGGAGAATCAAGGAGGAGCTGGAAACTTTGAATACAAGGTTTCTGGACCAACCAGACCAGGAGGAGGAGTTGAACAGCTGGAGGATATGACTCCTTTAAGATTTACATTCTGAAATAAATGTGATTTTGGTAAATTTCATAATTTTAAATAGTTTCACTGTATAGTACTGACCTAAAATGTAGCCATGCATGATGCTGGTCATGTGCCAATACAATTGATATGCCGATGGTTTTTAAACTAAATTATGCCAATACCCATATAATCCACCTATGCATCTGAAGAAGTACTTTAATACTGACATTAAATCACAAATATAAAATTTCAGATTAGATTGTGTGTGCCTGCCGCTCCCTGCCGACTGGTATCTCCTCCATTTGGTGTTTTTCACCAAAATCCCACCCAATTTGACTGGCCAATTTTCCACAGCTTGTTTTTGTGCTTTTTTTTTTTACATAATTGGTTTGCCGGAACATTAACAAAAGTCACACTTTTGTCACATTTTGATGTGCTTTTTGTGTATGTACTCCCATCTGGCGGAAGAAAACTAAAAATAAACACCTAGGATAGTAATCTTTACGCCTCACCTCTTAAAGAGGCAGGCACACACAATTACGTTTATAATAATCTAATCAATTAAAAAACAAACCTCCACACGGCAGATATATTTGATGTTTGCCTTCTTCACGCTTGCCAACATAATGGCTCATGACGCGCGACATGATTGGTTGAGCCCTCCAAAAAAATAAACAAAAAGGAATTGGCAGACGACCATTGGCCGATACCGATGTTTCATTTTTGGGGTTTATTGGCAGATATCAATATTGTGTCGATATCATTGTGCATCCCCACGAAAACAGCAAATGTTCTGATTTTGAAAATATTTTTTAAAAAGACGACAATTTATATCCTCAAAAATATTTCAATGATAACGCTATGGAGAGTTTACAACTGTATGTTTTTGACCAAGTTTTCAGTGTGTGGGCCTCACTTTCATCATTGCACTCATCATTGTTTTATAGAAACAAGTATGTAGGTGTAGAAGTGTCGAACTTATTTTAGACGTACAGCTAAATTACGTCTGGCCGAACCAGCAAAGATGATGACTTATAAATACAGAGATTATACTCTTTACTTTAGTGCAGGAATCTCCAACCTCGGTCCTCCAGGGCCCCTGCCCTGCAGGGTTTGGCTCCTCCCAGTTGTAACACACCTGATTGCAATAAGAGGCTTGTTATTGGGTGATGACATCATTAGATTCAGGTATGCTGAAGCAGAGAGGAGCTAAAACATGGAGGACAGTTGGAGACCTCTGTTTTAGTGCAAATAAATGTTATTGAACAACCTTGTTTAAAGGTATACAGGAGGATTTTCAGGAATTTTAGGAAAGAACCGCCGTCTCCACCGTTTGAAAAAAATGCGCATGCGCAACGCTGTACCTGCTCCCGGGACGGAACGCCTACTAAAACGCGTGCGAGAGACATGCACGAGCCCAGTTCTCCTCGTGCACGCTCTGTTTACAAGTCACAAGTCGGCATCGCTCACATAAGCTCACTTTACAAGAAGATTTGCACCAGAGGGGGTGAAACTGTGTAAAAATGTCCGAGAATAATGCGTGGGGTCGGCCACCGGCTTGATGAGAACCGTGTGGAGTGAGCTGAGCGCAGGGACGAGCACGTACGACGGCCTTACGTCATATATCACCAGAATGATTGACAGTTGGGAGGACCAGTTATTTTGATGATCCACCCGGAAGAAGAAAATCCTCTACTATACCTTTAAGAAAATATCCTGATGCAAACCAAAAAAAAAGAAAAGTGAAATTTAAAAGAAAAAAGAATGCATTGAAGGCTTAGTAGGGATGAGCCGGATACTCGTTTCATTCGAGTATATTTAAAGTTACTTGGTGAACTTGTTTCGTAACATACGTGGTGCATTTGACAAGACGGAGCTGAAAACGACTCGTGTTGCGTCGGTCACTGCCTCCACTCCGGTCTGTTTTTTTTTACCGTCTGCTTGCTCTTAGTTTGGCTGGTGGAGTAAAGTCAGTTGGAAAACTTTGCTCATACTAAACGTGGAGCTTTTGAGTAAAAGACAATGAACAAGGGTGATATGTTATTTCCCTGTTTGCCTCCACTGGATGTTTACATGAATCACCAGGTTCACACACATCATTAAAAAATAAACAGCCTTACAGACCACTTACACAGGCCCGCCCCTCCCTACACGCAGAACACGCGCTGTGCGTAGGGCCCCGCGATCCATGGGGGCCCCATTTTGCGCAAGTGAATTGAATTTCCCTCAGGATCAATAAAGTATCATCATTCTCTGCAAATGCGCAAAGGATGCGCTGCATTTTGCCGAGAGGCGCGTAGAACACCGCCACCAAGTCAGCCCGAGGCCGGGGAGAGAGAGAGAGAGAGAGAGAGAGAGAGAGAGAGAGAGAGAGAGAGAGAGAGAGAGAGAGAGAGAGAGAGAGAGAGAGAGAGAGAGAGAGAGCAACAAAAAAAAAAGAGACGCAATGATTGACAGCGCGAAGCGTCACCATCTGACCAATCAGCGGTCAGATGGGCCAGCAGGCAGTGTTTCCAGGTAGAGAGTAGAGAGAGAGAGAGAGAGAGAGAGAGAGAGAGAGAGAGAGAGAGAGAGAGAGCGAGCGATGGCTTCCAAACGTCATTACGATTCAGGAGCTATCAAAAGAAAGAAAAAGTCCAAACAAGAAGAGGCTCGTGCTTCACTTGAACTTTGTGGCATAAACATGCAGACGTTTGCATCTGTAAAGTTCTTGTTCCACTGTTGATAGAGGCTGTTCATTTGATTCTTTAGTAATTGTAATTTATTATTATTATTATTATTATTATTATTATTGTGATTATTATTATGTTATTGGAAGGGGGCCCCCAAAATAAAATCCTGCTTAGGGCCCCCATTTGGCCCGGGGCGGCCCTGCACGTACACATATGTGTAACACATACACACATATAGCTGAACACACAGAGTAGCCTATATTAATATTTTTATTGTATATGGCTGTTCATAAAAATAAATATATTATAAATGTTATTAAATAATTAAGCTTTATATACTGTATATAGTATATAGTTTTTTTATGACTAAAACATTGAATCTCAATTTGGAGGCTGTTATAAATATATAATAAATAAAGCAACTTCTGATCAATCCATATCAATTTCAGACTTAAAATAATGTACCGATTTAAGCCCCACCCAGTTCCAACTGAACCACGCCCACTTCCGGTTTAGGCCCCGCCCACTCCGAGTACAGATACAGACACAGATCATTTAGATGGTTGAACAGATACAGATAGTGGTTGTACTCTCTCCTCCCTCAGGCTTAGTTTATTTGGCCGTACCTGTTCCAGTCCGGCTCCTTCCGCCACGATCAGCACGATCACGTTCCCAAAGGCGACGGTCAGCAGCCAGCCGGCCTGCAGGACGGACTTCATGTTGGCTGGAGCCTGCAGGGCAGAGACCCGGAGTCTGAGAGCAACGGCCAGCAGCCCCTCCATACACAACTCAAAAAATGTCAAAAGGGAGAATACGCACTCCACATGAACAGAGGAGTGAAAAAACACATTGCAAACACAGTACAAAGCGTGAAGATATCAGTGTTGTATCGGTGGAATTGCCTCTGCTTGATGTTGATGATAACGGATAACTGTGGTACTGCTTGTCAGCACAAGCAGGAATGTTCCCAATTAATCACACAAAACATCCTGCACAAATGATTGGGAGAACACAGAGACACACATCTTTGGACTGTGGAGGGAAGGAACCCAAAGTGCACATCCACATGGAGAACGTGCAAACCCCCAACATGTCTGTCTATCTGGTGGAGGACTTCTGATTTACTTTTTTTTTTAAAAGAGAGAGAAATGTTCAATACTATTAAAAAAGGTATTTGGTTATGCATGATGTCATATGTAATCAACTCAGTTTTACACCTAAAAAACTGACTTTACAATACATGACTGGCCAAGAATCACATTTCTATTGACTTTGAAAAAGAAGGAAAACCCCCATTGAATCTGAATGAATAGTTTTTACAAGCCATGATGAAGTAAATTCAGATTTGAATCTGCTGATTTGGCCTGGGAAAAGAAGCCAGTGGCTTTTCGGTGCAGCTTTTCAAAATGATCTCTGCACCAGGAGTGTCAAACATATCATGGGCCACATGCAGCCAGATTTCATCTAGACTTGGTCACACCGCTAAAATAGTGCGAGAATTACCTTTAAAGTTAAACCTTCATTTTTGTATTTTTTTTGAAGCACCGAGCATCAAAATATCTATATTTTCACCAAAACCAAACACTCAACACTCTGAAAATGATTACAATCTAAACTTGAAGTCATTTTTACTGAAACATTCTGGTGCAACATACAGTGGAATGTCCCCAACAAATAACTTGATATGATGCTATGAAGCGTTTCTGCTTTTTCTAATCAATGTGTTTCTAAAAAGTTGCACTGTTTACAGCAGAGCTGCTCAGCCGTGCTCGGTCTCCCCCCAGCACCACAGAGCTTTATTTGCAGAGCTCATTCATGCGTCAAATATATTGTAAAGGCTGAATGAAGAGCCGTCCATTCAGCCGGTAGCGCCAGTCTTGTTGAGGGACAGAATACGTGGGAGCAGAGCAGGTTTTTAACACTTCAGACGGCTGAAGAATTTTAAGATGCACTAAACACTCTGCAACAATACAGCCTTTTCAAGATGAGTTTTATATCCTGGGTGAAAAAGGCTTTAAAATAATAATAATAATAATAATAACAACAATAATAATAATAATACAAATTTAAACGGCACAATAACTGAAATAGGGGGGAAAAAGCTAAAGTGAGAAACAAGCTTTAAAATGGAAAAACAAAAAAAAACCGGCAAAACTGCTGAGAAAATAAATAAAGTGGCTAAAACCTCCTTCCTGTGGTCATAAGACTCTATGGGTCCGTTTCACGAAGCAGGTTTAACAAGCCCTGAGCTTAACACCGAGCTCTGAATTGAGTTACACTGAGACAGAAAACGCGGAGTTTTCGGTTTCACGACGCCGGAGTTTGATCAGTTTGATGAACTCGGAGTAGTTTCACCTGGAGTCAAGCGCGTGCACCACGACTCTAAAAAGACCGCATCAATGGAGCCCCGATTCAACGAGTCACCATGACAACTGAGACGCGGAGGGCGGAATTTTTGACGCCAGTGGAGCAGGAAGTATTGATCCCATCATATGGCGAATATGAACATATTAAAAAAAAAAAATGCAACGTTGCAGCGGCTGCTAAAGAGAGGGAGGCGGCGTGGAAGAAGATTGCTGCTCAAGTGAATGTGTAAGTTCAAACGTCTTTGTCATCGCAATATTATTGCAAGGGAATACTGCTTGATGGTAGCTTATTAATTTATTTCTTTTAGGTGCAATTCCGCGGGGGAGAAGCCTCTTGGCAGCAGCTGAAAGTGAAATATAAAAACATTGTCCAATCGGGTAAGACCGCTGCTAATTTAATTGTTAATCAATACATTTCTTAACGTAATGTCGATCATGTGTGACATTGTACAGTAAATATCAAGTGGCCATTGGACTGTGAGGTGTTTTATTCCAACATAATGCTGTTTTCAAACACAGAAATGTCTCACCCATATCATGTGCTGTCAAATAACTAAGACTAAACTAACGCAGACTTTACTCAGCCAACAGAAAGAAGGCAGATGCCTGTAAAACGGGTGGTGCCCAGTATAATGGATGGTGGCCCAGCACCTCCACCTTTAACAGAGGCGGAGTGTTGGGAGGCCAGTGGCTGAGGGAATCCCTGGAGGAGCTCCTCTTCAGAGCTCACCCCTCAAGATACCAGTTCCTTCATAATATAGAATATGCCGAGGCCTATATATCTCTTTAAGCCTCCTTTTGTTCATCTTTATTTCCCCATCATGTCTTTGTTTTGTCACCCAACAGATTGTGATGGTGCTCTCTGCCTGCTGGACCCCCTCATGCCACAACAGACCTTGTAAGTAGGCAACACTCCAAAGATCTTGCAAAATGGTAGTTTAAATATACTGAAACATATTCATCTAGGATGAAGAGTACGAGGAAACCCTGTCTGCTGCCTTTACAGAGGAGGATCCACAAAGGCCTATAGAGGCATGATAGTTCTCATCCCGTTTACATTTCTGAAACATTGTGGTGGAATAAAGAGTGATATTTTGTCTACACTGAAGTATTGACACATTATTTTAACAGGGCCTGGCTGGGCAGCAGCAGGAGGGTCCCTCAACATCCACTGCAAGGACTGACAGTGAGACAGATGTTCAGTAAACACCAGAGGTTCATTCTGTGGAATTCATGTCCAACTGTAATAATTGAATGTCCTCCTTATGACCTCCCAGTTATCTGTAAAACAGATCTATAGACTCCACCTGCTCCAGAAGATGGAAAACACTGCTAAGGAAATGCAGATCTGTAAATTGAACTACTGGAGCACAAGTTAAGGGTGGGTGTACAGTCCCAGGTGAATTATGCTATCTACTAACTACATTAACTAAACTAGCGCTTGTATTTGTAGGAATTAAAAAAGACCAAATTAATTGTGCATCATGTCTTTATTTGATGGTGGTGGTGATCAGACCCCGAAGTGATGATGGCATATGGTGTCTCTGACAGCTCTGCCATTTGCGAGGAAACGCAGCACAACACACAATATCTGCTATGACGTCAGGGCAAGGCTCAGCTGGTGATGTTGCTAATGTACAGAGCGATTAAACTGTGGATGTACATAATGGTACCGCTCAAAAAGGAAGGTGTCTGCAAATGCCAGTACATCTATGCGCGGTCTGATGATGCGAATATTAAATTCTCGGCGAAGTAATGCTGCACCTTCATCAATGGGATCATTATCAAAAGCACATTCCATATTGAGGGAATAAAGTTGACGTCTAATTTGCCTCTGGAATAAGGCACTGCAGAACTGTTTCACCAAAACTCCCCCGCTGAATGAGGAAATGAAATCCCGTGTCCGTCTGAAAGGGGGCGGAGCCAAAGCAAAACTCCAGGTTCACTGACAAAAACCTGCTCCTGACCAGGTTAGTTCTAGAGCGTCTGTTGCCATGGTAACTGACCGGGAGTTGACGTTACACCGCTTCGTGAAACAGGTTGGAGTTACCCCGCTTCCTCCGGTTTGAGTTACCTCCCGTCGTGAAACGGAAAATCCCGCATTTCCCTCAACTCGGTGTTCAATAACCTGGGGTAATCCTTAAACCTGCTTCGTGAAACGGACCCTATAGCTCCTCCCTGTAAACAGTGTTTGTTGTGTTTGAGCAAATTTCATCCTTTGGCACATATTAGTCACCGTTAAGCCTTTTACACATTAGTATTTAAAATAAAAAAAACATTTCTGTCTTATTTGATATTCAACTTTCTATTTATTTATTTGGTGTGGAGCAATGCCTAAAGGATTTCCCTTTGGAATTAACGTATCTCTTATTTTCTTGTCTAAAATGTCAAAATTATCTTATTAAAAGAAGGATTAAAATGCTAAAAACAGCTGAATGTGTAAGGAAATCTTTACCATCCGAAATTATAATTGAAACTTCATGGATGCAACATAAGAAAATGTGAACGTTTAGAAGCAGTGTGTCAGCCTCATTTTAAAGGTGAACAGAATGCAAGGTGTGCAATAATCCTTATGGGCGCAGCGATAATGAGGTGATGTGTGACAAGCAGCTACGCAGACATCGTGAACATCTTTGTGTTTCCATAGAACAATTTAAAGAGGTGACGTCTGACCTGTGAGTAGGAGAACTCCAGGCCCGTGATGGAGAACATGACCTCTCCCATCGTGATGAGGACGTACTGAGGAATCTGCCAGGCGATGTGTATGTTGTTAGCTTCCACGTCCACCATGTCGTGAACCACGGTCGCGCCCAATTCCTGCACAGCAACACAGAATGTGAGAGCAGCTCAGGGAGGAACCAGACTGGAGCAGGAAGAAGCATCTCTGACCCCCATGACGATGAAAGTGTAGGACGCTCCGAAGTCCAGCTGGCCCAGACTGAGGTTGGAGCACTTGTTGAAGGTGGCGCTGCAGATGGCGGATGGATAGCTACATGGAGAAGAGAAGATGAGTCACACACATCTTTGAATCAGTCCTCCCGTCAGAAACATCTTACCTAACAAACCATAACCCATCTTCATCTTCTTCATTTTCTGCTCTTTGTCCATTTTGATTGGTTGTCATTTTGAAAATGGTTACTAGTTTGTACATATGCCTTTATGTCATTACTGTACAGCGGACTAGTGGACACACCACCAAGTTGGGCTGTAATTATGGTGACTGTCAAAATAAAACTACAGAGTTGGGCTGTTATTATGGTGACTGTCAAAATAAAACTACCAAGTTGGATTGTTATTATGGCGACTGTCAAAACAAAACTACCAAGTTGGACCGTTATTATGGTGACTGTCAAAATAAAACTACCAAGTTGGACTGTTATTACAGTGACTGTCAAGCTAAAACCACCAAGTTGGATTGTTATGCTGACTGTCAAAATAAAACTACCAAGTTGGACTGTTATTATGGTGACTGTCAAAATAAAAGTAACAAGTTGGATTGTTATTACGGTGACTGTCAAAATAAAGTACCAAGTCCAGGAGAACATGGACTGGGAGTGATGACACCAAGGTGTAAACTTTGTTCTGATTGGTTCTACTGATCATGTGTAAAATTTGTCTATTTTTATTTATTTTGATTTGAGCATGAGGGAGAAGCTTCACTCTTTCACTATAATAAAGTTGCCGGCCTGCATGCAGTTCCTGTCCTCACCATTGAAGTATGGGGGCGCTAGACTTAAACGTCACTTTAGATCAGACAGCCGTTCAATTTCTAACAGAGAAACCTGGTAAATGTGTGATTTCCTAATAATCAAAATAATGTGTGGGACTGTGAGGAGCAGCACCAGGAGCTGATCAGGTCTGTGGTGCTTCTGTCTGAAGGTAAAGTCTTTAAACTGTAGTGTTAATATTCAGCACTGTGTTGTATATGATGGTCCTGAGGACTGGAGCTCTGCTAGTCTGGACAGTTTTATCCCCCGCCGTAGCCGATAGGCCCCGAAGGGGGATCTTGAAACAGTCTCCGTACGTACGTCCGTACGTACGTACGTCCGTCCGTTCGAACGTACGTCCGTCCGTTCGAACGTTTCTACCTATATCTCGGCAACCCCTGGGCCCACAGTGACCAAACTTCACATGTGGATACATCTCAGAGGGGGAAGGGATACTATGGTGAGCTTGACCTAATTTGCATATTAAGTAGGTCACAGGGTCACGAAGTGCTTAAAAACACATGTTGGGCTCTGGAGGCCTAGGTTTTTGAGCTAGGGCTCTGAAATTTTATACACACCTACTAGTACTCTGGGGACACCCTCCAGCATACCAAGTGACCTGACCTTGACCTTGACCTTGAAGATTGGTAGGGTCTGAAGTTTGCTCGTCATGGTTGCACAATACATGTATTTTCAAATAAACATTTCTCCTCATTTCTCAGCAGTTCCTGGGCCCACAGTCACCAAACTTCACACATGGACACTCCACCTGGGGAGAAGGGGCACCATGGTGACCATGACCTCATTTGCATATCAGGTCACAGGGTCACTAAGTGCATAAAAACACCTTTTGGGCTCTGGAGACGTATTTTGACATAGCTTATGAAGAAGACCTTTCAGGTTCTACATAATTATCTACTAGGACCCATGGAACACCCTCTAGTGTACCAAGTGTGCTGCCTTAGAGCTGCTTTGTGAGAAAATATAAAGCCCTCTGGCGGGGGATTAGCCCAGCAACGGCCTTCTTGTTATTCTAACTCTGATGGTTGTGTGTGTTTAGTGTGTGTTTGTTGATGGATGTTAAAGTATTTCAGAGGTTATTTTGTGCACCTTAATGTGGATTTGATTCCCGGTGGAGTCGCTCCTTTTTTTGTTTGTTTTTTATTGACATTCATATGATGCCCAGACAACACGTCTAGGAAATGTCCAGGAAATTCATACAAAAAAATGTAATAGATTTTTTTTCAAAGAATTACTTTGAAAAGTCCCAAAAAGTTGTGATTCCAGGCGTATTTTTTGTTCTTTTGTACTCACTTTCCCTGTTCCACGGTCTTGTTCTGAGTCAAAGTGTATCCAGGTATCAAAGAGAACGTCTCACTTCCTATGACGATGTGAAAGGCCTGAGGCTGCGTGTTCAGAAACCTGTTCATGCAAAACAAAAGCAGCAAATATTAGTGTTGGACTTATTTAGCTCTCCAGGTGGCTAAGCGGATGAACGAGCTGTGGACGCCTGCAGGCAAGAAAAACATTTTTACCGGATGAATGGTTTCCCCGCATCACTCTTATGGATGAAGTCCGTTTCCTGGGAGAATAAAAACAAGTCAAACATCTTTTTCACTTCCTTGCGTACATAAATAAGTGAAACCTTTATTTTGTATACACTTTCAAGATCTCCGACATCCATTGAATTGTTTCAGCAACATTTTTATATAAAATTGTGATTACTTTTTTACTTTTTTCACTTTGGAGTCAATCAAACCACAAATAAAATACCATATAATAAAAATACCTTCCTCATTTCTTCACATTTATTCCAAACGAAGAAAAGTTAACTAGGGATGCCCGGATACTGATATCACTATCAGTATCGATACCAATACTGGTATCGGTATGAATACATCCCGAGCGATACCAGTGAAGGTCAAATTGAATGTAAGTTTTCTAGCTATGGTGGACAATATATCCAGATGTCCTGACATTTTCTGGAGCCACTCACCAGTTTGCACTGGACTCTGTCAACTCCTGCGTGTAAAATGAGGCTGTAGGCTTCTTGTTCGTGGAAGAGGAGAAGGCACAGCGAGGGCTTTCCTCTGAAGACCACCTCCACCTGCAGCTGCCTGAAATGGCCGCCCAGACCCAGGCGCTCATACCCGGGGGGGTCCTGACACACCAGAGGAAAACACAGCGTGACTCACTGGTTGATCCAGCCTAAATACTTCATGTACAATTCCTACAATGTGTGCTTTTGTACCACTTTTCATTAACTTACATACAATTGATGGTGGAAGGAATGAATTACAAATGCATCGCTGTACTTAGTTTTTTTTCCACTAGTATAAAACCTCCCGGCACCTTAAAAAGCATATTTCCAATCATTTTATGATCTTGCTTCTTTTATATATCACAAGTGAGTAAATCCACAACTTAATTGACCGTTCAAACTTTTTAAAGTAAAATGAGTTTATGTCTATAGCTCTAATTAAAACAAATTAAAATATTAAATTTCCTGCCTAAAAATGAGCTTTTAGCAGATATGTTATGAAGTAAAAATGCAATTACATGTGGTTCAAAAGTTTCTCACAGTAGTTTAGATTGTACATTTGAATTAGGTTTATTTACTTTGAAAGGCTCATATATGGTAACCATTATTACTGTATTTTCTAGAATATAAGTCAAAAATTACTTCACAAACAGGAAAAAAAAGTGTATATGGATAAGAACATTGATCTATTCAGATGTAACAGAAACGTCAGTAATTCCTGTCCAACGCCGGTGAATTTGTTCCTCCAGCTTTTATGTGTTGTGAGGGTTTTTTTGTGTATGGTATCTTATTTTCATGTCCATTTGTTATATTTACTTTTATAGTTTATATTTATCTATTTCATCTTTTTTTCTGAAAAAACATTTATTTGATATTTTCTATAAAGCGAATGTCTCAGCAGAATGAATGTGTTGTTTCTATACTTCTATAACAATTTTCATAAATATTTAACAAAATATAAGGTAAGTTCTCAGTGTAGAAATGTGTGTATTCATGGCGAAACTAAACGTCTGCATTCAATTTTCTACTTTGTCGTGCAATATGTATTTAAAGTGAGTGAACACTCCCGTGGTATGAGAATGAGTGAAGTTGACTGCTAGATGTTGTAAGTTGCAGCCTTGTCACCTGCAGGTGCTGGATGGGTTCTGGAAACAGGTCGCTGTCGGGGATCTTCACCGTTACGTCATCACCTGCCAGGTTATAAACCTGCAGCAGACACTGTCCAGCAGGAGCAGGAACCACCACCGTTTTCTACAGGAAGGGCAACACACATTAATGCTGGGAATAATCACAGGAAACACTTTCAATTGATACTTTATTCACCTAAAAATGCTCAGAAGACTTAATCAGAGTTTGCCCAATATTATGCAGATGGGGAAACTAAACCAACTCTTCACCCTACTAGGTTTTAATATTTCGATTAGGTATTTAAAATTACATAACGGGTGACCAGTGGCTTCAACAAGTCTCGTTTAAGATTACATAAGACCTCGGTATTAGGGTGGAGCTGAATAAATCATTTTTGACGAGCACGAGCATGATTTTTAAAACTCGTCTTAAAACCCATTTTTATTCTTTGGCTTATACCTCAGCGTGAGACTCTGCTCTGGTTTTAGTGCCTTCGTTTTTTTTTTAATTTATTGTTTTAACTTTTTATGTTTTGTTTATTGTTTTACCATCTGATTGTTTTTATTGCTTTAACTTTTTTTTATTGTTTTTGTGTTTTTATTTTGCCTCTTATATTTTTATTTCAATGTACAGCACTTTGTCTCAGCTACGGCTGCTTAAAGCGCTTTATAAATAAAGTTGAGTTGAGTTGAGTTGAGATGATACGAGTAAAACTGCATTTGACAAGACAGAAACGAAAAACGAGATGAAGAGATTGCATGTTGAATGTCATGTTTCAAAGATTTGATACAAATGTTGAAACAGGTATTTAGAAATTTGAAATTAACTTGCATGAAGAGAGTGAAGGATCAAGATATAAATGTGGGAACCACTTCGGATATATTTGGCAATATTTTGCCTTCTTTGCTCTTTGACATTTGTTGCCCCTCCTGCTTTTATTAGAAAATCACACAGTGGATTAAGATAAAGCCAAAAGAGTTTTCAAGGTTTGCATGAGTTTGTTTAAAATTCGACTGAATGAAGCCCAGAAACCACGTCGTGGGCATGGTGGCGGAACCATCATGCATGGAGCTGCTTTGTGCTTGCTGGCACTGGAGGGACTGGACATGTCAAAGCTCTGCTAAAACATGAGGACGCTTATGACATTTTAGAGAAAAATGCATTTAAACAACATCTGGAAGAGTCGGAACACATCATGGGGTAAAGTATAAGAAGCCACCAAAAGAGACAAATTAAGGCTTTAAGATCTATCTATCTATCCATTCATCTCATCTATCAAATTACTATATATAATTGTTTTATTCTCAAAGCTATGGCTGTTTTCAGTTCTCAAATATAGAAAGTTGTAATTCTATAATGTTCTTGATATATGATTAAAATTATTACAAATTGCGTATCCTTTTAATTATACATATTCAAATATTACATTCAGTCAAAACATAAAATGAGGATATATTAATGATATATATGCAAAGTGCCTTGAGATGACTGTGTTGGATTTTGCACCATAGAAATAAAATGTAATCTATATTATATAAAATCCTAAAGCTCCTGCTGGAAGACGTGGAGTGGAAACACCTACCACAACGTTCAGCTCCACCACTGTGGCCGCTGCAAAGGCCAGCGCTGCAAAAACCATCCCGGCGGCCATTTTCCTCAGAGGCCTGAGGGCAGAGACAAGCAGCTGTAAACACACAGCAATCGCTTTGCATTTATTGTAACTGCTAAATGATTGATTTGTCTTTTGATAACCTGGCTTTATCACTTCATGAATCTGATCTGGATCCTCCCTGATAAGAAACCGCCTCGCCCTCTCTTGACTTCATGCCATCGGTGGTAAAAGAGCCTGCAACAGTCTCTAAAACACTTATAATTAACCTTTAATTATATTACTTTGTTATTTGCATGACCAAAGCTACGTTTAGCTGCATTTTTTAAATTTTACTTCTAAAGGTATTAGAAATGCAATATTTATTGTACAGTAGTACATGTTTTCTCCAATGCACATTACATTTGAAAAATGAGAATCAATTAAAAAAAATTATTTGAATTGTTGGAAAATGTACTTCATATTTAATAAACGTAAGACTGTAAACTCAATAAAGTGTTTAATATATTTGAAAATATAATTTACGTTTGACCCTTAAAAAAATCAACACTGCACACCAGGGAAAGTCAATTTTCCATAAATTTTTCTTAAACAACATTCATTTTAAAAGCGTACTTGAAAATGTACAGCCCTATAGTATATTTAGAATTTTAAAAGTACAGTTATTAAATAGAAAGTTTATGTTTTTTCTGTTCTGTTGCACTTTTTACCTTGTTTGATCTACTGGGTTGCATCAATGTCCTCAAAACGAATGACTAATATAATGTAAACTCAGTGGTGTGCAGTCAGGGGCAGCGAGCCCTGTCAAAAATGATTTTTCTTTGGGTTTTTTTAATAATTAAAAAGTGATTCTGAAATCTGTCTGGAATCAATTAGTGACTTTAGCAACTTTATCCAGAAAATGAATGGTTATACTTTGTGGAGCTCAAATCTCCTATGTCCTCTAAACGCATCACAACTCCTGTCCTCTGCCAGGGCAGGAAGTGAAATCATTGCTAACTTCTGATGTTAGCTGGACGCTGCTGTTGGGTTAAAATGTTGAGTGACAGTATCATCAGCCCATCAGATTTTGATGCGTCATTGACAGAACGCCCCAGAGCCAGCAGAGTTTCTAGTGCCGGTCTTGGTGTGGTCTTTGAAATGAGCTGGACTGATTGGCTCATGGGCAGGTGGTGATGACGCTCTGTTATTATCTCCTAATCTGGAATGATGGCGGCTAATTTAACAGCAAGATCGGGGGCCTTTTTCAAGGTGCCGTTTGCAGAAGAAATGTAAATTGTGAGTAGAGGAAGACCGATACCAGAAATGGACGAGCAAACTCAGACCAACAAAGTCTTTGTGCAGCAGGATGGATTTAATCTACAAGTGATGGTGAGTGTTGGTTGTTTTTTTTTTTACTTTCTGTAGATTAGATTGGCGCTGCTGTTGGCATTTGGTGTAGTTTTTTGATTATAAAGTGGCGTTTCCCATTCCCGCGCACACAGACAGACAAGCGCGCATGCATGTAAGTAGTGCACGAGACTCGCACCCCCCCCCCCCCATGCAAGCCTGTGGGAAACAACCACAAAAAATGTGATGGTGAAACTGCACAGTGTGTCTTGATGCGTTGTGGTTGTTGATCAGATGCCATGTTGGTGTGGATTAAGTACTGATGCATAGTAGTGGCCTTACATTGGATTCGGATTGTGTATTACTGAAGAATATAATGTGTGGCGGGGGGGGGGGGGGGGGGGTTGTAACTGCTGGCCCTGACTGAAACATCACCGCACACTACTGCGTAAACTATACTTGGCAATAAACTCCATTCTGACTCTGACACACATTTTAAATGTGTATTGCGTTTGAAAATATTGTTGTTGTTTCTTTTAAAAAAGCAACATGATGGAGAATGCACAATACATTCAAAATTGGATTGTACATTTGAAAATGTACTACATATTAGGAAAAAAAGAAAAAAACTTTGGAAAAAAACTTATATTGGGAAATGGACTGAAACTTTTAAAATGTACTGTATATTCAATGATACACCATTGAAAATGGACCATATTTTGGAAAGTGTACCAAATGTACCTACAATTAGACCGTACCTATTAGAATCTACCATTTTCCATTGAATACACAATTTATTTAAAAAAATAAACATACATTTGACTGTACCATACGATTTAATATATATTATACAGTGTATTTGAAAATATACAGCTCTATAGTATATTTCCTAATGTAATATATATCTAAACACATGTGGGAAAATGTAATTCCTTTGAAAATTGCACAAAATATTTGAAAGTCTACTTTACAATTGAATTATATAAGAAAACTGGAATGAACACTATTTTAAAATACACACGAAATAAAAAAAAAAGCAACCCAGTATCAAAGCAAACAAAGCCATTTAATTCAATCATTAACTAGTCGTCCTGCTGCAGCATCACACTGCAACACAAACACGCCTCGTTTCAGCAGTTTAAGAGGTTTTCTCACATGCGGGCGGTGCAATAAAGCAGCCGGTCTCCAAAACAACTCACGTGACTTTGATCTTGCAGTGGCCGGCCAGCGGATAGAGGAGGAGGTCAAAGATGGGCACGAAGAGGAGGATCAGCAGAGGGTTCAACATCTACACAGCGAGGACAGGACGGAGCGCCCGTTAAATCACTCCATAAAAGAAAATCATAAAAAGGTCGGAGATAAACGCAAATAAAAGAGGCAGATTGAGATTTAGTGTTGCTTGTAAACAGACGGGAGGAGGGAAGTGATGGAAGCTGTAAAAGAGAGAAGAACAGCATCGCTGATGGCCGTCATACGTCTGCACTCTTTAGACCTGCTGGTGAGGCTCCTGGGGCTGAAAGAATGAAAGGCGTGGCTCCGGATCTCCAGCTGGAGAGAACATGAAGGACCTGCAGCGCCTGCTGAGGGCGGCAGGCGCTCTTTCACCTCAACTAAAACACTTCAGCTTCTTTCCCCCCCAAAGCATTCTTCAAACTCTTCCTACTTTAGGTGTGGCTGTGCAGGTTTGGGTATTTAAGTCCGTTTACACCACAACGATGCTCAGAGACCCTGAATATCCAACTTTGCGAAAACGGCAACCAAGGTGGAACTTACACCCTGTCGCCATGGAAACGGGTGTATACAACTTTTGGGAATGATCTGACTCTGTCTCCATGGAAACAGAGGCAAACACAACTATTTGAAAACTCTGCAGATTCATGTCCGTGGAAAACGGAACTTTTTGAAAACTCTTTGACTCAGTCTCCAGGGTAATGGAAAGTGCAACTTTTCTGAAATGATGTGCACTACAGCCATAGTAAATAGTTCTTTGGGCAATTTCAATGTAAACTGACATCATTTTCAAAACGGGAAACTGTTGATACGAAAACAGAAAATAATATGCTTTTCCAGTTGAAAGGTTGTGGCGTAAACGGGGCCCAAGGCTGCACTGCATCCGGCAAACAGGACTATTGTTGGGTATTGTGACGTGATAATAAACTTTACATAAAGGAAGTGCTTTGGAATTTGTACTTGCAAACTAGTGCAAGACCTGTGCAACATTTATCTTTTCTTTTTCAGTTTTTCTTATTAATCATCCGTCACTCCTACCAGAGCAGCAGGCGACTTTGTTGGGTTTAGGCATTTTCATTGTTTTGTTAACAGTCTGCGGCAGTGTGACTCCATCTGATTTGTTTATGTGTCAACGTGCAGAGAATTAATGCACAATCCATGGAAACTGCATTTATTACAGTTGAGTCCTTAGTTCACAATAATTTTATTGCAAATTTAGATTTTTTTTTCTTCTATGAATCGAATTACGATGTTTACTGGAACAACACACACATCTCGCGAATCTCAGTACTAGTTTGCTTAGAGCGCTGTGTAACAAGGTTTATGTGGTTTATGTGGTGTTTTTATTTGGAGTCATGTAATTATTCAATGGCTCTATAGCACCTCCCTCAGGGATTGTGTGTTTGTTAGTTCAACTGAGGCGCGCACGAGCGTGCTGTGTGTAGACGTCCACTGCAAGCCGTGAACCTGACCACCAAAACAAACTACACAATGCAGCGTCGAGGAGCTTGTTTGAGCCAGCCAGCCACCAGCAGTGAAGTGTAGCTAAGCATGGTTACATCTGCACATACCTGCATCTGGTCGGGCTTGACGGCGAAGGAATTCCCCTGCAATACAAGAAAATGAAGACGTCATAACAGCCAATTAAACTTTAACTTCATAAATCCAAACCTGATGAGTTCACTTCATTGGACTCATAAAATATGCAATTCGCTATAATAAAAAAGACGAATTGTTGCGACACCTCGAAGTAGACAGATCTTTTTGTGCAATCAATATCGAAATGTGCATAGTCAGCATTTTTGATGACCGAGCGCTTACAATAGCCATGTTCATCCTGGTGGATTGAAGCGTCCAGCGGGAACCCTGCAACAAGAAACACTCTTCAAACACTGGGTTACATTTCACGAGAAAGTAAAAATAACCTGTCAACACAGGGCAGTTTGTTAGTTTCTGGTGGGGATGATTCAAATGAAGATTGGAGGAGTGAAATTCAGGAATGCTGAGGTTTTCCGTAATCACATGGTTTGGCCGAGGTGTGGGGAAGATAACGCGTAGTTAGAAATGCAACAGGAAAGTGACTTTGTTCTTCTCTGCATTTTCCCTCCTCAGTAAACTGAAGCTGCAGCTCACTTCAACCTGATTGAGAGCTGTGATGTGGGTCAAGAGGGATTTAAGCCAAATTAAAATTCAAGAGTTGTTTCTAATTAGACAAATTAATTCAGCTGCATCAAACCTGCACGTTATCCTCCAACGACTAACAAGAAATACTTTTTAGCTTTCAAATGTTTAGTGATAAATAATGATTTATAGATACTTGTAATCAGTAATTAAGCTTAAAAATTACAAAAATTCTAACTTTATTTAATTACATAAAATGTACAATCTATTCTTTAGATGACTAAACTGCTGCACACTCACACGTACTATTATAATAACAGTAATTATCATCTGCATACATGGCTATCCTCACAACTTTATCATGTAGCAAAAGGTTCAAAATGTCTCCAGAAAAAGCCTCCAATAAAGCTAAGAATTAATTTCGTAACCTGTACTTTTCCTCTTCACTGAAGTAAAGATGTTGAATCAGTATTTTTTCCCAATCACTAAACTACAGTTTTCATACAGGAGTGACTAGAAATCATCCTAATGATGTTTGCAGAGCACTTTGGACCAGGAGAGTGTTTCTGAACCTTGTAACTAAATAGGAATTAATGCAACATTAAAACAAGGGAGGGAATTGGTTGAACCCAGGATCCATTGGTTCTTCCATACCTGCTGATCAAACAGAGCCCAGAACATTGGCAGAGGGATGAAGAGAATCAGAACCCGCAGAACCATTTTAATCTCCTCGATCAACCGTTTCTGAAACACAAAGAATCCATGGATTATTAAACAGATTTTCTCCTGAGTAAGGAAGAATCAATTTGCACTAGGGAAACACCGATACCAGTATTAGTAACAGTATCAGGTCCAACACGGCACTGAGAACTCGTACACATCTGCAACGTCGCCTGCAGGTATGCAAGAGAGCAGGAGATTATGTTTCTCCAAAATAAGGAGAAGAGGAGCACAAAGATAGTTTGTACAACACCAGCAACTTCATCACCAGCAGTTATCCCAATGTCGCTCATTGAGCCGTGCGACATGTGACATGCCAACAAGTTTCAGGCTCACACACCAGCAATGCTACATGCCAACAAGTTTCAGGCTCACACACCAGCAATGCTATATGCTACATGCTAAAGAGTTTCAGGCTCACACATCAGCAATTCTACCTGCTAAATTGCTATAGACATTCAGGCTCTCACACCAGTGATGCTAAACACTAAAGAGTTTCAGGCTCACACACCAGCGATGCTACCTGCTACATGCTAAAGACTTTCAGGCTCATACACTAGCGATGCTACATGTAACATTGTAAGGTCTTTTAGGCTCACACACCAGAGATGCTATATGCTAAAGAGTTTCAGGTTCATACAACAGCAATGCTACATGCTAAAGAGTTTCACACTCACACACCAGTGATGCTACATGCTTAAAGTGTTTCAGGCCCCACACACCAGAGATGCTATATGCTAAAGAGTTTCAGGTTCATACAACAGCAATGCTACATGCTATGCTACATGCTAAAGAGTTTCATGCTCAAACATCAGTGATGCTACATGCTGACTGCTAACAAGTTCCAGGCTCACACACCAGCAATGCAACATGCTAAAGAGTTTCATGCCTCATACGCCGGAGATGCTACATGCTATATGCTAAAGAGTTTCAGGCTCACACGAGTGATGTTACATGCTACATACTAAATAGTTTCAGGCCTCACACATCGGAGAGGCTACTTGCTAAAGGGTTTCATGCCTCACACACCAGAGATGCTACATGCTACATGCTAAAGGTTTCAGACACACACACCCACAATACGACATGCTACATACTGAAGAGTTTTGAGGCTCTCACAGTAGTGATGCTACATGCTAAAAATGATTTAAGTGTGACTAATACACCACATAACAGCGAGTTGTAGTGTGTAGCGGCACACAGTGAGCTCAGCCCCTCGGCCTCCGGTCTACAGTAGCAGAGGACAGAGCGTAGTGACACGACGCACTGCACCTTTCTACTCGACTGTAAGGCAGTGTCGCATGGTTGTGCTGTAAGGCTGTTGAAGGTGTGTAGTATGGTGGAACTGTAGCGTGATTGTACTGCAAGGCTGTTGGAGGTGTGTAGCGTGGTTGTGCTGTATATCATTTTCGTATGGAATAATAAGCTCAAAGGTTAGTACCCCTACTTGTGCTTTAAAAAAGTGGTGTTGGTGGATCCCCAATTTGCTCTGTAACCTTCTCTTGAAGGAAACATTTCCTGCTGCAACTGGAATTGAAACTACATTCCACTGATCAAGGTCAGGAGTCAACCCGATGCACCAACAGGAAGTGACCCTGTCCTTACCGAGTACCTCTCCTCAGCCCAGTCCAGCCAGTGCCTCCTCGGTGCTTCGTACTTCCCTCTGTTCAGACGGTTTCTGATGGCAAACTGGCAGAACACAGAGAGTTCACACACACTTAGCACTACACAACAATGGTTCTTTACTCAAAGGATTTAATAGAGATTGTGACACGAAACGGCAGAAGTTGACCGACTCACTCCGACACAGTTGCAGACCTCCGCCAGGATGTTTCCCTTTGGAGGAGTCTTCTTGTACAGGCCGCTGCCAGCAATGAACACAACTGTGCAGGATGGATGAAGAGTTAGCCGCGACTCAAGAGGAGCAAGGCAGGCATTTGGGTCAGCTTGGTCTACAGTACAATTGTTAGCTATATACGCTCTTAGCTTCTTTGTTAAATGCTTTGGAGCCATAAATTCGAACATGTTGTAAACACGCCTTGGGCCTCTGACACTGAAGCCCCTGCTTTGTCTCGCCCTCCCTGCGATCCGTCTGGGGCTTCTCTCGGACTAAATCACTGTTGTTTTTATAGCCAGCAGCCAGCAGAGCATGAATCCCGTAAGGATAAGGGCTGACGGGGATTCACAGGCAGAGACAACTGCCTGTCAGGATGTATGGAGCTGGGCCTTGATCAGGACGAAGCCCAGCCGGCGGAAACTTGTCCTCTGCATGTAGAAAGACCTGTCACCTAGATCCTGAAGTGGTGTCACTATAAGACAACACTCAACATATCGTGGATGAAATGAAAAGCCACAAACTGTTTTTCACCATTATCACAATCCAATGATGACTCATCTAAGGCAGCGGTCCCCAAACTTTTTTGCTCCAAGGACCGGTTTAATGTCAGATAATATTTTCACGGACCGGCCTTTAAGGTGTGGCGAATAAATGCAACAAACTAAAATGATCCGACCAACACAAAAATGGTGGTATTTTGTAAATATATAACATACTCCAACTGCAAAAGCGTTTTATTTCTCTCTGTTGTAAAAGACTGTAAGAAGGAAATAAAGGCGTCGATAGATTTAACTTGGTAATATAGTAAGTATAAGTATATATTAATAAGCACGAACCCACTGTGTACTTGTATGTCTTTCTACTTGTACGTTATTCTTATGTCTCCTCACTGGACCTTTTCCTCTTTGCAAAGAAACTTTCCAAAGACGTCAATTTGTTACTCGTTTTGCTGCTTGTGGGTTTAATATCGGCGCTAATGTGTCATGTGACCGAGGCAAGTGTGAAGCATAGACGGATGTAACGGAGAGAAGTCAGTAATTTTTTTAAATAAAAGATTGTTCAGACTCAGTTAATAAATAAAACAGGAATAATGTAAGTTATTTATTCTTTCTGTGCGGCCCGGTACCAAATAGCCCCACGGTCCAGTCCAAGGGTTGGGGCCTGCTGATCTATGACATTTCAAGTAAAAATGCCTCGTTTCAGGAAGATTTACTTTTACATGTCAGTGTTTTGAAAACAATGATTTTTCCACAAAAATGGCAGAAACGCAGAAAACGATAAAGTTAGCATGCAAGGCCACAAGTGGGTGCTGTTGGCTGCTTTTGTAATAAAACCACACAAGCATGCAAGAAGAGAACAAGACGCTGTAAACATTAACATTTGTATACAGACATTCTAGTGAACAGATGACCGAGTTGGATTGTTAATGCGGTGACTGTCAAAACAAAAGTACCAAGTCACAGGAGAATATGGATGGAGTCAGTCTGTGTTAAGACCAATACATTCTGCATTATGCATGTGTGAATTGAATTGAATTGAATTAATACCTGCGCCCATCCTAAATGCGCGTTATGCAGCAGCATAAAGTCACAACAAACATTCACTATAAGATTTAACTGGATGGCGCCGGCCAGAAACTCACCTAGAGCCACAATCATCAGAATAGCAGGAACCCCGAAGGCCAGAGCGTAGCAGTCGTCCCCGAAACATTTCACATCACCTGCAGGAGGGAAGGTGCCGTTACTCCCTGTGCAGACCTGTGAGCCTGCATCACGCCGACGGAGACTGGGGATGCTCACCTCTCAGCACGGGCGTGATGATGGTGGACAAGAGGCTCCCTGCATTGATCGACATGTAGAAGATGGAGAAGAATTTCTGCCTCTCGCTCACCTGGAGGTCATCGCAGAAGCAAAACTCAGTTTTGAAGTTCTTTAAACTTGACCTCGTTAAAAATTTGTTTTTCATTTTTTGGTCCACTTCAACAATGGAGTTGTCAAAGTCAGTCTAAAAAAAATTGGGATAATTATTTTTCATTGCATTGATCATTGCAATTGCTTCAATAAAGTAAAACGCTGTTTCTATATTTCGAAAATCAATTTTTTTTTTAATGTTATTACTACGATTCTTATTACTATATCAGGTTCGCATACCAAAAGGGTCAATATTTATTTATTTATTTATTCTTTATTTTACCAGGTAATAACTGGTTTTATTGTCAATGAAGGCCTGGTAATATAAGTTAAGGTCTCAGACATTGAAAACATTACCCCAATTCAGATTTTTTTTTTTTTTTTAATATTTGTAATTATTTTTATGATCATATGTTTTCTATATTTCAAAAAAGAAAGAAAAGAGGGAAGTAGCCGCATTTCTACATTATGACCCCCAAAAATGTCTCTTAGCTGTTTAACATTCTACACACCTGAACTCAATCCCGCCAAATCTTGTTGGGGAGATTTTTTTCTTTGTAAATTTGGCTAAATGACACATTTCTTCAGGAGAAAAAAAAAAGGAAAAACTCTACGTCCCCAGGACTTACATGCTCCTCGTCAAACTGGTCTCCTCCGAAGGCCGATACGCACGGTTTGATTCCTCCGGTGCCGAGAGCGATCAGAATCAGACCTGACACGGACAGAGCACTGGCACACAGAAATACAGTGAGCGAACGTGGAACTTGATGAGAGGTATGTTATGAACCAAACGTTTGGTCAGGCTCTGTTTCCTATGTAACATCCTGGAAATGTGATGTGAAGCAGCTCCAGATGCTCACATGTGCACGTTGGTGTCCCCCACAGTGGGAATGGCCCCCACTGACTTCACCACGTGGCCAATCACATAAATAATGGACAGGTAGATGATGGTCCTGTTGAAAACATGTGTGTGGTCATGTGACAGTCAGAGCAACACTGTTATTAGTGAGAATCACCGAGTGGTTGGCCTCGCCCACGATCCCCACTAATGGGCACCGCGCGGTTAAAGACTTGAAATAAAGCTGCCTCATGGTCCATTACAAACTGAGATAATGATCCACACACGTATATTAGCTCCCAGAGGAAACCGCTTCGATGCATTGGAATGACAGGGACATGGAATATCTGCAGTTCTCTGCATAGTTTCTATTTCCTGGTGGTTGAAGGACTCACTTGAACTTCCCGAGCCAGGAGTCAGCGATCAGAGCTCCCAGGATGGGGGTGAAGTAGCAGAGGCTGCTGAAGGCGTGGTAGATCGCCGTGGACAGGTCCTTGTCCCAGTGCAGGTAGGTGAAGAAGTACAGAGTCAGCAGTGCTGACACACACACACACACACACACACACACACACACGTCAACTCACATGGATATACAAGCTGTGGCTGTCAGCACTGTGGGGTTGACTCATTCATCGGATAGAGGAGGAAGATGCGCTATGATCTGGTGTTAAAGGAGGAAGATGCTCTATAATCTGGTGTTAGAATGGGCAATTGTTCTATAATCTGGTGTAAGAGGAGGGAGATGCTCTATAATCTGATGTTAGAGGAGGGAGGTGCTCTATAATCTGGTGTTAGAGGGAGGAGATGCTCTATGAGCTGATGTTAGAGGGGGAAGATGCTCTATAATCTGGTGTTAGAGGAGGAAGATTCTCAATAATCTGATGTTAGAGGGGGAAGATGCTCTATAATCTGGTGTTAGAGGAGGAAGATTCTCAATAATCTGATGTTAGAGGGGGAAGGTGCTCTATGATCTGATGTTAGAGGAGGAAGATGCTCTATAATCAGACGTTAGATGGGGAGATGCTCTATAATCTAGTAGTAGAGGAGGGATATGCTCTATAATCTGATGTTAGAGGGGGGTGCTCTATAATCTGGTGTTAGAGGAGGGAGATGCTCTATAATTCGTTGTTCAAGGGGGAAGATGCTCTATGATCTGGTGTTAGAGGGGGCAATTGTTCTATAATCTGGTGTTAGAGGAGGGACATGCTCTATAATCTGGTGTTAGAGGGAGGAGATGCTCTATGATCTGATGTTAGAGGAGGAAGATGCTCTATAATCTGGTGTTAGAGGAGGAAGATGCTCTATAATCTGGTGTTAGAGGGGGCAATTGTTCTATAATCTGGTGTTAGAGGAGGGAGATGCTCTAAAATATGGTGTTAGAGGAGGGAGATGCTCTATGATCTGTTGTTAGAGGAGGAAGATGCTCTATAATCTGATGTTAGAGGGGGAAGATGCTCTATAATCGGACGTTAGATGGGAGATGCTCTATAATCTAGTAGTAGAGGAGGGATATGCTCTATAATCTGATGTTAGAGGGGAGATGCTCTATAATCTGATGTTAGAGGAGGGAGATGCTCTATAATTCGTTGTTCGAGGGGGAAGTTGCTCTATAATCTGGTGTTAGAGGAAGAAGATGCTCTATACTCTGATGTTAGAGGGGGCGGTGCTCTATGATCTGGTGTTAGAGGGGGAAGTTGCTCTATAATCTGGTGTTAGAGGGGGACGATGCTCTATAATCTGGTGTTTGTTAGAGGGGGCCATTGCTCTATAATCTGGTGTTAGAGGGGGACGTTGCTCTATAATCTGGTGTTAGATGGGGCCATTGCTCTATAATATGGTGTTAGAGAAGGGAGATGCTCTATAATCTGATGTTAGAGGGAGAAGATGCTCTATAATCTGATGTTACACGGGGGGATGCTCTATAATCTGATGTTAGAGGAGGGAGCTGCTCTATAATTCGTTGTTAGGGGGGAAGTTGCTCTATAGTCTGGTGTTAGAGGAGGAAGATACTCTATAATCTGATGTTAGAGGGGGAAGTTGCTCTATAATCTGGTGTTAGAGGGGGACGTTGCTCTATAATCTGGTGTTCGAGGGGGCCGTTGCTCTATAATCTGGTGTTAGAGGGGGGAGATGCTCTGTAATCTGATGTTAGAGGAGGCAGATGCACTATAATCTGATGTTAGAGGGAGAAGATGCTCTATAATCTGGGGTTAGAGGGAGAAGATGCTCTATAATCTGATGTTAGAGGGAGAAGATGCTCTATAATCTGATGTTAGAGGGAGAAGATGCTATATAATCTGGTGTTAGAGGGGGAAGATGCTCTATAATCTGATGTTAGAGGGGGAAGATGCTCTATAATCTGATGTTAGAGGGAGAAGATGCTATATAATCTGGTGTTAGAGGGGGAAGATGCTCTATAATCTGATGTTAGAGGGAGAAGATGCTCTATAATCTGATGTTAGAGGGAGAAGATGCTATATAATCTGATGTTAGAGGGGGAAGATGCTCTATAATCTGATGTTAGAGGGGGAAGATTAGAGCCCACTGCGGCCCAGTTTCAGCCCACGGGCTTCATGTTTGACACCCCTGCTTCCAATCCAGAGTCGCACATCACAACTAGATAGATCACAAGTCTGTCACAAGACAGAATATCTGGGCCCAAGTCAGAACTCACTGTGTTCTTCTGTGGGAGGTGAGTGCTGACCACTGAACCACCGCGCCACATGGAAATCTAATCTGCTGTATTTCCTCTTATTGATCACTGGTCAAACATCAAACAACCTCCACAGGATTTTCACATGACAGTGACATTCATAAATCAATAGAAAGTTACTGTTGCAGCAGTTTGCAGGAGTACAGCAGCCATGTGGACGGGAGCTACAAACTGGACTTGTGCACGGAAAATTTGCAGTATGCGAGAGTACCGATTGAAGTAACGTGACATCCAGACATGTGAGTCCGACCGAGGTCACACCAGGGACAAGAGACGCTCCACCTATAACGGGCCCTTTGTTATACGACCCTCTTTTAACCGTAATCATTTAACCAGTGTAACAAACATTTCACTGTTACACTCAAAGTCCTGCAAGCAAAGTCACGTTTGTTCAGATTAATTCTGGCACATCTATAAAAGAAAAACAAAAACACATGTGGTTCACACTTTCCGTTTACATACCTTTCATGCCATAATAGGAGAAGCGTTCACAGAACTCATTCACCACTATGAAGCAGATGCTGACCGGGTAATTCGTCTTGAATAGTTTCTGATAAGGGAAAAAAAAGACGTTAAAATGAGATTCATCATTTTAAACACAGAAATAGTTCAACATTTATGAAGCTATTACTTTGAAGAAGTAAAACTTAAATCCTCAGGGTTTTTTTTTGCAGTAATAGATTTTTTTTTAAGTTGGTGAAGATTCTATTTTAGGTCAGCCACCATATCATGAAATGAAACTCAAAGTGTCAAATAAACCAAAAGCACATTTTATTTCACTGGCCACATTCAGCCCAACTTCCTCTGAATGCGCCGAACCAATAAACCCGTATCATCATAACTTTGAATCTAAAAGTCTTTCTACTTTTTCAGAAATGTGTTGTAAAATCAAAGTTGTGACAATATTACATGTTTCCTGGTGGTGTGGCGACCAGACTGGAGCCTCTTCAGGGTTAGACACCCCTCACCTACATCCATGATGCTCTTGTATAAAATGAAGCTGGACCTGAGTCACACTCGTGGTTCCCATGGCGATCCCTGGACAATACAACCAGATTAGAGCCTGGAGACGTGTGAAAATGGTCTGACTGAGGAGGACTCACAGGACTGAGAAGCACTGCTAGATTGTGCTTTCACGACCTTCGCCGTGACAGTTGGAGTCACATGTGTTCACATGGGGGTCAAAGGAGGTCACGTGATTGACCACGACCTTTGGAAGCCAAGTTTATCCGTTTGGGATTTCTGTGCTCTTCATCTACTTTCTAAGTGGCTGTTTTCCTCATAAGAACTTCACCTTTGGTCAGGTTGTTCCATTTGGAAGCTGTGGTTTGATAGTTCCACCAGCTCTGACCCACAATACTGAGTAACCTGTCGTCAGGAGGGCAGGGGTGACGTGCACTCTGCTTATTCCAGTGAATCACTTTACCTAACTTCGTCGTCATGGGAAAACGGACGCTTCATAAATTTCAAAGTTGCAATAATATTAAGGAATGGTAAGCAGAATGTATTTTCTTATGATTGCATGACAAACAACTGATTTTTCCAGAATTTAAATATTTAACATACTGTATTAAAGGTTCCATATTATACGAAATCAACTTTTCTGTGCTTTAAACATCATAAAAGTGCTATTTGGGGTTCATATACTTCCCCAAAGTGGTTTTTTCATTGATTCCCTCCAGCTTGAGTTCACAGTGATCTTTCTCTGTTCTACCTGGTGGAGGAGCTCAACACCTTGATTCTATTTGATGACCCGGCACCACCTTGCTGACGTCACAGAGCTGGAGAAGCTCCGCCTCCAGGAAGATTGACATGCGGAGAAACCAAAACAAGACACGCCCACGAATGTGCCAAGGAGCCTCTTCTCTGCTCTCTCAGTCTCTGCTGCTTCACATTGAACGCTGCTGTTTTTGTTGCCGTCCATAACTGTTTTCACCATCATGTCCACTGGAGAAAATGTGTTTTCACCATCATGTCCACTGGAGAAAATGTGTTTTCACCATCATGTCCACTGGAGAAAATGTGTTTTCACCATCATGTCCACTGGAGAAAATGTATTTTCACCATCATGTCCACTGGAGAAAATGTGTTTTCACCTTCATGTCCACTGGAGAAAATGTGTTTTCACCATCATGTCCACTGGAGAAAATGTGTTTTCACCATCATGTCCACTTGGAGAAAATGTGTTTTCACCATCATGTCCACTGGAGAAAATGTGTTTTCACCATCATGTCCACTTGGAGAAAATGTGTTTTCACCATCATGTCCACTGGAGAAAATGTGTTTTCACCATCATGTGCACTGGAGAAAATGTGTTTTCACCATCATGTCCACTTGGAGAAAATGTGTTTTCACCATCATGTCCACTGGAGAAAATGTGTTTTCACCATCATGTGCACTGGAGAAAATGTGTTTTCACCATCATGTGCACTGGAGAAAATGTGTTTTCACCATCATGTCCACTGGAGAAAATGTGTTTTCACCATCATGTGCACTGGAGAAAATGTGTTTTCACCATCATGTGCACTGGAGAAAATGTGTTTTCACCATCATGTCCACTGGAGAAAATGTGTTTTCACCATCATGTCCACTGGAGAAAATGTGTTTTCACCTTCATGTCCACTGGAGAAAATGTGTTTTCACCATCATGTCCACTGGAGAAAATGTGTTTTCACCATCATGTCCACTGGAGAAAATGTGTTTTCACCATCATGTCCACTTGGAGAAAATCTGTTTTCACCTTCATGTCCACTGGAGAAAATGTGTTTTCACCATCATGTCCACTGGAGAAAATGTGTTTTCACCATCATGTCCACTGGAGAAAATGTGTTTTCACCATCATGTCCACTGGAGAAAATGTGTTTTCACCATCATGTCCACTGGAGAAAATGTGTTTTCACCATCATGTCCACTTGGAGAAAATGTGTTTTCACCATCATGTCCACTTGGAGAAAATGTGTTTTCACCATCATGTCCACTGGAGAAAATGTGTTTTCACCATCATGTCCACTGGAGAAAATGTGTTTTCACCATCATGTCCACTGGAGAAAATGTGTTTTCACCATTATGTCCACTTGGAGAAAATGTGTTTTCACCATCATGTCCACTTGGAGAAAATGTGTTTTCACCATCATGTCCACTTGGAGAAAATGTGTTTTCACCATCATGTCCACTTGGAGAAAATGTGTTTTCACCATCATGTCCACTTGGAGAAAATGTGTTTTCACCATCATGTCCACTTGGAGAAAATGTGTTTTCACCATCATGTCCACTGGAGAAAATGTGTTTTCACCATCATGTCCACTGGAGAAAATGTGTTTTCACCATCATGTCCACTGGAGAAAATGTGTTTTCACCATCATGTCCACTGGAGAAAATGTGTTTTCACCTTCATGTCCACTGGAGAAAATGTGTTTTCACCATCATGTCCACTGGAGAAAATGTGTTTTCACCATCATGTCCACTGGAGAAAATGTGTTTTCACCATCATGTCCACTGGAGAAAATGTGTTTTCACCATCATGTCCACTGGAGAAAATGTATTTTCACCATCATGTCCACTGGAGAAAATGTGTTTTCACCTTCATGTCCACTGGAGAAAATGTGTTTTCACCATCATGTCCACTGGAGAAAATGTGTTTTCACCATCATGTCCACTTGGAGAAAATGTGTTTTCACCATCATGTCCACTGGAGAAAATGTGTTTTCACCATCATGTCCACTTGGAGAAAATGTGTTTTCACCATCATGTCCACTTGGAGATAAAATGTGTTTTCACCATCATGTCCACTGGAGAAAATGTGTTTTCACCATCATGTCCACTGGAGAAAATGTGTTTTCACCTTCATGTCCACTGGAGAAAATGTGTTTTCACCATCATGTCCACTGGAGAAAATGTGTTTTCACCATCATGTCCACTGGAGAAAATGTGTTTTCACCATCATGTCCACTTGGAGAAAATGTGTTTTCACCTTCATGTCCACTGGAGAAAATCTGTTTTCACCATCATGTCCACTGGAGAAAATGTGTTTTCACCATCATGTCCACTGGAGAAAATGTGTTTTCACCATCATGTCCACTTGGAGAAAATGTGTTTTCACCATCATGTCCACTTGGAGAAAATGTGTTTTCACCATCATGTCCACTGGAGAAAATGTGTTTTCACCATCATGTCCACTGGAGAAAATGTGTTTTCACCATCATGTCCACTGGAGAAAATGTGTTTTCACCATTATGTCCACTTGGAGAAAATGTGTTTTCACCATCATGTCCACTTGGAGAAAATGTGTTTTCACCATCATGTCCACTTGGAGAAAATGTGTTTTCACCATCATGTCCACTTGGAGAAAATGTGTTTTCACCATCATGTCCACTTGGAGAAAATGTGTTTTCACCATCATGTCCACTTGGAGAAAATGTGTTTTCACCATCATGTCCACTGGAGAAAATGTGTTTTCACCATCATGTGCACTGGAGAAAATGTGTTTTCACCATCATGTCCACTGGAGAAAATGTGTTTTCACCATCATGTCCACTGGAGAAAATGTGTTTTCACCTTCATGTCCACTGGAGAAAATGTGTTTTCACCATCATGTCCACTGGAGAAAATGTGTTTTCACCATCATGTCCACTGGAGAAAATGTGTTTTCACCATCATGTCCACTGGAGAAAATGTGTTTTCACCATCATGTCCACTTGGAGAAAATGTGTTTTCACCATCATGTCCACTTGGAGAAAATGTGTTTTCACCATCATGTCCACTTGGAGAAAATGTGTTTTCACCATCATGTCCACTGGAGAAAATGTGTTTTCACCATCATGTCCACTGGAGAAAATGTGTTTTCACCATCATGTCCACTGGAGAAAATGTGTTTTCACCTTCATGTCCACTGGAGAAAATGTGTTTTCACCATCATGTCCACTGGAGAAAATGTGTTTTCACCATCATGTCCACTTGGAGAGAAAATGTGTTTTCACCATCATGTCCACTTGGAGAAAATGTGTTTTCACCATCATGTCCACTTGGAGAGAAAATGTGTTTTCACCTTCATGTCCACTGGAGAAAATGTGTTTTCACCATCATGTCCACTGGAGAAAATGTGTTTTCACCATCATGTCCACTTGGAGAAAATGTGTTTTCACCATCATGTCCACTTGGAGATAAAATGTGTTTTCACCTTCATGTCCACTGGAGAAAATGTGTTTTCACCATCATGTCCACTGGAGAAAATGTGTTTTCACCATCATGTCCACTTGGAGAAAATGTGTTTTCACCATCATGTCCACTGGAGAAAATGTGTTTTCACCATCATGTCCACTGGAGAAAATGTGTTTTCACCATCATGTCCACTTGGAGAAAATGTGTTTTCACCATCATGTCCACTGGAGAAAATGTGTTTTCACCATCATGTCCACTTGGAGAAAATGTGTTTTCACCATCATGTCCACTTGGAGAAAATGTGTTTTCACCATCATGTCCACTTGGAGAAAATGTGTTTTCACCATCATGTCCACTGGAGAAAATGTGTTTTCACCATCATGTGCACTGGAGAAAATGTGTTTTCACCATCATGTCCACTGGAGAAAATGTGTTTTCACCATCATGTCCACTGGAGAAAATGTGTTTTCACCTTCATGTCCACTGGAGAAAATGTGTTTTCACCATCATGTCCACTGGAGAAAATGTGTTTTCACCATCATGTCCACTGGAGAAAATGTGTTTTCACCATCATGTCCACTGGAGAAAATGTGTTTTCACCATCATGTCCACTTGGAGAAAATGTGTTTTCACCATCATGTCCACTTGGAGAAAATGTGTTTTCACCATCATGTCCACTTGGAGAAAATGTGTTTTCACCATCATGTCCACTGGAGAAAATGTGTTTTCACCATCATGTCCACTGGAGAAAATGTGTTTTCACCATCATGTCCACTGGAGAAAATGTGTTTTCACCTTCATGTCCACTGGAGAAAATGTGTTTTCACCATCATGTCCACTGGAGAAAATGTGTTTTCACCATCATGTCCACTTGGAGAGAAAATGTGTTTTCACCATCATGTCCACTTGGAGAAAATGTGTTTTCACCATCATGTCCACTTGGAGAGAAAATGTGTTTTCACCTTCATGTCCACTGGAGAAAATGTGTTTTCACCATCATGTCCACTGGAGAAAATGTGTTTTCACCATCATGTCCACTTGGAGAAAATGTGTTTTCACCATCATGTCCACTTGGAGATAAAATGTGTTTTCACCTTCATGTCCACTGGAGAAAATGTGTTTTCACCATCATGTCCACTGGAGAAAATGTGTTTTCACCATCATGTCCACTTGGAGAAAATGTGTTTTCACCATCATGTCCACTGGAGAAAATGTGTTTTCACCATCATGTCCACTGGAGAAAATGTGTTTTCACCATCATGTCCACTTGGAGAAAATGTGTTTTCACCATCATGTCCACTGGAGAAAATGTGTTTTCACCATCATGTGCACTGGAGAAAATGTGTTTTCACCATCGTGTCCACTTGGAGAAAATGTGTTTTCACCATCATGTCCACTGGAGAAAATGTGTTTTCACCATCATGTCCACTTGGAGAAAATGTGTTTTCACCATCATGTCCACTTGGAGAAAATGTGTTTTCACCATCATGTCCACTTGGAGAAAATGTGTTTTCACCATCATGTCCACTTGGAGAAAATGTGTTTTCACCATCATGTCCACTGGAGAAAATGTGTTTTCACCATCATGTCCACTGGAGAAAATGTGTTTTCACCTTCATGTCCACTGGAGAAAATGTGTTTTCACCATCATGTCCACTGGAGAAAATGTGTTTTCACCATCATGTCCACTGGAGAAAATGTGTTTTCACCATCATGTCCACTTGGAGAAAATGTGTTTTCACCATCATGTCCACTTGGAGAGAAAATGTGTTTTCACCTTCATGTCCACTGGAGAAAATGTGTTTTCACCATCATGTCCACTGGAGAAAATGTGTTTTCACCATCATGTCCACTTGGAGAAAATGTGTTTTCACCATCATGTCCACTGGAGAAAATGTGTTTTCACCATCATGTCCACTTGGAGAAAATGTGTTTTCACCATCATGTCCACTGGAGAAAATGTGTTTTCACCATCATGTGCACTGGAGAAAATGTGTTTTCACCATCATGTCCACTTGGAGAAAATGTGTTTTCACCATCATGTCCACTGGAGAAAATGTGTTTTCACCATCATGTGCACTGGAGAAAATGTGTTTTCACCATCATGTGCACTGGAGAAAATGTGTTTTCACCATCATGTGCACTGGAGAAAATGTGTTTTCACCATCATGTCCACTGGAGAAAATGTGTTTTCACCATCATGTGCACTGGAGAAAATGTGTTTTCACCATCATGTGCACTGGAGAAAATGTGTTTTCACCATCATGTCCACTGGAGAAAATGTGTTTTCACCATCATGTCCACTGGAGAAAATGTGTTTTCACCTTCATGTCCACTGGAGAAAATGTGTTTTCACCATCATGTCCACTGGAGAAAATGTGTTTTCACCATCATGTCCACTGGAGAAAATGTGTTTTCACCATCATGTCCACTTGGAGAAAATCTGTTTTCACCTTCATGTCCACTGGAGAAAATGTGTTTTCACCATCATGTCCACTGGAGAAAATGTGTTTTCACCATCATGTCCACTTGGAGAAAATGTGTTTTCACCATCATGTCCACTTGGAGAAAATGTGTTTTCACCATCATGTCCACTGGAGAAAATGTGTTTTCACCATCATGTCCACTGGAGAAAATGTGTTTTCACCATCATGTCCACTGGAGAAAATGTGTTTTCACCATTATGTCCACTTGGAGAAAATGTGTTTTCACCATCATGTCCACTTGGAGAAAATGTGTTTTCACCATCATGTCCACTTGGAGAAAATGTGTTTTCACCATCATGTCCACTTGGAGAAAATGTGTTTTCACCATCATGTCCACTGGAGAAAATGTGTTTTCACCATCATGTCCACTGGAGAAAATGTGTTTTCACCTTCATGTCCACTGGAGAAAATGTGTTTTCACCATCGTGTCCACTGGAGAAAATGTGTTTTCACCATCGTGTCCACTGGAGAAAATGTGTTTTCACCATCATGTCCACTGGAGAAAATGTGTTTTCACCATCATGTCCACTTGGAGAAAATGTGTTTTCACCATCATGTCCACTTGGAGAGAAAATGTGTTTTCACCTTCATGTCCACTGGAGAAAATGTGTTTTCACCATCATGTCCACTGGAGAAAATGTGTTTTCACCATCATGTCCACTGGAGAAAATGTGTTTTCACCATCATGTCCACTGGAGAAAATGTGTTTTCACCATCATGTCCACTTGGAGAAAATGTGTTTTCACCATCATGTCCACTTGGAGAAAATGTGTTTTCACCATCATGTCCACTTGGAGAAAATGTGTTTTCACCATCATGTCCACTGGAGAAAATGTGTTTTCACCATCATGTCCACTTGGAGAAAATGTGTTTTCACCATCATGTCCACTTGGAGAAAATGTGTTTTCACCATCATGTGCACTGGAGAAAATGTGTTTTCACCATCATGTCCACTTGGAGAAAATGTGTTTTCACCATCATGTCCACTGGAGAAAATGTGTTTTCACCATCATGTCCACTTGGAGAAAATGTGTTTTCACCATCATGTGCACTGGAGAAAATGTGTTTTCACCATCATGTGCACTGGAGAAAATGTGTTTTCACCATCATGTCCACTGGAGAAAATGTGTTTTCACCATCATGTCCACTGGAGAAAATGTGTTTTCACCTTCATGTCCACTGGAGAAAATGTGTTTTCACCATCATGTCCACTGGAGAAAATGTGTTTTCACCATCATGTCCACTGGAGAAAATGTGTTTTCACCATCATGTCCACTTGGAGAAAATCTGTTTTCACCTTCATGTCCACTGGAGAAAATGTGTTTTCACCATCATGTCCACTGGAGAAAATGTGTTTTCACCATCATGTCCACTGGAGAAAATGTGTTTTCACCATCATGTCCACTTGGAGAAAATGTGTTTTCACCATCATGTCCACTTGGAGAAAATGTGTTTTCACCATCATGTCCACTGGAGAAAATGTGTTTTCACCATCATGTCCACTGGAGAAAATGTGTTTTCACCATCATGTCCACTGGAGAAAATGTGTTTTCACCATTATGTCCACTTGGAGAAAATGTGTTTTCACCATCATGTCCACTTGGAGAAAATGTGTTTTCACCATCATGTCCACTTGGAGAAAATGTGTTTTCACCATCATGTCCACTTGGAGAAAATGTGTTTTCACCATCATGTCCACTGGAGAAAATGTGTTTTCACCATCATGTCCACTGGAGAAAATGTGTTTTCACCTTCATGTCCACTGGAGAAAATGTGTTTTCACCATCGTGTCCACTGGAGAAAATGTGTTTTCACCATCGTGTCCACTGGAGAAAATGTGTTTTCACCATCGTGTCCACTGGAGAAAATGTGTTTTCACCATCATGTCCACTTGGAGAAAATGTGTTTTCACCATCATGTCCACTTGGAGAGAAAATGTGTTTTCACCTTCATGTCCACTGGAGAAAATGTGTTTTCACCATCATGTCCACTGGAGAAAATGTGTTTTCACCATCATGTCCACTGGAGAAAATGTGTTTTCACCATCATGTCCACTTGGAGAGAAAATGTGTTTTCACCATCATGTCCACTTGGAGAAAATGTGTTTTCACCATCATGTCCACTTGGAGAGAAAATGTGTTTTCACCTTCATGTCCACTGGAGAAAATGTGTTTTCACCATCATGTCCACTGGAGAAAATGTGTTTTCACCATCATGTCCACTTGGAGAAAATGTGTTTTCACCATCATGTCCACTTGGAGATAAAATGTGTTTTCACCTTCATGTCCACTGGAGAAAATGTGTTTTCACCATCATGTCCACTGGAGAAAATGTGTTTTCACCATCATGTCCACTTGGAGAAAATGTGTTTTCACCATCATGTCCACTGGAGAAAATGTGTTTTCACCATCATGTCCACTGGAGAAAATGTGTTTTCACCATCATGTCCACTTGGAGAAAATGTGTTTTCACCATCATGTCCACTGGAGAAAATGTGTTTTCACCATCATGTCCACTTGGAGAAAATCTGTTTTCACCTTCATGTCCACTGGAGAAAATGTGTTTTCACCATCATGTCCACTGGAGAAAATGTGTTTTCACCATCATGTCCACTGGAGAAAATGTGTTTTCACCATCATGTCCACTTGGAGAAAATGTGTTTTCACCATCATGTCCACTGGAGAAAATGTGTTTTCACCATCATGTCCACTGGAGAAAATGTGTTTTCACCATCATGTCCACTGGAGAAAATGTGTTTTCACCATTATGTCCACTTGGAGAAAATGTGTTTTCACCATCATGTCCACTTGGAGAAAATGTGTTTTCACCATCATGTCCACTTGGAGAAAATGTGTTTTCACCATCATGTCCACTTGGAGAAAATGTGTTTTCACCATCATGTCCACTGGAGAAAATGTGTTTTCACCATCATGTCCACTGGAGAAAATGTGTTTTCACCTTCATGTCCACTGGAGAAAATGTGTTTTCACCATCGTGTCCACTGGAGAAAATGTGTTTTCACCATCGTGTCCACTGGAGAAAATGTGTTTTCACCATCATGTCCACTGGAGAAAATGTGTTTTCACCATCATGTCCACTTGGAGAAAATGTGTTTTCACCATCATGTCCACTTGGAGAGAAAATGTGTTTTCACCTTCATGTCCACTGGAGAAAATGTGTTTTCACCATCATGTCCACTGGAGAAAATGTGTTTTCACCATCATGTCCACTGGAGAAAATGTGTTTTCACCATCATGTCCACTTGGAGAAAATGTGTTTTCACCATCATGTCCACTTGGAGAAAATGTGTTTTCACCATCATGTCCACTTGGAGAAAATGTGTTTTCACCATCATGTCCACTGGAGAAAATGTGTTTTCACCATCATGTCCACTTGGAGAAAATGTGTTTTCACCATCATGTCCACTTGGAGAAAATGTGTTTTCACCTTCATGTCCACTGGAGAAAATGTGTTTTCACCATCATGTCCACTGGAGAAAATGTGTTTTCACCATCATGTCCACTGGAGAAAATGTGTTTTCACCTTCATGTCCACTGGAGAAAATGTGTTTTCACCATCATGTCCACTGGAGAAAATGTGTTTTCACCATCATGTCCACTGGAGAAAATGTGTTTTCACCTTCATGTCCACTGGAGAAAATGTGTTTTCACCATCATGTCCACTGGAGAAAATGTGTTTTCACCATCATGTCCACTGGAGAAAATGTGTTTTCACCATCATGTCCACTTGGAGAGAAAATGTGTTTTCACCATCATGTCCACTGGAGAAAATGTGTTTTCACCATCATGTCCACTGGAGAAAATGTGTTTTCACCATCATGTCCACTGGAGAAAATGTGTTTTCACCATCATGTCCACTGGAGAAAATGTGTTTTCACCATCATGTCCACTGGAGAAAATGTGTTTTCACCATCATGTCCACATGGAGAAAATGTGTTTTCACCATCATGTCCACTGGAGAAAATGTGTTTTCACCTTCATGTCCACTGGAGAAAATGTGTTTTCACCATCATGTCCACTGGAGAAAATGTGTTTTCACCATCATGTCCACTGGAGAAAATGTGTTTTCACCATCATGTCCACTTGGAGAGAAAATGTGTTTTCACCATCATGTCCACTGGAGAAAATGTGTTTTCACCACATGTCCACTGGAGAAAATGTGTTTTCACCATCATGTCCACTGGAGAAAATGTGTTTTCACCACATGTCCACTGGAGAAAATGTGTTTTCACCTTCATGTCCACTGGAGAAAATGTGTTTTCACCTTCATGTCCACTTGGAGAAAATGTGTTTTCACCATCATGTCCACTGGAGAAAATGTGTTTTCACCATCATGTCCACTTGGAGAGAAAATGTGTTTTCACCTTCATGTCCACTGGAGAAAATGTGTTTTCACCATCATGTCCACTTGGAGAAAATGTGTTTTCGGGTACCAGTATGGTTCCACACTATTTGTCTTGCTGAAAGAAGAAGCACAGCGGTGAATGTGGCTGGACTTTTTTTTTTTTCTTTTGTTTGCGAGCGACTCTTCACCAAAGAAGCTTCCAGAACTACGGTACTTTGAAACTGGACTTCCTCAGAAGCTCATCTTGAAACCTGCTGCTATTCCCACAATACAAGACACTAACGCAGCACAGAGATCTGTAAGAACATTACTACAACTACCAGCGTGAGCTGCTGGCTACGTCACTGAGGAGCTGACAACCACCGGTTCATGAGAGGTGACGTCAGCTCAATCCAAGAAAGAGCTTAATTTCACAAGTTTGAGTGTTTATACTGTATCACCCACATTATTCTCCCACATGAGTATAAGATGGACTGTGAAACATGAAATACAGCCAAATATGGGTCCTTTAACATGACCTCACACGATGTGCCGAGTTGGACACAGTAAGAGCCACGATATGGTCTCAATGTCAGCGTAGTGATGTGCTTTCCTTCTCCGGTCAACCTGACACCGTCCATCTGCTCCATCAGTCAAATAAGACGCAGGAGAAAGAACTCACTCCTCCAGCTCCGTTAATACAACTGCAGCTCCCACCCAAAACAACCAGGTACAAACATTAAAGTGGCCAAACGCTACAGCAGATCAACGAGTATTGCAATAACAATAATATGTGCAATAAATACTTCAATAGATAAAATAACAAACAACAGTCCTGCCCAGAAGCACACCAGCTCAGCCACTTGCATATTCTTCGTCCCCGTTTACATGACAACCTTTGAAAGAGAAGATGGAAAACTTATGTTGTGTTCTGGGCGTCCGTTTCCATGACGACGCTGCTGGGAGCCACAGAAAATACTACTTTTTGAAAAGGCTCCAACTCCGTCTCCATGGAAACGGATGGAAAATGCAACTTTCCTTAAACGCTGCTACTGGACATGCTCACCTCGGCCGGAGTGAATACTTCTGCTGCACATGCTCAGTCGACAACAACAGTTCCTCTGTGGTGTCATGACTCTCAGTCCTTATTCTCCTGGGACTTGTTACTTATCATAAAAATCCAACTTCTCTCCATAATACGAATGTCCGTGTTCTCCCATTGTAAATGTGGATTGTTCTCTGCCTGCATGTTTGTGTGGTTTCATTACAAAAAACAAACAAACAGCACCAACTAGTGGCCCTACAGGAAAACTACATAGCTCCCATGTAAATGGACATTGTTTTCAAAATACAACATTTTGAAAGTAAACACAAAACTTTCCTGAAAAGAAAACACTAATTTTCACTTGAAGCGTTGTAGTGTAAACCGGGTGTTGTTGGGTGGGATTCTCACGCAGTGGGTGCCAGCATGCAGAGCAGGAGCGCACAACACGCAAACATACTTTTAATACACTTCAGTGTTTTGCAAAATTTATATTGTTGACATCACGATAAATTGACAGTATATTGTGCAGCCCTGCTTAACATTTCCACCTAATGTACATCAGAGGCATTACTTTAATTTTGTAATTTAGGTCAACCTACTGTTATATGTTTGAAGGAGAGCTTAGTCTCATTTGTAGTTTACTTAAATATTTCATATTGTGAAGACATCTTAACTCTTCCTACATTTGAAGACATTTGAGGAGGAGTTCCTGTGAAACAGCTGATGGTGACGTTTATCCTCACTGACCAATTTAAGAGATAATTGTGTTTTGGATCAAATCCAGCCAGGTCATGATTCAGCTGCTACATCGTCACCATCAACCAGTATCATTATAAAAGTAGATATAATGTGCACATGCGCACGTTGCAAAGCAACCAAAAAGGTTTGAAATGCCTGAAAGATCAATCAATAAAATAAAAAATAAAAAATAAATTTAAACAGTCTTACTTGAATACATTTCACAACCAAAAAAGCAGATCAGTTTTGAATCCCACTCTTGTAATTCATAGGCGAAATTCAATGGCATCATCCTACAAATGCATGATGTCACCTACTTTTAAAAAGGGAACTGGAACTTTGTCACAGTAAAAGACACAATTCACCAACCAAACTCATGTAAATCCGACGTGAAATTTTTGGCAGATGCTTTGTAATCCCCAAACAAGACAACCAGCAGCGTTTACTGTTGCGTCATCTCAATATAAGTTCGGGGATTCCGGGGGGGTACTCGAACCAAAACTCAGTAAATCTGCAGGACACGTCTGCAGTTTGATTTCGAAGCCAAAAGCCACATCTTCCCTCCAGATCCTCCGCAGCAGAAAAACAAACTCTCCGGCTGCAGCATCGCGCGACGCTCCGTGCGCAAACTTTGGCATCCAAAAAGAAATGTAGCAAATCAAACCGTGCGTGAAATCAGTTGGTGTTCCACGTGCGTTGACTCGTATTTACCTTCCCCATCTTGCTCTTTCGCTACTTTTTTCTAATTTGGTGGTGGACAAAGTTGGGTCTTCACTGCTTCAGCGGGAGCTGCTGACTGACGTCCAAGTCCGTCCCACTGCGCTGCGCTGCGCTCTGAGGCGCGTCTTCCAAAGCCTCCGGAATTTATGCTCCAAAAAAAAAAAAAAAAAAACCAGCACAAGTTAATATTCCACCACTTAAGTTGGACTTCTTACCCCTGCAAACATAGAAGGCTTGCACACTTGGCTTTCTCTTGAAATTCCTTCCAGGCGAAACACAATTACGCGCAAATGAGCGTCTTTAAAAGAATGGATCAACAAAGAGGAGAGACTTTTAACTGGACTTTCTGTGGAGCTGGAGGTCTGCTGCTGCTGCTGCTGCTGCTTCTCCTCTGCTGCGTCAGTGTGACGCTCAACCACAGACCTGGCTGTGCGCTGGGGGGTCAAAATGCCCTGGTAGTGCCAGCAAATCAGCATTTCCCCCCACTTTTCTTTCAGTGTGTGTGTGTGTGTGTGTGTGTGTGTGTGTGTGTGTGTGTGTGTGTGTGTTGGGGGGTTTACCCCCAATGTTAACCATTTGCAGGGCAAGTAACGCCAAAGTCGTATTTTCTTTTCTAAATGGGTTAAATTCAGTATTTCCTCCTTGCTCAGAGCCCTTAATAACAACTTTATACTTTATTTATATATCCCTTTTCAGAACAATTGCTACACAAAGTGCTTTGCAGTAAAAACACAGAAAAGGATTAGTACAAAACAAGTCAGGGAGACAAGCAGTCATTGTCAATCATTATTGGCCACGAAACATCAACGTGTATTTAGAAGAAGTGCTTGATCATCTGCATTCCACTGTGCACATAAAAGGCAGTGCAACTGTAGAAGATAAGATCATCATTTATTTGATACTTTTTTTTCAGGTAGTTCTAATTATTCAAAATCAATTAAACATTAATTTACACATTTTATGTGAAAATAAAAACCCTTCAGGTTGTCCATCTCGGCAGGTTCAAAATGTTCTGCAGTCACAAAATGTCTGAGGATTTTAAAACGTAACGATTTTAATAGTTAAAACATTTTTTTTTAGATATATATATTTTTTGTTTTGTTTTGTTTTGGGTTTTTTTGTTCCAGGCATGCCCAACCTTGCAATGGATGTGATAATGCACATAAATAACATATAGATGTTATAAACAGGGGCGGATCCAGAGAATAATTGTGAATATTTGTTTTCTTTTAAACCGACAAAGATAAACAAAGGAGAGAACTGGGAAGGCAGCTGTGGTAAACTTTAAAATAACTGTTATTTTTGTAGCATTGAATATAATCAGGTGGATGATCTGGGTTTGAACTATTCATGTTGCTGCAAAAGTAAAAAGTTTCCAGGAGTTTGAAAGGCAGCAGCCAAATGGACATTTCTTCTCATAATAGCATTAGCAATCAGTGTTTGACTCTTTGGATTACAAAAGTACTCAGTTACTGAACCTCCCTAATGTATTGATGTTAGAAATTCGACAAAAGTTCTTGTTCTATGTGTGCCAAATTGTATTTCGTGTACTCATCTTTGTAATCAGACTATATTGAGTTTGATTGTGAAGATATCCAGTGTAAAGCTAATACGTGTGATTTCATGAACTTTTCAAAAGATTTGATTATAATTGATATGAAACTGTGTACCTTTGTCTAGAAGTATAAATATATTTGAATAATACTTTAATATTAAACAAACTCCATTTGCACATACTTTTTTGAGGTTCTTGTAACAAATATATTGTGGACTTAAATGTATTTCTTCTAAATTATTATTTTTTTAAATTCTGTGTTTGTATACATGTGTATTCATGTAAAGGCGAAATTTACACAAAAGATTGATTGATTTATTAGTAGCCAATAATCACAAATATCTGAATTCACCTGCATTTCTGTTGTTGGCAGAACTTTGCAAATGTCCAAAAGGTTAAAATCGATTTGATGTAATTAAAAAAAAGGACGTTTTTGCACAGAGCAAGAAGAGAACATGAAAACTATTCATTGGCGGTATTAAAAAAAAAAAATCAGATGTTGTTTAATCCTATTCATGCATTTAAAAATGTTGCAGTTTCTAGAATAAATACAACGTTAATCACTGGATTCTGACCAGGGTTCGAATTACAACGTGGCTTTCGGGGGAGCCCTATTTTCCGATCAGACCTCTCAAGTTTGTAGAATAGGTATGCCGCATGTTTTTAGAGCTCCCCCTAAATTTTTCAAATTAGGCTTTCAGGGGAGCTCAGGTCCCCTTCAGGGGAGCCCAGCTCCCCGTAGCTCCCCGTAATTCCAACTCTGATTCTGACACATTTGGGCCTCAATGAACGTAATTGACACACGTGTTGTGCTTTAATAGTCCACAAGAGGACAGTATTAGTCTATTTCAGTAACAACGAGTAAACTTAAAGGAACTAATCATAAATAACAGAAATTAAGAAAATAAAGAGAGACAACAGAGGACATTTTTCCCTTTAAAACATGTTTATATGGCACATTTTCTAGCAAAATCTTTAAATTCCCATCAAAATGTCACATTTGCTTCCGTTTTCTGGTATAATTGCTCTACATCAGGGGTGTCAGACACTTCGATTCAGGGGCCACATACAGCCCAATTTCATCATGAGTAACCGGTAAAATACTACCAGAGTGACCTTTACATTCATACTTTTCTTTGTTGTGGTGCAGAGTGTACAACATTAAAGTGTTTAGATTATCTACAAACCCAAAAAATCACGGCAGAAAAATACTGCAATGTCAACTTGTGATACCTTCTGTGAAATACAGATATACAGTGAAATTATTGTGCTTAACCGCTTAAGATCACCATTATTTCCTTTTAAAATAATGTCTAAAAAGGTTACAGTCAATGAAAAACCTAAAACTGAGCCTATGAACTAAAACAAGGTTGACAAAGATGGTTTACAATTTAAAAAACTAAGGATTGCATCAGAAAAGGTTAAAAAAAAACATATTAATATCACAAAATACCTCATTACATGAACTTGTTTGCTTTTTTTCCCTCCATGTTTTCTTTTGTATTAGAATCATGAAGCGACTCTCCTTCCTGCTGCTTCCAGCTGGTTGCACCGTTAAAAGGCCCTGCAGCCGGTCTGGCTCATGCTCGCTCTGGTTTAAAACACTGCATGTTTAACAAAAAAACAGCTCACAACGACACTTTGGGCTCCGACTGCTGCTCCGGCTCGGACGGTCTGTCCACAAACTGCAGGTTGATGGGCGAGGACGGGCAGAGCAGCGTCCTGGTGATGGGCTTCACTGCGCCTCCTGCAGGGTCCGGCCTCACCTCGAACTGCTTTATCACCTTTAACGCCCAAAACAAAGACCACATTAAGAACATTTCAGTCAAATTTGAGGTTGACAAAAGCAAGAAATACACAAAATCATTAAAGTAGGTGAATTACCAGACATATTTAAATCCGTTTTATACAAAACATCATGAGACCTCAATAAAAAAGTGAAGCAGCAATGTACATGTTACACATCTATTTTTAAAAATCACAATTTACTAAGACTTTAGCCTCTTTATGTAAATATGGAGAGCCCACACAAGCTAAATTCAAATAAAAACATTTCTGAATGTTCTGACTGCCTATAATTTGATCCTGGCTCTTCAGTGGCGGCTCCCTGAGACCTCCAGAAAATTGTGCGCAAATAAACATTTTGCTTTCGCTTTTATTTTATGTGCATAGCACACAGTCTTTTAAAAATGCTATGATCTCCGGAATAATAACAGCTAAAGAAGGTAAAGCGGCTTAATCAGCCCCAATTACTACAAGCATATAAAATAAAACTACAACAAAAAACTGGGGAAAAAAAACTGTTTCACTAAAAACTGTCAAAAGTTTTTAGTGAAACAGTTTGTTTTTTTTACTGATTTTACATCTTTTTTTTTTTTTGTCAATTTATGTGCAGCACTTTAGGAATAAAGTTAGTCGAGCTTAATAGAGTAAAATAGTTGAGGTATATAAAACAGCTAAAGCTGCAAAAAATCCCCCCAAAAAATACAAACTACTGAAATGAATTACAGAAACCGAAAGAAGTTAGGAAATGTCTTATTTCTTTGTAAAGCACTGTAGATTGCCCTGTTTGAATGGTGCCTTGCCTTGCCTTGGCCTAAAGTATCTCTAAATTGTCTATTAAATGTCTTGAATGTATTTTATTTATTTGTCATCATTAACATGTTTTAAGGCTATTTGGTGGAAAAATCTCAAAAGTGGCTGTTTTGGTCATAAAGACTCAGACCCCTGCTGCAGCAGCATTTTGTTCCCTCACAGCACCATCTAGTGGCCCCAGGTGGTAAGTACCAGTATATGCATTTAAATTGTTTGGTCCTTTTAACAATATTAGGAAGTGAGTTGTTACCCTGGAGAGGAGGAGGTACATCTCCAGCTCCGCCACCCGGCGACCGAGACAGGCCCGGACACCAAACCCGAACGGCACCGAGCCGAACGGGTGCAGCTTCAGCTTCTCCCCGTCGCCCCGGAGCCAGCGCTGGGGCAGGAAGGTGTGTGCGTCCGGGAACACGTTCTCGTCGTGGGACACGGCGTAGTGACACAAGTGGAACAGGGTCTGGGAGGAAAGATGACAACTTCAGGGCTTTGGGCCTCCAACCCCGAGGTTGTTGTTGTTTCGGACTCGCAAAATATTCTAATCGTCTCGACTGAGTCCAACTCTGTTTTTAAACCTGGATTAAAGCTGGAATCTTTTTTTTAGATTATTCTTTCAATGACACAAATCCAGTCAAATGGGGGGGGGGGGGGGGGGGGGTATAAAAGCCAGCATAAAAACTTCCCAGATACAGTGGATCAGAACACCAGTGACACCCCAGAAGTGAAGAAAGTTTTGCAGAATCACTGTGTAAACGCGGCCTGACGGACATGAGTGGGAAGACGGAAACAAAGCAGTGATCGTCTGGTGCCAAGAGGAATAAGTGGATGAGAAGAAGTTCTACGGTCGGGGGTAATGTAGAACGATCCTGAACAGACAGGACAGCAGAGTCAATGATAAATGAATGTCTGGAGAGTGAGAAAAGGAGGGGCCACATACAACCCAACTTCATCTTGGGTGGAGCGTACCAGTAATATATTGCCATAATAGCCTTTAAATGTAAACGTTCAAGATCTCTCTTTATCGTGGTGTCTGCACCAGTACATGTGATAAAAACATCAATATTTCGATCAAATCAAAGAATTGGTACCAAAAATGACAACAATCTCACCATAAAGCCAATTTTAATGAGACCTTGTGGTGCAAAAAAATTAAATAAAAATCAAAGTTTAGTTTGAAGTTTGCCTGGTGGTTGGACCAGACCAGTTTAGGCTCACGAGCCTGATGTCTGACCTCCTTTCATAAACCCAAAGCAGCATACATCAAAAAAAGATCCAGGACGAATCAAGCCTGAGGTTAAAAGCACAAACTGGATCCGGCTGACGTCTCCTTCAGATGTTAAGGCTGCTTGTTTATAGTTTGGGATGTTGAGAGAAGAATTTTGTGGGGTTTTTTTTAAATTTTGTGTTCTAACATAAACCAACTATTTCACAAACATGCTTGTGTGTGTGTGTGTTGGATGTGTCTCACTTTCTTTGGAAAGAGATGATCTCCCACCACAATCTCATTTTCCATGGTGACCCGAGCGTTTCCCGGCACCACAGGATACATCCTGGAGAGAACAGAACCCTCCATCAACATCGCGCAGTGGGAGGAGCTTCAACCACTTTGGCTCCGCCCCCAAACTACTCTTAACATGTAAAACAAGAAACGTGGCCAGCAAATCATATTACATAATATATCGCACTATAAAGATAAAAAGCAGATGCATCCCAGCAGCGTTGGTAACCTGGAATATTTAATTTCTATGAAACAAATTTTACTTGATGAAATCTTTTAGGATTAAAAAGAGAAACCCTCTAACCGCAGCGTCTCTCTGATGATGGCCTTCAGGAACGGCATCTGAGAAATGGCGTCGCTGTCTGGCACTTTGTCTCCGGGACAAACGGCCATGATTTCTTGGTGCAGCTGTTGCTGGACCTCCGGCGCCATGGCCAGGTGGTACAGGGCCCAGGAGATGGTGTTGGAGGTCTGCAACAGAGAGCAACGGCCTGCATCTTTAACCCCCTCATCCATTCAGCCAATACAGACGCACTGTCCCCTCGCCGGAAGCCTCAGGAGCCACAATGTTAGAGTTCACCACACTTTATCTGCATGGATGAATAAACTGAGGGTGAAAACTACACAAACAGCGCTGGATGACTCAGGATTACGTGGAACCGTTCGGTTTTGAAACAGCTTTGCTCTTCCAGAGACAAAATAAACAAGTCGGTTCAGGTGAACAGTGAGAAAAGTGTCTTTAAAGTCGCCTTCAAATAGGAGTTTCCTTCTCTGTGACCAGAGCCCGGACAGTTTCGCCACCTGCTCTTCCTGGGTGGTATTTGCATGTTCTCCCTGTGCATGTATGGGTTTCCTGCAGGTTTGTCTCACAGTGTCTGATCAGCGTTATAGAAGATGAATGACTGAACAGACTGTGACTAGTGTTTTATGTGCTTTAAAGAAATGCTTTGTTAAATCGATTGTGACTGTGGCTAAAGATGATTATCATGAAAGTACATTTTAATTTGGTACTTTTCACAGAAAGAAATCACAATGTGCTTCACCAAAACACATAATAATCCCTAATAATGCAGATTTTCTGTAACAATCTCCATTGTTGTTGTTCACGGCGCTGTTTCTCATTCAGTCTGGGCTCTGGACCCATCGACGTCTTCATTTATTTTATCTTTATATTGTCAGGTCAATTTGTTGAGAACTGGTTTACATTTTCAATAACGGCTGGATACCCATGGCACAGTTACAACCAGAGATAGTTAAAAAGAATACTACAATATGCCAACACAGTGATAAACAACAAATGTACAGAAAATGGGGATGTAATATTAGCCAAAGATTGATTATGGGGTGGGGTTGTGAAGCCGTATTGATTTTGAGGTGTATAACATTTTTTTAATGTCTTAAACAAATAGGTGAGTCATTTAAGTAATTTATGTCACAAATCTACCAAGTTGACGTTAAGTCTATTAAGTTGTTACATTAGAAATGTTTCCTTTTATTTAAAAATATATATGAAACGTGAGTTCAACATACACAAAGGTGAGAGAGAGAGAGAGAGAGAGAGAGAGAGAGAGAGAGAGAGAGAGAGAGAGAGAGAGAGAGAGAGAGAGAGAGAGAGAGAGAGAGAGAGAGAGAGATAGTTGTGTTTATTGAATAGCGGTTTTATCAACCAACAATGACTAAATGGGAAGATAAAGACATTTGGTTGCAGATTTATTGTCAAAACAATTTTCAAGAAGGACTTTTCCAAGAGGTCATTGAATGCATCGCAGCACGCCAAGTGTACACCTAGTGCAATTTACCTGCACTCACTACAAACTCCATGGCAGGATTCAGGATTATATTATATTATTATTTTCAAGATAAGCTGACGGTTGTCTCCCTCCTGGACCCCCAGACGCTTCAGGAAAAGCCATCGCTTTTTTATGCAGCAGGAGAAGAGATGTGAACTTAGATTTTTTTTCTTCGTAAAGGTATTTATTCTGGCTACACAAGTATCTATATGTGATGCAAAGGCTTTTAATAAGCCATTTCTGCATGGTAACATGGTTTTTGTCGCCATAAAAAGTTATTGAGGGTTGGATTGACTCGGACCAGCAGTGAAGGCCTGGGTCTGAAATGTACCGCTGCCACTGAGTTCTAGCGAGTAACTGAGAAACAGGAAGGTTCCAGCTTGCTATGCTTGTAAAGTGGGAACTTCTCACTAGGAAAGTGGGAACGCGTGTTTTTGGGAAGTGTGAGGAAACGACGCACAGGCAGGGAACCAAACCAGAGATCCTATCAATGTGAGGCGAGAGTGCAAACCGCTTCACGTCTTCACTATCAGTTTTTGTCGCATGAAAAGAAGAAAGCAACAGAAGAGGGAAGTCTGGGACGTGTGGATGTGATGAGATGCAGAGAGAATCTGAAGCTCTGGTCCTGCGCCGGCGCCTCACCGTGTCCACGCCGGCCAGCAGCAGCTCCGTGATGCTGCCCAGGATCTCCGTCACCGTCAGCTGCTCGCTGAGCAGCAGGTGAGTGAGGTACGCTCCCTCCACCTCGCGCTCCTGCTGCACACTCTGCTGGAGCTCCTCCACCTTCATCTTCACCAGAGCTTCAGCTGGAAGACAAAACATCCAAATGTCCCAGAGGTGGATTTAATCCTTCTGTCCACGTGATGGAGCAGCAGAGCAGCAGAGCAGCAGAGCAGCAGAGCAGCAGAGCAGCAGAGCCGCTGACAGCCGGTCCAGTCTGATGGACTTTGACCGGCAGGAATCTGATAAAGTAACCTGGAACAAGGCCATGCAGTCTGAGCTCCACCAAGTCTGTTGGAACAACAGGCCACAATAACATTGTGCTTATTTTCAAATGCTGCTATAGGACTCCATTTCCAATGAGATTTACAGAACGCCATCGTCGGCTGATGGGAAGGTTTAGAGCAGGGGTGGTCCAGACAAACCACTGAGCAACTTGTAAAAATGTTAAAGTTGGTTGTTTTTTAACTTTTTGAAGCAGAACTGGATAAAACACGACAGACCCGAGCTGAGATCTCAGTGACGCTGCCATGGAGGTTAGCAAATTAACATCAGCCTTAAAGCCACATTGCCAGGGGGAGTTAGTAAAAACACCCAGAATGCAACAGTGAGAGGAGAAGTTTGACACATTTCACTGAATTTTGCACCAGAAGTTTTCATTAAAATTGGCTTTATGTTGAGATTGGAGTCATTTTTGGGAGAGATTGTTTTTTGTGAAAATGTTGCCATTTTAATACCGTATACGGAGCGCCACAACAAATAAAAACATTCAAGTTTAAATTTAAAGGTTATTCTAACTGTGGATGGTCTGATCCAGGTCCAGTGGATCGGTATGGGGTCTGATCCGATCCAGTGGATCGGTATGGGGTCTGATCCAGGTCAAAATGACTGGATCAGGCATCATCACATTTATTAGAACCCGTCCGATCCGATCCATACGCCCAAACTATCTCATATATCCTCAACTTCACTTTGTGCGACATACCGTAACACAGACAAGCTGTCGCCATGGTTACCGTGCACCTGTGTTTTTGTCATGAGAACAGAAGCCGGCAGAGCTGGTCATGTCTGCCGTGTGGAATTATTTTATGCTAACGGAGGAGAAAAGTTGAACAGGTGAGTAATGTTTGCAAAACGAGTGTCTCAAGGGGAGGCAGCAAAACTGGACGGGGTCAGCGCTGAGCTGCAGCGGAGAGGAGATGAGAAGTTAATTTAAAGCAAACTTTTTGACATAATAAAATAAATCCTGATCACTGAGGCTCTCAAGAATGTTCTTGTTCTCGACTCGTTCCAAGTCTTTGGCTCCACGACGGTTGATCTGTGATAATGAGGTTAATGATCTCACCTGACAGAACTGCAGAAACGTGATTTTATGGAACCAGAACTCCTCATGTCGTCATGGTGATAAATTAATATTCCAACAAAATAAACTCTCACAAGAGAAACTCAGCCTCAAAACAACTGGATGGAAAATCTTAACTAAAAGAAGAGCAGTGAGAAAGTTCATCCTGACAAGTTTCTGCTGTAATAAAGTGAAATTGAGAGATCACAGCGCTGTGCTGTCCACTGATGAATTAACATCATATAATCGCACATCATCAGCAATAACAAGTCAGGAATGTTCCGGCTTTGGCTGCATTTAGCTGCTGGATGTGTTTGATTTCTTCTTTTTGTCAGAGAATAATCGCTCCTTCAGTCATCTATAAACTGCGCTGCAGAGTTTCTCAGTGTATGTGATTGTCAGATGCTGTAAGCGGCGGCGCTTTCTTGTGAACGCTCACACGTAGTTCTGGGTTGAACTAGAGAGTTGATAACCTGCTTTGTAGCAACGTGATCAGGATCAAATATTGATAAGTCAACCCAGGGAACAGACAGAGCCTGGGTATGTTTATCACACTTCGTAGAACAGGCTTCAGGTATATAGCCAAGAGTTTATGTGTTTTGATTATGTGTCTTAAGAAGCCACGTGTAACTTGTGTCTTCCGACATTATTCTAGTGGGAATGCTAGGAATTTATGTTAATTCATAAAATTATTTATTGGAGCTTTTTCAAGTGTCATTGAGGTATAATGTGACTTTTCTGTTTATACACAGGAATTATTTAATTAAACGATTTGCACTTTTATTATATTTCAAACATTTGAATGGTGCAGCTGGTCTATTGTGTTTACAAATGCTGTTAAAAGCTATGCGAGCTTTAAGTTTACTCACATATTTTCCTTCTTTTTTGGGGACCAGAATAATTATTTCTACAGTGAGTGAAAGTGATGTTTTTAGATGTCAGTATCAAGTAAATTACATGTACATATTATTAACAACTTTTACAGTGACAAGAAGAATCGGCTCGGTATCGGCTCGGTATCGGTCGATCCTCAAGGCTGCAGTATCGGTATCGGATGCGGTATCGAGCCATCCCTAGTTATAACACCAGTTTTCTGGGCGGCCCACTCACTGACTCGGAGATCATTTTCACAAGCTGTAGCTTTTAGGAAGCCACTGGTTTCTGTGCCCAGGTCAAACCAGCAGATTGAGACAGATTTTCATCATGATGGAATGGGAGTTTAGTTTCTTCCCCACGGTTAAAAGTCCATAGAAGTGTGACTCAAGGCCAGTCATATGTAATGAAGTCAGTCATCTAAGTGTAAAACCGACAAAACGACACTAAAATCATCTCATGAGTTTCTTCTTCGACTATTTTTGTGTTGGAGTACTAAAGTCCCAAACTCTAATGTGTAGTTTGCAAAATATAACTTCATTTTCATCATGCATGATCACAGACGGACTTCCACCCTTTGTACCTGAACAATGTGTTCTTGCCACCTGAAACTAATTTCTCTGTTTATGTGGAGGAATCCTCCTTCCTGACGCCATTCCCGTCACCAGAATTGCATCGTGAAGTCGAGCGTTTTAGTCTCACCGTGAAGAATTCATGAGGAAAGAAAAGACTCCGGTGTGGATGTGAATGTTAGTGGATTGAGGGAGGAAACCGTAGGACGTGGAGACAACCCATGCATGTGGGAAATATCTGTCATTTTTCTGGAAAAGAAATCTTGAAAGATCGGGATGACTAGTATCAGCTATCGGGCCGATGCTGCATGGAGTTGTGGTATTCGGGTAAAGCTCTGCAATAAAACCTGTCTAGTACTACGTGACATCATGTGTCAACAACGTCATCTACGGGTTCTCAAGGCAACACAAGAGATGTTGATTAATTCTTTGATATTAAATGAGAATGACAAAAGTAAGACTAAGTACATTATGTTCTGCCAACATATGAAAGAGGAGTATTGTTAGTGTATGGAGTATGAATTAGGATTTATGCCATGTAATAAGTACTGATAGCGGTGCTCAGTATCGGCAAGTAGCTAAAGGTTCATACTCGTACTGGTCCTTTAAGAAAGTGGCAGTGGTGAATCGCGACGAAAAGACGCCAAGATCATGTTGGCTGAAACTTCTCACCGACTTTGAAGAGGTGATCCCAGACGGCCACAAACTGTTTCCAGAAAGGCAGGTAGGGCCACACAGACTTGGGGAAGAGGACGACGATCATAGACAGACGAAACATTTCCCCCACCGAGGAGATGAACTTGTGCGTCTCCTCGGGCACCGTCACCTCCATGCTGCCCATTCGAGTCTCGAACAAGACCGAGCAGATGCCTGGAATGAAAACCACAAGCACTGGACCACGAGGCACCTCATAATCTCATCTCTTTGGCAGTTTTTACAAGCAATTGACCTAATAACTTTCCAATGCAATCAAATATTTGAGCCAAAATCCAAATAACTTTTGCCCAACAAGGTAATGAGTAGCATTTTGAAAAGGAAGGTTTGCTTAGCAAAAACAGGTTTTCTATCTCAATTATGGCTTAAATGCAAGTATGATTTTTTACATTGTTGCCAAGATTTTACCTTATTGGCTTCATTATATTCACATTTTTAATCAATAATACATCATCACTTACTACAGCTCAAGACTGCTTAACATTTTCACAAAATGTTTCTAAGAAATATTTGACATGAATCGTCACGACTTTTACTTTTGACAGACTTGAAAAATGGCTGTAAATCTCTGGCACTGCAATGAATTTGTTTAAATCTTACGCGCAAGACAAGAACTGTTCTGTGTCAACAGGTATTTATGAATACGAGCAGATGGAAATCACTTGCGGGGTTCCTCAAGGCTCCATCCTTGGACCTCTTTAATTTCACATCTACATGCTTCCTGTAGCTCAGATTATTGAACGTTACAACATCTGCTATGATAATTACACAGAAGACACATTGCTCTGTATACCGTTTGCCCCCTTCCTCATTTTACCACACTTAAATGTTTCAGATCATCAAACAAACTGAAACATTAGTCAAAGATAATACAAGTAAACCATACCAACAGTAAACATGGTGGTGGCAGTGTGACAGTCTGGGCGGTTCTGCTGCTTCAACACCTGGAAGACTTGCTGTGATAAACAGAAGTATGAATCCTGGCGTCTACCAAAATACCCTGAAGGAGAATGTCTGGCCAGCTATTCATGACCTCAAGCTGAAGAGAACTTGGTTCACAGCAGGACAATGATCCAGAACACACCAGCAAGTCCACCAGTGAATGGCTGAAGAAAAACTAAATGTAGACTTTGGAGTGGCCTCGTCAAAGTCCTGACCTCAATCCTACTGAATTGCTGTGGCAGGACCTTAAAAAGGCACTTCAAACACTGTAATCTGGCTGAATTACAACAATTCTGCAAACATGACTGGTCAAAGTTCCTCCACAGCAAGTTATAAAAGACTCACTGCAAGTTATCACAAACACTTGATTGCAATAGTTGCTGCTAAGGGTTTCCCAAGCAGTTATTAGGTTTAGGGAGCAAACACTTTTCCACTCCACCGTATCAGTGTCAATGAGTGACCACAGCCACTTGTACCTGCTGAGCAAGTGCAGAAATGACCTTTCCATTTGATTTTATTTAACCTTTATCTAACCAGGAACCCTGTTGAGATCGAGATCCCTTTTACAAAGCCAAGAGATCCACAAAATTAAGATCAGATTTAACACATTCCGTTAAAATCATAATTACCAGAGACAAATCTAAAAGAGAAAATGCAGATTTTGTAAAACAGATTGCTATAAAGTGCAACAGCTTATAATACATTTCAAGGTGCGTAACAAATTAAATTAAAGAGATATGTGTCAGCACTTTCTACAAGTTAACAGAAAAAAATTAGAAGTGACTGTTTTTGGGTAAATACATTTTACTGATTACCTTTATCTTAGTCTCCAGGTTTATTCTGTATTCTCCTTTTCATGCCTTTTTATTCACTTTGTTTAACTAGAATAGAATAACTTTATTGTCATTGTCACCAGTACAAGGAGATTTCTTAAAAGTGCCACCATATATATAAAATCAATCAAAACTTACAAAATAAAATGTTTCTTCATTGCCTTTTTTTTAATGTATTTCCTTTTGTCTCAATGTTCCATTAATACATTTGCTCTGCCTTCACAATCACACATTTCAAATCGTCTAATGGACAGTGTGAAATTAATTTTCTTTTCATTTGAACTTTTTTCATTCACAAAAAAAATGGCGAGTGAACGAGTGACTGTGTTTACACCATCTGATCTACAGTCGTCTGTGACGCCACTTCACCCAACGCCATGATGTCACCACGAACACATGCCGGCGTGTTGAGAACGGTGGTGAGGAAGAAGCAGCAGAGTAATCCATGCCACAGATTTGTAATTCATGATGCCTCGTCTCCAAGATCACAGTTTGTTTGGAACTTTTGCGGGAAAATCGAGATTTATTTCCCAAATGATTGATAACTTGAATGATAACTGCTGCCCTCAACATTTGTTGGTGCCAACTGGTGACAAAGGTAAATCAGTTTGTTTGGTGTGTTTTTGGAATAAAGTTTGAAGAGCGACTGCGAGGCAACGTCGTATCGCTGACGTCCTCAGAGCTTCAACTTCTGTAGGAATTCACCCACAGTCAAAGAACGGCGTCCATCTTTCTGTCCTTCTCGGGGAAGTTCATGTGAATGTGCCACTTGTTCTCCCGCTCACCTTCGAAGGCAAACTTGTAGAGTTCTCCGGTGAGATCGTGGACCATCACGCCCTGCCCGCCGGTCTCCCGCAGCCAGGCCAGTCTGTGGACGAAGTCCGTCACCACCTGGTTGATGGTGTCGCTGTAGGAAGACACGTGTTTGGGCTTCAACATCCGGGGGTTCAAGATGCTCCGGATACGCAGCCACTTCTCACCCATCCTGGAATCAAACATGAAGACATTTCCCAAATCAATAGGCGCATGTCTGCGTGTGTGTGTGTGTGTGTGTGTCCTGAGTATGCACACAAGTTTGTTGTTTTGTTTATTCCTTTAACAAACAGAGATATTTACTGTCCATATGTAACTATTATTACCAAATACTTTACTGCCCTGTACCTGAAAAATTACTTAAATACAGCTGGAAATGATCTGTACTTCAAAACTAGCTCACTCTATTTCATATTCCTGAACTTAAACTGTGGCATCTGCTTTGATTTTAAGATTTCAAATATAATTTCAAAGATACCAATACTTTAACATACGTTCCAATATTATAAAGAACAACACAATAAACCTTGAACTATTTCATTTCACTTGTAGTAAATGTAACAGTTTGGCTTTTGTACATTTTGTACATTTGTACAAGTGACAGAGCTCAGGTGTGTCAAACACTGTGATGACAGGATGCGAGGTTGAGAGACTCAAACATAAGCTCACAACAAGCAGAACGAGGAGTCCGACCAGAACGGCGGAATACTGACAGAAAACTACAATTACACAAAGTCAAATATGCTTCAAGAGGCTTTTTAAACATGGTCAAACATCATTTGAATTTTGGCGTCTTTATACTTGCCTTCTTTGCTTAAGAACACATTGTAATAGGACGCGTGTTGTATTTACTTTGTAAAACTTTTCACTTTTTAATGACTTCTTTTAACTCTGTAGACAGAAGTTTGTTTCAACTCTTCATATTCCACTTAAGTATTTTGAAAAAGGAGCCATAGAAGAATATTTCAAGACATTTAGAGACATCCTTAAAAAAAACACACACAAAAATCCCAACAAAATGTTATTCTTAAGTAACACAAATCTGATGGAAAGTGTCCAGCAAACTCAAATTGCATCGTATTTTCCAACAAAAGTTCTCAATAAGCTAAAATTCTCACTGGATGTCTTCAAACATCTTTCACAATATCCTGGTCTGACCTGCTATGACAAAAAAACATTTATTTTCCTCCCTAAAGTGGACATACATTGTTATATAGCCCACTAAGATGCAAGTTTTACTTAAAACTACCGTTTGTAAAAAGAATATTGAGCTATTATCTCCTGTCTCTCTCTCTCTGTGTGTGTGTGTGTGTGTGTGTGTGTGTGTGTGTGTGTGTGTGTGTGTGTGTGTGTGTGTGTGTGTGTGTGTGTGTGTGGCTCTCTCTCTACTATACTAATATATTACAGTATATTATTGTCACTTAGTTCATGTAATAATTTTACAACTTTGTATCCACAAATATTAAAATCCTCAAAGTGGTGGACCTGCACTCTAGCTAAACCCAGACTTAAGTTAGACGTTTATTAATTAATTAAATAAATCTTAGTTTTTATTAAATTGCTGATCTTGGAGAGACACAGTTTCATGCTAAATGAACGTTATAAAACTAGTCTTTTAATTTAAATATAGTCTGTGTTGAGTCGACATTAATTACGTGGTTTTCCCTAAATAAAAATCCCTTACAAGCTTCAGTAGGAAAACAATGTGATTAATCGCAATTAAATACTTTTTTCTGCAATTAATTACAGAAAATTGTGAAATTAATCTCCCCCTTGAACTGCAACCTTATCGTGGTGGTGGAGTTTGAGCACCCAAATGACCCTCGGGTCATTCAAGAGGTCATTGTTGGGGGGCTTGCCCCCCCAGTAGGGTCTCCCAAGGCAAACAGGTCCGAGGCGACGGGTCAGACTAAAAGCAGTTCAAAAGACCCCTATGAACACACACAAGAGGAGCACGGAGACGTCGTCCGGTTTGGCGCAGCCGGGGCCACACCCTGGAGCCAGGCCCGGGGTGGAGGCTCGCACGCGAGCGCCTGGTGGCCGGGTTGTTGCCCGCGGGACTCGGCCGGGCTCAGCCCGAAGGGACGACGCGGGCCCCTCTTCCTCATCCTCCTGTGGACCCACCACCCACAGAGGCTGCCGTAGGGGTCGGGTGCAGTGTGGATTGGGTGGCAGTCGACGGCAGGGGCCTCGACGACCCGATCCCCGGACACGGACTCTGGCTTTTGGGACATGGAATGTGACCTCGCTGGGGGGGAAGGAGCCCGAGCTTGTGAGGGAGGCTGAGAGATACCGTCTAGATATAGTCGGGCTCACCTCCACTCACAGCTTGGACTCTGGAACCCAGCACCTCGACAGGGGCTGGATACTCCACTGCTCTGGAGTTGCCCGCGGTGTAAGGCGGCGGGCTGGAGTGAGCTTGCTTATTGCCCCACAGCTCAGCCGCCATGTGTTGGAGTTCTGTGGCCGCAGGGTCTCTGGCGCCTGTCATGGCGGCAATACCCGAACCCGGTGGTGGAAACCGGAAGTAAGGGATGCCGTCAAGCTGAAGAAGGAGTCCTACCAGGCACTGTTAGCTCATAGGACTCCCGAGGCAATCGACAGGTACCGGCAGGCCAAGCGAGCTGCAGCCCGGGCTGTGGTGGAGGCAAAAACTCGGGTCTGGGAGGAGTTCGCAGAGGCCATGGAGGAGGACTTTCGGTCGGCCTCGAGGAAATTCTGGCAAACTGTCCGGCGCCTCAGGCGGGGGAAGCAGTTCTCCACCAACACTGTTTACAGTGGAAGTGGGGAGCTGTTGACCTCAACTGGGGACATTGTTGGGCGGTGGAAGGAATACTTCGAGGACCTCCTCAATCCCACCACCACGTCTTCCATTGAGGAAGCAGAGACTGGGTTCTCAGAGGTGGACTCGTCCATTTCCCAAGCTGAAGTCACCGAGGTTGTTGTGAAGCTCCTCGGTGGCAAGGCACCGGGAGTGGATGAGATTCGCCCAGAGTTCCTTAAGTCTCTGGACGTGCAGGGACTGTCGTGGCTGACTCGTCTCTGCAACATCGTGTGGCGGGCGGGGACAGTACCTCTGGACTGGCAAACTGGGGTGGTGGTCCCTCTCTTCAAGAAGGGGGATCGGAGGGTGTGTTCCAACTACAGAGGGATCACACTCCTCAGCCTCCCCGGGAAAGTCTATTCCAGGGTACTGGAGAGGAGGGTCCGGCCGTTAGTCGAACCTCGGATCCAAGAGGAACAATGCGGTTTTCGTCCTGGTCGTGGAACACTGGACCAGCTCTATACCCTCCACCAGGTGCTTGGGGGTTCGTGGGAGTTCGCCCAACCAGTCCACATGTGTTTTGTGGATCTGGAGAAGGCGTTCGACCGCGTCCCCCGAGATGTCCTGTGGGGGGTGCTCCGGGAGTATGGAGTCCGTGGTCCCTTGTTGAGGGCTGTTCGGTCTTTGTATTCCCGGAGCAGGAGTCTGGTTCGCATTGCCGGCAGTAAGTCGGACCTGTTTCCTGTGCACGTTGGCCTCCGGCAGGGGTGTCCTTTATCACCGGTTCTGTTCATCATATATATGGACAGAATTTCTAGGCACAGCCGGGGGCCGGAGGGGGTCCAGTTTGGGGACCACAGGATCTCATCTCTGCTATTTGCGGATGATGTGGTTCTGTTGGCCCCATCAAGCCTGGATCTCCAGCGTGCACTGACACGGTTCGCAGCAGAGTGTGAAGCAGCTGGGATGAGGATCAGCACCTCTAAACCCGAGGCCATGGTTCTTGACCGGAAAAAGGTGGCTTGCCCCCTCCAGGTCGGTGGAGCACCCTTGTCCCAGGTGGAGGATTTCAAGTATCTTGGGGTTTTGTTCACGAGTGGGAGGAAGATGGAGCGTGAGATCGACAGGCGGATCGGTGCAGCGTCTGCAGTTATGCGGACGTTGTATCGGTCCGTCGTGGTGAAGAAGGAGCTGAGCCAAAAAGCGAAGCTCTCGATTTACCGGTCGATCTTCGTTCCTACCCTCACCTATGGTCATGAACTATGGGTCATGACCGAAAGAACGAGATCCCGGATACAAGCGGCTGAAATGAGCTTCCTCCGTAGGGTGGCTGGGCGTACCCTTAGAGATAGGGTGAGGAGCTCAGTCACCCTTAGAGATAGGGTGAGGAGCTCAGTCACCCTTAGAGATAGGGTGAGGAGCTCAGTCACCCTTAGAGATAGGGGGAGGAGCTCAGTCACCCTTAGAGATAGGGGGAGGAGCTCAGTCACCCTTAGAGATAGGGTGAGGAGCTCAGTCACCCTTAGAGATAGGGTGAGGAGCTCAGTCACCCTTAGAGATAGGGGGAGGAGCTCAGTCACCAGGGAGGAGCTCGGAGTAGAGCCGCTGCTCCTCCACATCGAGAGGAGCCAGCTGAGGTGGCTCGGGCATCTATTTCGGATGCCCCCCGGACGCCTCCCTAGGGAGGTGTTCCGGGCATGTCCCTCCGGTAGGAGGCCTCGGGGCAGACCCAGGACACGCTGGAGGGACTATGTCTCTCGGCTGGCCTGGGAACACCTTGGGGTGCCACCGGAGGAGCTGGAGGAAGTGTCTGGAGCGAGGGAAGTCTGGGCAACTCGGCTCAGACTGCTGCCTCCGCGACCCGGCCCCGGATAAGCGGTAGCCAATGGATGGATGGATGGATGTGAAATTAATTAGTAATTTTTTTTTTAAACGATTGACAGCACAAATTTTTATATGCCTGTAAAAATACAATACTTCTATCCAAATAAGGCTTTAAAACAAAATGTTTTAATAAATATTGATGTTGTAAATGTAATGCAGGCAAATTCAAAATGCGTAAAAGTTTCAAGTCATCAGTTGCATAGACCTTGTGATGAAAACATACAACTTGTGAAGAAAATTATTAGGATTGTTCATCTGCATATTAAATTGCAACCTACATTCAGGCAAAATAAATACTGCCAAACACTAATAACGTGACTAAATGAGACCAAATAACATTATATAATTTTGTCTAAACTAAAATGGAGACATTTCAGCAGTTTTTATTTTGTAAATCACATTTACTCAACATTCTTCTCCTATACAATTAATTATCGTCATCGTTAAATGACCAGCATTTACGTTGTGTCTCATTTTCATCACGTGATAAAGGTTCATTGACGATGACACGATGACTTATGAAGTTTCATTGACATTAATAGCGAGGTATATTTTTTGCCCATATAACAACTTTTAACTTGTTTAAAGAAATGGGGTATTTTTTTGGTTGAATGGCGAATAAATATTTATAATGGTGGAAATAAAGATGTAAATATAATTTTTTTTAAAACAGAGGACCTATAGTTGAACCTTGAGGAACTCCTTGAGCCTGAAAAACATTAGACACCATTTTGTTCATTAAAAATATATAGCTGAACATTTGAAAGGAGAAATATTTTGAGAATAAGTTGGTTCAGAAATCCAGATTACTTTTCTACTGTAAAAAATACCATCAGTTTGAGATGCTGTGAAATTGGTAAACAAAATTTTTTTAAATGGAAATCTTTAAAATTGCATGCAGATGTGTGAGCGGGGGTGCACTCACTCCGTCAGGGGTCCGTGGGCCTGCTTCCTGAGCTCCCTGTAACCCCTCCAGTGGGGCATGTCGGTCCGGACCGGGTGCTTCCCCTCCTGCCTCAGGACCTGCTCGATCAACTCGGCGCTGGCCACGTTCACCACCACCATGGGGCCGTATTTGGATTTCCACAGGGGACCGTAGAGCTTACTGTGTTCGACCTCACAGCAAACGATGCGAGATGGCGAGTTATTATGAAAAGTGATTAACGCATTCAGTCAACTGACAGATGGATCGTCCTTCTTATCCCTGAGACTGCGGTGTCAAACATCAGGCCGTGGGTCAAAACCAGCCCGCAAAGAGGTTCCAATCCGGACAAACCACCGGTTTTTTTTTCTCAATACATTTCTTAAGAGTAGCAACGCAACATGACACTGAGACTTGAACTGAGATATTTGTGATGCTGCCATGAAAACTAGCAAACTAGCATGAGCCTCCAAGTCACTGTCAGGGTTGTAAAAACACCCAGAATGCAACAGCTATAAGGGACGCATTTATATATGATATTTCACCAAAAGATTTCATTAAAACTGCCTTAATGTTGACATTCTGGCCATTTTCTGGAGAAATTGTTTAATTTTGTGAAAAAAAATTCAGCATTTTATCATTTTATCCATCTGTGAGATTATCAAAGGATTATCTTATCTCATCTTACTCTACACCATGACAATGAAAATCTTTAAAAAGTTTACATTTAAAGGTCATTATAGCGCTATTTTCCTGGTCGGACTCACTCAACATGAAATTCAGCTAAATATGGCGCCTGAACTAAAATGTCTATTTGTTATTGACTGATTTGAAGCATGGAGTGTTAATAGTTCTGGATTCACTTTGAGAAAGTCCACTTGTAGAGTTTGCGTGTTCTATTTACCAAAAAAAACACGAATTGAGCTGCACAGATTTAGACATAAAACAAAATCCCCACCCAGACCTGCTCTGTGGTTTTCTGGTACTGATGTATGTGGAGGTACTGTGTGCATATGCACCTTTATATACAACACGTGCATAGATGCAAATGCAGTCCTATGCAAACAACAGCAGGGCAACTCACAGTGCCCCCAGGAGACAACTCATCCACGAATGAGATTTCAGAATTCTTTTGAGAAAATACATTCTGTATAATGTACTATTACATAATATCATTTCTAATTGATATTTTATATATTTTCATATCTCTAGCATACGTCCATACATATTTAGTATATCATATGGCTTTGTTTACCATCTCTTAATGGCAAACATGTGCATGCAAATACGTTTTGAGGACTTATTTTGATGAAATGCTGGAAAGTGTTGCTGGATAGAGTTGGAAGCTGCATATAAATATCCTGAAGCCAAAATAAGCAAAAAAAAATATTTACATACTTTGTAAGACCCGATCAGTATTAGAACACAATTCACTCAACGTATTATATAACTCCCTCATTCTTCCATATCTGAGTTATGGTGTGGAAATATATACAAAACAAACATTGATCCAATTTTTTTTTTTTTTTTTTACTTCAACTTGATTTGAGTCGAATGGTCTTCTGATTAATATTATGCTTCAACAAATCCTCTGTTTGCCACATCAAAGATGCTAAAAATACACAATATTCTAATCTCCGGGGAACAATAAAATAAAGATCTGAAAAGTGAAAATGCAAGATGGCCGCCCAGTGAATGGCTGGGGGGTTCATCTTGGTGGGCCCACTGGAGCGCAGCAGCAGAACACTGCCAGACAAGGCTGCTTTTCAGAAAGTCAAAATACACGCCACACTCCACACTCCACACTCCACACTCCACACTCCACACTCCACACTCCACACTCCACACTCCACACTCCACACTCCACACTCCAAAATACCTGCAGGATGAGGTTGCTGGAATTCAAGTGAGAGGACACGAGTGGTGCTTCAGTCGTTGGGTGTAAAGACCCGGAGAGACAAAATGTCAAGCCATGCAAAGAGGACGCCAACAGTTCATAACTAAGGGCCAATCCCAATTCTATTCGTACCCCTACGCCAGTGGTTCTCAACCTTTTTTCAGTGATGTACCCCCTGTGAACATTTTTTGAATTCAAGTACCCCCTAATCAGAGCATTTTTGGTTGAAAAAAAAGAGATAAAGAAATGGTAAATGGTCTAGATTTATATAGCGCCTTCTAACCACACTGAGTGCAGTCCCAAAGCGCTTTACATATCAGCTCATTCACCCATTCACGCTCACATTCACACACCAATGGGACAGAGCTGCCATACAAGGCGCTAGTCGACCACTGGGAGCAATTTAGGGTTTAGTGCCTTGCCCAAGGACACTTCGACACATAGACCGGTGTAGACTGGGATCGAACCTCCGACCTCTCACTCCGAAGACGACCACTCTACCACCTGAGCCACGGAAGTACAATACAGCACTATGTCATCGGTTCTTGAACTATTTGGAAAAAAGATATAAAAATAACTAAAAACTTGTTGAAAAATAAACAAGTGATTCAATTTTTAAATAAAGATTTCTACACATAGAAGTAATCATCAACTTAAAGTGCCCTCTTTGGGGATTGTAATAGAGATCCATCTGGATTCATGAACTTAATTCTAAACATTTCTTCTCAAAAAAAGAAATCTTTAACATCAATCTTCATGGAACATGTCCACAAACAATCTAGCTGTCAACACTGAATATTGCATTGTTGCATTTCTTTTCACAGTTCTTTTTGACAGACATTTTAGTGAGAAACCTGAGCTTGTGCTTCACTGAGGATCTTTGTCAGTCTTGGTGGCAGGGAGGCAACTGCTGTGATCAAGCTCTTCTCCGCGCAGAGTCGGTTTCTTTGCTTTGATTTGATCACAGTCATTGCAGAGAAGGAGGACTTGCATAAATATGTGGAGGCAAAGGGTAATAGCTGCTCCAAAGCTTTCTGCCCCAGGTCAGGGTGCTCCTGCTTCACAAACACCCAGAACTGTGTGAGTGTGGAGGTGGAAAACTTCATCTGGAAGCCACGGTCAGATGACACTTCCAGGAGTTTTTCCTGATAAGTGACAGGTAGCTTGCTTCTGGTAGCTTCAGACAATAGAAACGGATTTCTCACCCAATCCAGCTGTGCAGATTTCTCCTCCATGTCAGGAAAGTAGGAATGAAAATCTTGAATCAAGTTGGTCAAATGACCCATGATGACGGACTTGACTGGAGCTCTGTCCACATCCTCATTTGTGAGAAAATCACCCACCTGAGGAAAGCAGGTGAAATTTCCCTGAGCACAGGCCGTTTTCCACAGCTTAGCTTTCTTCTGAAGACCACCCACCTTGTCATAAAGGTTTAAAATGTTGGTGTCCTTGCCCTGTAGGGACATATTCAGTTCATTCAGTTTGCCGAAAATAACTGCCAGATATCATAACTTAGCAAGCCAGTCCGTGTCCTGGAACAAGGTGGCGTGGGGGGAATGGTGATCAATCAGAAAGGTGTGTACCTCGGAACGTAATTCCAACAGCCGGTGTAGTATTTTCCCTCGGGAGAGCCGGCGCACGTCTGTGTGCAGCAGCAGTTGCGTGTGTTCAGCTCCCATATTTTCACAGAGGCGACGAAACAGACGTGAATTAAGTGGCCTTGACTTTATAAAGTTGATGACTTTGACGCTGTCGTTTAAAACGTCATGAAGCACAGGGCTAATTTTCCTGGACGCCAATGCCTCCCTGTGTATGACACAGTGAGTCCACTTCACGTCGGGGTTTTCTTTTTTAGCGCGTGCAATCAGTCCTCTCACGCTGCCCGTCATTGACGCTGCTGCATCTGTGCAGATGCTGCTACAGGACTTCCAGCTGATGCTATTCTCAGAGAAGAAGGTGTTGACAATGTCAAAAATGTCCTCTCCTGTTGTTCTCCCCTTTAATGTTTTACAAAAAAGTATGTGCTCATAAATATCGTCAGTATCGATGTATCTGGCAAAACCTACAAGTTGTGCATTTCCACTAATATCTGTGGATTCATCCAGCTGGAGGGAAAATGAGTCGCTAAGTTTTCCAACAACTTGCTCAACAATGTCTTTTCCCATTTTATCTACTCTCCGGCAAACAGAGTCATTTGATAAAGGCACATTCTTTATTTTCTCGGCTGCGTTTTTATCCAGCATTGTCTCGGCCAGCCCTGCAGCGGCTGGAAGTATCAGATCTTCAGCGATAGTGAACGGCTTTTTGGCTTTAGCAACAAGCAAAGACACCGCGTAAGAAGCCTCCAGGGCTTTGGCTGATGTTGTGGAGGCCTTCCGCATCGTGTCTTGAGATGACCTGAATTCATTTAGTCTCCTCTTAAAAAAATCAGGTGGCTTACCGACATGGCAAGCGTGTTTTGTCCGGAGATGCCGCTGTTAGCTAACATTTCTCCACAGAAAAAACACAATGCCTTGGGGGGGGGTTACAACTCGAAGCCGCAAATCCCATTAACACATATTCTTCGGAATACTGTCTGAATTTTGCCGGCTCTGGTTTGGCCTTCTTTGGCACATGTTCCTCCGTGTTTTCAGCTGGATTACTGCTACGCTTTAACCAAGCCTCCATTGTTTTCTACATCGATAGTTGATTGACAGTTGGTGCCGTGTGGCACCGCCAGGTAGGGTCAAACCATCATGGCATGGGGGAAACTCTGGGTTTATGGTAATGAATGGAATAGCCTATTACTTGATATGATGTTCAGTTTATGAACTTACATTCATATTTTGTTGAAGTATTATTCAATAAATATATTAATAAAGGATTTTTGAATTGTTGCTATTTTTAGAATATTTTAGAAAAATCTCACGTACCCCTTGGCATACCTTCAAGTACCCCCAGGGGTACGCGTACCCCCATTTGAGAACCACTGCCCTACGCCTACCCATTAGCCCTCTGCCTACCCCTCAGCCCTCCACCTCCAAAATGAGGGCAAAGGCAGTTTCAGCCCTTAGACTTGGGACACCCCCTCTCCCTCTGCTCAGCCCCACCCCTCTTGCTCCGTCTCATAGTTGTGATGTCATAATACGGCGCCGTTATATCACCAGCGCTGAACCACGGATGTTTGTTGATTTTCCAGCAGGAGCATCGTCATGCCGTCCCAAATTCAACGTGTTGCAGTAGCTTGGCTGCTTTGTTTCGTTTTCCGCCTTTCCACATCAAGGCGAAGAAATAGACGGAGACATGGATTACTTCAGTTTTTGCGCTGTATTTGGACTTCAGAAATATTTCCTCATTCACCATGCGAAAGCGGAGGAGCTTCCTTGTTTGCTCGGGGGTCCCTGTTTTCAAAACACCCATATTAGAAGACTTTGGAACTCTGCAGTGTAATAATAAAATGTTATAAACACGGTCTCTACCAAACAAATACACACGGAAGCTCCATACGGCAGACGGCGGCGCTACTGCCGTTCTTACTAGTATAAAACAAAACAGGTTTATATAACTTTAGAAGCGTATATATGTGAAATGTGAGTCCTTCGGCGCCATGTCCTCCTTCCCCTCTGTTTAAAGTGTGCATCTGTATACGCTTCGTTTCAAGGGGTGAATAGCCCTTCCCCTTACCCCTCTGACTCTGCGCAATAGTGAAATGGGACACCCCTCAGACTCTCGTGACCGAGCATTTCAAAGGGGTAGGGGTAAGATGAAGGGCTAAGGGGGAGCATTGGGACGCAGCCTAACGCATGAATTTGTGAAGAAGCTGTGCATTTTCACTCAGAAAATGGGTCGCTGACTTTCCGAACGTCAGGTCCTCATGGTGTGGAGTTGTGAAGCTCATGGAGTCTTATGAGATCAGGACTGCTGCAGTTTGACTGCGAATCCTAATGTCTGATTCCACATCCCGGTTATACGACTCTGAATTGACCAAGTCAGACTCGAGGACTTACTGGTTACTTCGCCACTTGAAACCAAGTCTGACATCAACTTCAACAAAGATGGGCTGGTTGATTTGATTGCGTTGGCCTGTGTTAACGCTGCTGGGTCATAATTGGCACTGTTGTATTGACTGACTGTGTCTCCTGCTTGACCAGAGAATCAATTTTAGCCTTATCTGTATCAGCCAGCTGGAACTACCTTAAGACTTTTCACAAATCACAGTAAAGTATTATGGAAGCACAGCCTTGTACCTGCACGACAATGACGTCCTTATTCATGTAGTCTGTCAACATGCTAAACACGTCTCATGTCTCGTGGACAAAGATGGCCACTAAAATCAGAGGACAGAGAATGAAGTTGAAGTCTACTTCACAACCTGGACCCGTCAGTGGTCATGCGCTCACTGATTAGCTTCAGAGCAACTTCCTGCATGACACCAGTTGGCAGATCAACATATTTTCATAAAATTGTTGTAGCAACACACCTGGTGCCTACAATCAGTGGCAGGTCGGTCAGAAACACAAGCGAGATGCAACTTCACCCTTCTGGCTACATCATCATTTTGTTGCTCAACTACATCAACATCACATCTTTCATCATCGGGAGCAGGTTTGTTCTTTCACCAACATGATCCCACCTTTCTGGGCATTTCTCATCCACTGGCAAACAAATATTACCACAGAACAGGAGAAGTGGTGGGAACTCTGGCCCCCTCACGAGGACGAGCACTGATGGGAACTCTGGCCCCCCCCATCATGAGCCTTTCTCTTAAAAACCAAAACACTCTGAGCAAAAACCATGTTTGCATCGTAACTCCTATAGAAGTTATAGTTGGTCGAGTCATTTCAAAGTTCAGCTGGCAGCCATCTTGGATTTATGCTAATTTAAAAATGTCATTCATTCCCTCTTGTCAATAATAGACTCCTTAGAGGATGAATCCATGGAATCATACACTTGTCACAATCACGAGGTTCACGAGAGAAGGCACTAAAGGCCCCTGCAAACTCCCCTTTTTGAAACCATAAGAACAAGACGAAGGTTCTGCAGTGACGTCAGCAAGCTGTTCAGCAGGACTGATCATACTCTGCAAGACGCTGGCGAACTCGCAGGCCACGCCCCTTGCAGCATGTGCCCATCTTGACCAGTCAAACATTTGGATGAGACAGCGATAGGGTGCGACAATGGTGGAGAGAGTCGTTTGAGTTGATGAGAGAGGAAGAGGAGGAAGAAAGACAGACGATCAAAGCTGAGGAGGGAGAAGAATTATTAAAATACGCTCCAGTGGAGGAAATGAAGAAGAGGTGACCACAAGACGCTGCTGAACTCGCAGGCCAGGCCCCCCACAACAGGCCACGCTCCCTCACAGCAGCCACACATCTGTGAAGCGGCATTTTCACTTTTCAGCTGCACAGTTTATTTCTCGCCTTCTGTGCTGTCAGAAATACATTTCTCTGAACGGTTTCAGTGATAGAAGAGAGAGTTTTTGTACGAGCGCCATGTTTGTCTGGTTTTAACTGCAGGAGCTGACCACTTTCAGTGATGCCTTCAGGTGCATCACGACATTTTAACAAGCTGCGGCGCTCAGACAGTGGCGAATTTTGGAAGCTAAATATGATTAAAATATGACTGATAGTGATTCTTGAGCTGGAACACGCATGTGCAGCACATGTAAATGCACAGTTCGACGACTGGCACTGCTGAAACAAATGTGTTCGGCCAGAAGGAGCTCACCGACGGAAGTGACGGCATTTTGGGTCGGCAACGTACGTCACTGCCGAACTTTCGTCTTGTTCTCATGGAGTATGAACTGGCCTTAAGGTGTCAACTGGACGACAGGCGGAGGACAGACACTTTGAATGTGATCCCAGCCACCCAGGTCACAGTTCCCTTTCCCAGCAGGGTCGAGACGTAGAGCCATGAATGTTTACAGAACAGCGTCTTCCTCAGAGCCGTGACCGACAGAACCAACCTCTGCAAAACACACCGCAGCCTCTCAGAACCAAACACACAATGACTTGCTCATCTTGAACATTTTCAAAGGGATCTTCTTGTACGTCTTTTTAAATATTGTATTGTTGAGTATGTTGAGAGTGTGAGTATCTGCGAGTACTTTCTTCTGAGAGGTGAAAACCGAATAATAGCGATCTATTCTATTCCAGTTGATCAGAAAATACAATACCAATTTTCCTATTACTAATTTTTGGATGCTGTAAGTGGTAAGAGGGAGTGTTCAGAGACGGCACAGCCATCGTCGGGCGTGTCGGAGACGACAGACAGGAGGACTGTAGGGCGATGGGGTCAGGTTCAGGTGAGGCAGGACATCCAGGCAGCACAAGCTGATCATGCACTGAAAACAATATAATTTTCATGTCGGGCCACTGGTGGGTGCCGTTGATCGTTTTTGTGTTGAAACCACACACATGTGGCCGAGAACAATGAGCTTTAAACATGAAAACTGGGAGAACACGGACATTCCAGTGGAGAGACCACCAAGTTATTACGGTGACTGTCAAAATAAAACTACCAAGTTGGATTGTGATCCCGGTGACTGTCAAAATAAAACTACCAAGTTGGATTGTTATCACGGTGACTGTCAAAATAAAACCATCAGGTTAGATTGTCATTATGGTGACTGTCAAAATAAAAGTACCAAGTTGGATCGTTATCACGGTGACTGTCAAAATAAAACCATCAGGTTAGATTGTCATTATGGTGACTGTCAAAATAAAAGTACCAAGTTGGATTGTTATTACAGTGACTGTCAAAATATAAGTACTAAGTCCCAGGAGAATATCAACTGGAGACATTGTTCCGATTGGCTGTAGTGAGCATGTGCAGAGGCCTACACTACAAAGCGGACAACATACCCAGGATATCTGTCCGTTACCTCGGTTAACTAAGCCAGAGATTCGCAATCCTGAAAAGTGTCAACATCCATCCATCCATCCATCCATTGGCTACCGCTTTATCCGGGGCCGGGTCGCGGAGGCAGCAGTCCAAGCAGAGTTGCCCAGACTTCCCTCGCTCCAGACACTTCCTCCAGCTCCTCCGGTGGCACCCCAAGGCGTTCCCAGGCCAGCCGAGAGACATAGTCTCTCCAGCGTGTCCTGGGTCTGCCCCGAGGCCTCCTACCGGAGGGACATGCCCGGAACACCTCCCTAGGGAGGCGTCCGGGGGGCATCCGAAATAGATGCCCGAGCCACCTCAGCTGGCTCCTCTCGATGTGGAGGAGCAGCGGCTCTACTCCGAGCTCCTCCCTGGTGACTGAGCTCCTCACCCTATCTCTAAGGGTGACTGAGCTCCTCACCCTATCTCTAAGGGTGCGCCCAGCCACCCTACGGAGGAAGCTCATTTCAGCCGCTTGTACCCGGGATCTCGTTCTTTCGGCCATGACCCATAGTTCATGACCATAGGTGAGGGTAGGAACGAAGATCGACCGGTAAATCGAGAGCTTCGCTTTTTGGCTCAGCTCCTTCTTCACCACGACGGACCGGTACAACGTCCGCATAACTGCAGACGCTGCACCGATCCGCCTGTCGATCTCACGCTCCATCTTTCCCCCACTCGTGAACAAGACCCCAAGATACTTAAACTCCTCCACTTGGGACAAGGGCACTCCACCGACCTGGAGGGGGCAAGCCACCTTTTTCCGGTCGAGAACCATGGCCTCGGATTTAGAGGTGCTGATCTTCATCCCAGCTGCTTCACACTCGGCTGCGAACCGTGTCAGTGCACGCTGAAGGTCCAGGCTTGATGGGGCCAACAGAACCACATCATCCGCAAATAGCAGAGATGAGATTCTGTGGTCCCCAAACCGGACCCCCTCTGGCCCCCGGCTGTGCCTAGAAATTCTGTCCATATATATGATGAACAGAACCGGTGATAAAGGACACCCCTGCCGGAGGCCAACGTGCACAGGGAACAGGTCCGACTTACTGCCGGCAATGCGAACCAGACTCCTGCTCCGGGAATACAAGGACCGAACAGCCCTCAACAAGGGACCCCGGACTCCGTACTCCCGGAGCACCCCCCACAGGACATCTCGGGGGACGCGGTTGAACGCCTTCTCCAGATCCACAAAACACATGTGGACTGGTTGGGCGAACTCCCACGAACCCTCAAGCACCTGGTGGAGGGTATAGAGCTGGTCCAGTGTTCCACGACCAGGACGAAAACCGCATTGTTCCTCTTGGATCCGAGGTTCGACTAACGGCCGGACCCTCCTCTCCAGTACCCTGGAATAGACTTTCCCGGGGAGGCTGAGGAGTGTGATCCCTCTGTAGTTGGAACACACCCTCCGATCCCCCTTCTTAAAGAGAGGGACCACCACCCCGGTCTGCCAGTCCAGAGGTACTGTCCCCGCCCGCCACGCGATGTTGCAGAGACGAGTCAACCACGACAGTCCCTGCACATCCAGAGACTTAAGGAACTCTGGGCGAATCTCATCCACTCCCGGTGCCTTGCCACCGAGGAGCTTCACAACAACCTCGGTGACTTCAGCTTGGGAAATGGACGAGTCCACCTCTGAGAACCCAGTCTCTGCTTCCTCAATGGAAGACGTGGTGGTGGGATTGAGGAGGTCCTCGAAGTATTCCTTCCACCGCCCGACAATATCCCCAGTTGAGGTCAACAGCTCCCCACTTCCACTGTATGAGTGTTGGTGGAGAACTGCTTCCCCCGCCTGAGGCGCCGGACGGTTTGCCAGAATTTCCTCGAGGCCGACCGAAAGTCCTCCTCCATGGCCTCTCCGAACTCCTCCCAGACCCGAGTTTTTGCCTCCACCACAGCCCGGGCTGCAGCTCGCTTGGCCTGCCGGTACCTGTCGATTGCCTCGGGAGTCCTATGAGCTAACAGTGCCCGGTAGGACTCCTTCTTCAGCTTGACGGCATCCCTTACTTCCGGTGTCCACCACCGGGTTCGGGGATTGCCGCCACGACAGGCGCCAGAGACCCTGCGGCCACAGCTCCGAGCAGCAGCTTCGACAATGGAAGTGGAGAACATGGTCCACTCGGACTCAATGTCTCCAACCTCCCTCGGGATCTGTGAGAAGCTCTCCCGGAGGTGGGAGTTGAAGGCTGCGCGGACGGAGGGCTCGGCCAGATGTTCCCAGCAGACCCTCACAACACGTTTGGGCCTGCCGAGTCTATCCGGCCTCCTCCCAGTCCAGCGCATCCAACTCACCACCAGGTGGTGATCAGTTGACAGCTCTGCCCCTCTCTTTACCCGAGTGTCCAAGACACGTGGCCGGAGATCAGATGACACGACCACAAAGTCTATCATTGACCTCCGGCCTAGGGTGTCCTGGTGCCATGTGCACTTATGGACACCCCTGTGCTCGAACATGGTGTTCGTTATCGTCAATCTGTGACTAGCACAGAAGTCCAATAACAGAACACCACTCGGGTTCAGATCGGGGAGGCCGTTCCTCCCAATCACCCCCTTCCAAGTCTCGCTGTCATTGCCCACGTGGGCGTTGAAGTCCCCCAGGAGAACAATGGAGTCCCCAGTTGGGGCACTATCCAGCACCCCTCCCAGGGACTCCAAGAAGGTTGGGTACTCTGAACTGCTGTTCGGTGCATAGGCCGAGACAACAGTCAGAGACCTGTCCCCTACTTGTAGGCGTAGGGACGCAACCCTCTCGTTCACCGGGGTGAACTCCAACACATGGCGGCTGAGCTGTGGGGCAATAAGCAAGCCCACTCCAGCCCGCCGCCTTGCACCGTGGGCAACTCCAGAGAAGTGGAGTATCCAGCCCCTGTCGAGGAGCTGGGTTCCAGAGTCCAAGCTGTGAGTGGAGGTGAGCCCGACTATATCTAGACGGTATCTCTCAACCTCCCTCACAAGCTCGGGCTCCTTCCCCCCCAGCGAGGTCACATTCCATGTCCCAAAAGCCAGAGTCCGTGTCCGGGGATCGGGTCGTCGAGGCCCCTGCCGTCGACTGCCACCCAATCCACACTGCACCCGATTACATGAAGCCGGTAATCAACTCGGTAATCCATCCAAGGGTTTTCCAGACTTGATCAGTGTGTGTTCACATGAAAGGAGTCAATCACAAACCCTGCAGAGCAGCTTACATAATGGAGGAGCAATTATTCTCTGAAAATATGAGGAATCTCATCATCATCCAGGGTCATAGTTGACCATTGTTGCAGCCAAAGCCAAGCCAAATGAATACTGCAGAAAATTGCAGGCTCAGTTAATGCATAACTTTGAGATTATACAATATTAATTCATGGACCAACAGGTAGCACAATGATCACTTTACCAAATCACTAAATGATCACAACTCGTGCTCATTATTACAGATCAGCCCTCGTGGAGCGAAACACGTCAAGAACAAAAGCATACTTCAAGCCGCTCAGCGACAAGGATTTTGTTTTATTCTGTCAAAAGGATTGCATCCATCCATAAAAACTCTTTCTCTCAGAACTTGGTGTCTTATCAAGAACAAAACCCGCTCCGGAGCAGGTTCGTGGTCCGTTACTGTGGTGATTTACCAGCTAAGCAGTACAGAAAACCCAGATTTAACCCGGACGTTACCTCAATGAGAGAAAACCCTGCGTCGTAGTGCAGGCCTCAGAAGAACTCCTCGGCTGGGGTGTACAGCTGCACCAGCAGCATTTCACAAAAGCTGCGTTTCCACCGTTTCATAGAAACACAGTCGGAGCATTTTTGAACAGTTCCAACTGAGCTGTTCTCAATAAGTGGCGTTTTCAGTGGCTCCAAACAACGTTGTCGTGTAAACAGACACCCGGAAACGCCACAGAAGGTTTGCGTTTTGACTTGAAAACGTCGTGTAAACGGGCTGTGAGGAGGAAAGGTCAGGGGGTCAGAGGAGGACAGAGCCACAACGGGACACTGTGGAAGAACACACAATATTTGACACACACATTAAATGTAGCAACATCTTTTACTATTTATGTTCTGTTCACCTTCAACTTGGCTTCTACTTTACTTTTGCTATTGAACTGTATTTTTCCTAGAATTATAATTCCTTTAGTAAAGTTTCATCTAATGTAATCTAATCAGCAATGATTGAGAAATGTACCAGTTCAAAGTAAATAAAAAAAGAAACAAGTGTTAACCTGGCTGGACTTTGTATAAAGCCATGAGAATGGAGATCAGACAGGTTGCATGCAACTTCAACACATTTAAATTGGTGATTGAAGATATTGTGTTCGATCCTGGTGCATTAAGCTTCTTTGAGTTCAGGAGCCACTGATAGGCAAAGTGAAATGATCCATACATGAATGAACACTGAAGCTTTAGCCTTTTTTTTTTTTTAACAAACATTTAACACCAACATCTTCAGACAAAATCTAAAAGTTTGAAAACTCACAAGGAAATAGAAGTGAGGATGAAAGTTATTTCGTTTTGAAATGATCCTCCTGGTGTAAAATGCAGATGAAAGTCCAAAATGTAAATCTCGACTTTGTTGCAACAAATTCTCCTTGGGCCGGATTGCTCACCTTGACATACATTTGGGCCCACGTGCGAAATGTTTGACAGGTTAGTCATACAGGTTAAGTTAAAGAACACGATGTAGAGCTTATGGCGGATCATCAAGTGCAAACATTTGTCATCAAAACTAAAACTGGTGAACAGATAAGAACTTGGTTCCTCGCCAAGACGCACAAATTATTGACGTTCAGGTCATTATAAAACTAAATAAATGACCTGCTTTGCTGAAGCGTGATGTAGAGGAACGTGCAGGCTCAACAGGCCAGTCATGGGCGAGGAGACTGCAGGTCAAACCCACAACTCCATCATCAACTAGTTCACCCGGCAGCGTCACGCTTACCTGCATCAGCTGCGTCGTTTGGAAATAACCCTTCACAAAAAGCCAGTACAGAGTCGTCATGAAACTCGGCCCGTTTAAATCCTCCATGGTTTTCTGCTTGCTGACGCCCAGGACGGTGCCGCTGGAGGAGGAGGCGGCGGCGGCCGTGCGTCGGTGCGCGTCCCCGGCGCACAGACCCGCAGCGTCCCGCAGGATCCCCGCGCGCTGGTGACGCAGCACGAGACATTTCCTCAGCATGTTGCACCAGGTGAAGACTGGACAGAGAACCCGGCGTGACTGACACAGTGTGTGTGTGCGTGTGTGTGTGTGTGTGTGATAGAGAGAGAGAGAGAGAGAGAGAGAGAGAGAGAGAGAGAGCGTGTGTGTGTGCGCGTCTCGGGCGCGCAGCGGCAGAAACGGCGCGGCGCAGCGCAGCAGACCTTCATATCTGAAGCGGCTGCGGACTTTGACTCCACCATAAACCTCCACCTCCTGCAACAGCCGCGTAAAGTTACCACAGACAGGTGGGAACGTTGGATTTGCCCCTACAAAGAGGAGAAATGTTTCCATGGGCAAACGTTTCTCTCTCACAGCCAGGGGCGTGTCGAGATTTCTTTTTTTTTAGGGATGTGCAGGTCGGGGCACGGCCTGGTGAGAGGTGGCACATTTAAAGTCAGTTTGTTAAACTCCGCAGTCTTGAATTAAACCACCAGGGACTAAACTTTAACTTATGGAAGAAGAGCGTCAAGGACTGAATTTGACCGAAAATCTGTGGTATTTTGAACAAAAATAGATTTTTAAATAATTCAGTCTCACTTAACACCATTTAACTGATTTAGCTCTATGAAATTATACTGACATTGCACATGAAGTATTTAAATTTTTTTTTATTAATTTGCTTTCCTTCTCTTTCAATTTGACATACTAGTATTACCTGTGCTGCAGCGAGCCACTAGGAGTCCATAATATTTATGTTGAATGTATTTAAAAATAAAAAAATAAACTTAAATTAAAATTAAGAAAAAAAAAAAGGTTTTTAACAGAACTTCTCTATGGGGTTAATAAAGTATTTCTATTATATCATGGATATACCTATGGAGTATAAATGAGGCTTTATGGCATTTAATAATGCTCAGATGGCTACTTGGCAGTGAGGTGAGGCTCCTGGCTGGTGAGGCACCGACTCCTCTGGACTCAGATTTAATGGTAAGAAGTGAAAAGAGCTTCTTATTTCACTCTTCATCCAACATCATCAACTGGTAATGCTTCATATCATCAACATTCCTCTTTCAGTCACACTGACAACAACACAAACATAAACACAGGAACATGTTTGTCCTACAAAGAAAGTTTATTTTATAGAGATGGATAGAGCACCTTCTTGTGTCCAAGCTATTCATATTTACTGTAAACTAATTAAAGTATAGAGATGTGTGCAGCGCTCATTTAATTTTGACCTTCAGTAAAAATTCCTGTTATTTTTCAAACTTTACATTCTGGTGCTTTCATCAATTTTAATAAAGGTTGTCTATCAAAATGTTAAGAAAGAAAATATTGTTTTAGGCCAAAAGTTTAGTTATCACATACTTGAATTTTTTTCGACGTGATCCTATCTTATTTTAAAAAAACAACAAAAAACAAAACTTGGTCTCAATGAAGATTATGACCAAAGTTCAGTTCAGGTGCGCCCCCTTGAGGTAAGGCAGAGTACCTGCCTGCCTCGCCTAATGACTTTTCTCTGCACTTTGTTACGATCAGCAGGGAGGATTCTCTCACACATACATTAAATACATATTACTCTACAATATACAGATTGTAGAGTCATGCTGTATAACAAATATTAGTATAAAGTTCATATTGTTGATATGCTGAGGAACAGATGAGTCACTGGTCATGTGACCCAGTTTGTATTAGATCCACTGCCTCACCCCAGATTTCTGCCACTCATACTCACATTATACTCAATACTCACATTCTCGCATTTTTACTTCATAAAATTATTTTACCCCATTTATAATTTTGTATTTTTCCTGTTCTCGTTTTCTATTTGTTTTTCAAAATATAATAAAAAGAAAGATATAAGAAAAAAAAAAGGATGTCAGTACTTTGGACTTTCACAACAGTAAATGTGTTTTATGTTGGATTATAAAAATTAAGTGCTTTCAGCTGGCGCCACCACTCGGAGAACTTCCTGCCGGTTTTGAGTGTCGACACATCAAGTCCACGCCTTGAGTTCCACCTGTTCTTGTCATAAGGTGTGTTTGTTTCTAACAGGTTGTTACTGTCCCTGTCATAAGAGTAAGAAGGAAAGAACACGATGTTCAACATCCAACATGAATGTGTTTTTCACACTTTAGATTGTAAAATGAAGCCCAATTTCTTTGCAGTAAAATTAATTTAATGTGAGCCAAAATTCTTGAAATGGCTCAAAAGGATTGAGGAAATATATTTAAAATTGATGGGAGCAGTGAAAGTGAAAAACATTGATTTATCATATTTTCCTGAAGTTATGTGAGGTGTGTATGTGTGTGTGTCCTGATGTTTCCAGATGTACTGTAAACACCTGGTGGGGCAAGATTTTATTTCAGGTCTCGTGACGTCACTGAATTACAAAGTAAAGTGGGTGCACAACCTTTCAGCCACAACATTACAACAACCATATAAGTGCTGATCCCATACAAATGTTGAGTCTTGGAGATAGAACAAACAAATAAATAAGTCAATGACAGGATTCAAACCAGGTCTGGCTGATTCACAGACGCCACCTCAACCATTGGTCAAGTTACTAATTCATGAGATTCTTAAATACGTTTTGGTCACCGCATCACAGTTTGCCACGAGTTCCCTCAAAGTTTCTCTGCTTTATAGCTTTAGCTGCTAACAAGCTGGTATTTGTGACGACTCGCTCTGGTTCTGTGGAGCAGTGCCTCAAATCAGCTCTGAGCTTCTAAATGACTTTAGTGGGCGGGGCTTCAGGCCCCACTCGCATCATAGTCAGTCTGAATGAACCGAGCCACAGCCTGAGCATGAAGACTTTACTGCATGCACTACACACTGCATGGTGAGAGAGGGGCGAGCTACACTAATGCAATACACACTGCATGGTGAGAGAGGGGCGAGCTACACTAATGTAATACACACTGCGTGGTGAGAGAGGGGCGAGCTACACTAATGCAATACACACTGCATGGTGAGAGAGGGGCGAGCTACACTAATGCAATACACACTGCATGGTGAGAGAGGGGCGAGCTACACTAATGCAATACACACTGCATGGTGAGAGAGGGGCGAGCTACACTAATGCAATACACACTGCATGGAGAGAGAGGGGCGAGCTACACTAATGTAATACACACTGCATGGTGAGAGAGGGGCGAGCTACACTAATGTAATACACACTGCATGGTGAGAGAGGGGCGAGCTACACTAATGTAATACACACTGCATGGTGAGAGAGGGGTGAGCTACACTAATGCAATACACACTGCGTGGTGAGAGAGGGGCGAGCTACACTAATGCAATACACACTGCGTGGTGAGAGAGGGGCGAGCTACACTAATGCAATACACACTGCATGGTGAGAGAGGGGCGAGCTACACTAATGTAATACACACTGCGTGGTGAGAGAGGGGCGAGCTACACTAATGCAATACACACTGCATGGTGAGAGAGGGGCGAGCTACACTAATGTAATACGCACTGCATGGTGAGAGAGGGGCGAGCTACACTAATGTAATACACACTGCATGGTGAGAGAGGGGCGAGCTACACTAATGTAATACCCACTGCATGGTGAGAGAGGGGCGAGCTACACTAATACAATACACACTGCATGGTGAGAGAGGGGCGAGCTACACTAATGTAATACACACTGCATGGTGAGAGAGGGGCGAGCTACACTAATGTAATACACACTGCATGGTGAGAGAGAGACGAGCTACACTAATGTAATACACACTGCATGGTGAGAGAGAGATGAGCTACACTAATGTAACACCCACTGCATGGTGAGAGAGGGGCGAGCTACACTAATGCAATACACACTGCATGGTGAGAGAGGGGCGAGCTACACTAATGCAATACACACTGCGTGGTGAGAGAGGGGCGAGCTACACTAATGCAATACACACTGCATGGTGAGAGAGGGGCGAGCTACACTAATGTAATACGCACTGCATGGTGAGAGAGGGGCGAGCTACACTAATGTAATACGCACTGCATGGTGAGAGAGGGGCGAGCTACACTAATGTAATACACACTGCATGGTGAGAGAGGGGTGAGCTACACTAATGTAATACACACTGCATGGTGAGAGAGGGGCGAGCTACACTAATGCAATACACACTGCATGGTGAGAGAGGGGCGAGCTACACTAATGTAATACACACTGCATGGTGAGAGAGGGGCGAGCTACACTAATGTAATACACACTGCATGGTGAGAGAGGGGCGAGCTACACTAATGTAATACACACTGCATGGTGAGAGAGAGACGAGCTACACTAATGTAATACACACTGCATGGTGAGAGAGGGGTGAGCTACACTAATGTAATACACACTGCATGGTGAGAGAGGGGTGAGCTACACTTTTTGATGACACCAGGTGGCAGCCCCACCTGCTCCTAATGACCAGTCGCCCACGTGTGTGTGTGTGTGTGTGTGTGTGTGTGTGTAGGCTGTGGATGGATGGGCAAACGAGTGCACAACAAAAACGCGAAGCAAATAAAAAGGGATTCATGAAGCACAGAAAACTTTAAAAATCTTTATTCCTCTACAAAGGAATGCCCCTCGGATTTTATAGACGCGTCTCCGGGGCTTGGACTGCTTCACCTCTCCTGTAGGGGGCAGTAAAGGGACACGAAAGAGAAGCTGGACATAAACGCAGCTTCCTGAACAGTCGGCAGCAGTCAAGAGTCACGTGACAATCTGCAGGAAGGAGCGAGTCAGAACTGGCGGAGGAAAATCACAAAACAAAGAAGAGGAAAAAGGCACATGAAGTTGTTTTTAAGACTCATGGAGGTGCAGCGTCAACGCATCGGGCTTGTTTCAGTCATGCACGTTCCCTAAATATATATATTTATATAAAATATACAAGCGATCCACTGTTGGTCGAGTACATTTAGAAATATAAATAAGAAGATTCAAGTATTGCAGGTTTAAAGCTACAAAGCCCCCGAGTGCACTGTTGAAGTGAATCATAAGAAAGGTTTCATTTTATGGTTGATTTTAATGTGACCCGTTGCAGCTCCACTGCTACAAATAATCACATCTCATAGGATCAAATTAGCCCAAATTAGTCCAACTCAACTTTTGAAAAACAGATGACAGAGATAGAGCTGGAAAGGAGAAATACTGGGTATTTGAAAGCTAATTTTGATGTCTACTTTTGTTATTGATTTCTCAAAATAATGTTTTTCCAGTTTGTTCTGTTGCACCCACAGTTGCTAAATACAAAGAAAATGATACTCAAGTATCTTAAAAATAACTGTGTAATGAAATGCGAAAGGCTCAAAAAGTAACGACGACGATTGCACCGTCATCTAACAAGACGTGAAGCAGAAGACTGGACACATCAGTGGCTCGGCGTAAAAACATTTCATCCACTCCAACAAACTAGAGCCCAGACCGAAGCGAACCGAGGCGCGACTGACGTGGTGAAAAACAACAACAAAAGGTTAAGAGAACAGATCCATCGAGAAAACCTGATCCAGCTCACGTTGATCCCGTCTCCGTGAACCAAACTTCCAAAAGCAAAAAGTGTCCAGAGAAGCAGAGGGTGGGGGTGGGGGGGTGGGGGGGGGGATGCGTGTTGAAGCAGCAGTCAAAAAGGTCCGTTTGTGTCCGCAGGCTTTGAGATCAGTCGTCGCTTTCGCTGCCCGATTCACTCAGCTGAAGATCGTTCTCTGCAAGAGACAACAAAACCCCAATTAGTGAAAAGAATGAGTGATTTATTGTGAATAACTTTCAGAGCGTTTCACTGTTCGTTTCCACGACAACTGTGTTCAGAACTGCTAACACAAACCTTTTTGGAAATATTCCAGCCCTGAGGAAACGGGCAGAGAACACACCTGTTTGTGACACAAACAACAGCACCCACTAGTGGCCCAACACAACAACAACACTTTTCAACAATGCTGTCATTTCCACTTAAACAGACATTGATTCAAAAACTGGCTGGTAAAAGCAAAGCTTTCTAAAAAACAATTTTTCCACTTGAAATGTCAGTTGAGTTCATAAATCAGCGGCGACTGTGTCTCAGGACAAAGATCAAGTTGAAATAAATCGACTCGCAAGACAAACCTGTCAAAAACTCCAGAATCGCGCTGCTGAATAAAAAAGCCGGAGGCAGGTTGTCATGGGTTGTGGGAGCAGATGACCGCTCTTTGGCTATAATTACAAATCTTCACGCTAAAATAAGGAAAAGAAAACCAATTCAGAGAAAACTCTGACCAGTTAGCAGTGAATTTTCATTTTTAAACATGTTCATGTTTGCTCATTTCTTTCTTCGGAGTCATCACTTTGAAGAAATACATGTGCAGGAGAGCCGTTCACCACAGCCGCAGTGAGCATGCGCACTAGCAGCGCGTCACAAAAATTCAATTTCCTGTTTCCACGGAGACGGGAGTGTTTTCAAAAAGGTGTTTTCAGTGTCCCTAATCACCGTTTTCACAGAAACAACCTTTCCGTTGGCGTGCCTCTGCCTGATCCCGACTTACTGAGCGTGCTCATGATGCCTGCGCCGCCCTGCTCCAGCGGCTGGCTGCTGCTGCTGTTGTCGATGATGGGCATGCTCTGGTGGGTGGGGGCCGCCGCCGCCGCCGCCGCCACCGCCCGCTCGTCTTCCGAGTCGCTGCTGCTGGAGCTGCCGTCGCTGCTGGAGTCCGACGAGCTGTTGGAGTCCGACGAGCCGTCGCTGCTGCCCATCTGATCCATGACCCGCGCCTCCGCCATCAGCTCTGCTCGGCACGCGGGGGAGACGACTGTTAGCGGCGTCTGAGAGGACAGCTCAGCCACACCTGGAAATACCGCCTCACCTCTCTCGATGTCGTCCATCGGAGACACCGGGGGAGTTTTCTCTTTGGGGGGAGAACTTGTGGCGCTCGAGACTTTATTGCTGCTGCCGCCGCCGCCGCCATTGTTGTTGCTGCTCTTCATCTGCTGGCTCAGGCGGCTCGTCTGCTGCTCCAGGAGAGATTGAATCTTACTGCTGCCTTCAGCCCTGGAAAGACACACGAATGAAAGACTTTGTCAAACACTCCACTGCTGCACGTGGAGATTGAAACCATTGAAACCGGCTTTGGTTGGTTGTTTTTCGCCCACCTGGTCTTCTTCACAGCAATGTTGCTGCTGAGCTTTTCCAGCCGGTACTCTCCTGTGTCGTGGTTCACGATGAGAATGCATTCCTTCATGTAAGGCCGCTTGGACCCTTTGAAGACCGTCACCGGAGCACTCGAGCCCTAAAAAGAAAACCACCAGCAGAGAAATGGAAAAGCTGTGAAGTCACTCAAGCATCAGCCTCGTGGCCACGCCGTCAGGGTGAGTTGGTAGAAACACCCAGAAGGCAACAGTTAAGGAAAGTTTGTCTTTTTTAAATATTTCACTGTATTTTGCAGCAGAAGGTTTCATTAAAATTGGCTTTATGCTGAGATTGTAGTGATTTTCTGTGGTAATTATTTGGTTATGTGACACTATAGGTATTTTCATCATGTAAACTCTGAACCACAACAAAGACAAACTTTAAAGTTTCATTCTAAGGGTTATTATGACAGTTTTATTCATCCAGTTCACTTGAGAAGTGTTTGTGCTGTATGTAGAACCTGAACTAAACAAATGTTTGACCGTCCTGTTCTCATCTAAACAAACACTTTCCATCATTACAAGGCGTTTCCTTGAAGTATTTGTCCAGACCCCAGGCTGCTGGTCTCCGTCGCTCTCAGACTCCGGGTCTCTGCCCTGCAGGCTCCAGCCAACATGAAGTCCGCCCTTCTGGCTGCTGACCTGACTTCAGGAACGAGATTGTTGCAGAAGGACATACGTCTATATCTTGTTTTGTTCTCCAGTTGCACCTTTTGTATCTTTAGGTCCAGCTAGTTTCAATGTTTCAGGGCTCTCTGCAGGCCGAGACATCCGGAAAAAACAAAAACAAACAAGTTTAAAAAAAAACCCCATCGAGTCAACGATAGTCTATATTAGGCTTTAAGTTGATATTGTACTGACTTTTGGGGAGTAATTGTTTGGTTTCAGTAAAAATATTGACTTTGTCATCATGTATACTCTGCCCAACAACTATGACGTTTAAATTGCACCATTTTACCAGTTCAACTTACTCAAGATGATATTGTTCTTTATGTGGCCCCTGAACTCAAATGTGTCCGACACTCCTGGTTTATGGTATCGTCTCAACAAAAGCTACTGACGGAGGTACTTGTGAAACATTATGTTTCAATAAACCAAGTTAACAAATCAACCAGTGAGCAAAGTGGCGCATGTAAACAACAACGGAGGGTTACGGCCGATGAAATAATTAAAGATTGCAGGCAAGTCAAGAGTGACGATCGTCGCTGGCCAATCAGCAGATGGCGGCGCTGTCGCTCCTCCTCACAGACCTGTTCCTCAGTGTAGATACCTCTACGGAGGGGTCGCGGAAAACCGTAACCGGCGGTCGGGGGTTCTTTCTGTACCATCCACAACGTTAAAGTCGGACCTCGTAAAAACCTGTACCGCTCCGCGACCGAGCAGTGGAACTGCGCCTTGTGAGAGCACCCAGCCGAGAAGCTGCCGTTTCTGCTCAGCAGGAGTTTTCATTGATACAGACACAATCATGAACTACTAGAAAAAAGCTAAAGCTGCCACTTTAAAAAAGGAAAGAGCCAAACGACTATACTTCATGCCTTTATGGAGACTAATGATGACTTGCCTCTAATTTCTCACTGACCAATGGAGTGCCGGTGGCGGACGGCCACCGCGCTGAGCGACGCGCCGGTGTTATATAGTTCACAACAGAACATTTCCATCTCCTGAGTCACGGTATCCCGTGTTCTCCCGTGATCCTCCATCTCCCCGTCTGAACAATCACAATTTAGCTCAGAGACCCTGGAGCGAAACATAACCTACTTTAGGAAAGGAGAGCGCCGTCACCAGAAGTGCAGATATTTCGTTACATCACGTTATGGATGTGAGCTCAGAGTGGAGTATAGAGACAATCGCCTGCACGCCGGCGGTCTGGCCGCGGACGCGCAAGGTATGGAGGGGCTTTTGGAGCCCGTCTCACCTGCGCCATGTGCTCCCGTGTCACCTTAAAAGGTCAATACTTTCTGAATTATGTCGGCTTCAAAGCGAGCCAACAACAACAAATGCACGTGGCGCATCACTGACTTTTCTACTTTACTTCTGCATTCCAGCGCAAGTCCATGACAGGTTAGCGTGTGGCGTCTCGCTGCACACACACGCTCCAGCTCGCTAATGACTGCATCAGTCACACTCCAACTATGTCTTGATCTTTAGCATGTAGCACACAGCATGGTCGGAATAATGCGACGTGCCTGAACGCATCACTCGGCTCCTGTGGTTGAAACCTGACCAACATGGCGGATCAGACAAACTTTCTCTTTTATTACTGAAACGGTTTCTGAAAACATTGGAGGAGAAAAAAACTGCAGTTAAGAAATTCATAGACGACCTACGGCTGCTGCAAGGGGGCGTGGCCTGCCGTGAGTGGGCGTGGTCGTGGATGAGGGGGTGTGGCCTGTTGTGAGGGGGCGTGGGTTCACGCAGCTTGTTCTTGGAAGTCAGAGTTTGGTTTGAGAGTCCAGAAGGACTGCTGCTCCAACTGGTACCTAGTAAACGGATTTCGCTTATTTAGCGCTTTTCCAACGCTTGTATGAAATGTCCTGACAAAGACACGTTTTTCTGCTGCTGGCTGGAGTCAGCAACATTTTCTTCTTGTACCTATGAGAGTATGCAGCGGCCTTGAGCCTGTGCCTTCATTTGCTTTGGTATACCGTTTAGCATGATCCATGAACCTGAGACAACCTCCTCATGATCTCTATCGAAGACACAAAGAGTTCCACTTGGATGCAGCCTGTGGCGGCCGGGCTGCTCTCAACAATAGGCACATTGACGTCACACCTGTCTCGCGCTCCACTTTATAGATTTTACACAACTTTTCCTTAGTCATTTCTGAATAAAATGTGATCTATTCTGGTCCTGGACATATAGACCTCCAGGTTGCCAAAGAAGCCTTCTTAATAGCCGAAAGCCTGAGAGGTTCCGGGAGGCTTTGCCCCCCCCTGGGCCCCCCAACCAGGGTGCTGCTCCTGAACCCCCGGCCTAACTTAAGGAGGTCATAGCCTATGCTGTCAGACCATCCTGGTGAGAACCCTGCTGCACATTAGCTTCAATCTGGAAGTGACATCCTATTAAAAAAACCAGAAAACTTGGGAAGCGTTCATTTTTTTTTAAACAACAAACTTTAAACATTTTGAAGTGAGGCGAACAGCGAGCGGAGTTTAAAGGTTTTCTTTGTCTCTCTAAAATGCTCTTGAAACTAAATTACATTGTTGACAAATCAAAAATCCACCTTAGTTATTTTCTAAGTGCACAATACTTGTCCAGCATTTTATTCCACTGTTTTAACTTTTTTTTTTTTTTTTTAGATCAGTGGCAACTATCATATTCAATATGAGCTATCCGTTTGGCATCTGATGGGAAAACCCAACAAATGAATCAACCAATTTCAAATGAGTAACAGTGACAGAGGGGAAGGGGAAAAAGCACTCTTGGAATAGACCTCTGCACATCCAGAGTGAGAAATGTTTCTGCTGCACTGGCTTAGAAGACGTGATAAGACAGAGACAGAACACAACAAACTGGCAGACATCAGCTTATCTACTTGAACAACTCAAAAACTTCCAGTTCCAGAAAACAAGTCCAGCTGCTGCAGGAACGTACAGAGAAGAGAGGACATTATGTCCTGACATATGAGAAAAGGAAAGAGAAGCTTAACATGTCTCACTTTTAATGTCTGATATAAGCTTTTTTTTTTTAACATTTGACACATCCTCCCAACTGGCCGGGCCTTTCTGTGTGGAGTTTGCATGTTCTCCCCGTGTGTTTGGGTTTCATTCCACGATCTAAAAAACATACATGCAAGGTGAATTGGTGGCCCTACATTTCCTCCAGGTTTGGATGCAAGTGTGTGTCTGTCCTGGACTGGCCTGGTGACCTGCCCAGAATGGACCACAGTTGGCTGGGATTAGCTCCAATAACTTTCAACAAGATAAAGTGGTATAGAAGAGAGATAGATGGATGGATGTCATCCCAGTCTCTTAGGAACTGTTGATGTATTTTGCAAAGCCCAATGAGAAGCCTTGGAGCCTTGGAGTATCAGACACTAACCTCTAAATTGGGTAAAGTAATTGTGACTTGCTCCCCTTGGCCCACTTCCAGCTCTCCTTTGCAAGCTGTGTCAATGGATGCTGGTTTGAAGTCATCTGTGGATTAAAAAAAAGGTTTTACTGATTTATACTCATATATACTCATATATATACACTCATATATATATATATATATAGTTTTAAGCCTCAACTTAAATTTAAAGCAGTACTTTTCAAACATGTGGTTGCTGCATTGCCATATCGTATCGACACCACCAGGTGGCAGCAGTGTGCCGCCTGATAGCCTGCGAGCGTTGGATCGCACTATGGTAAAACATTCATCTGAAATACATCAGAATTACGACACTTTAACATAATGAACCGTCTAAAATACATCGAAGCTTACAATGAGCTGACACCGACGGACTGACACCGTGTTTAAAGCGACGATTGAACACAGAAAATAGCTTCGAGCTCACAAGCTAACTAAGTGCTAGTGCTAACGACCGCGTCAGACGACACTTACATCGGACTGTGTGGTAGGCACTTTCGGGGTGATTCTCAAACGTATCTCCCAGTTTCAGGACATGTTCCTGCTTGTCAAAGTTGGGGTAAGCTGCGCCATTCATTCTGGGACTTTCATGAGCCGTGAACTTTTGATTCCGCTCTTCTTTTTTATCCGATAACCAAATACGGCAGAGGTCCGATCAGCAAACGGGCACCTGGAAGTCCCGCCTCCCCTGCGTTGTTCTCGGTCATGATTGGTCCTCACGGGCTATTCTATTTTCTGATTGATCCACGGACCTGTCAATCAAGACTTTGCGAAGCCAGAGCAAATTCGGGGAATGTGTCACGTGGTCCGGTGCCAATAATCAATACTATTTATGTATTTGAGATTTGATTGCCATTCCACACGCCAGAAAATGTAAATATACATGTAATAGTTGATTCAAATGATTCTAAAACGAGATCCAATTCCCGGAGTTACATAGAAAATAGTTGTTTCCTGTAAAACTTTCTCAAAAGAACCAATCAAATATAGACTGAATTCATTTTCAGAGAGACAATGTGTGAATTAAAACATGTATGAAAAGTTTGAGGAAACGTTTGACTTTATGTATGTATGAATGGATGTTTATGTATGAGGGTACTATAGATAGTACCTCCTAATACACATTCATCCATCTTTACTGTATGAGAGTAAATACGTTTTACTTGTTCCTACCCCATTTCAGACGTGTGTGTGTGTGTGTGTGTGTGTGTGTGTGTATACACGTATTTCTAGATGGTGTGTATATACTGGATATGATTTTAATGAAATATCGATTTTTCGATATAACTATAGATGAAAGTGGAGTGAAATGAAGGAGAACCACTGTGAGATGAGAGTACTAACCACTGTTATACTTTTATTCCCCCAACTGTAGATTGTATGTTGATCAAAATGTAAAAAAACTCTAAAAGGTTAAATATGACTGAACACATTCAAATCATGGAGAAGACAAGAAATATGATAGCATAAATGTGCAATGATTACATGAATATATAAATTTAGTTGAAATAGCAAAGGAAAAACTGTCTTCTTCTATAGTATCTGTGTGATTGGTTCTATTCATTAGGTTTCCCTCTAACATTTGGGTTTGGTTTTATCTTTTTTTCCTTTGAAATTTAGCACTTTTCATTAAAAAAGAAAATAAGTTAGGAATCAATATTAGTGCCTGGAGCAAATATCAGACTCTCAACCCACCACCTATAACATTGACACTTTTCCTCTTAAGCTAAATTAGCAGCATCACTGGGCTAAGCTGTAAACCTAATTACTGAATTAGCCTGAATGGCTGAAACACAGTGTGGAGGTCCTGAATGTGCAGCATTAGGAGACTAATGAAGTGCTGCAGTAACATTTACCCAGCGTCGTTTCAAGCTCCGCAGGCTGCCAGCTCCTGCAACCTGGTGGCAGTGAAAATGATCTCTTCTACTTTCTTTAAACTGTCAATCATTCAATCATTCGTGAGCCTTTAAATGTGTGTGTGTGTGTGTGTGAGAGTTTGGGGGGGGGGGGGGGGGGGGGGGGGGGGTGTTGCCTTGAAGGCCTTGTTGGAGCCTAATTTGTCACAACCTGAAATGTAATAACTGGTGGATAATGTATTTGTATGTTGTTTGTTTTAGTGGACGTTTATGTGGCATATTATGTGTCTTCAATGAATGAATTTGACAAGTAAGTCATCCGCTATGCTAATATACAAACTGCACAAAACCCGAATAAAAAGCTTTGATTTCCAAAACATGCTACTCCTTTTTGAATGTTATTACATTACTATTACAATTACTACATTTTGATTGGATTTGATTCTTTTAAAGTGACATAAACTGTTACATTACATGACAATCGAGTGGTAGTGTTTGTGAATCCAGTTTGTGTGTGTGTGTGTGTGTGTGTGTGTGTGTGTGTGTGTGTGTGTGTGTGTGTGTGTGTGTGTGTGTGTGTGTGTGTGTGTGTGTGTGTGTGTGTATCCCATGTGAAATGACAGCAGCAGGGTCTGTCTCCATGGTTAGGAGTACACAGTGGCTGTGCTCTGGTGATATTGGTTACTGAGGGGGTTGCCCCGGACCGTGGGAGGTGAGGTTTAATGTTTCCAAGCAACTGTCTGCGAGCCACAATAGGCAGCTCACCGGATGTGAGCCGGTGTAGAAGTAGACGACAGCACCTCTCACATCGGGCTTCAAGGAGGCTTCAGTCAGCTGCATCAATACGTACAATTAAGAATTAATTGATAATCCTGCAAGCTATAGATCCACTGTGCCTAACCACTCATCAAGAAGTTTACATGTGCATGAGCATTCAGTGATACACTTTGTCGTTTATAATCATATTATTATATAAATGGTGTTTTCTTCTGTATTGACTTTTCATGCAATGTTTTCTCACTGTTCCCCTGGTGATTAAACTGGATCTGGGTGCGTTTCGTGGTTAATATTTCTTTGTTTTTGTCATGTTTTGCTTTTGCACTTTTTATATTTCATGTCTGGGCTGCATGGTGGTGCAGTGGTTCGTGCTCTCACCTCACAGTGAGAAAGCCTGGGTTGAAGACCTTTCTGAGTGGCGTTTGCATTTTCTCCGTATGTGTGCGTGGGTTTACTCTGGGGGCCCCAGCTTCCTCTCACAGTCCAAAACAAGCATGTGAGGTCAATTGAAGACACTAATCTGCCTCAGGTGTGAATGTGATTGCCTGTCTCTCTATGTTTTGCCTTTATGAACTGCAAACATGTCCAGGTGGATGCTGCCCTCATCCACAGCCCCCCCCCCCCCCCCCCCGACACTGCACACGACTAAACTGCATTTATATGGTTTTACATCGTTTTGTGCTGATTTTTCAAGCACTTCATTGTCATTCTAGTTTAATTTGACTTTAAATGATAATTTCTCTGGATATTTGCATGTGTTTCTGTGTGCGTGTTTGTATCTGTGTTTGCATGTGTACATACAAATAAATGTACAACTGGAAGAGGAGGAAGGAGGAGGAGCAGGAGAAGGAGGGGTAGTGGGAGGAGGAGGAAGAGGCGGAGGAGTAAGAGGAGGAGGAGGAGGAGAAGGAGCAGGAGTAGGAGGAAGAGGAAGAGGAGGAGGGGCAGTTGACAGAGAATCAGACTTGACTCACTGTGGCTTGATCTTGGGGGTGGGGGGGGGGGCTCAGAGGGGCGACATATGGACTGAGTGTTGCAGCTTTTTTTTTCTCTTCTAAGCCAATCAGGAGCTGAGTGGGAGTCTGTCCTGTGGCTGTGCTGCCTTCACAAACAGTCGGGAATATCCATATTGCAGGATGAAATCACACTTAGGACAATAGATATAAAACCTCAATACCCAAACCGCTGATCAGCACCTGTTGACAGCCTGCAGCGCCGCCATCTTGAGGAGGTCCTCCCGCTTGTACTAAACAATTCGAGGAATATTTGGGAGGGGAAAAGACTTATTAAATAGGAAGACTAATAAAGCTGGGAAAAATATAGTAATCTCATTTAAATTTAAATTCATCCAGTGAGTGTCAAAGGAAGCCTCAAAGGCACCTGTAAACAAAGGAGGTCTATGTCACACGACCCCTCACCACAAAATTAAATCAATTTCGGACTTCAAGGAAAAATTTGCCAATCATATTTTTTTTTTCCTTACCAACCGACCCCACAGAGAATTCCTTGAGAAAGTCAGAAAAGCTACATTTCAATGATGTCTGGTCTGAGTTAAATGATAAATTACCAATATTCCAAAATTATTTTGTTACATCGAGATACTTGCAACACATCCTGTGTCAAGAAAATATATAAACAATGACATGTATTACTAAGAACTACATATATTCAATGCAAATACATGTGAAATAGTAGGACAATCAGCTCAGGCCGACATATTTCCTGTTTCCTTGCTTTCTTACTTCATGATGATTAGTCTAGTGGCCTTTGAAGTGCAGATTTTCTTACCATGAACCTTTCTCAGATTGCCTCGTTGCAGTTCTGAACTGTGAAGTTTAGCAACATGGCATTGCCTTAAAAGATTAAATGCATGGACAATCAAAGAGAGAAGTTGAAAATGAACCCCATGCTGAGTGTTTATTACATGTTCTCCCAAGTCTAAAATCTGCTCTCATTTCAGCTCCGACCACATGATCTACTGGAGACACTTTGAGTTGTTTGGCTGCTGACTGGATGTTCTCATTCGCCTCGTGATGTTCAGCTGTGGTTATCATTGCACAGTCCCTGGTGATGGAATGACTTTGTCTCTGAGTCCAAGAAGATGGTCGTTGGTGCTGGAAAAAAAGATATGATCAGCAAATTTTTCCTTGAAGTCCGAATTTAACTAAAATTTTTGGAGGGGGTTGCCATAGAGCCCCTTTGTTTACGGGTGCCTTTGAGGCTTCCTTTGACACAGTTTACTTTTCCAATTCTTCCAATTTTTTAAAGATTTTTCCCCTCCCAATAAATCCTTCATGCGGTTTTCACGGGATAGAGATTTTCCTCAGCTTTAAAATGAGGTATTATTTGTGTTGCCATGTGGACTAGCAAGCGAGCTCCGAATGGTTTAGTGGATTTTCTAGCCTGGGATCTAGAGCGCCGCCATCTTGGAGAGGTCTCCCGCTTGTGCTAAACGTTTAGCACAAGCGGGAGACCTCTCCAAGATGGCGGCGCTGTAGGCACGTCACAGGTGGCAGAGGGAGGCATTGAGTGTTTTATATCTATGCTAATGTCCATGTGGGCTCCAAAATGTGCACACTTCTTGAATGCCGAAATAAAGCTTTGTATTAATGTAAATTTAAGGACTTGGCAACAAAGTTTGAAGAGAGATCTTAATGTACGTGTTTAGTTTTATTGAATCAGTCAAAGACCAGTTATTCATGTAATTTAATTTCCTTGTTTGCAGAACATCACAAGAAAATTGTTTCTACTTTTTGTTTTGTTTTTTGGGAAGTTGTAAAGAAGCATGTAAACTTTTAGGAATATTCTTATGTATTAGTTTGACTTTTTAGGTAAAATGAATTATACTGCGTGTGTGTGTGTTGTGTGCGTGTGTGCGGACTTTTGGTGTGTTTTCGTGTTTGTTGTCGTTAAAATAAAGATAAAAATATATGTATTGTTTATCAATTGTCGGGTGTTGAATTTACGAGCCGCTCCTGAACGCAGCACGGTTTCCAAGGAGAACGCTGTGAATGAAAGAGGTCGTGATTCCGAGATCCTCCGGTAAAATGTCTCCAAACGGAGCGACATAGATGGAATGAATGACCGCGATTTACCGGCTTTCACGTTGCAGCCGTGCCCGAGCATCCAGCGTGCACAGTGCCTGGTTCCCGGTTCCCCGCGCCCGGTCCGCGCCTCCATCCGAGCTGCAGCCTGAACCTGCTCCTTTCGTCTGGATCCTGCAGTGGGATGCAAAGTAACTTCCAGTAAGTCCATTGCACGAGGATAGATGTGTTGTTTGTGCGTTGTAAATTACACATTTATCTCGACATCCTCAAGCGAAATACACAAATTGCAAGAGAGTGACTGATAAGTTGTGTTTCCATGAAAATTCAGTGACAGCATGCAAGTAAAAGTGCAACTCCTTCAGAAAAACGTGCAGTTGACTAATTATCATCGTATTATTTGATATGGTGGCCACATGATTGGACTTATGGGTTTGTAGTAATTTCAAATCACATCATTATCAACAATATTATTTCTTGCATGTTTGCTTTTTCGTGTATTTTATCCTAAACTCAATCTATACTTTATGCAAAAAGCAGAGTTTACAATCTCATAATGGGGAAATCTCCAAAGCCATTATGTCAGCTCAAGGTGCTCTTTACAGGCCTCATTGCTGAGAAGCTCCAGCTCTGGAGCCACATGTGGCTCTTCAGCCCCTCTGGAGTGGCTCCCTGAAACTCTCTACAATTCTATGTCAAAAAAATAAACAAGGCCTACATAGATTTAACCAAATCCCTTAACAATGCACTTCATGCAGTAAAAATTACAAAATTGAGTAGCTTTTGATAAAAGTACTTGTATAATTTAGGCCATATTTCCACAGATGTACTTCAGCACACATTTTCTGGATTTCATAATTCATGTACATTGATTTTAGGATCATTTTGTGGTTTTCCGATGATACTTATAATGGACATTACTATTTTAGTGGCCCAATGAAAGATCCAGGCTTGAATCGTTGGGATGTTTGATATTAATAAAAGACACAAACATCAAATGTATAACTTCATATTGGTCATTGTGGTGAGGAGGTGGAGGATTATAATGAGTGATTGTGTTCTCTCTCTACTGGTTGCATGGTATTGCAATGTATTGGTATTTACGGCTACAGTTATTGACCTTGCAAAGGAATATATTGCAGGCAGCTTCAAGTCCCGTAAAGTGCACATAAAAATGCAAATATGAGCGTTTTCATACTCGGTGCACTTAAAAGCCCCACTACAGCTAATAAAGTGAGCCAGGATGTAAAAAATACTGCAGCATGGAAAAATGCTAATGTCTTTCAGTGTCAGAAACAAGAATTAGCCTTTGTCATTTTAATGTCTCAATGTGATTTTCGATTGATTGTCCAGAGTTCAGGTTGCTCCACAAACGTCTGACGGACTCAGACACTAAATAACTTAACTTCATTGCCTCCATCACAGCAGAGGATGATGAACTCCCGTCACCTTTGGGAATTGCCTGCGTAGCCTTGACATTGTTTCCCGTCATGTGGAACCGTTCTGTAGACTCGCGGAGGCTTTTATCCTCTGGAAAATAGAAAACAAACTCAGCAGAGTGGATTTATGTTGATGATATCGGGACCCGAGAGAGCATAAAGCCATGCGGCGGTGCAGCAACGACAGTATTTGTCTTCATTTTCCTTTCCCCTCTTTGTGAAGCCATTTAGTAAATGAAATAGGAAAGAACCAGCGCAGGCATTGTTTCTTTTCCCTGGAGAGTCTGTGGGATCCTCCAGGGACTCCTTCAGGGCTGCAGTCCTCGGGACGGCCGGCTGGACGGCAGGCAGGTGCATCCAAGTCAGGACTGGAAATGCCTGGAGGGCTGATGGGAGCGCCGCCTGGCCCCCAGCCCGCCATCAGGTCATGCTAATGAATACGGTAAAGATTGTGTTATTTTCACCACGGTGGCACTTTTCTTGTTTTCGAGGAACGGTGGGACCTCAGGCTCGCTGCACATGAATATTTCATGCAAACCGACGCGGTGCACATCTTTTCTGCAAGCTGACGTGACATGAGAACTTGTATTGTGCTGAACTGAGTTCTTTTGAAGACACTTCCTGCTCCATGCAGATGACTGGACCTGCCTGGGGTTTACTGATCAGCTTGCACCGCATGTCCTCAAGTGTGAGAGACAGTCTCTTCCTCCTTCTTCTCCGTCATTTTTTAGAGATTGAATAAGTTGTTGGGAAAGATACTGATAATTCATACTTTATTACAGTCACTAGTGGTAATAAATCAAAAGCACCGAGTTACCTTCTACCTTCTTCAAATATGTCTTAACAAAATCCAAAACACTTTGAAATGACGTAATTTCTCTTCCTCCAGTATGAAGGTGTTTGGTGAAATAGTCATGTTAAAGAGAACAGCGTTCGCTAATGCTCAAACTAAAAGCACAGAGCATGACACAAAAGACAGCAGTTTGATATCTTGTGTCATTGAGAGTTCTATAATCACCAAGTCTTTGCTCAAATCTATGAGCTCACATAAAATCCACACGGACGTACAGGAGCTGCATGAATGCAGAGGACATTTATGTTGTGGATGTTTCTTGAATTGCGACGATCACAACTGATTAGAAATAAAACACAGACTGAGAGGACCTTTGCTATCGTGCCACTGTTATTCCAAAGTGTGCTGCCGCGCCTGAAGTTGACCAAGTCTGTTCTACAGTCTTTAATGTACGACGGTGAAGTGATTGTTTCTGCTTGGTTTGTGGTGAAACTGAAGGTTCAGCAGGTGGAGACTGAAGTGACTCCCAACAACTCGACACAGACCAGACCATTACATTTCCCTCCACCGAGTGCAGCTCAGTGGTTTCCTATATGATCTACACCAGTGGTTTTCAACCTTTTTTGAGCCAAGACACACTTTTTTGTTTGGAAAAATCTGGAGGCACACCACCACCACCACCACCACCACCACCCGAAAATGTTAAAATTTGAAACTCTGCAGCCTACTAACAATATAAAGTCATTCTCATCAAAGTTTTACCAACAGGAATCAAATAAATACAGAAAAAAGTATTTCCCAATTTCTTTTTTTAATTTTTACTCACTCAGTGTGAAACCTGGACCTGGTGGATGAACAGAACTGAGATCCTGGCAGGAATAGAAGACAGACAAACACCAACATGTCTAGTTCGGAGTTCAAATCCTCCCTTTTCACAAACTTCTCCATCACTGTCACTGACACAGTACTTTGATACAAGATGGTAGCAGGAGGTGGAGATGAACCACACTGACGTCTGTCACTTTACATTTCACCGGCAAAGTTCTGTGCTGCCCTCTAGTGGTGAAGAGTATTTATACATGATTACTCTTCAACACACTGCTCTCACAGCGGACAATGGCTGTGAGATCAAATGATTTTTAGAAAAAAATGTGAAATTGGATAATTTCCCACGGCACACCTGATTATATCTCGCGGGACAACAGTGTGCCGCAGCACAGTGGTTGAAAAACACTGATCTACACACACACACACACACACACACACACACACACACACACACACACACACACACACACACACACACACACACACACACACACACACACACACACACACCTACGGGGCAGTCTATTACACTGGATTTAATGAGACAGGTGCGTCTGTCAGGTTCAGCCTGCAGAAATGTGGGCAGGTATTCGAGGAGCTCTCTGATGTTAATATTCTCACTTGTGACAGGCAGTGTAATGTCCTGGTTTTGTTTTGGAGATAGATCAGCTTGGCTGAACAGGGTATAATTACCTTCCATGAACTTCCTGGCTGAGATCAGGTGTTTTCTTCGTCCACTGACCTCAAATTAAAAGTCATTACAGCGGCTGTGGAAGGATTAACGTTCCTTGTTCTTATAGGTTTCTTCTTTTAAGGCACAATTTCAAAATGACTTGAAAATGAAAAGCAGTTTGATTGCTGTTGAAGAGATTAGTACTGTGTACATTTCTTTCAGTCTTTGTACAGTTGACTTTCAATTAAATTAACCCCGAACAGCCTCAAAAGCAAAAAAAAAAGTCTTCACAATAAACCTTGTTGTTTAAATGTGGCTTTCATCGCATGCCGACTCGTAAGTTTTGGCTAAATACCAGACTTCCTAAAGCTTTCTTATTAAAATAGAATATTTTCGACTACTGAATAAAAGACATTGGTCTTCTAATGCAAGTTAGATGCTTTTATATAATCTGCAACTGTAATAAAATGTGGCTTTAAGGTAACTCTATCGTTTGAATTTATTTTCTTTATACTTCTGTTGGGATTTATGGTTGGTTTTGAGCATTAAATTAGTGTAAGGAATAAATCACTGGAAGTAACTTTATGAAAAATGTAAATTATGAATGGAAGTAAACTGTCATTTACTCATTAACAACACCTATAGTAATTGATTCATTACTTAAAGTTAATCAATTATTAAACACAATTTATTAATTGAAAATTTGAATAAATTAATTATTTATTCATTTATAAAATGGGGCACTACCACAGAATCTGGAAATAGCTCATTACCAAAATGTCAGTCTCGAATGAAAAGGATGTATTTAAGTTAATTAATATTTCTGTGTAAAATATAACAATCTTAAATAAAAGGGTGAGATCCAAGCACAGACTGTTACAAACCAGTGAAATGTCAACACTAAATACACCATAATCACTAGGAATCGATCAATTCGGCTCACAGGCGTTTATTACAAAAGTGTATTAATTCAGAAATAGTTCATAAATCATATCATAAATCAACACAATCAAGTAACAAACGTCATCTAACATGGAGCTCTAATCTACTAAACAGCAAACACTATGTACAAAGAAAGTGTGTGTGTGTGTGTGTGTGTGTGTGTGTGTGTGTGTGTGTGTGTGTGTGTGTGTGTGTGTGTGTGTGTGTGTGTGTGTGTGTGTGTTGCAATGTTGTAAACTCGTCCACCAGGTGATGGATGAATTAGTATACCCATCCAAGATGGCCGCTCTGTTGGGGGCGTGGCTGGTTGCGGAGCAGGACACCTGAACACAGGACGTGTTCACAGAGCTGAGACTTATTCTGAGGTCATGTGATGATACCGCCATTGTGTTCACCGGTTTCAGACGAACGAGTTCTAACTGGACGTCAGAACATGTCAGAGCTCCAGTGGCCGTATGGATATTAGCTTCACTGCCCAGACTGTTGTTCAGTGAGGTGAAACCAGTGCTCAGTCCTGTGTCACCGGGTCTGGATCCGGAACTCCAGAACTGTGGGGCCTTGTGGTCCGGCTGAAGCATTGCTGTGCGTTGTTCGAGGCGGCTGGAGAGACGCTGGCTCGCCTCCCAGGAAACCCCCCCAAAAATAAAAAAAGTAGTCCAGACTGTGTTCTGCTGGTCCAGCTGAACCTGGTTTGGTTCTGAAGGTCCACTTGGTGCTCTTCTTCCCTCCATGCAGCAGAGACGGTCTCTCAGCTCCCGGTAGAACAGTCCCGGAGCCATAGTTTGGACAACGTTTGAATTTCGGACACCTGCCGTGTTCTGGTCGGTTTGATCAATGAGTGGCTGGAGACAAGAAACTCTGCCTTCACTGCTGGGGTTACTGCCCCCCCCCCCCCCCCCCCCCCCAGCCCCCCTGCTGTGTTGATGGCTTGTTGTGTCTCTTCTTAGTGTCTGCCCCCTGCTGGGAGGAGACGGTCTGCATGAAGGTGTTCAACGGGATCCTGGACCCAACACTTCACATTAATCCTGTTTAGAAAAGCAAAAAAATGACACAAATTGATGATTGTTACAATGTAAGTAAGTAAAGTGTTTTTATAAAGCCCTTCACAGATAGAAATCGTAGTGCTGCACATAAAATGACTCGGCTAGCAGGGCGCCGGCTCCCAATTGGAAGGTTGCAGGCTTGATTCCCGTCTCTGCCCGTCTGCATACAAGTGCCCTTGAGCAAGACACTGAACCCCAACCGGGCCACAATGGATGGATCAGTTGCCTTGCATGGCGGGAATGGACTAAGAGTAGCGATGTGAAGCACTTTGGGAATGCCCAGTAGTGGAAAAGCACTGCAGAAGTGAAATCATGTCAACATGCACAACGTTAACTAATAATACCTAATTACAAGTAAATAATGGAGGGATGATTTTTGACCTGGTGGCCGCAGGGCGGAGGGTAAGAGTGCAAAACGTGAGGAGAAACCACCAGAAGCAAGCTGGGAACAGTCTGATCCTGATCCTGATCCAGCTGCTGTGAACCGTGGCCGAGAGAAAGAGTACTGGTACTTGATAGAACAAAGATTGTGACCGTAGGTCTTTGTATTTTAAATGTAACTTTTTGATCTGAAATCATGATTCAAATAGAAAAAAATTAATCCCCTGATTATTCTCATTATCCTCAAAAGCTCTCTCGCCCCTCGAAAGCTCTCTCACCCTTCTGAAGCTCTCTCACCCTTCTAACGCTCTCTCACCCTTCTAAAGCTCTCTCACCCCTCTACAGTTCTCTCACCCTTCTAAAGCTCTCTCGTCCCTCTAAAGCTCTCTCACCCCTCTACAGTTCTCTCACCCCTCTCAAGCTCTCTTGCCCCTCTAAAGCTCTCTCGCCCCCTCTAAAGCTCTCTCGCCCCTCTAAAGCTCTCTCGCCCCCTCTAAAGCTCTCTCACTCCTCTAACGCTCTCTCACCCTTCTAAAGCTCTCTCACCCCTCTACAGTTCTCTCACCCTTCTAAAGCTCTCTCACCCCTCTACAGTTCTCTCACCCCTCTCAAGCTCTCTCGCCCCTCTAACGCTCTCTCACCCTTCTAAAGCTCTCTCACCCCTCTACAGTTCTCTCACCCCTCTGAAGCTCTCTCGCCCCTCTAAAGCTCTCTCGCCCCCTCTAAAGCTCTCTCACCCCTCTAACGCTCTCTCACCCTTCTAAAGCTCTCTCACCCCTCTACAGTTCTCTCACCCCTCTCAAGCTCTCTCGCCCCTCTAACGCTCTCTCACCCTTCTAAATCTCTCTCACCCCTCTACAGTTCTCTCACCCCTCTGAAGCTCTCTCGCCCCTCTAAAGCTCTCTCACCCTTCTAACGCTCTCTCACCCTTCTAAAGCTCTCTCACCCCTCTACAGTTCTCTCACCCCTCTGAAGCTCTCTCGCCCCTCTAAAGCTCTCTCGCCCCTCTAAAGCTCTCTTGCCCCTCTAAAGCTCTCTCACCTCCTCTAAAGCTCTCTCACCCCTCTCAAGCTCTCTCACCCCTCTAAAGCTCTCTTGCCTCCTCTAAAGCTCTCTCGCCCCCTCTAAAGCTCTCTCGCCCCTCTAAAGCTCTCTTGCCCCTCTAAAGCTCTCTCACCTCCTCTAAAGCTCTCTCGCCCCTTTCAAGCTCTCTTGCCTCTCTAACGCTCTCTCGCCCCTCTGAAGCTCTCTCGTCCCCATGAAGCTCTCTCGCCCCTCTAAAGCTCTCTCGCCCCTCTGAAGCTCTCTCGTCCCCATGAAACTCTCGTGCCCCTTTCAAGCTCTCTTGCCCCTCTAAAGCTCTCTCACCCCTCTAAAGCTCTCTTGCCCCTCTAAAGCTCTCTCACCTCCTCTAAAGCTCTCTCGCCCCTTTCAAGCTCTCTTGCCTCTCTAACGCTCTCTCGCCCCTCTGAAGCTCTCTCGTCCCCATGAAGCTCTCTCGCCCCTCTAAAGCTCTCTCGCCCCTCTGAAGCTCTCTCGTCCCCATGAAACTCTCGTGCCCCTTTCAAGCTCTCTTGCCCCTCTAAAGCTCTCTCACCCCTCTAAAGCTCTCTTGCCGCTCTAAAGCTCTCTCACCTCCTCTAAAGCTCTCTCGCCCCTTTCAAGCTCTCTTGCCTCTCTAACGCTCTCTCGCCCCTCTAAAGCTCTCTCGCCCCTCTAAAGCTCTCTTGCCCCTTTCAAGCTCTCTTGCCTCTCTAAAGCTCTCTTGCCCCTTTCAAGCTCTCTCGCCCCTCTATAGCTCTCTTGTCCCCTGCAGCTCTCTCGCCCCCCTGCAGCTCTCTCGCCCCCCTGCAGCTCTCTCGCCCCCTCTCAGACGGCCCCGCCACACTTTGATAATCACTCCTTCAGATCATAGTCTGTCCTTGACTGACACTGATAGAGAAATTGAATATAAAACTCACAGATCCTAATAATCCGTCTTCGAGTCTGCTGTTGGAACAAAACTGGAAAATGACCCCAGCAGATAAATGGCCTTTTTCTGTTGTGTGTTATTTATTATCAGCAGGTATTTCTGCCTTATAGATACAAGCAAGTACTACCCGTATATCATAATCTGACAATAATTGGTCCAAAATAGTTTGAAGAAGCTTTTATACCTTCAATAAAACATTGTTACATTTTATTATTATAGATTTAATGGTTCAGAGGTCTTCAGTTCAACATCAGGAGTGAATGTCATTCTTTTTTCCCCTGTAATAGCTTGACCAGAGTTGACCCCCCCCATTATCTGTACAGGATAAGCCTGTACAGATAATGGTAGTACGAGTCCACTCGTATCACCCCAGTTACACTGAACCATTTGTGTCAATTACAATAAACATCTCAGAAATGTTGTGTTGGTGCTTTATCACACATATGGAATTATTTTGTTTCCCCCTAAAAAACCCGAAATCAGGGGTTATGCAGCCTCATTTTCTTGGCTTCCTGTAAATACCCAGGAATTCTTCATTTTGTGTGACTCTTTTCTCAGTTTGAGTTGACAAAGATTAAGAATTTCAACTTAAATATGCATCATTAGATTGATTGACCTGATTAATTTTGAGGTTCGGTAAGTCAGTCTTGAATAAATCGTAAAGACAATGACAGGTCTTTAAAGGAGATAAACAGTGTAATTCAGTGACAGCGCTCTCTTGCTGATAATGAATCTGGTTTGCCTGTGATGAGGAAAGAAATGAGCATTTTGTCCCTGTGGGATTAAAGTATTTCTATTCTATTCTATTCTATTCTATTCTATTCTATTCTATTCTATTCTATTCTATTCTATTCTATGTCGTGTTGAGAGAGCTGAGCTTCATAAAATATCTGCAGTGTTGCTCAATTCTGTTTTTTATATTACTAAAACAACAACTAGAAATCAGGAAGCCATACCATAATAAATGAAATTGAGATTTACTGTAATTCAGGCTTACTGACAATAGATTCATGATCTATGGATTATTTTAGTTGAGGGACATCATAAAGCCTGACAGCTTTCAACAACGTCTTTGACTGTTTATATGACCTTTCAATTAAAAAGTGAAAATAATGTCCATTTAGGCAGAAGCCACACAAATGTTGAAAATGATGTAGGTTGCAAGTACGGCCACAAAGGACTGCTGTTTGGTTTTGTCACGAAACCACACACATTCTCACGCAGAAAAATGCGCAATACACATCCACAATGACGAGGACACGGACTTTTGTATTGACATACGACGAAGTTGGATTGTTGTCACGGTGACTGTCAACTACAGAACTACAGATTCCCAGGAGAAAATGGCTGGGAGTCATAGCATGCACAAAATCAGCATTTCCATGGAGACGGAGTCAAAGCGCTTTCAAAAAGTTCCACCTTGTGGGCTGTTTTCAAAAAGTTGTGTTTTCAGTGAGTTCGAGCTCCTTCCTCATGTAAACGGACCTCAGAGCACATCAAAGGTTTTGCGTTTTCAATCGTCGCAGTGTAAACAGGGCCTCGGTGGACATAATGTTGTGGTTGATGAAATCGAGCAAAACAATAGAAACTAATATATGTAAATAAAGCTGTTTGACATTGATAGGGAATATCTGACAAATGTTTCATGGCTACAACCCAAATCAGCTCTGCTCATTTTCCAAATGCTCTTTACAAATGTGCCAACGCAGGATTTCCAACTGTTGCAACAAACAAACAATCCAGAAAAGAAAACTGGCTTTAATTGTAGTGCATAACTTGTCTGGTTTTGCCGTTAAGGTCGCAGACTTCTGGTCGAGATGGATCTGTAAAATCACCCTTCGTCCTTTTTCGATGATTGCATTCAGAAAGCACTCACCCTTGATGGCAGGAACGCTCAGGGCGTGGGAGCTGAGTGATTTACAACTGCGTGAAACACTGAGGAAGAAATGTGAGGAATCTGTTAGAAGGCCCCTCATCAAGGTTCACTGCACTTCTGGTGGAATTCAAGGTAAATACTGACGATATCAGAAGTCTAACGTCACGTTTCCGAGGACGGCCTTCGCTGTGGTGTCCTGCCTGCAGGAGGAACTAGAAGTGGCCCGGCTGCAGGCACAGCCACCCTCCCACCTCCACCAGTCAACTAACTGGAGTCCATTTCCCGATTGTGGACAACCGCTCATTACCAGTGGGGTAATTAAGAGTCCTGCAGCTGCGGAAACAATGAAGTGCTTCTGGGAGATCGCTGAGGAATGCTGCCTCTGAAGGTGGAAGAATTAGGGTACATCCACACGATGAAAAAACTCCTGTTTTTTCTTTTTTCTCCCCAGCCTTCTCCAAAAACATTCCGTCCACACGTCACTATGAACACAGAGCTCAACACGAGGCTTCAGGGCATGTAGTACACATACCAGCCCTTTAGGGGCGCTGTGACTCACCAAACACACAGAAGAAGACAGAACATATAGAAATTTAGAAGTAGAATACTGCTCATAAGCTTCTTTATAATTCTAGTTCTATAGGTCCCCGGGGGGTTGGCCGACACGAGCCGGGGTTTTAGAATTTCCCCACTCTGGGACCCGTGTTAAAAAAAACACTGTTTTCACCCTTCTAAAACCGCCTCATGTGGACGACAGGCCAGAAACATCTGGTTTAGGTGAACCAGGTTCCTGATGTGGACGACAGGCCAGAAACATCTGGTTTAGGTGAACCAGGTTCCTGATGTGGATGACGGGCCAGAAACATCTGGTTGAGGTGAACCAGGTTCCTGGTGTGGACGACAGGCCAGAAACATCTGGTTTAGGTGAACCAGGTTCCTGATGTGGACGACAGGCCAGAAACATCTGGTTTAGGTGAACCAGGTTCCTGATGTGGATGACGGGCCAGAAACATCTGGTTGAGGTGAACCAGGTTCCTGGTGTGGACGACGGGCCAGAAACATCTGGTTTAGGTGAACCAGGTTCCTGGTGTGGATGACGGGCCAGAAACATCTGGTTTAGGTGAACCAGGTTCCTGGTGTGGACGACAGGCCAGAAACATCTGGTTTAGGTGAACCAGGTTCCTGGTGTGGACGACAGGCCAGAAACATCTGGTTTAGGTGAACCAGGTTTCTGGTGTGGATGACGGGCCAGAAACATCTGGTTTAGGTGAACCAGGTTCCTGGTGTGGACGACAGGCCAGAAACATCTGGTTGAGGTGAACCAGGTTCCTGGTGTGGATGACGGGCCAGAAACATCTGGTTTAGGTGAACCAGGTTCCTGGTGTGGATGACGGGCCAGAAACATCTGGTTTAGGTGAACCAGGTTCCTGGTGTGGACGACGGGCCAGAAACATCTGGTTTAGGTGAACCAGGTTCCTGGTGTGGATGACGGGCCAGAAACATCTGGTTTAGGTGAACCAGGTTCCTGGTGTGGATGACGGGCCAGAAACATCTGGTTTAGGTGAACCAGGTTCCTGGTGTGGATGACAGGCCAGAAACATCTGGTTGAGGTGAACCAGTTTCCTGGTGTGGACGACAGGCCAGAAACATCTGGTTGAGGTGAACCAGGTTCCTGGTGTGGATGACGGGCCAGAAACATCTGGTTTAGGTGAACCAGGTTCCTGGTGTGGATGACGGGCCAGAAACATCTGGTTTAGGTGAACCAGGTTCCTGGTGTGGACAACGGGCCAGAAACATCTGGTTTAGGTGAACCAGGTTCCTGGTGTGGACGACAGGCCAGAAACATCTGGTTGAGGTGAACCAGTTTCCTGGTGTGGTTTGACCCTCAATCCTGTCTTTTTGTGTGGAATGGTTCAAATGTGACAGTGTCTTGGAGACACAGCTGCACCTGTCAGGGAAATCCTTCCCAGTTGAGCAGTTTTGAGTGATGCAGTTCATTTTGGGTGATATTTATTTCTCCTTCACTCAGGGACAGAGGCTGGCTGGACTGAGAAAAGACCGACTGAAAGGTCACTTGATAAAAAGCTAATCGGTGTGTGTTTGGTGGCAGCGTCAGGCTGACGAGGCCGGCTGGCAGAGAGCTCCTCAAGTCAGTCCTGGAAGGACACACCAACATGTGGGTATTTCTATCAAACCAACACGAACCTGGTTCCTCTGACCTCGAGGAATTTAGTCTGGGTCCTTGAGGTGCACATTCCTGCATGTTTTTAACATCTTTCTCTCACCAAACTCACCAAATTGTGTTTAATTCATCATCAAACCTTCAGAGATTGATCATCGCTCATTGAATAGATTCTGTTGAAACAAGAAGACGTTGAAAAGCAGGACACTGATTTGTAGGGCTGGGCGACGTGGACTGAAATCAATATCAGGATTTATTGAGCAGTTCACCTTGATAATGCTAAATGGACGACAACTACTCCACTGCGCCCCCTGCACAAAAAAAAGTTTGCCCACTATTTATTGCCAATTTAAAGGACCGTAAAACTACACTGTCTGAAAATAAATGAAGAAAATACAAATTAAGTACTTCTAGTTAAGATGTATTGAAGTACAGATGACTTGAAATGAGAAGGACAGAGCAGATTATACCAAGACTTCGTCTGTATTGCACCTGTAAACAGGGGATTTCTCCACAGTGAGATGAAAAAAGACCTATCTAACCTCATTCTCCTGAAAGAACTTAGATATTTTATGTGTAAAATGACTTTTCACGTCCAGCCCGACGGACGGCCCGTCATGACAAGTCGTTCCGCCCAGGATGGATTCCCGCAGCTCGCGTCACTCTGTCCACTGATTGTAAATACGGACGATTTACTTCCATGGCTTCTAAAGCTGTTCACTTCTCCGCTACAACTTGTGAACCTCCTCCATCGCCTCCTCTATCCATTTTGGTTACAGACTGGATGGGTGGAGTCACGTCTCTCACGCAGTACAGCGTCTTAAAGCGACAGGCTACCTACACACACTCAAAACCAACCTTTCTTTTTCTTCTTTTTTTTTTAAACACCAAATATACAGACATGGGCAAAATGACCTCAGTAATTTTCCAAAATTTCTGTATTGCTAAATTTTCGGTTTATTGCCCAGGCATGCTAATTTGACACTTTGACCTTAATCTGAACCATCACAACTTCATTTCTTCCCCTAAACTTCCGGTACGGATAATGAATTGAGTCCGAGCATGATACGAGTAAAACTCATCAGTATCCGTGCTCGTGCTGAAGGAAAATCTTCATTTGGTAACTGACTGCCTTCACGCTCTCTGATTGGTCAGTCACACATCTCTGCAGCCAGCTCTCACAGAGTTTTGAGTTAGTCACTCATATATGTAAGTGTGTGCATGATAATGTGCAGAGAACAATATAAACATGAACACAGGGAGAACACGAACAGACCACCAAGTTGGATTGTTATTACGGTGACTGTCAAAATAAAACTAGCAAGTCCAGGAGAATATGGACTGGGAGTCATGACACTGGAAGAAATGTTGTTCTAATTGTCCGCCTACTGAGCATGTGCAGAACAACTATTTACTGGCAGTATTTCCATCATCTACCTGGAATCTCTACTCTTTTCTGTATTTGACTATCTGACTCATAATTCAGATTGGCGCCCCCTGGTGGTCTGAAGGTCAAATGCTCATTTGGAAGCATAGAAGTATAAAGTCGTGGTCGTTTGAAACACACATCTGTTTGTTGATGCCTGTTGTTGGGTACAAGGTTGTAGATCATTGGTGAGGAGCCCTGGTCCTGCAGGGCCGCAGTCCTGCATGGTTTCAATGTGTCCTCACATCAACACAGCTGACAGCAATGAGTGGCTCGTTATCAAGCTTCTGCAGAGCCTCATCATGAGAACTCAGGTGTGTTTCAGCAGGAAAACATTGAAAACATGCAGGGCTGCGGACCAGGGTTCCCTACCCCTGTTGTAGAGGATGAACCTTGGCCAATAATTGCTGATGTAAAATGCATTTTATTGTTCAGTTCAAATACATTCAGCAAAGCAGAAAAACTGAATTTTGAACAAATGATTATTTTTTGTGTATTCTAGAACTCTTATAGTGTGTGCTTCTGGTAAATACTTGCTTCTAGTATAAAACCTTGACGTGATTTAAACCTGGCAATGCAGTCCACCACGGTAAAGGACCACAATGCAGGGGACATTACAAAGCAAAGCAAAGGTAGTTAGGTTTCCTGTCAGCTCAGTCAGTTTTAGTTTTTTAAAAGCATAACCTCACTGGCAGCCTGTGGCGGGGTAAAAGCTCCCTCGCCACTCACCTCCTCCACCCGTCATCTAACGGTGAGCGAGGCAGCCCACAGGCCTCCAGCTGTGCTCATCCTCCACAACACACCCGCTTCCCCTGGCTGCTGACAGTCGTTTTGTAACCTTGCCTTTACTTTCTGTTCTTTCTCTTTGCCGACTGCTTCACTGCTCCTGTCTGCTCAGAGTTCATTTGATTTCCAGTCTTCTGTGTGTTATTCATGGAGAGAAAATGGAAATATGCCGTAGTTCTCTGTTGACCTTGGCATGAGTTTGTGCTTTTTACAGAAATACACCCTCACATTCACTCATTGTCACACATTGTATTTTCTCCTGTGCAGAATTCCAGCATCCACTGCATTATGCTGAATATTCGAAACATCAGCATCCTTTATTATATTTGACACTGTCTTTAAGAATATGCTGAAGTGGGTGGATGGATGGACGGATGAATACATTTGTGGATCCTTTCAGCGTTTGATTGGTAAATTGAAATAATCTTTGAAATGTTGCTGTGTAAACACAAAACTTTTCTAAAATGAAAAGACAAGAACAATGTGTGATAAGTGTTGGTGTGAAAGTCCTGGAAACCTGATCCAGCATTAGACTAGTGAGCTGCATCGGTTCAGCATTAGACAAGTGAGCTGCATCGGTTCAGCATTAGACTAGTGAGCTGCATCGGTTCAGCATTAGACTAGTGAGCTGCATCGGTTCAGCATTAGACAAGTGAGCTGCATCGGTTCAGCATTAGACTAGTGAGCTGCATCGGTTCAGCATTAGACTAGTGAGCTGCATCGGTTCAGCATTAGACGAGTGAGCTGCATCACTTCAGCATTAGACAAGTGAGCTGCATTGCTTCAGCATTAGACTAGTGAGCTGACTTCAGCATTAGACGAGTGAGCTGCATTGCTTCAGCATTAGACTAGTGAGCTGACTTCAGCATTAGACTAGTGAGCTGACTTCAGCATTAGACTAGTGAGCTGCGTCACTTCAGCATTAGACGAGTGAGCTGCATTGCTTCAGCATTAGACTAGTGAGCTGACTTCAGCATTAGACTAGTGAGCTGCATCAGTTCAGCATTAGACTAGTGAGCTGGCTTCAGCATTAGACAAGTGAGCTGCATCACTTCAGCATTGGACGAGTGAGCTGCATTGCTTCAGCATTAGACTAGTGAGCTGACTTCAGCATTAGACTAGTGAGCTGCATCAGTTCAGCATTAGACTAGTGAGCTGGCTTCAGCATTAGACAAGTGAGCTGCATCACCTCAGTATTAGACGAGTGAGCTGCATTGCTTCAGCATTAGACTAGTGAGCTGGCTTCAGCATTAGACAAGTGAGCTGCATCACTTCAGCATTAGACGAGTGAGCTGCGTTGCTTCAGCATTAGACTAGTGAGCTGACTTCAGCATTAGACTAGTGAGCTGCATCAGTTCAGCATTAGACTAGTGAGCTGGCTTCAGCATTAGACAAGTGAGCTGCATCACTTCAGCATTAGACGAGTGAGCTGCATTGCTTCAGCATTAGACTAGTGAACTGGCTTCAGCATTAGACTAGTGAGCTGACTTCAGCATTAGACTAGTGAACTGGCTTCAGCATTAGACTAGTGAGCTGACTTCAGCATTAGACTAGTGAGCTGACTTCAGCATTAGACTAGTGAGCTCCATCGCTCCATCCTCCTCTGATCATGTCGTATTGAAGATGGGTGGAATGAAAAGCTTGACTAAATCCCTGCCAGCACCAAGGCCTCCAGATATGACCCATTAAAGTCTATTCCACCAAACAATAAGTCAGAAATATAAATCATTCAGCCTCAGTGTGTTTTTTGTCTGGGGAGCATCTTTCTTGGTGAGCTCTTCTCTTCCACACAGAGAAACATCGGTGACGTCTTCCCAGCAAAATCTCTTCCTGTCAGAGGAGGCTGCTCCCGGTGTGGGTTTTCTGTGCGAGTGTTTTCTGTACGAGTGTTTTCTGTGCGAGTGTTTTCTGTACGAGTGTTTTCTGTGTGAGTGTTTTCTGTGTGAGTGTTTTCTGTGCGAGTGTTTTCTGTGTGAGTGTTTTCTGTGCGAGTGTTTTCTGTGCGAGTGTTTTCTGTACGAGTGTTTTCTGTACGAGTGTTTTCTGTGCGAGTGTTTTCTGTGCGAGTGTTTTCTGTGCGAGTGTTTTCTGTGCGAGTGTTTTCTGTGCGAGTGTTTTCTGTGCGAGTGTTTTCTGTGCGAGTGTTTTCTGTACGAGTGTTTTCTGTGCGAGTGTTTTCTGTGCGAGTGTTTTCTGTGCGAGTGTTTTCTGTGCGAGTGTTTTCTGTGCGAGTGTTTTCTGTACGAGTGTTTTCTGTGCGAGTGTTTTCTGTGCGAGTGTTTTCTGTGCGAGTGTTTTCTGTGCGAGTGTTTTCTGTACGAGTGTTTTCTGTACGAGTGTTTTCTGTGCGAGTGTTTTCTGTGCGAGTGTTTTCTGTGCGAGTGTTTTCTGTGCGAGTGTTTTCTGTGCGAGTGTTTTCTGTACGAGTGTTTTCTGTGCGAGTGTTTTCTGTGCGAGTGTTTTCTGTGCGAGTGTTTTCTGTGCGAGTGTTTTCTGTGCGAGTGTTTTCTGTACGAGTGTTTTCTGTGTGAGTGTTTTCTGTGTGAGTGTTTTCTGTGCGAGTGTTTTCTGTGGGAGTGTTTTCTGTGCGAGTGTTTTCTGTGCGAGTGTTTTCTGTACGAGTGTTTTCTGTGGGAGTGTTTTCTGTGCGAGTGTTTTCTGTGCGAGTGTTTTCTGTACGAGTGTTTTCTGTACGAGTGTTTTCTGTGCGAGTGTTTTCTGTGCGAGTGTTTTCTGTGCGAGTGTTTTCTGTACGAGTGTTTTCTGTGCGAGTGTTTTCTGTGCGAGTGTTTTCTGTGCGAGTGTTTTCTGTGCGAGTGTTTTCTGTACGAGTGTTTTCTGTGCGAGTGTTTTCTGTGCGAGTGTTTTCTGTGCGAGTGTTTTCTGTGCGAGTGTTTTCTGTGCGAGTGTTTTCTGTACGAGTGTTTTCTGTGCGAGTGTTTTCTGTGCGAGTGTTTTCTGTGCGAGTGTTTTCTGTGCGAGTGTTTTCTGTGCGAGTGTTTTCTGTACGAGTGTTTTCTGTACGAGTGTTTTCTGTGCGAGTGTTTTCTGTGCGAGTGTTTTCTGTGCGAGTGTTTTCTGTACGAGTGTTTTCTGTGCGAGTGTTTTCTGTGCGAGTGTTTTCTGTGCGAGTGTTTTCTGTACGAGTGTTTTCTGTGCGAGTGTTTTCTGTGCGAGTGTTTTCTGTGCGAGTGTTTTCTGTGCGAGTGTTTTCTGTGCGAGTGTTTTCTGTACGAGTGTTTTCTGTGCGAGTGTTTTCTGTGCGAGTGTTTTCTGTACGAGTGTTTTCTGTGCGAGTGTTTTCTGTGCGAGTGTTTTCTGTGCGAGTGTTTTCTGTGCGAGTGTTTTCTGTGCGAGTGTTTTCTGTACGAGTGTTTTCTGTGCGAGTGTTTTCTGTGCGAGTGTTTTCTGTGCGAGTGTTTTCTGTGCGAGTGTTTTCTGTGCGAGTGTTTTCTGTACGAGTGTTTTCTGTACGAGTGTTTTCTGTGCGAGTGTTTTCTGTGCGAGTGTTTTCTGTACGAGTGTTTTCTGTACGAGTGTTTTCTGTGCGAGTGTTTTCTGTCCGAGTGTTTTCTGTCCGAGTGTTTTCTGTGCGAGTGTTTTCTGTGCGAGTGTTTTCTGTACGAGTGTTTTCTGTGCGAGTGTTTTCTGTGCGAGTGTTTTCTGTGCGAGTGTTTTCTGTGGGAGTGTTTTCTGTGCGAGTGTTTTCTGTGTGAGTGTTTTCTGTGTGAGTGTTTTCTGTGCGAGTGTTTTCTGTGCGAGTGTTTTCTGTGCGAGTGTTTTCTGTGCGAGTGTTTTCTGTGCGAGTGTTTTCTGTGCGAGTGTTTTCTGTGCGAGTGTTTTCTGTGTGAGTGTTTTCTGTGCGAGTGTTTTCTGTGTGAGTGTTTTCTGTGCGAGTGTTTTCTGTGCGAGTGTTTTCTGTACGAGTGTTTTCTGTGCGAGTGTTTTCTGTGCGAGTGTTTTCTGTGCGAGTGTTTTCTGTGCGAGTGTTTTCTGTGCGAGTGTTTTCTGTGCGAGTGTTTTCTGTGTGAGTGTTTTCTGTGTGAGTGTTTTCTGTGTGAGTGTTTTCTGTGCGAGTGTTTTCTGTACGAGTGTTTTCTGTGCGAGTGTTTTCTGTGCGAGTGTTTTCTGTGTGAGTGTTTTCTGTGTGAGTGTTTTCTGTGCGAGTGTTTTCTGTGCGAGTGTTTTCTGTGTGAGTGTTTTCTGTGTGAGTGTTTTCTGTGCGAGTGTTTTCTGTGTGAGTGTTTTCTGTGCGAGTGTTTTCTGTGCGAGTGTTTTCTGTACGAGTGTTTTCTGTGCGAGTGTTTTCTGTGCGAGTGTTTTCTGTGCGAGTGTTTTCTGTGCGAGTGTTTTCTGTGCGAGTGTTTTCTGTGCGAGTGTTTTCTGTGCGAGTGTTTTCTGTGTGAGTGTGACGTGAAGCCAGATGCTGAATGTTAATGAGCCTGAAAGCCTCTGCTGTGCTGCTCCCTGACAGCTTGACCACAGCTTTCCTCTCGGTGTGTATTTATTTCCACAACCTTCCACTGGACTGTTAACATTCAGGTCGGAGAGCTTTTTCTTTTTTTTTTAAAGTAGGGAAGATTATCCAGGAAGCTGCTGAATCGGCATGGCTGCGTTCAGCCGAGGTTGGTTAGCTGATCAGCAGGGTCTCAAAGGAAAGTACCTGGAGACCCCGCCTTGGCTCGCAGCCCGTCTGATTTGCCTTCAGCAATTTAGTTGGTAAAATATGGATTGAATCACTGCCCTGCATTCCAACTCCCTGCTTTTAGGTCTGTGTGTGTACTCATCCTCGACAGTGCTGAAATAGAAAGCACCCTTTTAAAAACAATCTCAGCAAGAAGTGAAGGGTTTAAAAATTCATAAAAGGAATTTCCATACTCTCCACTGTGAAGACCTGTGAAGTTGTAACAGTAAGTCCTGCATGTTTTTGCTCCTGTAAACTACTGTAATCAGTGATTTCCTGCAGCACAAAACAAAATAATTACACACCACAGCCAGTCTTACCAGGTAAAGTAGAGCAACTGCGCCTCAGGTGGTTGCGGTGGTTCGTGTCCCACAAGGCTTGTTGTTGATTTCCCATCTTCAACCTGTGCATGTGTCAGAGAGTCCCGGGGCCAGAGCTTTAGAAAGCGCTGGAGTTACTTGAGCAGTTACTAGACATAAAAATGGTTTTGTTTCTTTGTCTCTCAGCCAAACATGTCTCAATAATCTGCACATAGCTGGATTATTGTTGTACTATTGTGACACATTAGCTGAGCTGTCAGCACTGTGTGTGTTAGATCAGTTAGGGGGGGAAGATGCTCTATAATCTGATGTTAGAGGAGGACGATGATTTATGGTTTCCATTTCCACTATTGAGGGCACCTGAATACAAGCCACACCCACCAGATTTAAAAAGAAAATAAAAAAAGGTCGGAGCAATGTGATGCAACTGAATGTATCAGCGGAATGAAGCTCATTAACCCGTAAAAATCCACAAATTATCCTCATCACTGATTAAGCGGCAGGGTTCAAAGCATGTGAAAAATAGTAGTGGCTTATAGTCTGGAAATTACGGTACTAATTTCATAAAAGTAATGAGATACTGGGACGTGAAAAGCTCCTCATCATATAAAATAAGTGCCTCCAACACTTGAAGGCGATCCCTTCTTATCTTCTTTGAAATAGGGTGACATTAAGATTCATAAAGCCTTGCCCTGCTGAACACTCTACATTATAATAGGTCTCAGACAGCCCATTCCATTGATGTGTAAATGCCCGTGTGTGTGTGTGTGTGTCCAAGCTTCCTACTATTACTGAGAAGATTGCAGCGGTTTAACTTTGATGGCTGGAAGGATTTTTTTGTTGTTGTTTTTTTTTTTATTGCTGCCTCCCACGCAGCACAATCTTTATTGTCTCTTGAGGAAAAAAAGAGGAAAAGGAAATGACATTGTCTTTGTTCTAAAGGCTCATCTTCCCCTGATTGAAGGTGAACCTGTCAGTATAGTTGTCTTTCCACTTGCTCAGCCTCCTCTCAGCCCTCTGCACCATCTGCAGAGATGTTGATGCTGAGTCAACAACTGTGTTTACTGTATCTGCTCAGGTGATTGAATTAGGCTGAATATTCAATGTGGCTGGCTGCGCAGTGGTGTAGCGGTTAAGACTCACTTCGTAGCAGGGATATCAGGTCTGTGTTGAGCTTGGGGGGCCGGACACCAGTAGAGTTCAAGCTCCTTTAACCGTCCTTCGTCGTATCTTAGTAGAGACCTGCTCAGTGTCTGAAATACTGCATGTCTCCACTGAACCACCTGCACTGTTCATGTTGACAACACACTAGAATGCAACCGTGTGCAGTACTCTCAGAAAAGCTCACACAGAGAACATGGACTGGGAGTAAAGGCACTCTGGAAGCAAACAGTAGTCCAGCGACTGAGCATGTGCAGAACAACTATTTACTACAACGCTCATGCGTTTCCACCATTTATACGTCTGAGCGTTTTCAAAAAGTTGCATTTTCCTCTGTTTCCTTTTTTTTTTTTTTTTTAATTAAAAAAAGACATTTTTAAATACATTACAGTCATTCCAATGTGCTTTTATAGAGAAAACAGAAAAGCCCAACATATCCACATGAGCAAGCAGGTGTGTTTGCAACTGTGGAAAGGAAAAACCCCCCAACAGGAAGAAACCTTTGCAGAAACCAGAGTCAGAGGTGGCGGCATTCTGCGGACCGGTTGGGGTGAAAGGATAGAGGAGAGGAGAGGAGAGGAGAGGAGAGGAGAGGAGAGGAGAGGAGAGGAGAGGAGAGGAGAGGAGAGGAGAGGAGAGGAGAGGAGAGGAGAGGAGAGGAGAGGAGAGGAGAGGAGAGACAGAGATAGACTGGGTGGGGAGATACATACAATACACTTGTTAGTGCTACATATATTTCTTTTCTTTCTTTTTTTTTTTTAATACAGTAATCACAGTGATCCAAATATTTTTCAACTGCCATGAGATTAAACCAGCCTGAGCAACAACAGAGCAAAAAGCAAAACAATCACAACAATGATAACAAAAGCAAAAACAATAGGACACAAAAAAAACCATGATTTTGATAATTGAAATAGCAGAAAATATGAAAAATCTCATCAATGAGGAGTGGAAGTGTGTGTGTGTGTGTGTGTGTGTGTGTGTGTGTGTGTGTGTGGTTTGTCCACTGGATGTGAATGGAAGTGTTGTGGGGGGGCCTCTGTTTCCACAGTGATAGAGTCAAAGCATTTTTCCAAAAGTTCCACCGAAGTTGCGTTTTCAGTGGCTTCAAAGTGTCGTCGTGTACATGGATCCAAAATTTAACGAAAGTTTTGCATTTTCACTTGAAAATGTGAAGTTGAATAAAACGGTTTCCAAAATGGACGGATGGACCAAGTGTGGCATCCGTTTCTCAGACAAGTTAAATCCTACTTTAGGATATTGTTTCTTTTTAAGCAACAGATTTGTAGAAAAAGATGGTTTTTACCTGACCTGATAAACGACACAAACGCAGCCGAAACGTCAGATAAATGACATCTTTCCCTGCCAAATTGTTGCTTAAAAGAAACGATTCAACGAAGCTGAATGCCAATTTGATGTAGTTTTCCTTGTCAGGTGGCAGTAAGTTGGCTCAGGAGCAATGATCCAGTAGTTTGGTTGAATAGTAACTGTTGAGACAACAGCTTAAGCTGGATGACGTTGAACGTAACAAATAAAAGCCACAGATGAGTAAATCAAAGTGACTATCACACGAGCACACAAAGAAAAGATGTTGACGTCTGTGTTCAGTCATGTTGCTGTACCTGTTTGGAAACGATTGGCCGCCTGCTCTCTCCGCTGTACGGCTTAATCAGATGGAGCAGAACATTAGCACAAAGGCACATCTTTTTATATTTCCCCTGTGGCGACGCTTCAGTCAATGAGCCATATCTCGGGTATTCTCTGTAGCGGGGCCTGATGAGGCCGGCGTGCGGCCACAAAGGATCCGGCTTGGAAGGGGACGTTATAGTGTGCTGAAGAGGAGGAGGGATTGACGGCAAAATCGGATTTCATGGCTTCCCATCAGGAGGGCTGGGTTCATTTAGTGGACTGCGAGGCTGCAGGCATGCCGATTACGATAGGAGGCTCTCCACTGCACACGGGGAGTTAATTGGTCCAGTGCAGGGCTCAGGAGCGAGGGACGTGTGCTCCACGCTGTCCGCTCACATCCTCATTCGCTCACACGTTGGTGCATATAGGTCACAGAGTTGCTTTATGTAACATCCAGCGTGTAACCGTCAGTGGCTACATGCTGTTAATGGAGTTCTGCTGCGGCCTATCACACCCACAACAGAGCCCATGGAAAATTAAATAATGAATGAGGCTAATGGGTCATGATGGCCACATGTGACCCTGTTTCCAATTTATACCTTATTTTCCACGCAGGTCTGTGTGAGTGCAATCAATAAGAGCAGTGCGAGCTCGGCGGGACAGCGCTGCCATAAGAAGATTAACACTGGAAATGCTGTGAGCTTTGAAATCATCTTTAATAGAAAGCAATGGTCGCTTTAAGCCTGGAAAACTCCGAATGAGCCGCCATTTTTTTAGCGGAACCATTCTATGAATCAGGGAGCTGCAGGTGGAGGTGGAGCAGTGGTTAACACTTCACACGAGTTTGATTCCAGCTTCGGGCCTTTCCTGTGTGAATTATCCATTTTCTTCCTCGACTCATTCCCACAATGAAAGACAAGAGTTTTGAGTTAGTCACTCATATATGTAAGTGTGTGCATGATAATGTGCAGAGAACAATATAAACATGAACACAGGGAGAACACGAACAGACCACCAAGTTGGATTGGTATTATGGTGACTGTCAAAATAAAACCACCAAGTCCCAGGAGATTATGGACTGAGAGTCATTACACTCTGAAAGCCATCATTGCCTCCGTTCATTGATTTTCAGAAATAAATGTGTTTTCTTTGTACTGCAATACCACTGTGTAACCAGCGTGCCCAGCGTTGTAGAATTGGAGGACCACAAACTCTTTGGGGGTCTGTTTTCCACTGAAAACAAAACTTTTTGAAAATGGCTCCCAAGGTGGAACATTTTGAAAACGCTGTAACTCTGTCTCCACATAAACTAGGCATTTTGCTTTATTAATAATATCACAGTTTGCTGATGTTGTTGGATGTGATACATGTTTCAGTTGACGATGATTTAAGAAATAGGAGCAGCTAAAATCAAGAGTTTATTTAAAACGTTTATTCACACATAATTCAGTCAAAGCTACAGAGTAAAGTGCCAGTAAGAAATTGATGACTGCTATGAGTTTATCTAAACTAATGTCAAGTCGGATGATTGTATGGAGTAGCTCCAGTCCCAGATGATAGTGTGAGACTTTCAATAAGGTATGTGGACTATATTTCCCCTGCTGCTTCTCGTCAGTTCAGCACTGTAGCTCCAGATGTGTTCACATAACTATTCTACTATAGCAAAGCTGCAGAAACCATCTGCAGTCTACAGGAGTACCTCTTTGATTCTGTACGATGGCACAGCAGTGCTTGGTTCAGCTTCATATCAGCGTTCAGTTTCAAGCTGAGTAATCACGATAAGGATATGAGGAAAAAAATGGTAGTGCTTGCAGACGTGTTTACATTGTACACCATATAAACGACAGTACTGACCCAATGATGCTCGGTGCTCTGCACAGTTAAAGGGTAAAAGGCACTGGATGAAAATGTGGTTAAGGCTAATGGAAAAAATATTCAAATCAGAAAAACATTGGAAAATCCTTCTAATACATTCCTCAAAAGTTCAGTCTTGAGCGAACTAATGAACCATCTGAACAGAGATGCCATCAGCAGTATTTACATATTTAACCAGACGTGCAGACAAGCAGTCAACAAGACACATTTTTGTGTCCAGGGCCTTGAGGTTAGATAAAATCCAACCACTTGAAATAGCAGTGAAGCACTCAAGTAATGGGGAAAAACTCTGAATATATCAAACCAGCACCAAGGGCAGAAATTATTTTAAGTGCTGAGGCTAAACTCATAATTGCTGCAGCTTATCTCTGCATACAATCTCGAGCCTTAATTAACTGTTGAGGTAATTCTTTTAAAGAATTTGCATTGCAAATTTGAATTCAGCCTGTTCTGACATTACATCCCCGTGATTGTCTTCGCACTGGTGAACGTGATTGAGGTCCCGTTTACACGACAACGATTACCAGTGTATCCGCAAACGTTTCTTGTGCGCCACGCTGTCCGCTCACATCCTCATTCGCTCACACGTTAGTGCATATAGGTCACAGAGTTATACTGTGGGGGGTCCATTTCCACTACACCGGTGTTCTGATCCTCTGTATTTGTGAAGCTTTTATCTCGGCTCCCAAGGTGGAAAGATTCTTTCACGGTCTCTATTCCCTCCTGCAGAGGCTGATGGAGGCTATAGAGCTTGTTATTGCACATCTCTCCCCCTCCCTCCTGCTCATCCACTTGTAAACAAACATGGCCGACCCATAGCGGTTTGACTGGCGGTCCATATTCTAGTTTTATGGTCCATATCAGTAGTTTAATAGTTGAGACTCTCCCTGATAGCATCTGATTAATCAGTCACTAGGATGTCAGGTTCTCTCCATTTTCTTCACCTTTATAGTGTTTTGTTCTCTGCACACATGTCTGTGGTTTCAATACAAAACTAAGCAACAGCGCCTTGCTGTGGCCCGGCAGACTAACTACATCATTGTCGATGTGTCTGCTGCTGCAGTGGAAACACTCTCCTTTTCTTTAACAGATTAGGTGTTGTCACATGAAATGTTGTCGCGTAAAACAGGGCCTGAGATGCTGCCTGTGCATTAATTACCAGGCTCTACATGGTGATGTACAGGCAGTGCAGAAGAGAACATAAAACTAAATCTGAAGGATAAAGTGGGAAAAGACCCTGCTAATGGAGTAAACACAGTCCAGTGTGTGAATTGGGGTGTGACTGTGTCCCATTGTGCCACTGACCTTCATCCTCCACCACAGTGATTGTCATGCATTCGGAGGAATGCACCGCGACCCACAATGCCACTGTGGTTGCCAAGCAATCGAGCTCCAGATAAACCCACAGAGGACGTTTTTTACGACATCCTGCATTAACGAACCCCTCCTCCCCCCTGAAATGTAAACATTTCCATCCATCCAAAAGGCTGAACAACAACGCATTCTCCCTGCCCAGGAGAGCTAACAGTAATCACCATTGTGCAGCAGCGATATGGAACCGTGCTGCTCAACACCCAATCTCTCTAGGGGCTGTCCACACCAGGAACCTGGTTCACTTAAACCAGATGTTTCTGGCCTGTCGTCCACACCAGGAACCTGGTTCACTTAAACCAGATGTTTCTGGCCTGTCGTCCACACCAGGAACCTGGTTCACCTAAACCAGATGTTTCTGGCCCATCATCCACACCAGGAACCTGGTTCACTTAAACCAGATGTTTCTGGCCTGTCGTCCACACCAGGAACCTGGTTCACCTAAACCAGATGTTTCTGGCCCATCATCCACACCAGGAACCTGGTTCACCTAAACCAGATGTTTCTGGCCTGTCGTCCACACCAGGAACCTGGTTCACCTAAACCAGATGTTTCTGGCCTGTCGTCCACACCAGGAACCTGGTTCACCTAAACCAGATGTTTCTGGCCCATCATCCACACCAGGAACCTGGTTCACTTAAACCAGATGTTTCTGGCCTGTCGTCCACACCAGGAACCTGGTTCACCTACACCAGATGTTTCTGGCCTGTCGTCCACACCAGGAACCTGGTTCACCTAAACCAGATGTTTCTGGCCTGTCGTCCACACCAGGAACCTGGTTCACCTAAACCAGATGTTTCTGGCCTGTCATCCACACCAGGAACCTGGTTCACCTCAACCAGATGTTTCTGGCCCGTCATCCACACCAGGAACCTGGTTCACCTAAACCAGATGTTTCTGGCCCGTCATCCACACCAGGAACCTGGTTCACCTAAACCAGATGTTTCTGGCCTGTCGTCCACACCAGGAACCTGGTTCACCTAAACCAGATGTTTCTGGCCTGTCATCCACACCAGGAACCTGGTTCACCTCAACCAGATGTTTCTGGCCCGTCATCCACACCAGGAACCTGGTTCACCTAAACCAGATGTTTCTGGCCTGTCGTCCACACCAGGAACCTGGTTCACCTAAACCAGATGTTTCTGGCCTGTCGTCCACACCAGGAACCTGGTTCACCTAAACCAGATGTTTCTGGCCTGTCGTCCACACCAGGAACCTGGTTCACCTAAACCAGATGTTTCTGGCCCATCATCCACACCAGGAACCTGGTTCACCTAAACCAGATGTTTCTGGCCTGTCGTCCACACCAGGAACCTGGTTCACCTAAACCAGATGTTTCTGGCCTGTCGTCCACACCAGGAACCTGGTTCACCTAAACCAGATGTTTCTGGCCCATCATCCACACCAGGAACCTGGTTCACTTAAACCAGATGTTTCTGGCCTGTCGTCCACACCAGGAACCTGGTTCACCTACACCAGATGTTTCTGGCCTGTCGTCCACACCAGGAACCTGGTTCACCTAAACCAGATGTTTCTGGCCTGTCGTCCACACCAGGAACCTGGTTCACCTAAACCAGATGTTTCTGGCCTGTCATCCACACCAGGAACCTGGTTCACCTCAACCAGATGTTTCTGGCCCGTCATCCACACCAGGAACCTGGTTCACCTAAACCAGATGTTTCTGGCCCGTCATCCACACCAGGAACCTGGTTCACCTAAACCAGATGTTTCTGGCCTGTCATCCACACCAGGAACCTGGTTCACTTAAACCAGATGTTTCTGGCCTGTCGTCCACACCAGGAACCTGGTTCACTTAAACCAGATGTTTCTGGCCTGTCGTCCACATGAGGCGGTTTTAGAAGCGTGAAAACAGGTCCCAGAGTGGGGAAATTCTAAAACCCCGGCTCGTGCCATTTAACCCCCCGGGGTGTGGACGGCAAAGACGATCATCTCTGGGAAAAAGATGAGGTAATTACCCCCCCAGCAGAAGCTACTGACGCTAGCAGCAGGAGGAGCAGGGCCATAGACCTATAGAACTAGAGTTCTATAGGTCGAGCAGGAATCTACTTCTAAAGTTCTATTTGCTCTGTCTTCTTCTGCATTTTTGATGTGTTTGGTGAGTCACAGCACCCCTAAAGGCCTGGAATGTGTACTACATGCCCTGAAGCCTCGTGTTGAGCCGTGTTCATAGTGACATGTGGACGGAATTGTTTTGGAGAAGGGTGGGTGTTTTTTTTTTCGTTGTGTGGATGTACCGTAGGTTTTGCTCTGTGCTTTGCTGGTTCAGGGAAATCCTCTGTTTCTTTCTTTTACTTGGACGCTAACGTGGTTTTGGGCTCGCTCAGCACTAAGAGCTAGCTCAGTCTCCTTCACCTCCCCATGCATCTCCTCCCCTGAGTCATGGACGGCGTGCTAAATTTAGAAAACCTCAAAAAGTAATGATGTGGCAAGTTCTTATTGAGTTTCTTGCCCTGCAAATGTCCCTCCAGCTCCCTCTCTGCCTTCCTCTCCTTACTCTCACAGTAACAGGCTCGTCCGTGACTCAAGCACAGCAAAGAGGTGCCCGTTGAATTATTGAACCAACGGCGGAGCCTCATAAATTATCTAACTGTGTGTCGCTGGGCGAGCGGGGCCATTCAGTAGATGCATGTCATCATGACCCTGTGTGTTAGTACAGCCGAGACCCGGGCTCGATGACGGGAAGAGGCCAGCCTGGATACAAACAGGCCCGCAGAGGCATATCCTGCGTCACGCAGCCTGCAGCACGGGGCTTTTCATCATCTGCTTCCAAGCCAGAAACAACCACCTGTAGGCGGACTGTGAGGCGTCAGTACGGACCGACACACTCACTCAGGACGAGGCCTCGAGTCGACCCAGGACCTGGAGGGATTATATATCTGTCAGCAAAGTTGATTCATTTCCTAAATATATGTGCAAACTACTAAAAGCCCGTTAAATTAGTTATGAAACTTCATTAATGCAGCGTATGATACATTTTTATAAATATTTTGTAACACGATGGCTATGTTACAAGCTGTGTTATCCCCATTTTGAAGATTTTACGGGGTGGTCATAAAAGTTATAGACCCCTGAGTTAGGTGAAAAAACACAATCACCACAGAAAAGCCTCATGAAACAGAAAAAAAGACATTGTAACAGTGCTTGGATGTGTGCTGTTAAAAGCTCAATGGCTTCCAGCACCTGCCTGTTTGAATAGTGAGCAGCACCTGCAGGAACTGACCATGTGGGCCGTTACAGACTCATTACTCCACGGAAAAGTGTTTCCCAGTGCTCGCAGTGATTACAAGCTGTATATTAATACGCCGGATCATAAATACACACTTGCAGCTCCATCTTTATGATTGATTATCCCTGCAGTCAGGGTATTGATTGCCTGATGTGTGCTGGAGCTGCTAAAAATCGAGGAAACACTTTGGCGCGCCTGAACGTTTTAGTGCAGCTCTGTTGATGGCCTTGAAATGCAGAACAGCAGGTGCCCGGTGAACGTACCCCCCGAGGTGACTGAACCGCACCGGCTGCTGCTCAGAATGGTTTCTACCAACGTCTGACACCACGTTTCTCTTTTGCTCCGTCGCTTCTGCTGTTTGTGGTGAATTGTGGAGCCGCATCATAAAAGGCTGAAAGACGGGGTCATTCTAGGTGTAATCTGGCGCCGAGACAGCAAGTCTCTCTGTACACACACAGTACTGCTTATGCTGTGTAGAAATATAGTTTCCTAATTAGGGTTTTACGTTCATTGTCAATTCAGATTTCTATGTTTAGTTGTAAAGTTTTGGAATGTTTGTGTTTGTTAGTTTTACTTGCTGTTACACTTGAAGGATTTCTTCTTTATAGATTATGTATGAATGAAATGTCTTTTCATCCATACATCTATCCACCTTTTTTAAAAGCTAAACTGTTGTGTAGCCAATCAGATGTCTCCGGTTTGAGCCAATCACAGCTTTCATATGAAAAACACTGTCATGACTGGTGACAGCAAGCCCCGCCCCTGTTGTCTTGTCAGTCAGGAATTCAATTAAAAGTGAGGAACCCGTATGCAACAACATGAAAACTACTACAGTTCCCCTGGTGTACTGCCTGGCCTCAGTTTGCACAGACACGCTGAGAGCCGTCTGGCCAATGGCTGCATGCTGTCTTTCGTGACTGTATTCCCACAGGAAGTGGGAGTTGTGTGACGCTCCCAGCGTCTCGGTCCATATGCCCGGTAAAAGGAAAACTCGCAGATCAGCACATTGTCACTGCAACACACTGTAGCAGGGGGAAAATAATGCTTCAGCTCAGCTCGGCTTGCAGACTATTTATGCATTTCCTTTTAAAATCGCTCATTCTACCGACACATGTTCCTCTGGCAGAGCAGATAATCAGATTAGATCTGCAGCATCCTACTGGGTAAATTAATGTGAATAGTAATGAGGATGAAATTAGACTTTTAGCAAGATTCCGCGTCCTCAAATTAAAACCATCCGGATTTTATGTCAGTACAGTGGCACAGTTTAGCCAATTGATTGCTGCACATCATTTTCAATTTTCCTCTAATGAAATGCTGCACTGTGGGACAATAATGCCAAATCATGATCCTCATATCATTCATATCTTGAACAATATGGAATCGTTAACTATTTCAGCCATTACCTTGATGATGTTCATTACATGCCCTTCAAATTAAATAGAAAATGTCTCGACCAGCTCTCTGTCTAAACTACCATCATTTGTCTGCATTCACTAAAACACAGCAATATTATGGCGGTGTCAATGTGCTGCTGTCAAATTCAGGAAGAAAACGAACTTCCTGACAAGGTGGGAGAAATAATGGAGCTTCTTTTGACCCTGATCTGGATAAAGTGGGTCTGGATGATGGATCACTGCAGATGACCTGAGGAGATGGTTAATTCATTAAAAATGGTGTGGAGTTATAAATTCTTCATCAACCAATTCCTTTTACTGTATTTGTCTTTTTTCAAATGTATTGTTGGTTCGTTGGTTGGTTTTGGACTGAAGTGTGGTGATGTGAGAGGAATTCATCTGAACAGTTGGTTGTGTTCTGCACTCGTGAATCATCTAGTAAGTGGATGTCGGGTAACTGGCCTGTGGGTCGGAACTGCAGGAGGATCTTACATTTCGGCAGAAAGAGAAGACGTTGTTTACACAATGTGTCAAGTGAAAATACATAGTTTTTGTATTTTTGTTTGAGACAATCAAAAATGCGTTTCTTGCGCCCATTTACACGACAGCGGTGCTCGGAGACACTCCGATTATTGTTATATCAAACACAATTATTGTACTTTCCGAACTATGAATATACTTTGCACCTGTCAAAAGATGCATCATGAAGAGGAAAAAAAGCATTAATGTGCACTGGACTTTAAGTTGCATTTATTTGGAATTGAAAACTGAAGTCTGTCTCTGTCTTGGTGGCGGAAACACTGTTACTGGGCTTATGCACAATGATGGCAGTAAATAGTTCTTCAGCACATGCTCAGTAGAGCCATGAACGATGTTTCCTCCAGAGTGTCATGACTTCCAGTCCATATTCCCCTGGACTCTAGTCTTATTTTGACAGTCACCATAATAACAATCCAACTTGGTGGTCTGTGCACTACAATGTCTGCGTTCTCCCAGTGTTCATGTTTCATCTCTTAGTTCTCTGCTGCAGGTGTGTGTGCTTTCATTAAAAAAAAACAAAAAAACAACAGCACCCACTAGTGGCACGGCATGAAAACTACATTGTTTACAGCGTTTCTGTCATTTCTGTGTAAACATGGTGCCGTGTGAACGTGAACATTTTCTGAAATGAAAATGCAAAAAACGACCTTTCATTTTCACCCTTGTTGTGTAAAGGGGAGCACAATGGAGTCTTCGGCTTTGCCTGCTCTGAGGCCGTCAGCATTCGCTTTGTATGTGTCAAATAAAGCCTTACAGACATTTTCTAGATTCATTGCTTTTGTTTGTAAGGCTTTGTGAGAGTGGATGTGCTTTGCTCTACTCTTTTAGCAAATCAAAGGTTGGAGAGGGGCTCCACGGTCTTTCTCAAAAGCAATTTAGGAGTTTGGACCAAAACACTGATCCTGAGACTTGAATGTCTTTGCAAACATCACACACCCTCGGGGTTTTGTGTCTGCCGCCATCGGGAGCGCTTCTCTGGTTGCAGAGTCCGGTGTTGTGCTGGATTACTTTCTATCCAGGACGCTGTTTGAACCTGTGCGAGTGATCCAGGTCATCGGCTGCTGCAGCAGCTGTCACTTCTTTCTGACTGAAGGAGATAAAAACGACGGTGAATCGGGGATTAATCAAGAGAGGAAGCGTTGCCCGGGTTCATGACACGGCGGCTGCACCTGTTGGCAGTCTGCTCTCGAGTGCGTGTGGTGAAAGGAATCTCACAACTTGAGCGAGACGGCCGCTTTCCTGGTTTCCATGCCAACCTGGAGGGCTGTGCATGTTGGAGCATGCTCAGTCTGGCTCCCTTTCCCCGTAACAATAGCCAGTGAGAGGGCTCGCACTCACTCACACACACTCAGTCCCTCACACACACTCGGTCCCTCACACACACTCTGAGACGGAGAGGAGAGGCTGCTGCTGTCGGAGTCTGGCAGACACACTCTTCCTAACGACGGTGAGTGGACAAACCGGCAGATATTGCCGTTTTAAATTTGACAAGCTTTTGAGTTCTTGTTGTGGCGAGGAGTTTGTCGCGTCGGTTCACTGGGAGAAACGAGGCAGAGTGGAGACTGTTGTTGCTGGTGGAAAACTGGAGATGATGAGGAAGCATGTGCTCTGCTTTGTGAGTGACAAGCTTGCTAGTAATCTCCTTTAAAAAAAACAAAACAAATAATGACACTATACTCATAAACACCTTTGTTTGAGATCCATAAGTCACATTTACATGAGGGGGTCTCGTCATTGTGTGAATTGTGAAGCAGACTGTTTGTGCTGCTCAAGCGGAGGTGTAGTAGTTGACAAAGCAGGGATCGCTCAATAATTCATGCAGCCTTGTATGGAGGGAAGTCGGTGGATGACAGCAGGTGTAATGTGATGCTCTACATGGACACAGATAGGTCTTTTAGGCACCGACCAATTTGATAATCTTCTTGTTTGCTTATTTAGACCTTCATGCTTCTTTTCAGTCATTTCAAGGTCTTCTCTTTGTGTGTTGACTTGAATTGATGTTGAAAGTGTTTTGGTTTTTTTTCTCCTGGGGAGAAAACATCATAATTTCATGGAGCTGTGGAGCACACATGCTCAGCCACATGAAAATCCCACATGACCTGCAAATACTGGGAATATTAGGAGCTTCTCCTCCTGTCTGCTTGACCCCCCTGAAACCTCACTCTGTGTGTGTGTGTGTGTGTGTGTGTGTGTGTGTGTGTGTGTGTGTGTGTGTGTGTGTGTGTGTGTGTGTGTGTGTGTGTGTGTGTGTGTGTGTGTGTGTGTGTGTGTGTGTGTGTGTGTACCAGGGGCAGTTAGTGGGGAAGATATCTCTGATAATATCCTCGAGTCTTGCCCCGTTTTTTCTCTCTCTCTCTCTCTCTCTCTCTCTCTCTCTCTCTCTCTCTCTCTCTCTCTCTCTCTCTCTCTCTCTCTCTCACACACACACACACACACACACAGATCTACTACCCGCCTCCCACAAGATTAATTATTGTGGCTGATAAATTCCTGGCCGGTCGATAGTGTATTCCTGTGCAGCCGGCCCATCCCTGGCGTTGGAGGCTGAGTGTCTGCTCTTCACAGAGCAGCATGAATATCAACCAGCCTTGTCGGCATCGTCGGATGTGAAGTTAAAAGTGCAGCCCTGCATCCAGAAGATGACAATTTACAACGAGCTGTCAGCACTTAAAAAATGATATTATTATTTCATGCATTAAATTACAATGGTAAGACCTTTATCCAGCCGTCTTCCATACTTAATTCATTGAATTCATCCAAGAGAGCTGGATAACAAAATGCTATTTATTCATACATTTCATAAATCTTTTATCTTTTTTCCCCCTGCAAAAATGTCAAAAATGATACGTGTGTCCATGCATCTTTTATCTTTTACCCCGTCTGAGTTAGGGTTATAAGAAACTGGAGGGAACTCCAAGTCAATGAAGGCAAAAGGCAGGGTACACTCTGGACAAGTCTGCAGTACAGGACTCGCACATATAGCAACATTTGCTTCGTATATCCAATGTAAATCCAATGTATGACAGGGCTCTGAGCTCAACAGCAAAACAGGACTGGAAAGCACTTTTCTCATTACAATAGTTGTCTTCACCTGGCTAGTTTACTTAATGTGTTTCTCTCTAAGTGCTATCTAACTTTAAATGACATTTCAAATAAAGATGCATCGTATTTGCGTTTTTGTTTCCGAAAAGTGTTACGTTTACGCAATAACCCTTTGAAAAAGATGGATATGGCAGATACACTGAAATGTTGTCGTTTTTATGTACGGCCACTAGTGGGTGCTGTTGGTTGTTTTCATAATGAAACTACACGCACATACACGCTGACGATAATACTCAATAAACATTAGCACTGGGAGAACACAGACATCCTAGTGGACAGACCACCGATTGTTATTACAGTGACGGTCAAAATAAAACTAGCAAGTACTGGAGAATCTGGACTGGGAGTCCAAGACATAAGACCTCCTGGATTTACACTCACAAGTCTTTGCCGTGAGAGGAAGTGTCTGTTCTGCTAAAGTACCACAGTGCTGCAGTTATACTTGAGTCTAATGAATGTGAGCCTGGTGCTTCTTCTCCAGCAGGAGGTCGATATCCATGTCTTTAGCTCCCAGATGTGGCTGTTCCTATAGCCGCTGGTCATGAACTTGGTTTGGCGTTTGGATGACTGCTTACAGGTGTTTGTTGAAACGGGTCAAACAAGAACTAAGAGCCCACTGAATCAAGTCCTATATAGTCTGTAAAGCTGAGAGTTCAAAAGGTTCAAAGGGGAATTCAGACTCCGGAAGAACAACTACAAAGTTCGGACACTTCAGCCCAACAAATGACCTCATTGTCTTGTTTACCACATTCCGACAAGTTTGCGGCACTGCCATTTATATTGATGCAATTTCGTGTTCTGCACACGCGTTCCAGCTCGCTGATGACTCTATCAGTCATGTTTTAATCATGTTTAGCATGTAGCCTCACTCCTGTGTGAGCCGTGCAGCCGCTTAGCATGTAGCATGTTGCAGGGATCGGACTCCACCCATCACTCAGGGCTGTCGGCTGCAACATGGCGGCCTGGACACAAACCTTCTCTTTTATTACTGAAACAATTTAGAGAAACGTGTTTCTGAAAAAATTTGAAGTGAGAATTGAACAGTTCAAACGTGCATCTGCTTGTGAGGGGGCGTGGCCTGTGAGTTTCTTCTCAGAGTCTGAAATGTCCTGCCCAACAAGAATTGTTTTCGTCAGCTGGTGACGTCACAGCCGACCTTCATCCTTGTTCTTGTGGGAGAATGCAGGGGCCTGAACACTCGGTGTGTCCCTGTGGCTTCAACACTCAGTCTTTATCAATCACTATGCTAGTGGTGCTGTGATTTCCTTCAATCTCATATTCTATTGCATGTTTCACCCTGTGCTGTCAAAAATAACGCGCTAATTTAATTAATTGATTTGAAATGTTTAATTTGTTTTAAAAAATTATGTAATTAACGTAGTTTAATTATTTTTTTTACTCTCTTACTGGAGCAGCCTCGTGTGCAGCGTCTCTAGATGCAGCACAGTGACTCCAGAGCAGCGCAACACCCAGTGGAATAATATTAAGGTAGAAAGTTTCCCTTTAAAAAGTTCCCTGATGACTGATTGAGAAAGTAAAAGTCATTAGCTTTGAAAAGCTGAATTTAATGACCGTAGAAGTCATTCTGCAGCTACACAGCAGGTTGCCATGTTGGCTGACCAGGAGCCACCAAACTGCTAAAACTGGAGGAAATAGTGGTAAAATTTCTCAATTTCTCTTGATTGACAGCACCAGTTTCAGCACTTGTGTAAACCACCATCATTTGTCGTCATCACGTTCTTGCACGTGGAGGAGGAAGACATCCTGCTGAATGCACCACACAGGCTGAAAGGTCAGATGAAGGCAAACAGAAAAATAGAAGACAAGAGGAAGGGACGCAGAGAAGGACAGTGAGAGACGACACATAATGGAGAGTTGCAGAGTGATGGATCATAGATGGAGAGAGAGAGTGAGAGCCACTCTGTCACCCTGCGGGAAATTGGAAAATAAATTGAGTTGACATAGGCAGGTTTGCATAGAGATATTGATGGCGAGGAGTGGGAGGGGAGAGGCTTGGATTCGAGGTTTATAAAGGTTCACACGAGGCTAATCATGTCTGCACCCAACAGTTAGGATGACCAAAAGTCTTCCTGGGGTTGGTAATTACTTGTTTCCATCTGCCATTGATAATAAAAGAGCGAACAATCTGTTTGGGTCTTCAGCAGCAGCCTTTGTGATGATTAAATAGCCCTTCAGTTTGTTCTTTGGATTTCAATCAGGATGAGATACAAAAACCCCTGACAACAATTGTTTGCCCAAAATGAAGAAAAAATACTGTATTTCAATCCTCGACTGCAGAGGTTTTCAGCCTTCATGACCAAAAGAGCCGTTTTTCACAATTTTCCACCAAATAAAACTTTTCTGTAGCCGCAAAGGATGCAAATGACCTGAAATAAAATAATTCATATCTAAAAATTTGGATATAATTTTGTAAAACTTTTAGCTTTTGTGGCCATTGTTAAGGGGTTTTCCCATCGTGGAAATATACAAAACATGTGAAAAGCAAATGAAATAAAAATACAAACAAAATGTCTATTCACATGAGATATTGTGGAAGCTCCACGGAGCCGCTGCAGAGGAGCTGAAGAGCCACATGTGGCCCCAGAGCCGCAGGTTGCAGACCTCTGGTCCAGAGGAAGAAGACTGTCGGTGCTGGTGAAGAGACGCTGAGTCTGACGCTCAGAGCTTGATGATGATTGATGACTCAGACCTCTTGTTCCTCACTATTCTATCTTAGAAAATCAAGCGGGTGCAGATCAATCCATCTCTGATTTGTATCATGGGAAAGACCTTCATAAAATGTACGTGGCTCTAAAAAAATGATGTAAATCTTTTCCACGATCTCTGATCAGTCACCCACTGTCACCAACAGACAAAAGAAGGACCCTTCAAAAACGAAGCCAAAGCTTTCCGTTACAGTCTATAAGTGGTCTCATTGCAGTTTTCTTTGACAGACTGATCAGCCGATATCAAACGTTGTGTTTTGGTGGCTCAGGTCAGAACATTTAGGTTTTTTTTTACATTCTGTATTTTTTTTCTGCCTTTGCATGAGTGGTTCAGTTGTGTTGCATTGTCTTCCAATCCCAAATGTTGCTGGTTCAATTATGCATCTACTCTTGTCCTATATGTTTACGTGTCGTCTGGTGAAGCCCAGGTTCCTGTCTTGGTGTGACTGAGTTCACGTGATGCTCGTGTGAAGCACACTGACACTGCTGAGGCACTAAACTGCTCTGTACAGAAAGTCCCTTTACTATTTTGCAAATTCTGCAAACTGCAAGGCTTAAAGGAAACAAGTTAAAGGTTATGGTTTAAAATGGCTCCAAATGTTTCAAGTGACACTAAATTAATGCTGGTGAAAATGTAATGAGTGCATCCAGCACCAGGGTAAATGTGTGGTATTACAGTAACAAGGAGAGAAGATCAGGTGGACGAGCAGCAGCCTGCAGAGGATTGCAGGTTATGATATGTTGCACTCGACGCATGTAAACACACACACACACACACACACACACACACACACACACACACACGCACACGCACACGCACACGCACACACACACACACACACACACACACACACACACACACACACACACACACACACACACACACACACACACACACTGAAGGGTTTGCTCAGCTTTGTGAGGGATGATGCTTGTTAGTTCAGAGCCTGGAAACTGAAGTGACAGTTGATCAATGGCTCGCCATCCCTTTTCATTTCCAATACACACCCACCTTCCTCCTCGTCTTCCTCTATGCTGCGATACATCACAACGCTCCTCTCCTCTGCTCTCCTCTCCTCTCCTCTCCTCTCCTCTCCTCTCCTCTCCTCTCCTCTCCTCTCCTCTCCTCTCCTCTCCTCTCCTCTCCTCTCCTCTCCTCTCCTACAGTTTAAACCAATTAGAAGCATGTCCTTGGCTTCTGGAGGAGAACGAAGTGGGGCTTTTCCTTCCTTTCGTTTCAGTCTCTCCTGCAAACCGCCCTCCTTTAGAAAGGAGGTGTGAGTCATGCGATGACATCCAGAAGGGTTTCAGCAGATACGGATCCCCGCAGGCGCCGGTCGGAGGCCGGCAGTCGATAATCAGGCCTCGATGCATCTATGATAGGCCCTTGTTAGAGCCGCCAACGAGCTGACAAGAAAGGCTTCTGGAAAACATTGACACCCCGCAGAGGTCAAAGTTCAGCATTGATCTGGACAAAGAAGGCTGCGTGAGCACGTGACTCAATTCATGAAGCTGCTGAAGCACTAAAGGTCCTGAAAGATGCATACGCCACTTCCCACACAATGTTTGTGTTCTAAAGAAATAAAGTGTGCAGGAGAATGTTGGTACCGGTACCACAACTTAGAACCTTGAGCAGCACATTGTGGAGACAAGGAACCTGGTGGTGCTGATGGTGAGGTGGAGAATTGATCCAGATTCATCTCATACATTTAATATCTTCAAATATCAGACTTATTACATATTTTATTTGAATTCTTTAATTTGATCATTTCTGCACCTTTTTACCTTGAGCTGTTGTAAGGTTGTGTTTCCCCCTGGGGAGGAATAACTTCTATTCTATTCTATTCTATTCTATTATTCATCCACGTGATCATAAACAGCCAAGCTGCAGTGGTATAGATGTTTCTTTAGTGTAACGCTACGGCTGAATCACCAGAACCATGTTCATGTCATAGTTTCATCTTCTAATGATCCAGTGTATAGAACTGATTGATTATTTATTGTGACAAAGTGTAACAATCAGTGTAATTTCAGAGTTGGTGTATAAATAGCGCAGTAAAACTGCAGTGTCGGGAGCAACACTGACCGTCTGTCTCCAGTCTCTGGGGACGGGACACTGACCGTCTGTCTTCAGTCTCTGGGGACGGGACACTGACCGTCTGTCTCCAGTCTCTGGAAACGGGACACTGGCTGTCTCCAGTCTCTGGTGACGGAGCAACACTGACCGTCTGTCTTCAGTCTCTGGTGACGGAGCAACACTGACCGTCTGTCTTCAGTCTCTGGGGACGGGACACTGACCGTCTGTCTTCAGTCTCTGGGGACGGGACACTGACCGTCTGTCTCCAGTCTCTGGGGACGGGACACTGACCGTCTGTCTCCAGTCTCTGGGGACGTCTGTTCTGTTCCAGCTGCTTTTATAAAGATTTAGAGCAATAAGGTACAAATATACTAAACTGTATGAACACGGTAACAAAGTGAGTTTCTGGGAAGTCTCATGCAAACAAACTGCAGCTGCGATGATTTACCAACACATCTGTATCTGTACCACATAAAGACATTATAGATTTTATATTGCTTATTTTATTAATATACATACGTGATACAGTTTAGTATATTTATAGGTTCTGGCTGTAAATCCTGATAAAAGCTGCTCACGGTATGGTCATGTGCTCTGGACACAGACAACCTCCTCCTCCACCCGCCTCCACCTCCTCCACTATTTCTCTCTATGTAAAATTCCTTTTCTTCGTCTTTTCTGTCGGAATTTAGCGTCAAATGCCGACGATCAACAAGCTGATTGAGCTGCGAAAATATTGTCAAGGCACTTTGCAATGACCATTTGTGGTAGAAAGTGGGCGTGTTGAGGGCGGAGCCTGAGCGGTCAGCCTTCCAGGTGGACTGGGATCTATAAAAGGAAAGTCCTGCAGATGTACATATGCGCTGTTTTATTGATCCAAATATATTTTGGCTCATGCCTTTTTCAGCTTTTGTGCGCTCAAACATTTCTAGTAGAAATCCTACACAAGGTTTTGTGAATGAGGCCCCAGGTCAGTAAGTCACACACTGTTTTCTCCGCGTATCAGAACAAATGTCTTCTTTCAGCATTTACATACAGTCACGTGTATGGCCTGAGCAAATAAAAACGGGTGATATTGTGCCGACACGTGTTAAGGTCATTCACTGAGGATCAGATCTGACAGACGTGCAAAACAACACACGCCATTAATTTATTGCATTTGCCTTCATGAATATGGAAAATCAAATTCCAGAGGGCACAGAATACTGTGAGGAGGTGAAGCTAATAGATTCATGTGCAACCCAATGTGTGATTTACCACCTTTGATCTGTTTGCATTTAAAAAGGACGTTTAAATCAGCTCAGCCTTTGGTAGGAATCCACTTGTTATTGTGGTGAGATGCACTTCCTTTATTGGCTTCCTACAAATTTCATTTGTTGTTGCAATCCTTTCTAAATCTCTTCTATTGCCCTATATTTTTGATTTGGTGACTGATTATCTCCCAAATTGCTGTAAACATCCAATATATTTTTGTATTCACATGGAAACACTTTGAAAAAGCTTAAAATGATGTAGCAGAGAACACTACGTGATAAACATTGGACAGGGTGGATTGTTCTTCCAGGTGACTCAACTATGAGAAATATGGACTGGGAGTCCCGCCTCTCTGGAGGCCGCCATTGTTGTTGTTGTCCAGCCACTTGCAGAATAACTCGTGCAGAATAACCATGCATTACGGCCGTGGTGCAGCAGCATTTCAGACAAGTTGTGCCTTCCCCCGTTTCCATGGAGATGGCGTCGGAGAACTTTTGAAAAGTTGCACCTTGACGGCCGTTTTTAAAAAAATGGCCTTTTCAGTGGTCCTGAGCACTATTTCTGTGTAAACGAACACCCAAAATGCAACAGGAGTTTTCTGTTTTTGCTTGAAAATGTTTTTCTGTAAATTAGTCTTGAGTTGATCACCTGCAAAACGCGTGCAAACATCAGGTGTAATCATGTGAGCTTAAACGTTAACAGCATTTATCCTGTTATTTATAAATACTGAAAAGTTGATCACCAGCTTTGATCATGAATTGATAGTTTACTGTGGCTTTTGTCTCATTCGCCATCAAATTGCAGATTTAACATGGAGTTCGGATCATTCAGTAAAATGTAATGTTACATTTGTTGGTAGGAAATGTCTCCGCCTCATGTTTTTATGCCTTTTTCTGAAGTTGTTGATGAAAACATTACACTCCTGTTGCTTCTGTGACTGAAAAGTGATTTGCACCCCCCCCCCCCGTGGGCTCCATGTTCAGTTGATGTGAGCACATTAGGTTCTTGGTTTATTTTTTTTATTCATTCAAAGCAGCCAGAACAAAAGACTTTTTTTCTGATCATACTGAATGAAAGTTGCTCATTTCACAAACTGTGAGCTTCTGATCTCATCATAATATGACAACTCATTCAAACAGATGCATGCCCGGTACTGTGATCATCGCTGAATCTACTTTCAGTGGAAAAATAATCAAAAAAGCCTTCAGATGATAGACTTTAAGATGATGGACATCAAAATTACTGTAAGAAAATTTTGCAGAAATCTTTTCAAATAGAGGACACTAAAACTCAGCCAGGAGATTTCATTGAATGTCATAAATAAATAAATGTAACACACCATACGCTTTTAATGTAAAATCAGAAATTTTCTTGTTACATAAATTAATGAAATGCCGACTCACCTATTTTTAAAACATAAAAGAAATGTTATACCCCTTAAAATCAAGAGGGCTTCGCAGCTCCCATGAATCTTTGAGGCCTCCCTCGGTGGTCGAGATTACTGATTACTATCCCAGATGCCTTTTTTCTTGACATTATTTTTCTTCAGCACGTACACAGAAATGCATATCAAAACATGCAGAAAGTCCTGGAACGGTGTGCGATGGATTTTGTTAACCATTCAGCGAACCGTTCCTGGAAATAAATCACAAAATAGCTGTGAAAACGGTCTCGTTCAGAGCAGATGGAATGTGAAGGAAGATGATATTTTGTACTGGTACTTTATTGTCAGCAGTGAGCGGCAGGCACACATTTCATCTGAAGTCGTCTTGCTCTCTCTCGTCGCTCACAGGTTCTTCTAGTTAATATTGATTCATGTGCCTTGAATTAGGGATTGGATTGTCAATGCGAGCGTTTCTTTGCTCTTCTGAAGATAATGCCTCCTCTCTGTTCTCACGTCCAAATGTTATAGCTGTAAAACGTCCCTTTTTTCCTTTAAATTCGTTCTCTTTTTATATTCACACCCCGTCACCGCGGATTAGACGTGCACTTCACACAACCATTTGTAGTCTCGAGAAAGTTTTCAAAAACCAGAGAGCAGAGAAATACAGCTCAAGTTATTGCAGAGGCACAAAGGACTTTGTCAGCAGTCAGAGACAAGATTTGCCAGCGTGTCACATATTTGCAGCTTGAGCCTCTTCAAAACAATAATATGTCGTAAGTTATGTTTGAAACGAGCAGAAGCAATGGCTCATTATATCATGATGATATCAACTCTACAGCCATAATATTGGCATGAATCAATTCATTCTTGCAGTTAGAGGGTTAATCATCTTCCATCTTGCTCTGACGTCACACAGTCTAACCCTTTTATGATGGCTTCCTTCAGGTTGTAGGCATCCACACGCACACACACACACACACACACACACACACACACACACACACACACACACACACACACACACACACACACACACACACACACACACACATTCCTGGGGATAGAGTGACTCACGCAGCCATCTGCTACCCAGCAAATCCTCTCATACCTTATTAGTCTCACTTTGCTTATTAATGCCGCTCCTGGGGATACAGTGATACCTTTATCCACCTCATCTATCTGTGCTTATCTCTCTTTTCTATCGCCTGAGCGGCTTCTTGCTCCGTCGTGACCTTTTTTCAGATATTCCCATCCGACAGCCTCGTTCACCTCCTCAGCTGGATCCATGTGTGCAAAAGTGTTGCTTCCTTTCACTTTACCTGAAATCATTTCTACTTCCTCTTCTACCTCCACCATTTTCCCCAGTGAGGTGTGTGTGTGTGTGTGTGTGTGTGTGTGTGTGTGTGTGTTTGTGTGTGTGTGTGTGTGTGTGTGTGTGTGTGTGTGTGTGTGTGTGTGTGTGTGTGTGTGTGTGTGTGTGTGTGTGTGTGTGTGCATGCAGATGGGTTTCAACTGTTGATGTTTTGCTTAAGTCGGTGCTGCTCCTGATGATGTCATTATGATCCCCTGTAGAAATGACAACAGACACAGGAAAACACCTCGAGGACGTGTGTGTGTGTGTGTGTGTGTGTGTGTGTGTGTGTGTGTGTGTGTGTGTGTGTGTGTGTGTGTGTGTGTGTGCGTGTGCGTGTGCATGTGCGTGTGTGTGTGTGTGTGTGTGTGGATCTCTGGTTGAACCACACCGCTGTCGTGTTGCATTTCTTCTGGGAACGCGTGTCTGCTGTTTTTTGTTTGTTTATGTTTTGCTTTTATATTGTGCTTCCCAGCAGTGGCACTACTGCTAGCCCCGGGAAGTCATTAAAGATGTACAGTAGCGTGCATTCTTTCATCAGTATGAAATGTTTTCCTACAACACACATTTCATTCCACAGAGTCAAGCTGGTGAAAAGTGGACTCAGACACTTGAAAGGCTAAAACAAAAACTTTCCAACATTCTCAGTCTCATGTTTCTATAGGGGAGCTAGGCTTTTTAATCTCTCCATCATCTGGTGTGATATAACACAACACTGCTTTAAAAATACATGAAAAAGCTCAGAGAAGACATTTAATAGAGCAGTGACATAAAACACTTTTGGAATCATTAAAGGGTTTCCACACTGTGGGTTGATTAGCTGGTGACCCTCTTTGTTTTTGTTTTTAAATTAAAGACCTGTTGATACAAAGCATACTTGATATTTTTGATTATTGAGTAGCTTTGTTACTGAAGAGATGTGAAATGTTGTCATCTTTTTTTAAATGCCCTAAAAAGCATTGTACTTGGAACACTTTGGAGCTTTTGAGGTACTTAATATTAAGTGGTAATATTAAAACAAACAAACAACAACAGTGATTTAGAAAGTCTGTTGCGTTTCCACCTTCTGATGAACTATTCTCATGGGAGAGAGGAGTATTTACCTCTACTTCCTCAGCAGACCAGACCAAACAGGGCCTATAAATGTATTCTAAATCACTTTGACATCAATTCTCTCACACATTGTGGTTGAAACCACGTCTATGCTTGTTGTCTCTCAATCCAAAGGCTTTGTTGTTCCAATGTTGAAGCAGGAGCCTGAAGCCCAGGCTGCTCACAATGGATTGAGCGCCGTGCTCGGCGGCCGCCATTGGTGAGTGTGTGTATGAATGGATGGGTGTGTGACGGCTGATAAATCAGTGGAAAAAGCACAATGTAGGGGAAATGCGTTTCTATGAAACCACACATCTGTGCAGAAAACAATCCAGGAGATTATGGACTGAGAGTCGAGACACTCTGGAGGAAACTTTGTTGTCATTTTCCAGCGACTGAGCATGTGCAGAAGAAGAAGTATCTACTACGGTAGTCGTACACGTAAAGGTTGCATTTTCAGTGACTCTGAACTATGTACTGAAAGAAGAAGGCTCGTACTTTGTTCGTGGAAATGTCTTGGTGGCTCAGGAACCAGAGTACCCAGAAGAAACCTTCTCTGTACTGGTGCACCTCTACCACTATGATGCTGTTGGATTGTATTTATTCTCTATTACATATCATTCTAATCTTCCCCTAAAATTAAACTTAACCTAAAATATTATTTCATCTGAATCATCTCTTCAGCCAGTCAGTCATCTTCTCATTTTATCCAGGTGAGTTGTGCAGGAAGCTGCAGATGAACCTGGACAACATTTAAGACAGTGTTCACTCTGGACTGGAACCATCGGCTTGAGTTCTCAGGTATTACTGAAGCAGACGGATGTCTGAGCAGTGGTGGATAGAGCTGCTTAATTAATCACATTCTAATGGTGATTAGGATTACGGCTCCAGATGATCTCAGAGTTTTTCCTCTTCCCTGCAGGAGGGAAAAGGACGATGTTGTAGAGCCGATGAACAAACTTTAACCTCCATGAATCCACACTTCTCTGTAACTCTTCTTTTCAGAACTCTTCTTACCGGAAACTTCGCCTCTCTACAAAATAAAGTTCCCCATTGTGGTGATCAGTGAAGATCGTAATTCACCCCGTTGCTGTGGGGTGGTGGGGAACTTTATTTTGTAGAGAGGAAGTAGTTTCAGTGTGTGAAGCTCCGTTGGAGCGAGATGAAAAAAAAAGAGAAAAGAAAGGCGTTTCTGAGAAGTGTGTTGGAATGGAGAATAAAGTCCGACTCCCGTTCATCGCCTCGACACCGACAACATTTTAATTTGGAACAATTTATTAAAGTATTTAAATTGAAGTATATCTATCTCTTATTGTATTTTTTTTATTTCTTGTTTTCAAAAGATTGAGTGCAGTACAGCAGTTTATTTTTTACTACTACATTACAAGATATTTTTATATATTTAACAGGAGAGTCTTTTTTTAAACATGTTCAATAAATGCTGTTCCACATTCAAAGACGTAATTGTGCAAATAATCGTGATTTCAATGTTTCCCAAAAACAATCCTGATTATGATTATTTCCATAATGGAGCAGCCCGAGTGGTGGCCTACATTTACTAAAACATTGAGATGAGCCATTTGCAAACACACAGCTATAATAAGCAGCAATTTGTCTAAAATAAAATTAAAATAATCAAGCTTGATGGCCACAACATAAACTTATAATATAAGAATAACTGTCACACCTATCCAAGAAACACTTCTTATGTGTTTTGTGCTGACTCGTGACCACAATTCACCCAGAATTCAATCAAGATGAGGGCGTAATCCACATTTTGCACAGCGCAGTGAATCTTTGGCTGCCACCCAGTGCATTCTGAGATCGCCTCCTTCTCTCTGAAATTGAAAGTGAAGCGAAAGGAGATGATGAATATAAAAAAGGAAGAGCTAAATAGCAATGATTGGTGGTGTATCGATGTTATAATTCAGGGCTGTTATGAAACTTTAAAAGCTTGAAAGAATTACAGAGACGTTCTTTGGATTGGAGACGGTGCATCAGAGGGCTCAGCCACAGGCAATTGGCCTCATCCTGAAAACACTCATTATTTCTCCGTGTCACTGAAATGCCAGCGCCTTGCTCCAGCGTTCCACCCGGCGTTGCACAAAGCTAAACATGAAGCTATTTCAGTACATCACAATCTGTCTTTTCTTGTTAGTTTCTCCTTCTCTTCTGCTCGGATGAAAGTGTGATTCCTTCATTCATCACGGCACAGTGATGAATGAAGACGACACAGACGAACTATGCATCACACAGCTGGAGATGCATAAACATGTTCATCCAATGACTCGTTTGAAGATCAGAACTTCAAACTGTCACGGATGTTTGTCAGTTAAAAGAGATTGGCTGCAGTTTGATCCAGAATGGGCAGGGCGTGTGCATCTCTGCAGGAAACCTACAACTCTCTGTCGCTCTTCAGGTCAGCTCTGTTCCCTCAATCAGACAGTGAAGAGACACACACACACACACACACACACACACACACACACTGACCTCCCTGGAGAAAATGGCGGCGGTAAAAGAGGAAGTAGAAATGACTTCAGGTAAAGTGAAAGGAAGTGGGTGTGGGGGTCTTCATTTGCTGTAATGTACTACTGAGCCTTTCACACCATAACCTGAACCCTTCAAAGTATCTGACACTCGCCTAATTGCCTGAGCCTGAGGCCTGACGGGACTTGAACCTTTCAAAACATATACACCAGTGGGAAATCTTGCACTTTGGAGCCAGAAAAGTAGGTGGGCCGATCAAGACGGGATCACCACCCTACAGTGGCTGTGTTGCTTTACAGCGTTGGAGCTGTGGCTCGGTTGGTTCAGTAGTTGTTTTTCTGTCGGAAGGTTGCTGGTTTGATTCCCCATCTCTGCCTGTCCACATGTCGGAGTCTTTTTGAGCAAGACTCTGAACCCCAAATTGCTCCCAATGGTGTGTGAATGTGATTAACAGTGGACTGCTGAAGCTGTGGAACTATAAGCGCTATACCATTTCTTTACAACGTTTTCATGTTTCTTTTATGGAACATTGTAATTTCAAATGTTACACATACATTCATATAGTATAATGAACATCACTATTTTTCACCCTCTAATTTTGTCTAAACACATATTTTGCTGCCAAATATATAGAGAATTATCGTCTGGAGTAAACGACTCACAACAGACTCCCGGTGTGTATCGCGCTCACTAAGGAGCAACGTGATTGGTCAATTGATACCATGTGGTCTATTTCTTTTGAAAGGAAGCCTCTGATTGGTTCTAACTCTCTGAGTCATCGTGATGCGTTCAAATGCTGAAGTAGAGAGGAGGAATTTAGAGCAATTTCCTTTCCAAGATACTGAGGAATTCTACCTGCAGAATATCTTTAGACCTACGATCAATCTAATATTTCATTTCCAAAATGTTGACACTTGTTTGAATAACTGCACATCATTCATGTTTATTTATTGAAGAATAAAATATTCTTTGCTGTGAAAATGTAGATTTTGATCTAAGTGTTGACAATCATGCTTGTTCCCTCAGCAGTTTAATTCAATGTGACTGTGACTGATTGTAAAGTGTTAATCACATGAGCCGCAGAAATGCAGAGTTTGATTGTGTTTCATTCTGACCGCAGAAATGTTGCTGTCTGAAATGGTTTATCGAAGGTCTACCATGTTTCTTTTTTCTTCTTCTATTATTTCTCAAATGATTTCAGGTCCCAGTTCTCATAGTCCTCAGTAGTGTTACGCGGAAATAGTGTCTGAATAGAATATTGTATAAAAATAATGAAGTTAAGATTTTAATTGACTAATTTGAACCAAAGTTTGACATTTGAACTATTTATTGAATGCTTCCTCAAGTGTTTTTATGCTGAGCTCTTTGTTGCTCAGCTTGCTTTTGGACATGGAGGTTGAACAACAAAGAAAATCCAATGAAATAAAAAATGCGCTTGTTTTAAAATAAAGACATCCAGCATAATATCCTACATCTCTTCATATCAGTCCCTCTTTCAAATCACCAGTCTCTCCTGGGGAGTTTGTCCTCATAACAAGGCCTCATGCTACACAAAAGCACCGGCCCTCATTTGCATTAAATTGCCGCTTTGAGTTCTCCTCAGCGGAGAGACACTCTGGTTTTTGTCCTTGTGAATGAACCCACGTCTGTTATGCAGCTCCTGGAAAACCAAAAAAGCTAAGTGTTTGCTCTCAGGTCATCTGCAGCCTGGATTATTCATCTGCAGCATTTCCGCCTCCCAACACCATGAAATATGAATGAGACAGATAACCTGGAACCTCGGAAGAAGGACGCCGGGTCACTCTGGGCTGGGTTGTGGACACATTCTAATTCTCTTGACTCTGTAGCCTAGAGATATTTGTTGAAAATATACACAAACTAACGATGACATTACAACAATCTAGTGTTGTGTAGGTCCTCTTTTTGCTGCCCCAGACTCCACCAGGCCTCTGAAGGTCTTCTGTGGTATCTGACCAGATCTTAGCAGCAGGTCCTGTAAGGTCTAGACCAGGGGTCGGCAACCCGCGGCTCTTTGGTCCCTCCTTGAGCCTCCGTCCCACTGCACTTCATCCTGGAGGGACGTAAGGAGGCAAAGCCCCCCAGAGAGGGATGTAAGGAGGCAAAGCCACCCAGAGAGGGACGTAAGGAGGCAAGGCCACCCAGAGAGGGACGTAAGAAGGCAAGGCCCCCCAGAGAGGGACGTAAGAAGGCAAGGCCCCCCAGAGAGGGACGTAAGGAGGCAAGGCCACCCAGAGAGGGACGTAAGGAGGCAAGGCCACCCAGAGAGGGACGTAAGGAGGCAAAGCCACCCAGAGAGGGACGTAAGGAGGCAAAGCCACCCAGAGAGGGACGTAAGGAGGCAAAGCCACCCAGAGAGGGACGTAAGAAGGCAAGGCCCCCCAGAGAGGGACGTAAGGAGGCAAGGCCCCCCAGAGAGGGACGTAAGGAGGCAAAGCCACCCAGAGAGGGACGTAAGGAGGCAAGGCCACCCAGAGAGGGACGTAAGGAGGCAAAGCCACCCAGAGAGGGACGTAAGGAGGCAAAGCCACCCAGAGAGGGACGCAAGGAGGCAAGGCCACCCAGAGAGGGACGTAAGGAGGCAAAGCCACCCAGAGAGGGACGTAAGGAGGCAAGGCCACCCAGAGAGGGACGTAAGGAGGCAAAGCCCCCCAGAGAGGGACGTAAGAAGGCAAGGCCCCCCAGAGAGGGACGTAAGAAGGCAAGGCCCCCCAGAGAGGGACGTAAGGAGGCAAAGCCACCCAGAGAGGGACGTAAGAAGGCAAGGCCCCCCAGAGAGGGACGTAAGGAGGCAAGGCCCCCCAGAGAGGGACGTAAGGAGGCAAAGCCACCCAGAGAGGGACGTAAGGAGGCAAAGCCACCCAGAGAGGGACGTAAGGAGGCAAAGCCACCCAGAGAGGGACGCAAGGAGGCAAGGCCACCCAGAGAGGGACGTAAGGAGGCAAAGCCACCCAGAGAGGGACGTAAGGAGGCAAAGCCCCCCAGAGAGGGACGTAAGGAGGCAAGGCCACCCAGAGAGGGACGTAAGGAGGCAAAGCCCCCCAGAGAGGGACGTAAGAAGGCAAGGCCCCCCAGAGAGGGACGTAAGAAGGCAAGGCCCCCCAGAGAGGGACGTAAGAAGGCAAGGCCCCCCAGAGAGGGACGTAAGGAGGCAAAGCCACCCAGAGAGGGACGTAAGGAGGCAAGGCCCCCCAGAGAGGGACGTAAGGAGGCAAGGCCCCCCAGAGAGGGACGTAAGGAGGCAAAGCCACCCAGAGAGGGACGTAAGGAGGCAAAGCCACCCAGAGAGGGACGCAAGGAGGCAAGGCCACCCAGAGAGGGACGTAAGGAGGCAAAGCCACCCAGAGAGGGACGTAAGGAGGCAAAGCCACCCAGAGAGGGACGTAAGGAGGCAAGGCCACCCAGAGAGGGACGTAAGGAGGCAAGGCCACCCAGAGAGGGACGTAAGGAGGCAAGGCCACCCAGAGAGGGACGTAAGGAGGCAAGGCCCCCCAGAGAGGGACGCAAGGAGGCAAAGCCCCTCAGAGAGGGACGTAAGGAGGCAAAGCCCCCCAGAGAGGGACGTAAGGAGGCAAAGCCCCCCAGAGAGGGACGTAAGGAGGCAAGGCCACCCAGAGAGGGACGTAAGGAGGCAAGGCCACCCAGAGAGGGACGTAAGGAGGCAAGGCCACCCAGAGCTCGGTCCCGCTACAAAGAGTGGTAAAATGTAGGGTCGTGAACGAGCAGTGATGTGACGTCATTACAACAATAATGGATGAAGAACGTAGAATCGCGGCTGCAGGTCATGACAGCGGCTCAACTGGTGTCTGAAGCTGGGAGCTTCCTGTACCTTTCACAGTAAAAGCCCACAGTTCCAGGAGGTTCGTTACAGACTTGTTGAGAGTGACGGAACATTCTAGTGAATTATACAACTTCAGGACAGTAAAGACACACCATCACACTCATGGTTCTAACAATCCACATCTCCCACATTTATCTTCCATTTTAATAATGTGTAGCAATAAAGGAGCTAATAGCTGCAATGCATTATGGGAGCTTCTGTTTGTCGTGTTTTAAATGTAATTATTGGGGGTTATGTTAGGTTTGTAGTGTCGGTAATAATTGTGTTGTGTTTTTGTTGCTTAATTCATGTAGTTAAGTTTATTAGTTGTAAGTCGTCAACCAGCAGTGAAGAAGGTTTTGTGTGTCGTGTCCTCCTGGCATGGTCTGCCTGTGGGACTGTCAAAATAAAATGTGTGTGGCTCTTTGAGTGTAGTGTTTAGTGGGAAATGGGACCAAATGGCTCTTTGAGCATTAAAGGTTGCCGACCCCTGGTCTAGAAGTTATGAGGCCAAGCCTCCTCAATCAGATCAGACTTGTAGGTCCAAAGACTGGAAGAATTTGGAAGTCAACGCCTCAAACAATGTTTGTCCATTATCTTGTTTTCCTACAGATCACCATCTCCAAAAGCTTCATTCTGACAGTTGGTGGTGGTTTCTACGCTGCTCTGCATATGCAACCTCACTTGTGGAATGACTGCTGCTCTATGTACTCTGACAGATTCTCATTACAGGCAGGATAAACCTCTGGCATGGTTGTGAGCTCCATTAGTGAGTCTGTTGAATCGGACCACCTGGTGAGCCTTCACTCTGCAAGGGCCTCAATGAGGCTTGGCGACACTGAACCACTCTGACCACCACAGACTGGGAACTTACCACATTAACTCTGGTCGTGTCTGTTTATATGTTTATAGGGTGTATAGATTTTTAAATCTTTATATTGTTTTTCTTAATATATTATGACATGCCTTTGCACTGTGGGTGTGAGAGGACTGAAATTTCATCTGTGCTGTATGTCATGCATATCAGCACACTTGACAATAAAGCTGACTTTGACTTGACTTTTGAAAGCCATCACACGACCACTTTTCTTCTTCTTACTCACCAATTACAAGAATGAAATGTTCTCTTGCTGACTGATGAGGACCATGATAAGACATCAACATTACTTCACCTGTCATTGGTCTTATAGCTGATCAGTAATTGAGCTAAATCTCTTTGAGCTGCACATCTGACTGTTACTTTATTGTATTTCACAATATCCACAGGTATTTGCTTGATTAAAAAGCAGCACTCACACACTTGAAACGGTCACAGTTGTGTGTAAATGAAACACCTCCACACTGACTGAGAGCGACTGAACGCCGCGATTTCAGTCGGCAGGTTGAATATTAAGCGAGGTCCCGCAGCTCCGCGTGGCACAGTTACTGAAAACAGTTGGAAACCACTTGCCTGACTCTGTCTGGAGGTTTTAAAATCTCCTCACTCCCGCAGGTAAAACACTCATTCATTCAGGCGATATCTCCATCGGAGGTGTAACGAGATTTATCAAATCTCCAGAGCAAACTCACAATTTTCTGACAGTTTTATGAGAGCAATACGGACAGTCTCTAATGTCCCTCGTTCAAAATGACATGAGTCCCAGAATTTGCTCCAACTAAGCTGGCCAGCTGGTTTAATGTAGCGTACAGATACCAGTCTGTTGGCCTGCCTGCTTCTCAGCAGGAGAATGAGACGCGTTGTCCCAAACTGTTGAGCAGCATGTGTTCTCGCTTTCACGTCTCCACTGCATTGTGCATTATTACCAAATAGCTTCATTTGACTGTATTAAATTACTGTTGTTCAGTACTGTTGTGCTGTATTACTGTTTGTTGTGTGAACAAGAGTTAATATAAAGCAGTAAACTTATAAAAGATTCAACTTATTGTGGGCATTCTCAGTAGTGACATGTGATTTTCTAAGTAACAAATCAGATTACATTCCATATTTTCTGGACTGTAAGTCACAACAAAGTTTTATATTGTCAAAAGATGTGTCATGATGGAAAAAAATCAGACGTATGTAGGTCTCACTGGTGTAAAGACGCATTATTTCACCGTTTATTGAACTTTGTTTTATTCATCGACCAAGACTAGTTTGTTAAACACCAACCTAAATAGCGCGTGCCAGATTTAGTGGAAGTTGGTTTTTCACTTGCGGTGATATGGATAGACTGACTCAGGATAGCCTGAAGAACATAGGCCATTTCAGCATAACAAGATTACATTTGAAAAGCGTTTTGTACTTTCTATAATGTTTTTCTTAAATTGATGACATTTTACTGTCTGTCAAATAAAGTAGCGAGGGACATTTTTCTGCAGAGTTGTAGCAGTTTTCCTGTCATACAAGTGACATCGAGCAACCTCAGATGGTATGTGTCACATAAGTTATATATTTGTTGCTTATTAATATACCCAATACCCAAGTCTGACTGCTCTGAGTATTTTGGGGAGTATTTTTGGAGACATGTCACTCTGGAGGCTGCCATTGTTATTGTCCATCTGTTTGTACGTGAGCAGAGGAACAATGCACCACAGGCGCGATGTGCATGAGCAGCAGCAGCTTTTCAGTAAAGGCGTGTTTCTTCTGAGCATAGTTGTGTAAATATTAGTGCTGTCAATGCCGATGGAAAAAAATTTTACTCATTAATTTCACAATTTTCTGTAATTAACTGTGATTAATCGCATTGTTTTTCTCCTGAAGGCTGAAGCTTGTAATGGATTCAGGAAAAACCACAGAATTAATGTCGACTCATTAATAAGTTTAGGTTTAGTTAGAGTGCAGGTCCAACACTTTGAGGATTTGAAACAAAGTTTTGAACTTATTACATGAACACAGTGGCAATAATATACTGTAACACACACACACACACACACACACACACACACACACACACACACACACACACACACACACACACACACACACACACACACAGTATACAGCCAGGGAGAAAGAGGAGAAATTAATATTTTACCAGTATTTCCTCCAGTTTTAGCAGTTTGGTGGCTCCTGGTCAGCCAACATGGCAACCTGCTGTTTTACTGCAGGATTACTGTGGTCGTTAAATTAAGCTTTTCAAAGTAAAGCTAATGAGTTTCACTTTGTCAATTGGTCGTCAGGGAACTTTTTAAAGTAAAACCTTCTACCTTAATCTCATTCCACGAGGTATTGTGCTGCTCTGGAGTCACTGCTGCTCTCAGAGATGTTGCACATGTCGCTGCTCCGGTAAGGGAGTAAAACTATTTATTAAAAAACCCTGGAAGTAAACAAAACTGCATTAATCATAGAATTTTTTTCAACGAGTTAAATGTGTCAAATTAATTAATTAAATGAATGCATTATTTTTGACAGCACTAGTAAATAGATGATCAAAACACAATAAAGCTTTTCCATTTTCACTTGAAAATGTGTAAAAGTGTGATGAAACACTCTGCTGCAGAGCAGTGGTTAGCAGTCTCACCTCACAGTCAGAGAATCCTGGTTCCACTGGTTTGTTTGTGGAGTTTGCGTGTTTCCCAGGTTTTCTCCATGTGCTCCAGTTTCCTTCAGCAGTCCAAACACATGGAATGAAGCTAATTGCTGACTTAAAAACTTCCCCTTGATGTGAATGTGACTGTGGCTGTTAGTCGTGTGATGGACTGGAGAGCGGTCCAGAGTGGAGCCTGCTTTTACTCAGTCCGCGGGGATTGACTCCAGCACCCTGCAACTCTTACTTAGTTAAAGTGGTATAAAAGATGGATGGATACTCCCTTCCTCCCACGCCAGGCCCAATGTCTGCGTAAAGAAGATGGATTCACACATGACTGGCCGGGTTGCATCATGATTGAAGTGGCATCTCGATATGAAACAAACTGGGTTGATCACCCTTTTCGTTTCACTCTTGAGTCATCACTTTGTGAATGAAGAGGCTTTTTTTTGCCCGTAATCCAGTGAGGAATAAATTATGAATCGTTTCCCGCTGTTATTTAGTGCTCAACATACACGCTAGCAACGGGGTCACTTTTATTTATAACAGCGCGGCTCAAAAACAGTTTTCAGACTCCTGCAGAGCCGAAGCCGTAGTACACTGTCTCTACTGTACAACCCTCTACACACACACACACACACACACACACACACACACACACACACACACACACACACACACACACACACACACACACCACCACAGTCATTCAGCCTAATTATGTGCACTCTTACACACACACACACACACACACACACACACACACACACACACACACCTTTGATGTGTGCACCCTCACACCCCCCCCCCCCCCCCCCCCCCCGGCTGCCCCGCCCTCTGATGAGACTCCTCGTGGAGGTGCTGCTGACGGTGCCTCCGGGTGGTGCCTCATTAACCCACATTTTTCTGGGTGATGGGAAAGCGGGAGCGGTGGGTGGTGCGGTGGATGGTGCGGGGGATGGTGCGGGGGATGGTGTGTGTCTACTTGTGGGAATTTGTCTGAGGGGGGAAAATGGAAATGGTGCCTTTTGAAGAAAGTGAAGAGCCGAAAGCTGTTAGCGTTCAGTTTTGCAACCTGGTCTTTTCCATGTACTAAAGTCATTGTCAGGCTGTTCAAGCTGTATTCAGTCATGGTGGGAAGCTGCAGCTTCCAATGGAAAACGGAGCCTTTTCCTCTTTCTGTGCTTGATTCCCGGCGCGAGTAACGCAGGTCGGGAGAAATGACCATCGTGGCTCCTGAACATGAAACATCCTGATTAATATACATTAGATACATTTTATGTCTCTTTGCCTTTGTTGGATTTTAGAGGCTTAAAATGGGCACTTTTAGGTCCCGTTTTTACACAATGTTTTAAGTGAAACACATCATTATTGTGCTTTTGTTTCAGAAAACGTTCACGTTTACATAAGCAACGTTTTGGAAACAATGTCCGTTTACATCGAAATTGCAAAAATGCTGATAATGATGAAATATTCTTGTTCGCCTCTAGTGGGTGCTGTTGATTGTGTAATGAAACCACACACATACGTGCAGAGAACAACTCGTTTTAAATCTTTGGCGACACCTATAGGCCAGGTCGAGGGATAAGCGGTAATCATAGAAGTGGCCGTTCGGGGCGCTGTGACTCACTGAATACACCAAAAATGCAAAAGCAGACACAGAGAATATAGAAATACAGGTGTTGACTCCTGCTCATAGGCCTCTATTACTGCAGCAGATAATTGCAAAATACCCCCAGAATACTTCGGTTTGTGATTAAACCATGACATTTAGCACAGGTACTCTCTTTGGTCTGCTGTGTTCAAAAATGGCGCTGGCCACGAGAAACATCAATTTCCAAGATGGCCAAATGGCCAAATGGCCGCCATCTTGGGGGTTTACGGCATCGTTTCCCGTAGATGTGCGTGTTTACCGTCCACACCTCAAAGCCGAGCCGGTGTTTTAGAATTTCCCTACTCTGGGTCTCGTGTTTTAAAAAACAAAACCGTTTTGTGGCTCATAAAGTGTTTTTATGTGAAACGGGGTTCTAGGGTGCATCGTTTGTTCTCAATAGGTTTTTACATATTTTCTTAGATGGACTGCACACAGCACTGTTGTGTCACACATTTGACTGTAGAGGGCAGAAAACCCTATTTCTGACAATGTTTCTCAAAGTTTTCTTAAATTTTGCAGGTTTAGCCTCATTTATTAATTAAAATGTGTTTATTGCAAATTACTGAATGCAGACCAATAAATATATCGTAAAGATGCAGCCTGAATATGATGAAAATGGGTTTCGTCAGGTGGTTTTACGGTGGCCATCAGTCCAATGTTGGGTTCCTGAATTGGCCCTCAATTATCAAAACCTT